>NC_059177.1:34281411-35001970 GCF_019923935.1 Bubalus bubalis | reverse complement strand
AAAGAAGGGGACGCCGCTGGCCCTGAGTCGCACAAAGGGGGACCAACCGTACACAGTCCAGGGGCCACGGGACAGCTGTGGGCCACCCCCAGTGCTCCCCCGCTCTGTCTTCCCTGTCTCTTTCATCTTACACCTTCTTTCTTCTTCTCCTCTGTGTATTTATTCACTGAATCAAACACGATCTGGGCCCCGCTCTGTGCCAGGCCCAGGCTGGAGGAAGGATGCTGTGATGAAGACGGGTCTCTTTCACACGCTGGAAAGAGTTCCCTGGTGAGCAGAAGAGGCAGCCATGGAGATGGGGAACAATGGAGCGTGGGAGTGAGGATGGGTGAGATCTGCCAGGAGGAAGAGGGGAGCTGGGGTGGATTCTGCTGCGGGGCCAGCTCCGGGGTTGGGGGCTGTGGATGCAGGCAGGAGATGGGCAGGGCAGAAGCAGAGGGACCACATCAGGCAAGGCCTCAAGAGCCTCTGAGGAGTAGGGTGTCTGTGTCCCAGGGGCCCAGGCGAGAGGTGGTGGCAACAGAGACAGGGTCCACAGGATCTGGACACCAGAGAATGGTGATGCGCAATTTTCTAGTTCAGAAATATTAAGAAAACCAGGTAACTTGGTTTTCCTGGTGGCTCAGTGGTAAAGAATCTGCCTATAACACAGGAGATGTGACAGGAGCCGTGGGTTCGATCCTTGGGTTAGGAAGATCCCCTGGAAAAGGAAATGGCAACCCAGTCCAGTATTTTTGCTCGGAAAATCCCATGGATAGAAGCCTGGTGGGCTATAGTCCCTGGGGCCACAAAGAGTCAGACACAACTTAGCGAGTACAGAACAATAATGAGGTAACGGGCTACCCCTTCCATCTTTAGCCCTTTCCGGCCTACTCTCAACTCAACATCCAGAGAAATCCTGTCAGGGCATCTCTCAGAATGGGAGAAAACATTCACAAACCATGTATCTGATAAGCAGAAAATAACCAGAACACACAGGAACTACAACTCAGCGATCAACACACAAGAAACCCCAACAAGTCAAATAAAACATGGGTAAAGGCCTTGAAGAGACATTTCTCCAAAGATGATAAACAAATGACAAATGAGCACACAAAAAGACACTCAACATCACTGTTCGTTAGGTAAACTCGATGAGTTAGTGCCCCATACCTACAGCATGACCACTATTAAAAGACCAAACAAAAACAGGAACAGTACGTGCGGGAGAGGGTGTGCAGAAGCTGGGATCCTGGTACTGTTGCTGAAGACAACGGTATGGTGGTTCTTCCACAAAGTAGGCACAGAACTACCAGCATGGGCCCCAGTAATTCTACTGGGTATACATCCAAAAGAAACGAAAGTGGACCGCACAGCGATCTGTACACCCACACTCACAGCAGCACCATTCACAGCAGCCAAGAGGTGAAGCAGCTCAGTCAATGGATGAGTGGCTGGATGGACACACCCGACACGTGTACGGAGAGTGGACTGTTATTTGGCCTTAGAAAGGAAGTTCTGACACTCATTACAGCATGGATCAATCCTGAGGACACTACAGGAAGTGAAAAATGCAGGTCACAAGAGACAAATACCTCATGATTCCACTTCCACGACATACCTAGAGCGGTCACATGCATTGAGACAGAAAGCGGAGTGGTTGCTGGTTGCCAGGGGCTGGGGTTGGGCCATGGGGAATGGTTTAACTGGGGTGGAGTTTTCATGTTCCAAGATGGAGAAAGCTCTGGAGACTGGTTACACAACACGAGTGTACTTACCACTACTGAACTGTACACCTAAATGATTAAGATGGTAAATTATACATAATGTGTATATTACTACAATTTACAAACAAAACAAAAATCAAAGCAATTCACAGGATGTATTTGTCTAAAACTCGAATAACAGCTCTGTGTCTCACTTAGGACTAAGTCCACACAACAGCCTCCAAGGCCCACGTGAGCTGCCACACACCTGCCTTGCTGCCTCACTTCCTACCCTTCCGCTTTGTACCCTGCCCAGAATGCTGGCCCTTGGACACGGCAGGCAGGATCCTGCCTGAGGATCTTTGCAAATGCCTTTCCCACTCCTTGGAATGCTCTTCCCCCAGAGATTCGCAGGTCCCATGCCTTTGCTTCCTTTCCATCTTTGTTCACATGGCACCTTTCAATGAGGTGGCCTGGGCAACATTTTCTAAAACTATAAGCCTCTGCCTCCTAATTTCTTTCCCTCACACACATACAAATACACGCACACACACATACACGCTCATTCACACTTTCCACTTTTTTGCCTGCTTTATTTCTCATAATATTTCTATCATCTAATACTCCCAGTAGTTTGTTTATTTCTAGTTTAACATCTTCTCTCCCCTCAGGATGTGGCTCCCTGAAGGGAGAGATGTCTGTCTGTTTTGACTACTACTGTGTCTCCAGCCACTAGGATAGTGTGAGGCACACAGTAGGTCCTCAGTAAATACTTGTTGAAGGAATCACAAAGAATGAACACAGACTTCATTCAGAAAGGCAGAACCTAGACACAGATTTGGGACTCACCTGAACACTTAAGTAGGCGGCACTAGAGGTGAAGAACCCACCTGACAATGCAGGAGACGAAAGTGACATGGGTTCGACCCCTGGGTTGGAAAGACCGTCTGGAGTAGGAAATGGTAACCCACTCCAGTGTTCTTGCCTGTAGAATCCTATGGACAGAAGAGCCTGGCAGGCTACTGTCCATAGGGTTGCAAAGAGTCAGACACAACTGAAGCAATTTAGCACAGCATTCCACAACATTTAAGTAGAAGAAAACCATGCAAGCAGATGAGTATAATCAAGAAACATGAAGGAAAGTTTGCCAATTGCTCTGTGGCAACTCTGCTCAGAGGCAAATGACCTAGCCCACAGTGACTTCAGAGCTTCTTGCACGTCATCTTCTCCCCCAGGTCTGGTCTCTCTGCTCTAGACTGTAGCCCAGTGCCCTGATCAAACTCTCCCAAATTCCTCATGTTCAGAACAGCTGACCCCACAGCTCTTGTCTCCCTTCTCTCACAGAGCAAGAATCACATCTTGTTGGATGTTTCTGTGGACCCCAGCAATTTCACCCAAGGCCAGCTGTTCTTCATGGGCTGGAACATGCCACGAGCAGAGCCCTGCCTGAGTTCGAATCCCCATTACACCCCTTACAGGTGTGAACTGCTATAACGTGGGGTGTCAAGTTTCTATGCCCCTTGGGCTGACATGACCTGACATGAATCAAGTACTCAATAAATAAAATGAGTTCTTGTTTTTATTAGCCAAATCTGTATCCTCAGAGCCAGGATCAGTATCTAGTTTGTGGGAGGTGCTCTGGAAAGAAAAGGAATATGGTTTCCTATTTGTCTGCCACATTTCAATGCAAACAGGCATGACCGATTCCTCTCTAGGGAGCAGAGAGCTGACTCAGAGCTCTCACTCTTAGCTTCATGCACGACATGAGTCTGTTCCAGCTGGAGAGTATAAAAAACCCTGACACTGAGAGATGGGGCTCTTTGGGGCGCTGTGCTTCAAAGTAAATCCCAGACTGAAGCTTCTGCAGGACTCAGGGTGGGGGGCTAGAGATATGATGGGTCCCCAACAATCCTCTTTCTCACTCCTAGTAGCAAGTGGGACTCAGGCCCACACCCCTGACCCAACCCACTAAACCGCCCCCTTGGGACACCCACTCCAGACACCCATCCCTCTAGGTTAGAATGAACAGCCAGCAGGCAGAGGAAGCCTCCCACGCCGCCTCAAGGGCTGTCCTACTTTTCTAAAACTCCGCATGTTTTTACTGCCATGTGTACCAGGAGGGGCCCTATCAGTCCTTTAATGTAACTAACTGTCCAGTTTTCAAGAAGGCCCACAGTCATCATTATAACCTCTGAATCTTTGTCCAAGCTCTTCTTGACAACAGCCGACCAGTTACTGGACACCTGTAGGTCACAGGCCCTGGTGATGGCTCCATGAAATCACACTGTGATCTCACAAGGAAGGTACTCTACTTCGCCATCATCTCTGCTTTACAGCTGAAAACATCGGGACTCTGCCTGCAGTCAGCCCAGCTGGGACACGAGAGGAGCCAGCATGCGAGCCCAGGGGACGAGGAACTGCCAGCCCGTCCAAGAGGCTCTCTAGGCGGAATTTTAAGTGCACCACCCCAGGGTCAATCAGTAAGCCTTCAGCTGAGCTTGGCTAGATGTGAATGCTGGCCGCCTCTCCCCAGGTCAGCAAAGACTCGGTCTGCGTCATCGGTCTCAACCCAGCCTGCTTTTTTGTACCAACCTCCCAAAGGCCTGCGTGACCAATGAGTCTGCAGAGGGCGAGGGGAGCCAAGCTCAGCAAATAAGACAGAGGAAGCTCAAGTTCTTAAGGATACTCTGGATGGAAAGAAGAGAACAGTGCAGACAAGCTGCAAAGGGATGCCCTTAGGTTTACAAAGAGTGAGGAGAGGGGAGGGGGCAGTGCTATGTGAGGACTTCTAACTGGTGACAGGGACTTGGGGGGGGGGCAGACCACGCCCCCTGCGGTCCATCCAGGGTTGCTTTCCCCCTTGGGCTGCCCTCTGGGGCACAGAAAACTTAATACGGCAGAAGTCTATTAAACCAACACCTGTTAAAGGCTTCACAAATAAAATCAGGCTTCAAAGGCGGAGAGCGGCAAGATAAGCTCTCTCCACTTGGCCATGTTCTCAGAGCTGATGTTAAATTAGACAGGAAAACAGACCGAGGCATTTGAAACCAACATTTAAAAGTTTTTATCGTAAGTGACTGTTCCAGTACAGTTGTGTAAACTGGGGTTTACAAGGTAGTCCTGTGAGTGGTGGGAAAGATCTCATGTCACAGATAACAGCGAGGAAAAAAGGGCAAGGAGATCAAAGAAGGCAGGGTCAAGAGGGGTCAAATGGATTATTGCTGGTTGCTAAAATTATGCACCTACTGTCTATACCAGGGGTCAGCAACGTATTCTATAATGAGCCAGATTTTAAATATTTTAGGCTATTGGGGTCATTTGGCTTCTGTCATGACAACTCAACTCTGACACTGGGGTGTAAAAGTAGCCAATATGTAAACCAATGAGTGTGGTTGCGTTCCAATAAAACTTTATTTACAAAAACAAGCTGTGAGCCAGATTTGCCCCTCTGTAGTTTACTGACCTCTGGTCTACACTTCAGCAACTAGTTTGGGTTTCTGGGGGCAGGGACCCGGATTCTAATTCTAGCTCTGATTCTAATTCTGGCTTTAGAACTATGTGCAAATCACTCTTTTTGGATCTGGTTTAATCACCTGCAAAAGGAGGCTAAGTGCCTCACTGCAACAGAACCTACAGAGCTCCCTCCAGCGCCCAGGTCAGACTTCACTAATCGATGCCTTCCCCACTGATGCCTTCTCTACCCTTTCAAGAAGTGAAATGGAGCCTAAGCTTACACCATTTATTATGCAGCTCAGATGATGATCCAGGTTCCTGACGGGGGCCAGTGGAGCAGGCAGGCTGACAGTGTGATCTGAGAACAGACTCGCACCTGTGCATCCTCACTCTTTTTAGTTCTTGCAGTGAGGCAAAAAGAAACACACTGAAGCTAGCCAACATAGCAGTCCTAACTCTAAGCAGGCATGCCCCAGGCTCTCCCAGACAAGTGTCGTGACTCACAGTGGCCAACGCCTGCAGTGCTGACTATTAGTAGAAATAGCAAGTCTTGCATAGGGTTACCTTAAAATCATGCCTTTAATAATCAGCAAAATTCAAATTATAGCTCTCACCTCATTTGAACCTCTGGCTAAGAAACAGTTTCACACAATCTAGCCCGGAAATGGAGGGAAAAATGTAACACACCTGCACCATTCCCATCCCTGCCCCAGTCCATTCCCCAGAGTGACCTTGGCAGACATGGTTAATCAAACGCCACACCCTGCAGCCTTGGAGCACCCACAGCACTTTGCACCTGGTCCATCACTGTGCTGCCCTGGAACTCTTCCTATGACTCTGCACCTAATCCCATGCCCCACCTGGAGCAGGTGCTCCAAGGTCTGATCGCAATGAGGAGGATGAAGGTGCACACAAGGTATTAATGATTTAGCACAAAACTCAGTGCCAGGCAAAGTAGCCCTGATGACTACCTTGGGGGTCCAACTGAATTTCTGCAAGGGCTAAAAGACATTCATCATTCAAGAACAAACAAGAAGATCATGATTTCTCCTTTGTTGAAAAATATAGAAAATATTTTTTCTGTATTTTTTCTCCTTTGTTGAAAAATATAAAAAATATGAAAACTATACAACAGGCCATGTGTTGTGTGGGGGGCTGTTCTGTCTGCAAATGCTTTTAATGAAATATCACAGGCATACTGAGAAGTGCATAAATGATCAACATAGAGTTCAATGCATTTTAATAAAGTGTCTACGCTCACATGACAGACACAGGACATTTTCAACATCCCAGCAGGCTTCCTCTTGTCATTTTCCTTGTCATTTATTCCTTTCCAAGGCAACTGTAATTTCTATCACCTAAGATTAATTTTGCCTATTGCTGTGCTTCATCTACATGGAATCGTTCCATATTTACTCTTCTGTATCTGGCTACTTTTGCTCCACATATGAGACCCATCCATGCTCTTGCCCAGCTGTGTCTGACTCTTTTCAACCCCATGGATTGCAGCAAACCAGGCCTCTCTGTTCCTCACCGTCTCCCAAAGTTGGTCTGAGTTCAAGTCCATTGCACTGGTGATGCCATCCAGCCATCTCATCCTCTGATGCCCTCTTCTCCTTCTGCCCTCAATTGTCCCTAGCATCAGGGACTTTTCAAATGAGCCAGCTGTTTGCATCAGATGAGGAAAATACTGGAGTTTCAGCTTCAGCATCAGTCCTTCCAAACAGTATTCAGGGCTGACTTCGCTTAAGATTGATAGATTTGCTCTCCTTGGTGTCCAAGTGACTCTCAGTAGTCTTCTCCAATACCACAGTTTGAAGGCATCAATTCTTCGGCGCGCCGCCTTCTTTAGGGTCTGTCTGTCACAACCATACATGGCCACTGGTAAGACCATATAGCCTTGATTGTATGGACCTTTGTTGGCAGAGTTGTCTCTGCTTTTCAGCATGCTATCCAGGACTGTCATAGCTTTCCTGCCAAGAAACAAACATCTTGTTTGTTGTTGCATTAGCAGGACTTTATTCTTTTTCATCATCATGTAGTACTTCTCTACAGCAATTTATTTTCCATTCTACTGCTGATGGATACTGAGTTACTTTCAGTTTGGGTTACTGCAAAAACCACATTCAAGCACAGGAATGTGCCTTTTGCACATATCTTTCGGTGCATACTTGCCTGCAGGTCTAGCATGCATCAGCGTCTAGGGTGGCGTTGCTACACATTTATGTTCAGCCTTTGCAGACGCTGGTACATTCCTTTTAACCAAATCCCTCAGGGCTGAAATGAATCTGAAAAGTCATTTGATCCAAGTGCCATGTTTCATGCTGGCTCATTAAACCACATTCTGAGATGCCACCGCCCCTACGTGTCCCTTTTCCAGTACCCTTTCCCCATGTAAAGCATTAGGAATATAGCCTGGGACCACACAGCATAACAAAGTTCAATCTAATCTTGTTCAGGAGTTAAAGAGAGTAATTTTATTATAAGTAGGGGCTTAATGAGCACCAAAAACAGGGAAAAAAAGAATGAGCAATTCTAAGTCTCAAAATCGGAAAGAAAACTGTGAATATCCCCGTCATTGGGACCAATGCCCATAAGCATCTTGAAAATAAAGATAAAGAGATTTTTTAAACAACCCATGAATTCAGAACAGCTTTCCTAGGCCAACTTGAAGAAAAGTTTCTCTTCTCAGAATGACATTTAAAAGCATCACCCTCTCACTAGGCTGCTTTGCATTTATCATCTTAAAAATGAAAACTCAAACCATCTGTTTTATTGCATAAATTGATAATTTGCTTCAAGAAACCAGTGCCTTGTGAGAAGGGCCCAGCCTGGGCTATTTGCTGGACAGGAAATGAGACTCTGAAAAAGCAGGTCTCCTTCTGTCTCTTGCTCACTCCCTCTCCCCCCACCCGCTGCTGGTGAATCACCAGTTCCCTGGGGAATTTTGGCGCGATTCTCAGCCTGGCTGCAGATGACGTTCCGGATCTGTTTATTCAGGTGGAGATCGGATAAAAAACAAGAGCGGTCCAGTGGCGGGATAAACAGCCTCCGCCAGGCGGGGTCAGCCACTCTGAAAGGCAGGACTGGCCTGTGTCAACCGACCTTCTGACCTGTTCACTTCCTTCAGGGTCACTTTCCCCTTGGGATCTTCAGCAGACTGTTTCAATGAACTCTGTGTGAAGGGGATTGGAGGTCCCCAGGCACTTTGATGCACCAGATCGTGCTTGGTTCTCCCACCCACCAGCTTATTCACACGGAGCTGGAAGCCCAGCATCTGGAATGAAGCAACTTAGGCACAGTCAAAGGTCGGCCACTACAGTTCTGTGGAGTCGCAACCCAAGTCACGAAGGACTGCAAGTCGTCAGGATCTAATCCAAACTACGAGCACAGGACAAAAACAAAACCTCCTGAGGAAACGTACATTGCTGAGTGGGAGAAGCTAATCAGAAAACACAATCTACTGTATGATTCCAAATCCATGACATTCTGGAAAAGGCAAAACTAGGGACAGTAGAAAGAGCAGTGGTTGCTAGGGGGTTGGGAGGAGAGAAGAATGACTAGGTGATGCACATGGGATGTTTGGGGCAAGCAAACTACTCAGTGTGATACTGAGATGGTGAATACACACCACAAGACATCTGCAGAAGCCCACAGATTGTACTACACAAACAGCGAACCCTCGTGAAAACTGCAGGTTTGGTTAACAATAACGTAATACTGGTCCATCAATGATAACGAAGCACCACACTAATGCAATAGGTAAACAACAGGGGGCAGGGTTTATAAGGGCTGTCTCTATTTTCTGCTCCATTTTCCTGTAAACCTACAACTGTTCTAAAAGTCTATTAATTATAAACAGAACAAAACAAAACTTCCTAAGGTATTAAGTAGTCCTGAGATCATCACACCATTAGAATGTAAGCTACACAAGGGCTGGGATTTAGTCACCTAGGACCACGTGGAGGACATAAAAGACAATCAATATCTGGTGAAGACTCACAAGCTTAGAGAACAAGCTTCTGGTTACTGGGGAAGGGTGGCAGGGAAGGACAGAATGGGAGTCTGGGATTGACAGGTACACACTGCTCTATTTAAAATAGATAACCAACAAGGCCCTACTGTATGGCACAGGGAACTCTGCTCTATATTATGTAATAATCTAAATGGGAAAATAATCTGAAGAAGAATGCATATATGTATCTGTATATGAATCACTCTGCTGTAACTGAATCACTGCTGTACATCTGAAACACAACATGTTTTTCAACTAGTTCCAATATAAAGTAAAATTTTTATAAATCTGTTGAATAAATGAATGACTTACAACTTTAGTTCAGTCTCCTATATCTGCTATCACATTCACAAACAAAGGAATGTTAATCAGAAAAAAAAAAAAAAAAACTACTCTGAGGCAAAATCCACTATTCAATTAAAATTTTTTTATGGAAAAATGTGACAGGTGTAAGGTAGAATCAACTTTTTAGTTGGGAAGCTAATTGATAACCTTAGAATAAAATGTCAAATACCATGGACTTTCAGGTTGACTGTATGAATCTATCTTCCAAGTTCAAACTGACCTTGAATATTCACTGATCAGCTGGGGTTGGTGGACACGATGCCTCTACTTGTCATGAAGTAGCCAACAGACCCCCGCCCCGCCCCCAACAGCAGGGAGGGCAGCTTGGCCCTAACCAGCATCTCTATCACTGCCACACATATCTTTCCCAACTCCTGCCTTGGCTACAGTGAAAAAGGAGGAGGAGAAATTCCAGCTGGGAGTTCCAGCCCAACAAGCTGACCTGAGGACGCCTTTTGGGCCACATCTGGACGTGCTCCCCTGGGAGACGGCTGAGCCATTTTACTGGCAGGCACTTCTAAGGGCTGGCTGGGGACTTGGTTCCGTGACCACAGGGAGGTAACCTGCCCTGGATCTGGGCAGCGCAGGGCAGCACGAAGCTGGGTCAGGACATGAAAAAGTGAGGAACAGAGAGCCACTCCACCTGAACTCCCACCCACAGAGGGGCATCCCGGATCAGAAATGCCCAGAGAGCTTCTCTCTTCTGGTCAAAGCTGACATGGCCCCTCTTGGCTTTATCTTCCCCTCTAGGTGAGCTGATCAAGCCCCTTATTTTTTTCCCTCCTTCTCTCCCCTTGCCCTGGCAGCCTGCTCCTGCACACCCCACCACACAGGAGTGACCCTCTGCATCTCAATGGGGAGGGGCCTGGCTGTCGGGCCAAGTCACATGGAGCCACACACCCCAATATCAGTCGGGGGCCCATCAGCGCTGCATGGCTGAGGGCTGAACTGGACCTGCCAAGTTTCTCATTATATTCTTCAAGGAGGCTCCACAGGGCAAGCCTAACCACAAGTTAGAGGCACAGACTCTTCTAGATTCGAGGGGCTAGGCTACCATTCCTGGCAAAGAAAGGTGGGAAAGATGGAGAGAAGGCAGTGATCAGAACACAGGAGGTCAGAGCATCCATGAACGCCAGGCTCAAACAAGCAGAGCCCACACAACTCCCTGGAGGATGTGAAGACGCTGCGGTGGGTACTTTTATAACTGATGGCTCCCCAGCACGAGAGATGGGTGAGCCGGCTCCCTGCTGGGTGACACAATTGAGCTGCTGGGTTGCACAGAGCAAGCACCCCTCCCCAGGGTCCGTTAATGCTGGTCTGCAGTTGGTGGGGTTGGGGGAGCACAGGGGGTCGCTCAGGGATCTGAGACCAAGAGGTTGTGTCAATAGCTCCTCATAGCGGTGGTGGTTTTTCCTTCTCATCCACCTCACCAGTCAGGACTTGAGAAAATGTAACCACTGCAGAGGAACAACATGGAGGCCTCACTCAACATTTCCAAAGGAAACCTAACCTCGCTCCTCTCCGGGCTGGGCTCCCATTGCAGCCTCGGCCACCAGGCTGCCCCAGCGACTCAGGCGCTCAGAAGACTGCACGCCACCTGCCAAAGCAAAGGGCAGGACACGGAGCTGACTGGCCGCTGAGCCACCAAGGAGGCACGCACTTCATTCTCAGGAGATACAGGAGCTGGATGAGGACTAACACATCTAGGGTTCCATTCTTGCTCACCAGGAATCAGGCTCTGGTTCAGCTCATTCAATCTTCATGACAACCTGAGAGGTGGACCCTGTTACTGTCCCCATTTCACAGAAGGGGGTGATGAGGTGTAGGAAGGCTAACTAGGAGGAAGCAGTCAGCGGGACTGAGCCCAACACGACTCCTCATGCCACCCTCCTACCTGCGTGTGGAGCCGCCTTGTTAACAGAAATGGGGTGAATGACCCTGGGGAAGTGGGCTTCTCTGGACAGGACCCTGTGCCTCCCCATCTTCCCAGCATCCATCAGGGCCACCGCTGATCCTGTGATTCCTAAGGAGGCAGGACCTGACTACACATGGAGGAAGTGCACATTCTGCCACTACCCACCGTCCCTCTCACACTCATACACACACCCCCCCCCAGACCCTCAAGCCACAGTACATCAGCACATAGTTGCTGCAGGGCCCCACCAGACCTTTCTATTTATGTTCAAGATGACGAGTGCAGGCCCTAAATAGGAGTGTCAAAAGCGGTTCTTCCATCCTCAGGCAGTCAGTATCACAAGACAGAACTGGGTACTTTTCAGGGAGCAGAAGAGACTTGCACACCCCCTGCTCCACCCTCCAGAGAGGGTGCACTGCGGCTCTGGGGTCCCCCAGCTAACAGCCCGCAAGTCCAGCTGCCCTCTGGCTCCGGGCCACACTGCTCTCTGGAGACGGCCCGTGGCTACGAGGACAGGGATGGGCCTGTGGTTGCTGGGGTGCTCCTGAGACTCCCCACCTCTGTTGGCTACTGCCAGCTGTCCACGGGCTTGCCTGCCAGCACCCCAGCAGCTCTGCAGCTCCAGCCGCGGAGGAAGCTGCTTCAGCACTTGGCTGTGGCCGCTAAGCTGAGACCCTCCCGCCTCCAGAGAGTGACACCACTCATGGGCCTTTACAAATAAAGCCGGGCCTGTTTCCTGCCCCATCTGGAAGACTTCTGATCTCCCGATCATATGATTTAGTATATCTCTTACCACGCAATTTCCCAAGCCTTCAGCATGCGACCTGACTGCACTCTGGGAGGGTGGAGGATGTGCATGGGCGGGATTAAGGAGTCGGCTTCTAAAACAGTCCTCCTTACCCACACTAGTGGTCAAGACTCACTACGACATCAGAGTGGCGCTGGCCTCAGCGCCTCGCCCCCTCTGGGCTCCCACTCTTGCTCTGTTCCTTTCATGAAACCACAAGCTGCAATTTTCTCCTATGCTTCAGGTTTTAAAATATGTATCATCATGAACCACAATGTCAAATGTAAACTAAAGACTTTTTAGAAAAAACATAGGAGAAATCTGTATTTTGAGATCTCAAGCTAGACCAACTTTTCAGATTTGATACTACAAGCACAATTCATAAACTAAAAAATTGACACACTATAATTCTACCAGAATTGAAAATACTTGCTCCGGGAAAGATGCTGTTAAAGATGAAAAGACAAACTACAGACTAGGAGAAAATATTCTCAAACAACACATCCAACAAAGAGCTATTATCTAGAATATATAAAAGACTCTCAAAACTCAATGGCAAAAACCCCCAAACAATCCAATTAGAAAATGGGCAAAAGAAATGAACAGATATTACTCAAAAAAGAATACCCAGATGGCAAATAAATACATGAGATGATGTGCAGCATCATCAGCCATTAGGGAAATGTAAATTAAAACCACCAGGAAATATCAATACATACCTTGCGAATGGCTAAAATAAAAAATACTCTCAATATCAAATGCTGGCCATGCTGTGGAGAACCAAATTGTTCACTGCTGGCAGGAATGTAAGACAGTATAGCCATGCTGAAAAAGCTTGGCACTTCCTTAAAAAATCTAAACATACAAGTATCATACAATGCAGCAAATATTCCCTAGGGCATTTCTCCCATAGAATGGAAATTTATGCTCACACAAAAATGCTCAAAGCCACTTTATTCTTATTAACCCAAATCTGCAAACACCCCAGATGTCCCTCAGAAGGTGCACAGCTAAGCCAAGTACAGTCCCTTCACACTGCGGATACTACTCAGCAGTAATAAGGAACCAGCTACTGATACACACCGCAACGAGCTAGATGCATCTCCAGAGAATTATATTGATTGAAAAAAAGCCAATCCCCAAAGGTGAGATGTTGTATGAAGCCACTTATATTAGTTCAGTTCATTCGCTCAGTCGTGTCCGACTCTTTGCAACTCCTTCGACTGCAGCACGCCAGGCCTCCCGTCCATCACCAACTCCCGGAGCCTACTCAAACTCATGTCCATTGAGTCGGGGATGCCATCCAACCATCTCATCCTCTGTCGTCCCCTTCTCCTCCTGCCTTCAATCTTTCCCAGCATCAGGGTCTTTTCCCATCAGTCAGTTCTTTGCATCAGGTGGCCAAAGTATTGGAGTTTCAGCTTCAGCATCAGTCCTTCCAATGAATACTCAGGACTGATTTCCTCTAGGATGGACTGGTTGGATCTTCTTGCAGTCCAAGGGACTCAAGAGTTTTCTCCAACACCACAGCTCAAAAATATCAATTCTTCAGCGCTCAGCTTTCTTTATAGTTCAACTCTCAAATCCATACATGACTACTGGAAAAACCATAGCTTTGACTAGACGGACCTTTGTTGGCAAAGTAATGTCTCTGCTTTTTAATGTGCTATCTAGGTTGGTCATAGCTTTTCTTCCAAAGAGCAAGTGTCTTTTAATTTCATGGCTGCAGTCGCCATCTGCAGTGATTTTGTAGCCCCCATAAATAAAGTCTGTCACTGTTTCCATTGCTTCCTTATCTATTTCCCTATCTACTTATATCACATTCCTTAAATGAAAAATTATATACATGGAGAACAGATTAGAGATTGCCAAAGGTATGGGCAGGAAAAAGTTGATGTGGGTATAAAAAGACAGCACAACACACCTTGTGGGGATGGAAATGTTCTTTATCTTGGCTGTATTGAAGTCAATATCCTGTATGTATGAACTTCTGCAAGCAGAGGTCACCGGGGCGAACCGTGTTAAGGGTATACAAGGATCTTTCAACGTTATTTTTTACAACAGCATGAGAATCCACAATGAACTCAAAATAAAAAGATTAATTTAAACATCAAAAAACATGGCAAAACAGTGGAATCAGAAACTCTGGTAAAATTCATGGTGGAATCAAGACAGCCAACCTGCTACCTCATTTGGTTTCCATCTGAAATCTATCCACTATGACTCAGTTCCAAGGGCCAAGCACCCAATACTGCCAGACTCTGGGAAATGTTTGAAATCCAGGGATAAGCTTTATATAAATTGTTTAATTACTTTCCACTGATTAGGAAGGAATTGTGCGGTGGGGGGACGGGGTAGTTTGGACTCAGTGAGAAATGTGTAGCTGACAAAGGTGGCTGGGAAGAACACTGCCTTTTGTCTGGTGTATCAGGAGTTACAGCTCAGTTCAGTGTCTTGTAATTGGGCCAAGATCCAGCACTTTGTGGCCAAGAAGGAGGGCCTGCTGGGAGTTCACTAAGATGGTGGTGGACACAGGTCAGGCCTGCCCTGCCAGACACAAGGTTCTCAGAACACCATCCCTGGAACACCAGCCTAAAAGGCTCTGGAAGGGCTGCATATATTCCTCCCTTGTCAGTCCTGGCAGATTCCCAAAGCAGGTCCAGGAAAGGTACCCTCTCATTCTGCTCAATTCTGCATTTGCTAAACTTTTGTGACTGCAAGACCACCTTCTTCATGAAGCAACTCTTAGAATAAGGGCTCATTTCGTGTGGGAGATACCACGCTGCACCCCCTCATTATTAAAGGCTCTACATATCCTGGGGTAAAGGAGGCTGCTGACCTTTAGCTCTGGGTTTCCTGAACTTCCTGACTGCTGCTGCTGCTAAGTTGCTTCAGTCGTGTCTGACTCTGTGCAACCCCAGAGACGGCAGCCCACCAGGCTCCCCCGTCCCTGGGATTCTCCAGGCAAGAACACTGGACTGGGCTGCCATTTCCTTCTCCAATGCATGAAAGTGTAAAGTGGAAGTGAAGTCGCCCAGTCGTGTCCGACTCCTAGCGACCCCATGGACTGCAGCCTACCAGGCTCCTCCATCCATGGGATTTGCCAGGCAAGAGTACTGGAGTGGGGTGCCATTGCCTTCTCCGGAACTTCCTGACTACACAGTAGTAATTGGGTCAGGATGGATGCACTGAGGGGTCTGCAGGGATTCTCCACCTTCACTGTGACAGAACCCTTTCCCTAATCATCATCTGACCCTCACAGGTGAGTGGAGACCAGGACAGCCCTTCTCCTGACACACCCTCCAGGGTAAGGGTAATTTCATGTCTAAACAACCGAGGTTTCCAAAGCTACTACTAGAAAAGAAGAGGATAAGTATTCACACATAGACAATGGGACCCCTGGGCCCATACACCTCCCCAAAGCCATGCTGATTTTTACAGGATAATTTCAACTATTTTCCCTCCTATAACATTTGCTCAGATTTTCAAGAAATCAATGAAAATGCATCCTCTTTCCTAGCTGCAAAGACCAGGCCTTCTAGGAAGTCCCCCAAAAGACCATTTCTGTTATTACTTGTCCCAAATGTGTCCCTTCACCTGGACGATAAATTTCTAAAACTCACCAATATCTGCCCTAAGCTTCATACTCACTTATTCTTGGACTAAACCATTCATTTAGTCCTTAGTTTATTCATTCAGTCAAGTGTGTATGGGGTGCTTATACATGCAGCTGCTGTAAGAAAAAGGTAAACCTGATCGCAGTATAGCCGACCCCCTTCTCACTGGAGTTGAGGAGTCAGAGAAAGACGGAGGTGATGGATGCATCAACATATGGGGACACAGTGCTGTTTGGGGGAGGCTGATGCTTGGTCACCAGACCAAGGTGACAACATGAATGAGGCCTGGAAGCAGAGCCCTGGGGTGTGAGGGCTCCCATCATGAGCAATGTGATGTAAAGTTTGAGGTGGGAAGTGGTGAGAAGCCAGGAAGAAAAGGAACTGGGGCCAACTCTGAAAGAGTGGAGAATTTACCCCACAGGTGATGGCGAAGCCACAAAGGGTCCATCCTTCATTTCCTCATCAAACACCGACTGGGGGGCCACCGACAGGCAGGCACCCCACTGGGTGGTAGGTGTGACTTGCAGGGTGATGAAGAATGGAGAGAAAGAGAAGGGCCAAACCCTGACCCCACTGGAGCCGAGGCCATGAGGACCCCCTTCAGAGCTGGGGAGCGTGTCTCAGGTTTGGTGGTGACCAGGAAGCATGTGAACCCTGTACCATCTAAGCAGCTTCTTAACAGGGGTATGCAGTTGGCCCACGAGAAAGAACTCAAGCATCTGAGCCTCTGTGAGGAACCCAGGGTTCCACAGCTAGTGGGTCACCCACATCAGAAGTTCTCTAGTTTACTCCAGAGAATACACAGCCCAGGTGCCACCTGGGGCCTGTGGGAGAGGAAGAAGCCATGCATATCCTTAACCCTGGCTAAGTGTGGCTGGTATGGAACCAGGACCTTTCTCACAGCTGAGGGAACAAAGACCGAAAAGGAAACGCAGCTTGTGAAAGGCCCTGTAGCGGTGTCTCTGGAAGAGGCAGGGCTGGAAGCTGAGCGGGAGGCCACGTTCATCGGAGACATGCTTCTGCCCGTTCCCACAATGCTGGGAATGGCTTGCATTCTGAATTCAAGAGGTAGGAAGTGCCTTGTTGGGTGACAGCCTGACAAAAGGACAGAATGGGGGGTTTTCCTGACAGCAGAAGAGTCGCCCCAACAGCCCACGTCCAGTTGGAGGTGAACAGACACTCGAGCAACAGCAGTCTCTGCTCAAATGCCCATAAAGCAGCAGCCGCAGGAGGGGCAGGCAGGGTCTCTGTCAACGTGCTGTGTGTCTTCTCTTCTCCACCGTGACCATGGGGCCACCGAGAGAGGGACAGTACGGACTGTGGCCGCACCAGGAAACGGCTCTGATGGCACCCATGAAGCACAGCACTTTGTTTTCTGGATCCATCTCCTGGGACAATTTCCTGAGCCTTCCAGGAGCTAGGATTCTTTTTCAGGGAACAGGGGAAAGTGAAGACAAGCGTGAGACTCTTACTTGGAACCACATAATTGCTGGAGCATCCCCAAATCAGGGCTCTTGTTAGCACACACTACAGAACGAGGGGGAGGGGGAAGAGCCTCGAGTGGTGAAAGGGTTTATCGTAGCTGTCGGCAAGGCCGGGAGGAGGGGTCCCCTGGAAGGGCCAGTCCTCACGCTGTCTCTTAAAACCAAACAGCAATTATGGGGCAGAAAAACTTCACTCTGCACGCTGATAACCACTGCTTTTCCATACGCAAAGAAGAATGACACTTGGAGAAAACGTCCCATTCCCAACAAGTCCAAGGGAAATTTCCCCTCTTATTTCTAAAATTCTAGTTACTCTCTGTGACCCGTTGAAGGGGCCAATTCCAAACACAACCCTCACAGAATACCAATGAATAATTATCCACAGTGAATGTCAGGACCAGAAATTTGCTGTATACAGTACAGCTTTTCGGTGGAATCGGAAGAAACATTCACTGCCTATATCTTATGTTTACATATTCTTTTTTTTTTTTCCCCCAATTAAGAGTACAGTCCAGTGACTTCCCTGGGTGGTCCAGTGGTTAAGAGTTCACCGTCCAACGCAGAAGGTGCAGGTTTGATCCCTTGTCGGGAGCTAAGACGCGTACTGTGTGGCCAAAAAGCATTAAACACAAAACAGAAGCAATACTGTAACAAACTCAATAAAGATTTTAAAATGGTCCACATTAAAAAAAAAAATTAAAGTCTTACTTTCAGAATTATAAAGAAAAAGATTTATAAAGTCTGATGTAAGTTTTGCCTATTGTTTTATTATAAAGAGATTTCCCGCCCCCCACTGACACCACTATCGTAATGGGGCTTCTCTGATTTATAAGCAGAATCCAAATGAGAGATGGGTCATCTGGCTTTCAGGAGGTAAAAATAAATCAACAAATAATTCAGATTAAGTGGCAAACCCACAGTCAAGTTCTGTGATCCCCATAAGCTGGTCCTGCCTCGCCAGGCCAACCAGGCTGTCCCGCACACCATGAGGCCAAAGCATCTCCTACTCATTTTAAAGGGCTAACCTTTAGAAACTGTTAGTTGCTGAGTCGTGTCTGACTCTCTGCAACTCCACGCACTGTAGCCTGCCAGGCTCCTCTGTCCATGGAATTCTCTAGGCAAAAATATTGCAATGGGTTGCCATTTCCTTCTCTAGGGGATCTTCCTGACCCAGGGATCAAATCTGGGTCTCCTGCATTTCAGGCTGATTCTTTACAATCTAAGTCACCAGGGAAGCCCAACTTTGCAGTATCTTTCCATTAAATCAGTGGTGAAAGAGGTAACTAAAACCTCTAACAGGGACTCCAGAATCATAAGTACTAAATTAAAAGTCAGTCTTCTTATTTATTTTTCCACCAACTGGAAAGAAAAAGAAAAAAAGGAAAAAGAAGGTGTGAAGGTGAGGAAGGCAGGGGAGCCTATGGACTTTAAGTGACAGGCATCAGGGGGAGAGAGAGACAAAACCCTTCACTTGCAATTAGCCAGCTGTGACTCATTAATTTTACCTGCAAGTGGAAAGAACCTGGAAAGGAACTTTTAAAAAACCCCAAACACTAACAAACCCCCAGCCCCGAAGTCCCAAGGTTTTCCTTTAACCTGCCCTGGGATGCAGCCTGGGCATCCAGGCTTGTTCAAGTTCCTGCGGTCTTCCTACTGTGCGGTGCAGGATGGCAGACGCTGTGGGGGACGCCTGCACAGCTCTACTGCTGCTGCACCTCTGCCTGGTGATGAGAAGAGAGAAGGGAAACCAGCTCTCCCGGCGCATGCAACGGTTCCCACGGCAGGAATTAATACAGGAGAAAGCTAATCATCACATACATATATACACACACACACACACACACACACACAAGGATGGAGGTTAACAAGCCACAGTGGGGAACGGCAAGTAGAGTCTGTTTTCAGGGAAGTGACGAGCCTCTGCCTCTGCTTCTAACACCAACCTCCTGGCTTGGTGTGGAGAACACCAACCTCCTTTGGCACACAGACACCAAAGCAAGGCCAGCTCCATCCACGCCTTCCGTCTGATGCACCTCCGCTAGACATCAGAGCCTGCACTGAGACACGCAGTGTTCAGTGAGTCCCCTGGCTCGGTGTATTGGCAGGCATCACCGCATGAGTGAGCAAACCAAGGCCCAGAGGTGATGGAGGCAGCGTTCTCTAAACCAGTCTCCACAAAGCCCTCGTGACCCAGGAGGCGCTGTGAGGTGAGGACGCTTGGCACCTCCCTCTCCCCCGACTCCTAGGGGAAGGAGCCCGTTCTTTACAAACTGATTCCAGCAGCCCGCCTCTCACAGCCCTCCCCACTGAAGAGAAGCTTCTTTGCCCCCAAAGAGACTACAGCCATGCAGCCGAGCAGAGACCAGTGGCCCCCAGAGAGGGCACTCCGGGAGTGTCACCTGGCTGCGCCCTGCAGCCCTGCCACCCTGGGCACAGATTTCCTGCTCCTGTTGAGGGGGTGGGGAGAAAGAACCACACGTTGGCACCTTTATCTCAGCTGTTTGTGTCTGAAAGCCTTCCAGGAAGTGAGGAACTGTGGAGGAATTTGCCTTGAAGTGATGTGTCGGAGGGCAGAGGGCCACTGTCTGAGGAGCTGCTGGCACAACTGAACAGGCCTGGGGGCTGCAGAGGCCTGACAGCAGGGCGAGTCCCCTGCCTGCACCCAAACAGGACGGGCTCAGAGCAGCTCAGACGCCAGACTCTGAGGGCGACTTGGTGAAGGGCCAGTCAGGCTGATCTTCAGGAGGACTTCCTGTCACTCTGCATCTGTTGATGAAAATCATACTGAGGGCGTCTCAGCGTTCAGAGGCGGGAATACGACCTGAAGAGACATCCCCTTCATGGGGCACAGCCTCTCATCCACACCCGAGAGCCACATCGGAGCCTTGCGGCTACAGACCAGAGAAATTCCCCTCCTAACACAATTTGAAATGTCAGCACATGAAATGACAAGACCCTCCCAGGTTCCGAGACCACACATTTCTCCCTGCAGAGTGAGCACGAAGCCCAGGGGTGCACAGAAATGAGATCAAGACTCACCTCTGCCACTTTCTGTGTGACCTCAGGCAAACGTCTTGCCCTCTCTGTGCCTCAGGCCTGTCATCTGTAAAAAGTGCTTAACAACAGACCCTCTGCCTCCTAGGCCTGCAGGGGCAACACAATGAGATGAGGCCTGGGCACAGACACACAGCAATGCCTGCCGACATCTGTGACTACACAGAGATTGTCACAGTTTTCTGTCTCAAGAGGCTGAACCATCATGAGTCTGGGGATGCTCTGAGCATTTCTGAACTACAAAACCGGACAGTTTCGTACGACTCAGCTTAAATACACTGGGTAAACTGGCCCGTCTTTAAAACCCCTGCCTTTGAACAGGCAGGGGGAGTCTAATATTCCGTCCACATGGCCCAACAATGACAGGCCCCGTGAAGGAAGGCCCGGCATAAATGCAAACACATTTCTTCCACTTGGGCTGTAAAAGCTGAAAATGGCTCCCAGGTGTGAGCCGACACAATCGGCCCAGTCTGCTTTGCAAGGTCACCATGGGGGTCAAAGTCGAGCCGGCCATTTTCGGATTAGGTGCACACGCTGGCAAGCCTTCCCCCGGGGTAAGTGGATTACAGAAGCCACCTGCAGGAAGTGGGCGCGGGGGAGGAGGGGGAGGAAACAGGCCGGCTGGAAGGAGGCTGTGGACATGGGCGGGGGCCAGCTCCTCTCACACGGGAGATTGTGCAACGGACCATGCAGCTCCCCGTCCCTTCCCGGTGCTGCCGGGTCAGCAACCACTTCCCTCCAAGACCATCCACACTGCACCCGCACCCCATTCCCACTGGATCTGGGACTCTATTTAAAGCTTACATGGTCATCAGAAAAAATGAGACAGCGAGGGGGGAGAAAAGAGCCAGACACACCATGAAGGCCAACTCTGGCCAACAGACCCTAAGCTACTGAGTTCCCAAAAAAAGGCAGTGTCTTCTGTGACCAAGTTCCTACTCCATGGGCGCGCCCCTTCCTCCGTTCCCCAGACCCCACAGCTGGAGTTTGCTTCACTTTCTCAGCAAATGATATGCAGATGGACTGCTCATCTGGCTGCCTCGCCACCCCCACTCTCAAAGAGAGAGAGAGAAGAAAAAAATAAGGAAAGAAAAGAGAAGGAAAATGACAAGTCAGGGCTGTGTGTCATTTGGCAGGCTTGCCTCAGAGGCCTCGACGGCTCCTTTCCCAGTGAAAGGCTCCCAGAGACTCCGGGCGAGAGGTGATCCACACTACAGAATCCAGGGGAAGCTTACAGGACAGAGAGCTGCTTTCTCAACTGGGTGTTTAACTTTCTGTTTTGAGGCCCACTGATCATGGGCCTCTGCCTGCTGACAGAAGAAAGAGTGGGGAGCGGAGAGCAAACTCCCCTTAACATGGAACCAGCCATGTCTTATGAACACTTCTCCCACTGCTCCTCCAAGTGGCCAGTGTGCTGGCTGAGCACCGTGCTGCCCCATCCTGAGGCCCATAACCAACGTTCCCATACGGGGGCCGAGAAAGGGGATCCACAGAAGGTCACTGCATCTGGGAATCTTGTCTTGCAGCCCATCAGTGATGGTGGTGAGAAGCCGCTGAGACACTCCCCAGGCCTTGACTGTGTATGGCAACTGCCGGTTTACTCGTTTTTCTCTACAGCAAGACTGAGTCCCTCGAGGGCAGGGGCTCTAGTGTGCAGGGCACGTTCATCAGCCCTGGGCTCCATGTGGGGCACACGCTGGCACCCCTCTCCTCGGCCTTGCACATGGGCCCTGGGCCCTGACATTCACTTCCTCCGCTTTCCTTTCAGTTCTTGTACCCACTGAGCCTGGACGACAACCTCCCCGGGGCAGAAGACTGGGCAAACAAGAGTCGAGGACTGGGGTCACAGACAACTTGGGAGTGGACAACTCGGTGTGGGAGGAAGGTGTGGGCCCCACGTTCTGATCCCCCATCAGGGCCGACAGCACGGCTGTGCTTGTCTTTCAGGTGTTCCTTTTAACTTCCGCCTGGCACAGAGCAGCACCACTCAAGTCTTAGTCGAGGGCAAAGTTTCATCTGATAACAGTGACTGATAATCTGCAGAAAGGTAAGCGGTACTAACAGCAGCTCCCGGCCCGGGCCCTCCTGCCCAGGGACGCAGGCTATAAGGAGGGCTGCAACACTCTTCACCTGGGTGGCAGGTAGGAGCAGGTCTCCTGCCAGGAGAGGGTGCTTGCTGAGTGGTTCCCTGCCTCCCAGGAACTTGTGAAGGTCTGATGGGGAGACCTGTGTGATCACCCGTCAACAGGGAGAGCTGTGCTGCCCACGCCTGCTTGCTGTCCACTGTTCTCAGCACTTTCCTCAGAAATAAATACCTTGCCCCACTGTCCCAAATAAATGCCCGTGCCCACACTGGTGACATGGGGAATTTGTCTAAATAATTTACTGCCCTCCAAAAGCTGAGCAGCTTGGTTAGTAAGGAGTCTCCCACCTCCACCCGTCACTAAAGATGCTCAGGTAGTGATTCTCAAAAGAAGGGCAGGGGTTGCCAGACCAGCAGCATCAGCAACACCCAGGACTTTGTGAGTAGAGCAAATTCTGTAATCACACTGCACCCACACCTGCCGTACCAGAAACTGTGGCTGGGACCCAGCCATCCTATGGTCCAGTGAGCCTTCTAGGCAATTCTGGTAAATGGTCCAGTTTGAGAACCACACAGGTGACGGCGAAGCCACAGTCTCCCAAGGTAATGGGTGCGACATTTTATCCAGAGGAAAGAATTCGTTCACACGCACCCAGAGAACTCTGGACAAGAAAGGCAGAAGGTTAGCACGTCTCTGAAGACACAGAAGAGGAACCGAAGCCCCCGCTTTACGTATATTTTCCTGTCGTGCTGTCTTCTGATGAGGGCCCTGGCTTCCCTTCAGCATCTGGGATCTGAACGGGACATTCACACTTGACTTACAGCCTTTCAAACCAGGGCTTCCCTGGTGGCTCAGATGGTAAAGAATCTGCCTCAATTGGGGAGAACTGGGTCCAATCCCTGGGTTAGGAAGATCCCCTGGACAAGGGGCAAGGCAACCCACTCCAGTATTCTTGTCTGCAGAATCCCCATGGACAGAGGAACCTGGAGGGCTACAGTCCATGGAGTCACAAACAGTCAGACATAACTGAGGGACTAAGCACAATGTTCAGTTTCTCCCTAAAGCATTTCGGTCACTACTAACTCCATGATCCTGATGAGAGTGCATCCAAAAACCCACAGCAAATAAGATGCCAAGAACCCACAGGGGGTTCTTTTACTCCAATGCCCTAGCTGACTGGCCTTCCTTCACCAGCAAGGTTAAACTAGGTTATTATTGCAGGACATGGTTCAGAAGCAGAAATAGGGGGAGAAAACTGCCCATTTTCTCTTAAACTTGGTTCAGTCCACTCTTAACCTGATGATTCATGGATGGTCCAGCAAGTTCCCCCAGAGGAAGGATGGGTAAGCCTTCACCTTGGGGAGAATTCTGATGTCCGCCTTACACAAACGTGTACTCCCCACAGGTCCACCTCTGTAACATGATGTAAAGAGCTCCACCATCCAAGGTTACCAGTCAACTTTTTAAGACAAGCTATGATTTCACACTTGGGGGAAAAACATCATGGTAAAAAAAAGATTTCATCATCAACTATTATGTCTACAAATGATGACCTTCTTCCAGGTGAAGCAACAGAGAGAAAGTTTCAAGGGCAGCAGAGTAAAGGAAAGGCAAGAGGCCTGAACTCAAGCTACACCCACACACGGCTTTAGCAATGCCCAGAAACTATTTATTACTCAGTAAAACTTCACCTGATTACTAACAGTCTCCGCTCAGGTCCCAAAGCCTAGCCGAATTTTCTGAAGAGGAGTCCGGGGCTCCTTTCTCCCTGGCTTCTGGGCTGGGCCCTCAGAGACATGGATTCCAGCACCGGGAAGCAGCCTGGTCCTCACCGCTTTGCGTTAAGGCTCTCGCTTTTCAATTACTCTTTAATGTGACCTCATCTGCCCATGATCCAGCCCCTTTCTTCTAGAGGGTTTGCTAGGCAGAGGGAGAGTTAAATATCACCACTGATTTTACGTCCACAGCAGACCTGGCCCAGAAGAGTTCGCTCCATCCTTCCCAGCCTTGGGGTCCCTCAGCCCCACCCAGCCCTCCTTCCATCTAACTGGCTCCAAGTGGGGTCACAGACAGGACAGCAGGTTTTGTCCCTTCCAGGTTTTATTCTCTGTAACTAACAGTAAAGTAATGCTAAATGCTCCATGCCTTTAATCAGTTTTTCTTCAGTTAAGAGGTCACGGCAAAATACACAACTGCATAGTTCATTCTGCTTCTGATATTTTTATTTAAATGATTCAATTCTAAGTCTTCCAGGCACATTTGCTAACAGGAGAGAAAAATACTTTACTCAAAAGAAGAAAATAAAAGATGAGTTTTCAGGAAGCTGAGAGGGTGGGGATAGGGGAGGTGATTGCTTAAGGAGTAGGGGTATTATTTCGGGGTGATGACAACGTTCTGAAATTAGATGGTGGTGAGGGGTGTGTTGTGTTTGAGGATGTACACCTGAAATTTGTTTAATACAGTGTTTTATGTTAGTTTTCTCTCAATTAAAAATAAAAAAAGCTTTCATGAAAGTTTATTTCCCCCAGATTTGAAGTAAAAGATCAATATTTTGCTGTGTTTTCAAATGCAACATAGACCTAAGGATTTTAACAGCACAATTACAAAGTCACAGGTAACAGTGTTTGAGGAGTCTTAGCCTAGATCGCCTACCTGATCGAGGCCAAAGGAGGGGGAGAGGAAGCCACGAAAACTGGGTAAGGGGCAGGGTCCAAAGCATACCACCAGGAGGAAAAGAAGTTACGTGGACAAAGCCGAGGGCCACATGGCTAACACCCTACAGCTAAAACACACGAAACAAAGCTGCTGGGCTTTACAACTCAAGTTGGTTTTACAGCAAGCATTTTACTCCTAGGGCTGAAGGGGAAAAAAAAAAAATACCACACAGAACCATTTCCACTGGAACCAATCTCCTGAATGATACAAGTGCAGTAACACCACAGGAAAAGCGGAAATTTTTCTTCCCCAGAAATGTCACTTATGCATCACATGAAATTACTATTGCTGTGGGAATTGTAACTTGAGTTTCCTGGACTTCAAATTAGAAAGAAAGAAAGAAAGAACTCAAACGTGAAAATCTACCAGCAGAGTCTGCCCCCACTGAACAAAAGTCTGTTTCTTTTTCTGAGAAGCATTTCATGAAATCTAGCTCCCTCACTCCAACCCAATCCTATTAAAAGCTTTCCTTGAGTTTAATGCTTTTTGGTTATTAAGGACAAATGGCTTTGTCCTTATCTGCAGAACACAATGCAAATAAAAATCTGCTCTTTGACAAATACATTAATTGAATTAGATTCCTTTAATCAGAAATTGTTAACCAACTGAAATTTTCCGGAAGGATTCTAGTTCCCAAAACTTTAGAAAACTCTGTCCTGAGGCCCTAATAGTAAAGCCAGGCTTGAAACAAACCCTTTTCCCCACACAGTCCTCCCAAGTGTGACCTCAGCGAAGCAGGGTGCTGGCATGCGGGTGATGAGAGCTCTGTCATGTGAGCAAGGGACCAGTTACTGACACAGACTCGGGAGACAGGAAACCAACACAGAGATGAAGAGCTGACCTGGACAGGCAAACAAAATCCAGAGGCAAAAGCCCCCAGTCACCAGCGTCTGAACTGAACACCACAAAGCTGCTACCTGTCCTAAAAGACATAAGGCAGCAAGAGCAGCTATGGGACGGCAGGGTCGGTGTTTCTTTTGTGACATTATTGCCTCGACTCTCAGTTTCCTGGTCATGGAAGGGATATAAAAGCTGCAAGTGCACTTTTGTGAGTATTTCAACCCCTTCATCCACCAGATGAGGAAGAAGCACCTTGTCCCTGCTCACAGTATCATCAGAGATACAGCTGGATATTTGCCTGGTCCCCCTCTTTCCCCTGACCCACCTGCCTACAGCCTTGTCCCCAGAAAGTGGTCCCAGCTCCTCAGCCATGTGGTGCCTTGGCAAGTTCTGATTATTTATTACCTCCTCCTCCTGCCCAGGAAGGGGAGAATCTGGAGACTATAAGGGCTACCAAGGTGAATGCTGATTAAGCTAACTGACCTATCACGTCCGCAGTATGTCAGGAACCTCCCACATGTGATGGCATCGAGTCTTTCCCAGGTCACTCTGGGCTCCAACTGCAGGGACACAGAGGTTCCTACTACATGTTTGTTGAATACATGACACCTTTTACTGCTATTCTTCTGAAAAACCACAAACACACCAGCAAAACTTGCCCTTCAAAGCCTGAATAGTGGACTCCCCAGGTGGTTCAGTGGTAAAGAATCCACCTGCCAATGCAGGAGACACGGGTTCAATTCCTGATCTGGGAGGATCCCACGTACCGTGGAACAGCTAAGCAAGCCCATGCGCCAGTGCTCCAGAGCCCAGGAGCTGCAACTACCGAAGCACGTGCCCTAGAGCCCGCACTCCACAGCAAGAGAAGCCCCCAGTGAGAAGCCTGTGCACCGCAACTAGACCATAGTCCTCGATCACTGCAACGGAAGAAAAGACTCGGCAGCGACCAAGACCCAGCACAGCCGTAAATAAATAAAAAAAATAAACCTTTAAAACAAACAAACAAACAAAAAAACCCAGCCTGAACTGTTGGAATTATCAACAGTGGATGGCTGGATGGATGGAGATGCGAGGTGTTTTCCCTTAGAGGTCAGGGTGAGAAAGTCACATTCATCTGCTGTCCACTCTCCCCTGCTCTTTGCTCAACTCACTTAGGAAATACAGGAATGCATGAAGGAAGACAGCAAATTTATCTATAATTCTGCTACTGTGATGTCATGCTGCTAGCCTGACTCTCAGGCAGTAAATCCACGAGTCTAAGATCGGGGAACACAGGCCCTTTAGACAGAAGGAAGGTCAAGACCATTCAGCATCTGTCATTTCAGAGAATTCACTGACCAAGTTACATGGAGCCCAGCTTCAGGCCAAAGGGAGTATCTGCCAATATAAACCTGCATTTTCCAAACTGAATCAGAATTGGGAGGGAGCCTTTTTGTCTTTTTCCTTCCTACTTTACATATTTTAACGCTGTCTAATGGAATAGCAGGAACAAGGCCAACCAGCCCCCCTGCTTCAGACACCTGGGCCAAGGAACAGAAATGTATTTTTAGTCAGCAGAGCAAGGAGTGATTCACAGCGCCACAGGCCTCAGGGCAAACGGGGGGCCCTGCCCGTCCTGGCACGGGGCGGGTCACAGTCACCTGCCATGCTCCTGCCCCCGTGTGGGGGAGAAAGGAGCCATGCATGGGCATGCGTGTTCAGTCTCTGTTCACCGCTCTACTGCGCAACTTACAGGAGCTCAGGCAGCCTCAGTTTCCTGTCTGGTAACATAAAGATGATCTCTGTGGCCTGGGCTTCCCAACCAAGTGAAGAACAAGGGGTGGGGAAGCCGTGCTTCTCAACCTTAAATGAATGGGCCAATGGCCAGGGGCGCCGGTGAAAATGGCTTCTGACCAGCAGGACTGGGATGAGGCCTGGGAGTCTGCATTTCTAACGAGCTCAGTACTGACAGCACAGTGCTGGGCCAGGAACAGTCCTTTAAATAGCAAGGCATTAGAAGCATCTTCCGGTGTGTTGCTCTATAAGCATACCAGGGATTGACATGTCCTTAACTGGCCTCAGGTATGGATAACTCATTTAACCAGCAATGAAACACCTTCCAGATGCTAGAACACCATGGGCCAAACAGCTGCAACAAGAAAATTAGATCCCTGACTGATCATCTTGGGACAAAGAGCTATATGCATCATTCCAGCACTCCACAGGTACAAGAAGTGACTCGCAGACCCTGTGGTCCTATAGGTGAGATCACGCCAAGGCCCAAGGGGCCAGGTGACAACTAGCCAGCAGCCAGCAGCCGCTGCCACCCGTCGAACACCTATTCTGCTTGTGCAAGACATTAGGAGTTTCCTGCACCTCATGCTCCCCTCGAACTTTGGACTCACTGCCCCTATGTGTACAAACACAAGGGGAACAGGAACACATCCTGTAGATGAGGAAAATGAGGTTCAGAGAGATGAAGCTGTCTGTTCAGGACACAGGGCTGGGTCACAATTCTAAGCCCCTGCTCCCCAACCCCACAACACCTGGAAAAGGGTTAAAACCAAGACTGTTTTCCCAAGGCTGGGCCATCTTCTGAACACAGGCCCTGCAGCCAGGAAAACCCGGAGACCTGTAAGACGCACTAGTTATCGGACAGATGAAGCCTTCTCCCCAAGTCACTCTGCTCGGGTCAGTGTCAGAAAAGATACCTCCAGGTGATCGGACAAGTTATAACACCAGCAAAATCACCATCAAATAAAAATTAGCAGGCCTGGAGTGGAAACAGGAAATTTGGCATGAAGAGGGAGGTGCTCTGCTGGGGAAGCTGCCAATAAAAGCTGGTCTAGAAAATAACTGGACTTGTGACTGTTGTATCTGGAAAGACCTCTGGGTGAGTTTCAAACAAGTGAGCACCTCCGTCTGACTGCTGGAGAAGTGGGGTAACTGACAGTACTTAACTCCCCCACAGGGTGCTTCTCGGCCCCAACAATGACATACCCAGGGCATCTCCCTTTCTTCCTCACTGAGGTCCCTTTATTCCCTTTCTCATTTCCACTGCGTTGTCTATAATAGCCGACAGGTTTTATGCTGTGTAACACTTGACCATGACAAAGAAATCCTTATTTTTATGCTAATCTCAGAAGCCTGATGAGTTGTTTTTTTTTTTAAGCCCTGAAAGTGAGCTGAGTCACATTATCAAAGTTACTGCTACAAAGATGAGCCTGCTGTCTCTTCACTGATACAGTGTTCTTTAAGTTCAGTTTAGGCACTCAAACTGCCAGCTTATCCATTAGGAACAAGACATTTGATACCCCTGGGTATTAAAAAGATAATTTCCTGCCAAGCTAGAGATGAGGCAAAACTTCCAGTTTTTAATTCTACACACCCCGAAACAGCAAGCAACACATTTGTCATGATCACTAGAGGTACATGGAGTAAGACCATTTTTTCCAGTGAGCCCAGGAAAATGAGTTTCCCTGATACCCAATGTCAGCAACATGATACCATGGCCTCCCCACACGGCCCAGGATCTCCCAAATGGTACCACTTACAAAAAGAGAGAGACTATATGAGATGAGGCACTGCCCAGGGATGGTATGGCTGTCAACTCATTGTTATTGAGGTACCTGTAATGACAACAAGAAGAAATGAATCAGTTAAATCATTAAAATTAGTCATATGAAATTACAGATATACAAGGACGTCGTAAAAAAATGGCCATGGGCAAACTGCTATGCTGTAACGCTGAATACGAGAATCTAAACGCAAGTTTTTAATAGGAGAGAAGTTATGCCAGGTCATAAACACTACGTACCACCCTCATAGTTTAGGAATAAACACACCCAGGACACGTCCCCTGTCCTCTAGGAGCCTCCACTCTAGCTCAGAAATCAAGACTAACAGACAAGGGACTCTGAACACAGGTGGAGATGCACGAAATGAAACAACAGCTCCCCAGGACCATCACTGAGAGCGCTCCTTGGGGGCTGAAGGATCAGAGCCCACTCCAACTGGGATGGAGTTGCTTTGTGCACGTCCATGACATGGCTCTGCCCTCACCAAAGGGCTGTGCGGTTGCACCCAGCACCACAGATTCATGCCCTCCTGTGGGGGGTTCCTGGTGCTGGAGACACATGAACCAATGACTAGTTCTTGGAGGTTCTTATCTACTTGCAATTCCAGCTTCTCTGAACTCTGATGAACCTTTCAGACGTGTCTTCCATGAATATATCCATATACACACATACTTTTTCACGCAGACAATCTGAAAATCTTCTGCAGAACCAGAGATGCTCCCCAAGCTCCCTTCCCGCTTGAATATTCTATATCTGTACTTCCATAATTCTCAACTCTTAACGGGAGGGGAAGCCCAAAAGCCAGAACACAGCTCGCCTGGGCCATCCCCAGAGGCTCTGGAATCCAGCTTCCTTACATGGATGTGTATTTCCAAATTGGGGAAGAGACTTCAAAATCAGATTTGCAAAGTGAGCCCTGAAATCCTTAGGGTAGCCAAAGCACGGTGATCAGGCTTTTTGACGGGGGATGGGCTGGAAAGAAATGGTATCTGAGATGCAGAATCAAGGATAATGCTGGTTTATCTTATTCTTGTTTTTTTACACAATATGTCTTACACAGAGCATCCAGTTACGGTTTGAGGACAAGGCCACTGAAATGACAGCTGTATTCATACAAGTTTACAACGAGTATTTGCTTAATAGAATAATCTGGTTGTCTGCCATCTTTTATAGAATGAATGCGGAGGGGGAGGCAAAGGCCTTGAATTATCCCTTTCGCTTTCTCCAGTGCCAAAGCTGGTTAGAGATGAAGCCTGGCAATTACTGGGCTGAGGGACACAGAATGTCTATTTCAACAGCTTCATGACTGAAGCATCTGGCGGAGAGAAAGCAGATCTGTACCACGTGGCAAAGCCTTTCTCCACTTAAAGGGCCCTTGTTTGTGTGCTGAAGTAGACGATTAATTACTTTAACAGTCTCTTATCTGACTGCCCCTAAAGCAGACTGCTTCTGCTTCACCTTTTATCTATCCACCCCTGCTGTGATCCGTTTCCCATCTTGGTACAGGGATGCTGAAAACTCACCATCTGTTGGAATCTCTACTAATAAATTTTCACAGTACCATAAATGTACATATTCCTCGATGAGATCCTCAGATCTTACCAGGGCAAGGAAAGCTAAGGTCAAGGGCCTGTTGCCAAGAAGGCAGCTTGCTTACGAACTCTTCATTTCTTAAGAGATTTATTCTAAAACACATATGCTTGGCAGGGGGGTGTCAGAATAATAATAACAGCAGCTAACTTACTGAAGGCTTATTATATGCCAGGCCTGACTCTTGAAGGCTTTTCAATATATTAATCTGTCCTTAGAGCCCTACTAGGCAGGCCCCATTAACATTTCCATTGTACCAATGAGGAAACTGAATCACTAAAATGTTAAGTAATTTAACTGAGGTCACCAGCAGTAAAAGGCAGTGGCCCTGGGGGTCAAGCCCTGAAGTCCAGGTTCTTAACCGTTACTTCCATTTATTTATAGGTGCAGCAGCAACTCTACAGCATTATGTAACTGCATTGTCAGACTCTGGGTTCAGAACCAGGCGCTTGTACTGTTCTCTACCTCACAGGTGAGGTCTCTAAGTATAAGTCACCATCCTAAGGTGACAGAGAGAGAGGGAGAGAGAGGCCTGGACAAGAGGTGAACAAAGTACAAGTGCCAGCCACGGGAGAGCCACAGCTGAAAAGGCTAGCAGGCAGAAAGCTTATAGCCTCATAGTAACATGGTAGCTGTCTTTCAGTTGTCAGTAAGGACTTCTCTGCAGGAGAACTCTGGCTGATTGAGTTTGGTCTCGGGCCACCCTGCTGCACACACAACAAACTGCTCCACCCAACTCCTAGGAATGATAACTGAACAAGGAAAGGGGGCATCGTTAGCGTATCTCAAATCGTGACCAAAATGCTGGAAGCAGAGTGTGCAGGTGTGGCTGACAGCGCTGAAGGTACACAGGGCATTTCAGGTTTGGATCAGCAGCCGGGAGTCAACAAGATGAGGCAGAAATCGCAGGCTCTGATCAGCAGGGCTGCTGGATTTATGAAAAGGTCAGAGGGAACATAGAGGAGAAGATCTGCAAGGCTAGCTTACTTCTCGATCATTTCTACTTCAAAAGAAGGGCAAGTAAACCTCAACCAGCTCCTCCACCACTGGCTCTCTGCTCGCTCTGTCCCTTGTTGAAACCAGAACACTACCCTCAGAAGGCAACAAAGGCCCAACTCCCGCTGAGACACGACCAACTTGCCAGCCTGAAATAGAGACCAGTCAAAAATAGCACCACCTCCAGAGCCAGCCGAAGAAGGGCCTCGGGACATTCGGCACAGTCTCCATGTGTAGGGATGCTGTCAGAATTTAGGACTGTGTTTGATGAAATCTTCTGAATATCTAGGGCTGTGCAGTCTTTCTCCCCTTCTCATTCCCTCCAAATCTGCTTCCATTCAAAGGCCCTAAAAATTCTTCTTAAATATCTGGCTTCTATAACTGAAACTTTTCCTGATGATTTAGGACCAAGAAATGCTCTGGAAGCATCAGACCGTGAACAATGGCCCAGCCCTGCAGCTGGGAAAGGTGTGAAAAAGGCATGGGGTGGGATGGCGGGAGAGCTTTGCATAGACCGCCTCCCCATCCCCCCATTCCCCATCCCACTCTTGGGGCAGAACCTGGACGTTGGCCTTTCCCAGCCTACTGGGCCCCCTCAGCTCTCTCTCTCTGAAACTTCCATTTACTGGACTTGGTGAAAGGAAGTTTTCACATCATGCAAGATGCAGAATGTTAAAAAGGATGCTTCAGAGAACTTTTATTACTGACTGCCTCAATCAAATCAGGCATCAACAAACAGTGAAAAACAAACCCACAGGATCACTTCGAGTTATAGCCCTTTCTGTTTTTTAAAAACTGTTTGGCTCTACTTACTTACTGAATAGCTGATATAAGTACACAGTGAAATTCCAAACTGTTTCAAAAAAAGAACACCAGGAATATATATTGAAAGCCACCACTGCCCCCGCCCCGCCCCCTGGTTTGCCTCCAAGAGGAAGCTCCAGCTGCAGGCCGCTGCAGATGAACACACGGTTTTCTTCCTCACAGATGCCTGTGTCTTACACAGACTATTCTGCGCCAGTTTCCCCTTAGTAATAGATCTTGGGGATCTCCCTAAATCTTTTAACCAGAGGTGAAGTGCTCCTCTGCTACGATGAATGATATGAATGAACCACGACTGATGTAGTTGATTCACTAATTTTCTAGACACTGGTTGTTTCCAAACACAAAGTGAACTGCCATTAATATGGGTCCAAGTTGGGCTGGGGGGTGCCATATCAGTTCGTTTTGTTTCTGAAGTGGGAGAAAGTCAGCAGTAGCAGGTAGGAGCCACTGTGGAGTTAGGACCACTTCATCAATAGCCGTTATCAGCGCTTTCAGCTACTCGAGAATAAGGCAGACTACGTTACCAACTTTGGCAAGACTTACAGTTTGCATACCAGCTGGACAGGTACGGGTATTTCAGTATCATGACACAGAATACAGTTCGTCTAAATCAACACTTAGAAACGACAATAAAGGCAAACACTTAGCTCTGTGTGCCAGGCTCTGTGCGGAGGATTTTCCGTGCCATGTGTCACTGAATAACATGTCAGCCCTTGAAGCAAGGCACTAATTCATCACCTCACATTAAAAGAAGAGACTGAGACCACGTTACCGCACAGCAGAGCAGGGATTATTAGGAGGAGATGATACAGTTCAAATGTTTAAATCAGACAGACCCGGGTCCATTGAACCCTGAGCTAATCCCGTACCAATCAAACGGCCTTCAGTGGGTCACTGAACCTCACTGCGCCTTAGCTTTCTTCTCCACCAAATGTGCAAAGGACAAGCCCCAACTCCATACAGTTTTGGCAGGATCTGGCTGAAATCACTAAATCTAACAGCCCAGGAGAGAGCCAGATATATAGTAAATGCTTAACAGGTGGTGGTGATTCACAGCCAAAAAGCAGTGCCTCAAGTGACACCCCCTTATGATTTCAACCCTCCCCTGAAACACACTGCACACGCGCGCACACAGGGGCAGCAGAAGCCTGGGCCACCACAGGGCGAGCCATAAATACCCAAAGGCAGGCACGCTCAGCCTTTCTCGGCGCCTTCAGAACCTTTTAGGTCAACGGCCCTGGAAAGCACACGGCAGCACCCACGTTAGGCATTCCCGGGCCAGGCAGCAGTAACGCGATCCGAGCGCAGTTCTGAAGGAGGACGGTATAAATAGCCCCTCTTATTAATAGAGGAGCCTCGCAGTCCAGGACTCCTGGCTGGAGGCTCTCCCAGGTGGGCTTTCCTCAGCGCTGCGGGCAGTGACGACCATGTGGTCTGGCGGCAGCTGCGCCAACATCCTCAGGTCCTCCGGGGGCCCCCAACCGGCTCGCTTTCTCTCTCCAACTGGCCCACGATGCTCTGCGGTTGCCGGCCTCCAAAAGAAAACCACTGCTAAACCACCGACCACGGCTTTGCCAGCCTGTGGTTCCCCTCGTGCTGAGGTTTCCAGACTCAAGTGGTGGCTGGTGGCTGTGCAGGTTTCAGGAGAACTGACAGCCCCTGGAAGACCCAGTTAATTTAGAAGCACTGTGCCTACTGTGATTTTTTTTCTTTTCTTTAATATTCTTCTCCATCTCCCCACCCATTGCTCCTCACTGCCTCTTCCTGCCTGCACGATGTATTAGGATTCCCTTCAGGAAAGGACTGGATCTTTATCAATGACAAGTTCCACTGCTCTGGGCCCTGGGAATTTGTGTCATCCATCCCACAGTATGACACTGGGCACCAGGGGTAGTCATGCTGGTAAAGGGTTCACCCTATCAGCCCCCAAGGATTTGTATCTTAACAAGCCACCCAGCTCAGTGGCGGGGTGGGGGGGTTGTGGAGGGCAGCTCTGGGATTCTCAAAGTAGTAGAAGATAAATAATATACAGTGTGCCCCTGGGCTTCACAAGTGTCTCAGTAGTAAAGAAACTGCCTGCCAGTGCAGGAGACACGGGTTCAGTCTTTGGGTCAGGAAGATCCCCTGGAGGAGGAAATGGCAATCACTCCGGTATTCTTGCCTGAAAAATTCCATGGACAGAGGAGCCTGGCGGACTATTGTCCATGGGGCCGCACAGAGTCGGACATGACTGAGAGACTGAACACACAGCATAGAGCCTTGCCCATGTACAATGCTCTGGAAATCAGATCCAATGCATAGTTACTGTATTTGTAACTGGATAACACGTCACTACGCCCATGTTCCAGAGGCAGCACAGAAGGAAGTACCTTGCCCGGGGACTCAGTCCTGGTAAGGGGCAGAAGCAGGACTCCAAGCCAGGTTTGCCTACTACCAAACTCACATCCTCCCAGTACACGACACTGTACTCACAAGGAGTGATCCCTCTCTTTACAACTCCCACGCCTGGGAAGGCTGTGCTGCCATGGAGAGTCTGGGATAGGAGTGAGACCAGGGACTCCAGGCCTCACTCCCTCATTTACTAGCTACGCAATTGCAGCCAGGTTCCCAAGCTCCGCTCCACAACTGTCTGAAAATGTAGAAATGACCATAAGGAGCGGAGGGCTTTTTATTAGCACAGTAGCCAGCTACGGTCAACTTTCCTGAGTGCATTAGCTGGAGGAAGAGAAGACACACCCAGTAGAGAGAGGGTAGACGACGGGGTCGAGAAGTCTCACCCTGTCCCTGAATCCAACAGGAGCTCAGGGGAAGGAAAAAAGCCAGAATGTGAAGGGAGAAGGGAAGGTGGGCTTGGACGAGGTGATGTGGGTTTGGACAAAGAGTCTGGAGGAATCAGAGGAAATACTAAGTACCTCGATAGAGAAGACCAATGCAGCAAGGGTGACAGAGGAGATTAAACACTGGACTTTCCATCCTTTTAAAATCTTGGGTGGAAGGCTGCAGGTTAAGAAGAGGGGTTGGGGGGTGAAGACAGTGCAGCTTCAGGCTTAAATACACAGCGCAGAAAGTGAAGAGGAACTAAAAAGCCTCTTGATGAAAGTGAAAGAGGAGAGTGAAAAAGTTGGCTTGCTGCTGCTGCTGCTGCTGCTACTAAGTTGCTTCAGTCATGTCTGACTCTGTGCAACCCCACAGACGGCAGCCCACCAGGCTCCCCTGTCCCTGGGATTCTCCAGGCAAGAACACTGGAGTGGGCTGCCTCATCTCCTTCTCCGACGCATGAAAGTGAAAAGTGAAAGTGAAGTCGCTCAGTCGTGTCCGACTCTTCGCGACCCCATGGACTATAGCCTACCAGGCTCCTCCGCCCATGGGATTTTCCAGGCAAGAGTACTGGAGTGGGGTGCCATTGCCTTCTCCCAACATTCAGAAAACTAAGATCATGGCATCTGGTCCCATCACTTCATGGCAAATAGATGGGGAAACAGTGGAAACAGTGTCAGACTTTATTTTTCTGGGCTCCAAAATCACTGCAGATGATGACTGCAGCCATGAAATTAAAAGACACTTACTCCTTCGAAGGAAAGTTATGACCAACCTAGATAGCATATTAAAAACAGAGATATTACTTTGCCAACAAAAGTCCATCTAGTCAAGGCTATGGTTTTTCCAGTGGTCATGTATGGATATGAGAGTTGGACTGTGAAGAAAGCTGAGCGCTGAAGAATTGATGCTTTTGAACTGTAGTGTTGGAGAAGACTCTTGAGAGTCCCTTGGACTGCAAGGAGGTCCAACCCATCCATCCTAAAGGAGATCAGTCCTGGGTATTCATTGAAAGGACTGATGCTGAAGTTGAAACTCCAATACTTTGGCCACCTCATTCGAAGAGCTGACTCACTGGAAAAGACCCTGATGCTGGGAGGGATTGGGGGCAGGAGGAGAAGGGGACGACAGAAGATGAGATGGCTGGATGGCATCACCGACTCGATGCATGTGAGTTTGGGTGAACTCTGGGAGTTGGTGATGGACAGGGAGGCCTGGTGTGCTGCGAATCATGGGGTCGCAAAGAGTCAGACACGACTGAGTGACTGAACTGAACTGGAAATCAAACAGATTTGAGTTCAACTCTCAGCTTTCCTGGGGCTGAGATTGTAAAGAATCCACCTGCAATGTGGGAGACCCAGGTTTCATCCCTCATTTGGGAAGATCCCCTGGAGAAGGGAATGGCAACCCACTCCAGTACTTTTGCCTGGAGAATTCCATACACAGAGGAGACTGATGTGATATAGTCCATGGGGTTGCAAACAGTTACACTCAATTGAGTGACTAACACTTTTCTCAGCTTTACCAACCAGGTGACGCTGAACAGGTTTATTTAATCTCTCAGAGCTTCCATTTCCTCCTCTGTAAAGTGGAGAAAATGACTGTAAAGAAAAGAATTTAAATCACACAGAGCTGGTGTCAGGATGAAATGAAGCCGTCTTCCTCTACGGCTGAGTGGTGTTACTGTCATTGCTGTGCTGTTGTGATTCGGGAAATTTATTTTTAAGACTAACCGGCATCCCCAGTGAAGGACAGGTGCAAGTCAGATGCTCTCCGTTCTAGATCTGGGTGGGGATTAAGTTCCAAAAAAGCACCAAGTAAAAGGGGGATTAAAAGCCACAGGTCAAGGGAACCAAACCAATTGAAACTGGATGGCTGTTTGGGGAAGAAACAAATGGAAAGAGAGAGCTAGAGAGAACACAGCAAAGGCTCACGGGAGCATCAACTGTGCCCCCAATCTATGGCGGGGCTGATGACATTGGATCCACAACATAACATGACCCCCAGGGCCCCATGGGACCCAGGCCCTGGCCACACACCCCGCCCTCATGCACACCAGGCACAGTGGCCCTCGTCCTGGTCCTTCTTTGAGGGCCTTGTCTTCTATTTGCAGCTCATCCTGTCCACACCACTCACATTTTCTTGACCTGCCTGTCAGTCACCACCCTGAGCACTCCAGCTCCATTATTACCTCTCTAAAATCAAAGGAGAAAATCCTCCCCTGACCCTGTTCTAGGCCCCCCAAACACGTATGACTAGTGAGTCTCCTGGCTTCCTTGTTCCCCACATGTCTTTCCCTTTTTTAATGTGGTTCTGTGACAGGCGAGGCTTGTCTGAGGTGCCAGGATTGTGGGAAATGGGAAGAGCATTCAGGGGGCTACCAAGAAAACTACGAAGCCAGAGTAAAGACTATCTGAATGTAGCACTTTTAAAATTCGAAAGTGAATGCAAAACAACACTCATTCAGAGCAGAGTATGTAAGTTTTCAAACCAAGATATGGTTAGCTACAGAGCCCTGTCAAGCCAGACAGGAGCCTAGGGCAAAAGGAAAAATAATCAGTTAAGCTGATTCAGACTTTACTTAAACTTTCTGTACTTTTTTCATCATGGATTAGTATTATTTTATTATTTGGCATTCATTTTTCTTTTTTCAAATACTGCATTAAGGTCCTTTATCTTGAATGCTTAATTTTTTTTTAGAAGCCCCTTCAATCCTGCACCACTGGCAAATGCCTCTTACCTAACCCTTCCCTAGCTCTGTCTGTCTGCCTTCTTCAGTCCTGTGCCCCCAGCAGCAGAGCAGCGCCTGGCACATAGGAGGTACTTGAGGAAATAGTGAATGAAAGCCTGAATGATGCCCTAAGAAATAACATGATTTTTGTTTTGTCCACTTCGAAAAGAAACCACTAAGCTCTGAGACTCAGCACACAGAAGTTGAATACAGTAACCACAAGTGGTTAAAGACAGCCTGGATTAAGGGAAAGCACTGGGTTATGGCCCAAACTGGCTCCTTGATGGGCTGGGTTTATCATTTCAGGTGGCTGTGGTGGGCTGCCACACCCCCACAAAATTCTTAGGCTGAAGTTCCAGCCCTCAGTACCTCAGCTTGTGACCATATGTGGAGAAAGGGTTTTTAAAGAGGTCATATGGATGGGTTCTAATCCAGTATGATTGGTGCCCTTTTGACAGGAGGACATTTGGACACACAGAAGAGGCACCAGGGAAAGGAAAGGCCATGGGAAGAGGTGGCCAGGAAGGTGGCCATCTGCAAGTCAAGGAGAGAGGCCCCAGAGGAAACCAACCCTGCCAGGACCTTGATCTTGAACTTCCAGCCTCCAGAACCCAGAGAGAATAAGTTGCTATTATTTAAGTCACCCAGTCTGTGGTCTTTTACTAAGTAAACTTGCATAATGACCCACTTCCAAACTAGTCCAAATCACTATGACCCTATGGAAAAATAAGGGCCCTGGACAAAGTATTTCCAAGCGTCCCTTCCAACTCTCATCTTCCTTTAACTTGGGAAGTTGGAACCTTCTTTAAACAGACCTGGAAATCATAAACAGCATTTTGGAGAATCTGGAGATGGTGGTAGAGAACACAAGTATTTAACAAATTGCATCATCTGATTAAATTTCCTTTAGATAAACCCTCAACAATGGGATCAAAAAATAATAAACAAGGATTTTTTTTTTATCAGTTACATGTAACAAGTAAAATATATAAAGCACTTAATGTCTACTAAAAATAGAGTAACAACAGGAGCGAATGGGTGAATGATTTATGAAATATTCATGTATAAGTAGCTTTACATAAAAATTGAAATGGGATAGTAAAAATCTTTTAATTTACATGACAAAGTATTCACAAATGTAAGGAGAAGTAAGAAACAGATGTAAAACCATGGTATAAATACAGTTTGATTCCAAAATTTTGTGTAGAAGTATATATTTTTCACTAAGTGTCCACAATGTTTAGCCTTGGGTGATAATACTGGTGATTTTAATTTGTTTTACATATTTCTACAGTTGCCAAATTTTCTGCAGTGGGTATGCATGACTTTTCTTTGAAGTCCCTGTGGAACTAAAATCCTGAATAACTCTAACATTCACGTTAAAAGCAGAATTCCTCACATTAAAAAGAGGAAGAAAAGACTGAGGCCTGACTTAAAGGACATTGCAAGGGACAGCAGACCTGGCGTTCTAAAGACAGTAATGTCTAGTTCTGTTTGGAGGTCGGGAGAGAAAAATCAGCCTTCTTATCCATTTCCCTATACCTTGGATTCCTGGGAAAGAGAAGGGGTGGGCTGGCTGATTTGCCCCAGCAGAGCAGGCTGCTCTAGTGCCCTGGGGACTGGGGCAAGTACCAGCCAGGTGTGTTAGCCCCCTGGGCCCCCAAGGCTTTCCACAAGCCTGTACAGCCCCCGTGGGCATGTGATTTCCAATAAATTCACACCTGCTGGACACGCCCATCACTGACTGCCCAAGAAGAAGAGAGGGGCTCCAGTAAAGGAGTGCTACGTAGGCAGGACCTTTTGTCTCCAACAGCCCCCAGCAGATGTCCCCTCTCACAAGGTTCAGACTGCTGATCCAGGGGAAAGAGTGGCGCTGCCACAAGAGAGGGTCTTCCCCAGGAGCTTGCCATCCTGCCCACCAACCCCCCAAAGTTTGAGGAAAAGCACTCACACTTCTTGTAGATTCGGCAAGTCTTCAAAACCAGCAGGATCAATCTCAGAAAGTTTGTTGTAACTCAGGTTTCTGGAAAAAGGAGAGCAAAAAAACAAAGAAAAAATTCAGTCAATACTCCCAAATTTAGGAATCATCTACCCATCCCTCCCCAGGAGAAATAATCCCTCTTACTCATAACTGCCCCCATCTCATGTACTATTTTAAGTAACCCTGGTGGCTCAGACAGTAAAGAATCTGCCTGCAATGCAGGAGACCAGGGTTCAATCCCTGTGTCAGGAAGATCCTTGGAGAAGGAAATGGCAACCCACTGCAGTATTCTTGCCTGGAGAATTCCATGGACAGAGGGATTCTGTGACCACCATGCTGGTCCAAATGCCTGGCATCCTATCAAATGGCATTTTGAAAAATTACTGTTTTACTAAGGCATCAAACACTATTTAGAAGCAGTAAAGGGAGTCTGATCCTTCACTGACTAAAAATCAGTGGTCCCCAACCATGGATGACATTTGGCAAAGTCTGTAGACATTTCTGGTTGTCACGACTGAAGGGAAGAGGAGGGGAGGATCCTACTAGCATCTGGTGGGGAGAGGAAAAGGATGCTGCTAAACAACCTCCAAAGGACAGGATAGCCCTTAAGGACAGATCCAGCCTTCACTGCTAACAGTAACATTCAGAGGTTGAGAGACTTTGGTCTAAACAAAAACTTCAGGATCAACACTCGCTCGCATGTATAGTTAAAGTTGAAAGGACTATTTAATAAGTGAGCAATGTAAGATCTTAATCATAAGGTTTATATGAACATGGCATTCCTACCATCGATGAACAAATATTTCAAGTGATAATCATGCCAGAGAGGAGCAGTGTCATAGGAAATCTCGTTGGTGTGAACCAAAGCCTCACATGCCAGCAGCGTTCTCAAGACGACAGCGTCTATCACATGACTCAGAATTACATCCCTCTCCCCTTCAGCCCATCTGTGACCCCATTCTCAGAGGGAGACAAGGACCAAGCAGGGCAATGTTTGATCTGCTGAGCTTCCCAGAGCACACCCTCAACCCAGACCAGCTTGATCTTTCAGGAACAGAATCCACACAGATGTGGTCCACACGGGCCCTCGCTGTGCCTCACTCTCTGCCACCAAAATACATCCAATCCTGTGTGCGCCAAAGGAGCTGGCTAACATTTTTCATCTCAGCTATTAATTCCATTGCCATTACTGCCAATTAACAAGTACTACGAATCGAGAGTTCAAAGTCTCTTAAGGGGCCCAGTATCACATTAAGTGGCAACTTTCTTTTAAGCTTCCTCCAGAGACATTCCAATCAATACTAAGCCAGAGCTGAGAGCCATTTCACTGGCAACTCAAGACATTTATCTAAATAAAAGTCAAACCACCCTTGAAATTAATGGTACATCTGTGTTCGGGGCACAGCCTGAATTAAAAGCAATTTGTCCAGGGATTATGTTACCATAAAAACTGAAGGTGGTAATTTTTAAACCACCTATTGAAGTCAAGTGTGAGCTTGTCTGTTCTTGGGAGTATTTACAATGAGATACTTAACACAGAAATCAACAGGTTAGACTTGGAACAGAAAATCCACAAATGAAGAGAGGTCTTTCCTATCACAGAAAGGACTGAATGGACTAAAAGTTTCTCCTATGATGAGCATGTTATCATGACAATGTGGGGCAGAAGTCTTGTTTCTGGTTCTACAGGTAGTGTAGTTGATAAGGACTGTGACATTCATATCATCTCAGGTAATGGGGAGTTGCTAAGCTGGAGCAGGCTTGAGAGAAAGACTCAGAAACCACAAAGCCAAGAGCTGGAAGGGCAAACAAGTGATGCAGGTGGTCACCTGCCAGGTGTGGAATGAGGCTGACACAGCAGTGCCCACTCAACCTGCCTGCCACCTAAAGAGGCCATTTGTACCTGTTTCCCAAAAGAAGGGTGGTACAGACCAGTCTCCTTCATTTTCAAGAAGCCTGAGCTCTGAAATTTTATGTGAAGTCTTTTCAATTCTTTAAATGTATATGTAAAAATCTGGCGGTGCATGTGGACCACATCTCTGCAAACATAAATCTGCAGGACACATTTAAGCAGAGGATCACCATTTTTCAACCTCTGATCTAGTTTCAAAATGAATAACTTGCGGCCAGGGCAGGAGCTGGGGTTCACAGGATCTAGGGCCCAAGCTAGGCCTGGTGGCTCTGTTCTGAACAATCTGAAAGGAAATCACTTCCCTCAATCCCTGAGCCAGAAAAGTCCAGATCCTTTAGGAACTCAGGATTAGAATAAAGACATTTAAAATCACAACTCTCCTTGGTCTCTATTTTTTCCCTTAAAGAGCACACACAATTTATTTACATTTCAAAAACGCTGTATCTAGTGTTATATTTAAAACAGATGGCCAACAAGGACCTACTGTATAACATAGGGAACTCTACTCAATACTCAGTAGTAACTTGTAAAAGAATTTGAAAAAGAATACATATATGTATATGCATAACTGTAACATATGAATTACTCTGCTGTACACCTACCTGCAACTAACACAACATTGTTAATCAACTATACTCCAATACAAAATAAAGTAAAAACAAAAACAAAAACAAAAAAAACCTTGTACAAATTCTGCTTTTAAAGATAAGGCAACTTGATAAAGGGGGATTCCATAAGCTACTTTTATCAAGAAGCCAGACAGTATCAGTACTTAACACGGAGATTCCAGGAAGTAGCAATAAGTTCAAGAGACTTTTAAGTGGAAATCTAAGCATTTACTTGGTCTGCCTGGATGAAGCGATTTTTCGATTCTCGATCAACTGGAAAAGCCACGTATCACCAACCCAGACTGCCTCTAAGAGTAATTCTGCTCTCAGCGCCTTTCACCAACACAAAGAGAATACAGTAGCTGAGGCTCAGGTCCCTTGGAATGACACTGCTTTGGGACAAAGAGCTTTTAAGTCTGAAAAATAAATCATGGTACAAAGCGGGGAATGAGGCTGACACAGCCGTGTCCACTCACCTGCCTGCCACCTAAAGGGGCCATCTGTACCTGGTTCCCAAAACGAGGGTGGGTGAAGACCAAGTCTCCTTCATTTTCAAGAGAAGCTCGAGCTCTGAATTTTTATGTGATTACCAACTGCTTTATCAAAAAACAGGGAAAATATTTACTTTCTTCTCCCTGACAAGCACAATCTGAAGTAAAATCCGCAGACATTTTTCTTGTTTGCTAATCTCTGGGAGACACACTCTCAGTATAAATATTTTCCTATTGTGGTAAAACACACACAACCTATAGTGTACCATCTTGACCATGTTTCCGTGTACAGTTTAGGGACATTAAGTACATTCTCACTGTTATACAACCAACACTACCATCCATCCCTCCCTAGCACTTCTACATCTTTTCCAACTGAAACTCATCACCCATTAAACACTAACTTCCCATTCTCCCCTCCCTCCGGGGCCTGGCTACCCCCCTTCACTCTACATGCTGCCTGTGTGACCTGGACTTGAGAGGTACTTCACACGAGTGGGGCCGTCAGTACCTTTAGTGCCTGGCTGATTTCACTCAGCGCAGTGTCCTCAAGGTGCACCCACACTGTGACACGTGTCATGCATTCCTGCTCCTTTTTGTGGCTGAATAGTATTCCATCATTCACCTGTGTGTGTGTGTGTATCTTCCGTATTTTGTTTCTCCCTATAAAAGCTGATAGATATTAGGCTTGGTTCCATTTTTTGGTTATTGTGAATCATGCTGCTGTGTACATGGTCATCCCCCACCCACACCCCGGCATAACATATAAAGATTTTTTTTTTTAACTCTTTGACTGCCACACTTCCTGACAACGTTCATTTCTCCAAGATGAAAGATATCCATATACTTTGGTCCAAGAACTGTGCAGAGAAGGGTCTGAGTAACAATTTAAGAGTTAATTAGTGAAAAACTTTTACCTAGGAGACCTTTTTTCTCAGGTGGCAGCTGACAGGCACACAGGTCTAAGGCATCTCACTTATTTCGGCAAACATGGTCAGCCTTACTAGGCCCGACATCTGAGTGTGTTATTGGTTGAAGGTTTCAGATTCTCCTGTCAAAACAACCCATCTATCAGCAGGACAGATGCTGTCAAAAGCACTTCTGCACCTTTCAGGACCAAAGCGCAGAGGAAAGAAACCTTAGGGAATTTAGTTACTGCCAACCGCAGCTTTCATTAGACAGTTTGTCAGCCACTGTCATAACACAAATTTCCCTTCTTCTTGCACAAAGGGTGCACCACTCTTCCAACAATGGAGCCCAGCCGTAGATACTCTTTCTGCTAATCTGCTGAGAGATGACTGTCCGGCCCACCGTTTGCCCAACATGCCAGAGGCCCCTCCGCAGAGACCGGCTCAAGTTTTAAACAGGTTTTATCTGCAGCTGAAGAGCAAAGGGTTCAACAGTGCACGGCAATAATCTGCTTGCTGAGCCCTTTTCCTGGCAAGACCCCTACCCAGACCTCACAGAATGAGAAGAGCTAAGTCTTCAAATAGAGGAGAAATCCCCCACTGTTCTGTAAACCCCTGCTCTCCTATCCAGCAGCACCCAGCCAAGTGACCCTGACATTCATACTTAAACTAATCAAGATTACAGAAAACTAGGACTTCAGGGTCTCAGGGGCACCAGCCACTATCCATGTGTCCAACCACCTGTGGCTAGCAGGGAGAAGCCATTCCCGTCATCCCTGAAATTTCTATTAACTGAAATCAAGGAGTAATCAACAAATATTTGAAGTGAAATGGCATGGAGGGAAGAAAGTTGGATTTGAAAAATAAATGTGATCACTGCAGCTTTGTAGCATAGTCTGAAGTTAGGGAGTGTTATTCCTTCAGCTCTGGTTTTCTTTTTCAAGACTGTTTTGGATACTCAGGACTTTTGTGTTTCGATACAAATTTTAATTTTTTTTGGTTCTTATTCTGTGAAAAATGACAAAACAGAAATAGTTATAGATGTAGAAAAGAAACTTTTGGTTACCAGAGTGTAAAGCGGGGGTATAAATTGGGAGATTGGGATTGATATATACACACTATTACATACAAAATAGGTAACTAATAAGGACCTACTGTTTGGCAAGGGAACTCTACTCAATACTCTGTAATGACTTATATGGGAAAAGAATCTAAAAAAGAGTGGATATTTGTATAACTCAGTCATTTTGCTATACACCTGAAACTAACACAACATTGTAAATCAACTATTCTTCAATAAAAATTTGAAAAAACAAATTTGAATTTCCCAACAATCTAAATCCACTGGAATCTAGCACCAGCTGTGCTTAGTGGCTCAGGCATGTCTGACTCTGCGACCCCATGGACTGTAGCCTGCCAGGCTCCCCTGTCCATGGGATTCTCCAGGCAAGAATACTGGAGTGGGTGGCCATGCCCTCCTCCAGGGGATCTTCTCAACCCAGAGGTTGAACCCAGGTCTCCCGCACTGCGGGCTGATTCTTTACTGTCTGAGCCGCTAGGGAAGCCCAAAGGTTTTGTTAAAAACGTGGTGGGGGAGGGGCACGGATCTCAGCCCCTGTGCCTCAGGCACACACAGTTCTTGACCAATCCCAGCAGAGGAAGAGGGCTTTGAAAACTAAATCCATAAGGAAGACACTCTTAAATAAAAAAATGCCCTCTGAATGTAATTCTATAGGCTTTATCAGTTATTGACATAATCTGACCAGCACCAGTCTGGATTACAACCAGAACCACATATTACAAACTTGGCAAACACTATTCAAAGCTGGAAAACAATAATTCATTGATTCCTTGGAAACTGGGGGATAAAACGTTCCACTTACTTCTGAGTAAAGTTGTGGTGAGGAGACAACCCCAGCATCACTAGACAATGTCAAGAGCACTTTACCCTCAAAAACAGGCACTGCTCACAGACCACTGACTCTACAGGCAAAACCTCTCACAGGAAGGAAAGTGCCATGCACAGCTGTATTTTTCAACTTTATGAAGAAAAATAATCCAAAGTGGAAGGAAGCTGGCCACAAATCTGTGACAGGAATCCTCTGGGAAAGGAGGTTTTCCCATTCAGTTTGGTTTCCAGGCCAGTCTATTTCCCACTACTCAGCCCTGTCTGGGCACCTGAACAAAACAGAACTTTGCATATTTTAAGAGTTCAGATGTTCGCTAAAGCGAAGAATGCAGCCGGAAAGCAACCCATCTGCTGAGCACACTGGGGTGCCTCGGACTGGCCTAGAGGGGTGCCTCTTCTCTCTCTGCAACCTGTGGGCTTTGGCTGTGTATCTCCTCTTAACCTTACAGGGTGCTGCCTGCCATCCATTATAAAAGGAGTCATCTGCTTAGGACTAACTGGGAAAAAAGTGATCAGTCTTTTTCCCAAGGGGTATGAATGAGAAAGAACACGCAGACTTGTTAGAGTCATTTCATCTCTTAAATTTTCAAGGCTTTTTCTGTTGCATTTTTGCCTTCTGAGCAGTTATGTGTCGTACATATCAAGATCCAACAAAATCACCACACTGTGTTCCTCAGGAGGACTTTATAAGGTTTTATGGGAAGAAATTTATTTTTAAATCTAGGATATCAGATGCCCTTACCTTTTTTTCCCTCCTATTACAACACTTTCCCCTCATTAACCAAAAGCCATAAGTGAAAGGGCTGATCATACACATTGAAGGTTTATGTTAAGAATGACAAAACTGTATCTTAAACTAGATTTATCATTCCTCTGATATCCTCACCAAGAATTACCAGGCAGAAGGTGGTTTTATACTTGTGTTTCTTCTGTACGGTGATCAACCACATATTCCCTAAACTGAGGCTCAGAAAAAGAAATACATTCAGCAAGTAATCAAATGCAAAATCACTGGACAGAACTCAATACTTAACAGCTCACCTTGACAGCTTTAGGTCACTAACATTAGACAAAGTCAGTAATGAGTCACAGTTATTCTGTCTTTTGAAAATGTTAAACAGATAATTCTATATGCAAATGAGGCTTACAAACAACTCAAAACAAGAGTAATTACACACTAGCCATTACCCACACACCAGAGTCACTCACTTCTTAAAACCAGCTTTAGAAATGAGTGTGGGTCTCCGACTTCTGATGCTTAAGACATTATCTGAGAGAAGTCAGCCTTCTGTAACTGATCCTGCTGGTCTTAAGTGTGCTTCTATGCCTGACAGTTCACACAGCTCACCCATGCCTGTGGTTAGTTTGAATGCAGGTTAAGTCTTTGTCCTATAGCACCCAGCAGATGCCAAGTTTGGCAAATATTTATTGACTGTTGGTCTATAGTCTATATTGCGCCTAGGTTAAGTTCTAATACAAATCAGGATAAGATCTAGTTCGTGACTTCAAAGAGTTCACAACCTACTGGTCAGATAAGACCCTGAACCAAATAACTCCACCCAAAGGCTCTAACAGGGTAAGCATCTTGGGAATGATGAACCAAGAGTTGCAAAATGACAGTTCTTGGGCCAAAGGTGAGCTGCAGGGAAATTTGTGTCTGACCAAATGGTATTTGGAGAGACCTAAAGTTTTCAGCAAAAATTTGAATGTTTCAGCTTCTCTTGAAATTGCAGGGACACCTCAGAGATAATGTGAGTTCAGTTACAGACCACTGCAATAAAGCAAATGTTGCAATACAGAAAATCATACAATTTTTCTGGTTTTCCGGTAAATACAAAATTGTGTCTTTACGCCATACTATAATCCATGAAGTGTACAACAGCATTATGTCTTAAAAAATAATAATGAACATACCTTAATTATAAAATACTGCTCTTAGAAAAATTGACCCTACAGACTTGCTCGGTTCAGGGTTGTCACAAACCTTCAACTGGTAAAAAATGTAACAAAGCAAAATGCAGTAGAAGGCGGTATGCCTGTCATCACAGGGCCAGCAGGCGGACAGCACGTCCGTTACATTATTTAGCAAGGACCCAGCTGACCACAGGCCTCACCACTCCTATGCTCTTCCTCAGGACTTCTTTGCTCACTTGTAGTATCTCCCTGGCACTGCAAACATCTGGGTTCGTCTTCCTGGCATGGAGTCCAGGTGACGTTCACAGCAGGGAAGATTAACTATGATGAGGAAGGTTTATCAAAAATGCAAAATGAAAGTGAACGCTCAGTCGTGTCCGACTCTTAGCGACCCCACGGACTGCAGCCTACCAGGCTCCTGCGTCCATGGGATTCTCCAGGCAAGAGTATTGGAGTGGGGTGCCATTGCCTTCTGCTAAATCTGGAAGAGCAGCAGCACAACAGCATGGCTTTTAAGGAAGAGTTTCAGGATATAAGGCCAGAAAAGTACAATAAGGCATAGATTGAAAAAAAAAAAAAAAAGCCAAGTCAGGAGCTCCTAGAAAGGAGAAGGGCCAGACAGGAAAGGTTGCAGGCTAAGTGGAGAAGAGCATGCAGCCCCATGCTGTCAGAGCGACAACCCCGCAGGCAGGTAAGGCAAGGGTGTGCAAACCATAATAAACCCCAATGCCAGGTCCACTGTGAACTTTATTACAAGATCATTACAGGTAATTCCTGCAGCAACAGAAAATCTCCTTGCTCATCTACTTCAAGGTCTGACCCGAACGCTCAAGAGGCCCACCATTACTGAAAGTAATCGATTTCTACATTCGATTTCTACAACAGCCCTTAAAACAGGAGATCCTAGGATCAGCTTTTCCTGCCCAAATCTTAGCTTGGGTAAAGAGAGAAAGCAATCGGATATGATATGGCTCTTTCATTTAAGCAGTCTCGTGCTTGATTGTGGAGGATGTACTAGGGGGAGTACACAATTTTTCCATAATAGTCATTCGTTAAATATGGTCTGTGCATCACTGACAATGAGAGATAGATTAATTTCATTAATAAAAGGCACTCCATTCGCTGCAGCAACTAAGTTTGGTGGGGACCTCACTAACAATGAAGATTTGGGCAGAGAATTGCTGCTGGCCACAGGCTGACCACCCTACCCCCATAAACCTGTCACAAAGACACCAAAACCCAGGAACACCCCAGCAGGGAAGAAGCACCTACAGCCGGCACTTGGTTTTGCTATTAGAGAAGTGACTTGGAAATGGGCAGAGGCGGTGGGGGGTCAGGAGTCCCCTCACCTATTCTCTCCTTTATCACCTCTGGAGAGGGATCACACACTGGCCCTTTCAGACAGTCCTTAAGCTCTACTGGGCTTTCCAAAGTCGTCACCCCCTTGCTGGGCACCACCCCACACACAGCTTAATCTTTCCCTCTTGAAAGCCCAGCCATTCCGCAGAACAGAGGGTGGTGGTGCCTCAGGACCAGGCCCTCCCACCCCCACCAACCTCTCCTCCTCTCACCAGGGCTCGGGTGAGAGCAAAGGGCTCATCAATCAGGACCTAAACAGGCTCTAAAATGAGCTCCAAGAATGTGGGCTCACCTCCACCAACACACTCAAGAGGCTGGAGTTCCTTTGGTTTTAAAAAAAAAAAAAAAAAAATGGAGGAGGATTTTCCTAAATGAAAACCATGCTGTATTAAGGCAGGAAACGGAAGCTCTTGCTTCTGTAGTAGTTAAAACAAGCCGAGCAAAAGGGACAGGAAGTGAGGGACACATTAATCCAGTGGATAAATTTGGAGTCCATGGTTTGCCGAGTGCTTTGTGGAGTCCACCAGTGCCCCTCTGGTCACAGATCACTGTTTGCCTGTTCTAAAATCTCCACCCGTACCTCTGTCCCTACAAATACTCACTTTCAGAAGATTAGCTTCCTGTGGAACCAATCACTGCAAAATACAGCGTATTTAGTTAAAAGGGTGATGGGGCTTTGAAATGCGTTGAGTCTGAGTTGACCTGTTCAAGACGTAACACCGTAGGAACAGTTTTTTCAGTGTGTCACCCAACCAAATTTAACTATATAAATGGTGGCACAGCCATAGACTGTGATCAGCTTCCTTTGGCAACACACTGAAATGCTTCCCCACAGAGCACAGAGTGGTTCCCCACACTTCATGCCCCCCACCTAAGGGCCCTGGGAGGACTATGATCATCAGAGAGGAAAAAAACTATTTTAACATAGCCCTGTAAAAGGTACTCCTGGTTGCAAGAACAGCCTGGCCAGATTCCAAGCTTGTCTTGCTGGCAGAAGATATAATCGAGGATTTCACTGGGATAAAAGGATAAAGAAATCCTATACTAGTGACTTGAGATTCTTCAGAAATGAAACCTCCAATAATGGATTACTTCCCCCGAGTACGAGAGACACATACTGAAATATTAAGAACAAACCAACCAACCAGAAAAACAAAACAAAACACCCTTTCCACTATCTGAGTCATTACGCACCATTCTAAATCCTCTTCTCTAGATGTTTCCTGAACCAGGCAAGGATCAAGGCATTCATTCTGTGCTTTTTTAACCCTCATTTCTGAAAATTCACTTCACAACGTAATCCAATCAATGAAAAAATAGTACACAAGCTTCACATTACAGAAATGTATGCCGAAAGATGAAAATTAAACTCTGCACATGTGATGATCAGAGTCTGTTGATGTTGTTTTAAAAAAGTATTTAGAACAGTCATTTTAGGCAAACATCATTTTGGGTTACAAAAGGGCAGTATATATACAGACAGTCTATGGGGTCACAAAGAGTCAGAAACAACTTAGTGACTAAACCACCATCCCTGATTGGTAAGTGACTTTTCGTCCCCCTTCAAGGGGCAAGAAGGAAATGATTTTTTCCCCCAGTAATTACATTTTTACAAATAAATGTACCTTAATGTTATCAGCATATCTTTCCTAATCTGACACCAAAAATTTTAAGGGACAAATGACATAAGTGGGCATAACTACCTTCCCAGAATAGAGCTGCTCATAAGGAAAACCTTCTCTGGAAAGCCAGACGTTCATACAGGTAATTCTCTGGAATCCTCTATCAGCTTGCAGTGGAATTTACATGCATCTTATATCTTTCCAACTGAAATCACACTGAGCATTCACTAAAGTCTCAGGCATCTGTCTGTGCCTACGCAAAGCCCGAGCATCTGCAAGCTACAAAGCTAACAGAAAAATCTAGGTTTACTTGCATTTACCTCGTTACTCTGCATTACAAGCTGATGGAGAGCAAGGTGCCCACAAATATTACCAAACACTGTCTTCTTGGTTTTCTATATCTTCTTCTAGGTCTCAAAGAGTCAAATATTACCTTCTAGGTTTATTGTCCCATCCTTTCCCACATTTCCCAGCTACTTCCCAACTTAAAAATGAAGATGACTCAAACATAAAGAACAGATCCCTGGTATAAGTCAGCCAAACTCAAAAACTGAATTTACCCACAAGTTTTCAAGAACACATCCGCTGTATTACAGGGAGGCACACGAGGGATTGGAGTTAAGTATTTTAAAGAAAATGTGGTTTGGAAAGGTCAGTCTCCTGGCTAACAGGGAGGGTGCTGACTTTATTAGCTAGCTTATCGACTTGGGATCTCGTTCTGTCAATTTTTCCGCTGGGCTTTTAAGAGTTTATGTGTGTCATGAAATGCTCAGCTGAAGCCAAAATTTTTTGTTCCTATGATGCTCAGATGTCACACAAACACCATAAAATTAAAAGCCCATCCACATCATTGTCCTGGGGCCATGGTGACTTCTCTGGCTCTGGTTGCTGGAATGGCTGAGCAGAGACCAAGTCAGTTAAGGTGGAACAGCTAGGTGGTAGGCATTTCAGTGCAGCTGCTGCAGAGTGTTGTTCTCTGCTGCTGCAATACAGGGCCTTCCTTCTCACTGAGATTACGGACACCAAGAATCAGATGATGCCTGTGACCTGCACCCCGGACATACTAAAACTTTTACTACTTCGAATGCAGAACTGGCAGTGAAAATGACAGAGCTACAATATACTTTTGTTGCTTCTTCTCTTTTTCAGTCATTCATCAAAGTTTCTAAAGCCTGGTGTGCTACAATTCATGGGGTCTTGAAGAGTGGGACATGACTACGGGACTGAACAACAACACAACCTATCTAAAAAACATCCTTTCTCTCTTGCACATGGCTGACATTCGCTGGGGCCCAGGGCACCCTAACATCCAGCTCCTCACAGTCACACCGTCCATCCCCTGCTCCCGCCTCTTCAGAGTTTGCAGTTCCAGGTCATTTACTCCCAAAGATGTGTCTTAAAGGAGGGATCCTAACGGTGAATTCTGCTAAATTATATCTCAACCAAATAATGGCTGTTACTATCTATGGGATATGAGTCTGTTTTTACAGTAAATCAGCAGCAAAAGCAATTAAAAGCTCTACTGAAAGTCATTCCTCCAGGGCTCCCTATGGAGTCCCTGTTAACAGGCTGAAGAGACCTCAGAAACACCACATGGACTTCGAGTTACTCCATCTCCTTTCTGAGTGCTCGGGAGAGACAAAAGCCATCCAATTCCCATCTCAGCAGGAACTCAAAGCCCATGGTCTGGCCAGACCCAGACATCCATGACATGGGCTACAGGGAAGCAGCCGCCCTAAGAACAGCCAGCACTCCTTTGCCTAACACTTGTTATCTCTTGAACACTACTACCGCCACCCTCCAGCTTCCACCATCACTCCTTTTTAAAGATGATGTTATCAAATTCCAACTAGTCACAGTCTCTGCTCAGCTTGCCCTGGTCAACCAACTCTGTCACCCTCAGGGAAGAGGCTGACTTGCTCCTGCAGACTTCATGCTAACAAAGCTGGCATCTGAAACCCTCTTTGGTTAGAAGTCAGTTGGGTTCCATGCACTGAGATACAAAATCAAACAAAGTACAGCTGGGAGTGTGGCAGAGTTGGGGCGATAAGGCCTCCAATGATGAGATCCAACCTGTCCTCCAACTCAGACTCTCCAGGCTGCTTTTCCTGTCTCTTCACTCCCTCCTCCCCACAGAAGACCATCACAGCAAATAAAAGATGCCCCCATCCCACCCCAGGTCAGGTCCACACGGCCACACGAGCGTGACTCTGCAAAACTTCACTGGCAGCTCCATTCGGCTGCAGCAAATTTGGCCCTGATCGATAAGCCGAGGCAGGTCTGGATTCGGGGAGGCTCCCCCTTGCACAAGCACAAGGTAAAAACCACCCACGCTCCCAGACCCAGAGAGCTCCTGCGAAAAGCACCTGCACCAACTCGTCAGGGTGGTTTGGGAGGTCACAAGTGCCTCAAGAAAAGGTCTTTTCTTCCCAGGGGCACAGGACAAACGGCAGACCTGCCACACTGCTGATGTCAATATTTATCTAAGACCTAGGTATTCACCATGGTACAAACCGGGCACCTTTTCAATTCACTCATTCACGTACTTTGCCACTACAAAACTCCCCAACGGAGATTCATTTACAGCTTGAATTTCTTTTCTTCCACTGCCATACAGGAGGCTGGTGGTGGGGCCCATGGTCTGTGTCAGCCATAATCCAGCAGCTCGAGAAGAAAGCGTTCAATGTGTTTCAGAACTGCCGATATCAAATGGCCTTGCCCCCGAGGACAATAAAGAGACGGGGAAGTGAAACAGAGCGCCTGCTTTCTCCCTCCCCAAGGCATGTGCGTTTTCTGCTCTGGAAATGAACAAAGCTTTGGGCCTTGCAGTAACCACACCCGGCATTTCTAGGTGTGACTTACTCACACTGCAGGATTAATCCAGCAACCAATACCCAAGGTATGTGCAGCTCAAAGGAAGCCATGTGCTATTTCAGGAGCCCTTCTTGCTCAAGTCCAACTCTCCTGGACCCCCTCCTCCTCACCCTGTAAGGAGTCTTCCTCCCTTAGTCTCCTCTTCTCCCAAGAAAAAGGCATATATACAATCTCCCTTTCAGGTAAACACCAAAGTTAGGAGGCCCTTGAAAATAGCTGTGCATCGTGGAAACGAGGTTCATAAATGGAGGCCTGCAAGTCTTTCCCCAGCACTCAGAGTCCTGAGATGCCCTTTCCGCAACGAACGCTGAGCTGCACTCCCCCCATCCACTGTGCTGACATCTTTAAGGAGAGGTGTTGTGGTGGCCATGTGCGGCCAGCCCACTCCAGGCTTTTATGCCAAGGAAACTGAGGCACTGGAGAAAAAGGGTGCTCTCTCCAGTGACGGGTCAAAGAACCTGCCTGAGAGCCCTCCTGCAAAGCTCAGGGGAGTGACAGCGAAAAGATTTCTCAAGCCAGATTCCTACGATTCACTAAATCTGCTTTTCTGAGCCCATACACACAATACGTCCCAGTTAGCTGGGTGTCCCCCCAAGACGCCCCCTAAGATCTGGACACTCCACGCAACCCGATAAGGATTATCAGACATCATCTGCCAATGGACTGCAAATCACTTCCGTTCCTTCCTGAGCAAAAAGTGTGACAGCAAGTGATGAGCTATGAGGAACGTGCAGTCCGCGAGGGGCCAGCATTCCTACCTCTGCTTTAAATACTCCTGCTGGGTGGAAGCAGGCCAGCGTTGAGCCCAAAGTGGTAGCAGCTGAAGGTGTGGTCAGTTTTATTTTTTTCTCACATAAAAATATACAGGACACTTAAGTGCACAGTATTTCCTCACGCACACTGAGGTTAATAATTCACAAACTAACTGACATTCATCAAGGATTAGAAAATTGAAAGGTGGTTTGTGCAAACACTCCTGTTCTTGCTCTTACTTAACAGCTGGTTTATTTAACTGATGGCTTCTGTTGCCATTAGGGGCAGGTAGCACTTCAAAAGGTTAGGCATGAAGGCAGATATACCACTATCCGGGTTGCTCGGCCTCTGGCTTACATGTTATCCAAAACCCTGGAAGATCCCCTGGAGGAGGGCATGGCAACCCACTCCAGTACTCTTGCCTAGAGAATCCCATGGACAGTGGAGCCCGGGGGGTTACAGTCCACAGGGTCCTAAAGAGTTGGGTACAACTGAAGCAACTTAGCACGCACACGCACACATAGAGGAAAAAGCTGGACAAGTCCAGTAAGGTGAAAATCCAGGATTGCAGAAGTCCTAGTTTGCTGATAAGACTTTACTGTAGTCATGCTCTCCGGTTTCTAATCTGGGCAGATGGTCAAGTCCCCAAAATGCCATTGCAAAAAAGCAGGAGGCGCCCACGGAAGAGGCAACTGCCCGGATCTCAGGTCAGACTGTCAACCCCCCAAAAAGGAGGGCCCAATCCCCTCTCCCCTAGACACTCTTTCCACTTCTCTTATCTCACTTCAGTTTCCTCTAAAACGCTGCATATGTGTGTTGAGAGTGGGGAGGAGGACTGTAAGGCTGTTTTCTCCAGCCGCTCCCGAGTGTCTCCAATGCTGCAGGACACGACACTGACCAATGGTTGGTGGTGGTTGTTTTTCAACCAAGGGAAATTAAACCTCCGGGGTCTGTGTTATCTGCAAAGCCATGAACTTCATACAAACACGGGACCTACCGCCTGGGTTTATGAACCTGCGATAGCGCTAAGGCCACATGAATGTCCACACAACCCTTGTTAAAGAGGTTACACATTAACCGCCGCAAGGCTCAAGGAAGAGCCTATCACCTGCACCATCTCCACACTTCTCATATCCCGCCTTTGAAAGGGTTTTCTAGAAGTTGCTACCATGGCACTGGAAATAAATAAGGCTGGGTCCACATTTTGTTTTAGTTTTTAATAAAGCCACGACTTCAGTGGTGGGCAGCTGGCCCTTAAAAGGGACAGAAAAAATTACTAAATAATAGTAAACTCAAAAGGGCACAGGACACAGCCAACCACTGGTTATTTCACCAGGTGTTTCAGGGGCATGGGGAAACAGTGCCTAGAGACAATATGGCACAGTAGGAAGAGCAGTGGTCACTCATGCCTGGTTTGGAAATGAATGAACACACACGAGTGTACTGAGCACCAGGAATGGTGCTGGACTCTAGGACCACATGGTAGCAAGGCAGTCTCTCCCCTAACGGAGCATATAACCAGGAGGGGAAGACAGATGCTGAGTGAGTCACCAGAGACATGTTTCAAAGGCCACCCGGGAGCACGACCATGGCCACCCTCACCTGGGTGTTTGGACAGACCCCTCTGAGCAATGGTTTAACCTGATGCCAGAAGGATAACGCGAGTCACGCTCAAAAGGCACAGGGATGAGAGCATAGGCAAAGGCTCTGTAGGGAAGAAACGGCTCGGCTGGCAGAGGTAACACCAGTCCTGTGCAGGACGCACCTGGTATCCAGCGACTGCACGGTGACTGCAGAGGAGGGCGGGAGGGAGGCAGGGAGCAGGTGACTGGAGCCACATGGACAGGAAGCTGGACCTAAGGGATCCCAGTGTCCAGGGTAGTGAGGCTCACACTTCAGACTCAAAACCCCAGTTCCCCAAAGAACTGCTTACAATGCAGATTCTCAGTCCCTGGCACTACAGACTCAGACTCTAAAGTCTGGGGATACGTTAAACTGCTCCCTGGGGGACAGACGGACAGCCACCATGTCATTACTGTTTCAATAATAATCAGCCCACTGGCCAGTTGACCTGCATCGGTGGATTGCCAGAGGTGGACTGGCAATGTTTTTCCAAAATCTACCTGTCGCCCTTCTTTCAAGCAAGACTGTACCACCTGGGGCCCTCAGCACACCCAGAAGAGGACTAGAGAGTAAGAAATGAGAAACAAGTGAGGAGATCGGGCCCCCCAGTCCAGGCCCAGGGCTCGCAGTGCTCACAGGTGCAGTCCTGACCCCCTGAAGTAACCCCACTAGCCACTCTCCCCCGGCTTCTGGCTCTAAAGGAAACCGCTGCAGAGCCTTGGCTTCCTTTCCCATTAAAAGCCACCAGGGCCACAGTTTTCAATTAGCTGTGTCAGCCTACCACCCCGAAGCCGCCCAAGTTCAACATGTCAGCCCTCCCCCCCCAGCTTCCGGTCTCCACAGAGCACTTCACACCTCCCTATTGTAAACCTGTCCAGAGCAATTACCCTGCCTGCCTTTGGACAGCCTCAGGACCGCATTTCTGTCTAATTTATAGCTGCGAAGCTCTGTCGGTAGAGGCAGCCTTGCCCTGGAGCAGAGGAAGTGGAGAGAAAATGGTCAGACCTGGCTGTACACGCAAGTGCACAGCAAATGTCCTTAGGGGACAGAAGGGCAAATTCTCCCATTGTCCCAGTGGTGGACATGGTGTGCTAAGCTGTCCCAGAGAGCCTGAAATCTGTATTCGCTGTGGAAATAACTACTGTTCTATTCTGCCGCATTTCCTCCTTCGCTTGGAATTACAAACAGGGAGACAGGTACAGCAAATACACTAGGCAAATACTGCCCATTTTATTTCTACCTGAAGATCTTAAAAGTCTTTAAACTCAAAAATAAAATCCAGCTCACCCAAGGAAGGTGAGACAGAGACATTTCTGTCCCTGGGGAATTCAATTCATCCAAGATTTTATGACCTGTCTTTTTTTAAAACTTGCCCGGTTTACAACTCAACAAAAAGACAAATGATCCAACTGAAAAATGGGCAAAGAAAATGAATAAATATTTCTCCAATGAAGATATATATACAAGTGGCCAAGAAGCACATGAAAGCTTGCTCTGCATCACTAGTCATTAGGGAAATATAAATCAAAACCACAAGGAGATACTGCTTCATACCCACCAGCATGGCTGTAATTAACCTGACAGAGATAACAAGTACTGGTGAGGTTGTGGGGAAATGGGAACATTTATTCCCTGCTGATGAAATTGCAAAAGGTGGTGTGCAGCTTCTGTGGAAAACAGCCTAGCAGTCTCTCAAAAAGTTAAACATAGAAATATCACATGACCCAGAAATTCCAATCCCAAGTATCTACCCAAGGGAAATGAAAACATACATTCATACAATAAACGTTGCACACCAATGTTCATAGCAGCATTATTCGCATCAGCCAAAAAGCCCAACAGCTTACGAACGGATAAGCCCAATGTGGTCTACCCATACAATTAGCTGTGTCAGCCTACCACCCCAAAGCCACCCAAGTTCAGCATGTCAGCCCTCCCCCCAGCTTCCGGTCTCCACAGAGCACTTCACACCTCCCTACTGAATATTATTCAGCCATAAAAAAGAAAGATTTGCCAATACATGCTACAGTATGGAAGAACCCTGAGAACACAAGGCCAGATGAAAGAAGACAGACACAAAAGACCATGTACTGTATGATTCCATAAATGAAATGTCCAGAGTAGGCAATCCAGAGAGCCAGGAAGCAGATGCTGCCAGGGGATGAGAAGAAGAGTGAGGAGGGGCTGCTAAGGGAACAGGGTTTTGTCCTTGGGTGACGAGGATGTGCTGGAATTAGCAGTGATGGTTTTACAACTCTGTGAATAAACAAAAAAACCCTGAATCCCATCGTTTGAAAGGACAGCTTCTAGATATTTAAATTTCATTTTAATCAATCTATTATAAACAAAACACAAACACTTTTGCTTTAGCAGGCTTTCAAAATTACAGACTGAAAATGCCACCTAGCTATAATACTTCTGTACCACATAGATGGAGAAATAAACTTTTTTCTCTAAGTGCTAGGAGATAAATGCAGTGGGGGAACAGGCGAAATGTCCACATTTCAGATGCTCAAGGCATGATACCACCTCTAAAATCTTTCCCACCCCATCAACTCCTTCTTGCTTCTTAAACGGCACTACATTCAGGACCACAGCTCAGTCCATGAACCCGTAAGAATTGGAAAACCTCAGTTGGAATGTATCCTCCCGCAGAAAATAAATTCTCAAAATTTCCAAAGAGCATTTTTTTTTCTTCTGAGTAATTATTTAATAAGGCTGTGGAAAGCAGGGTTTTCCCAACAGCGAGTCTTTCAAAAATTAAGAACAAGCCAGAGGCAGGAGGAAGTGTCACCAAAATGGGGAGAAAATAAATTGGTTAGATTAAGATCTAATTGATTAAGATCTGACCCCTTTCTGTGGTTGGTGCCAGCAGATTTTAGGGGGAAAAAAGCATGTTATTTCGGGAAAAGTCCTTCCAGGGGTAAAGCTGGGCGGGGGTGAGACTCTACATTTCAGTTTTATGTTAAAAATTCACTGAAGCTGATCGAAAGCAGATACAAACGGCCAACACCCCCTACTCTCTCCGAACGGGGATGCTGGTCCCTTCTATTCAAGAAGTGTCCCCCTAGACTGCAGGTACCATGGCACAGCACAGTCTGCCAGCACACATGCAGTTAACTGGGAAGTCCAAAAGTCTAATGGGGCCAGGACGCTAACCAACATCAAAGAGATTCCAGTTGCTCCCCTTATGCAATAAACTTCTTTCACCCGACATCATTCACACTTTCAGAGTGCAAAGTTCACTCTGATATTGGTGACTTTCTCACTTTGTAGCTTTTCTGGCAAATGTCCCTTGGCCTGGTTGTTCATTAATATATAATAGGAACATTAAAAGCATTGTTTCACCTTCTAGGGAAGCTGTGGCCAATTTAATAAAGTCGACATTGTCCCTGGGATGGAAGAACTGTTATAAGCTGCAGACAATGCAAAGATGCCCAGGTCAGAGGGTAGGTACCTGTCCACACTCTCACCCTTCACATGAGAGGTATGTATTTCACAAGATGTTTTTGATATTCCTACTTGGCAAAGGAGTAAGATTAAAATGTTGATCTTACCGCACAAATGAACCTGGCGTTTCTTTCCCTTTCAATACAAGATTACTCCTTACCTTTTAAACCTTTCCAGGAAGTTGTGATATTTGTGGCAGGAAGACAGATGAGTGAGAAGGGACATCTCAAGGGCGATCAGGAGGTCTACGGGGATGCCGGGGAGTGCAGTACTTTTACTTTTCAAATCAGACACACACCAGGACAACTCACTTTCGAGACCATGTTTACTTTGCCGAAAGCCACACTTTAAACACGGGCTCGTTTGTGGAAGGGAAGTGGCTTAGAGTCCAACCTTGTTTATGCTCCAAGTAGGTTTGACAGAAAAACCACATCAATTTGTTTTAAAATAATTTCCATTTGCTGGAAGCTGTTCTTGAAGGGCTCTCCACCACGCTAATCTGCTCTGATTCCTAGCAGCTGGAGGTGCCAGGCACACTGGCCACAGATGGGGAGGGCTGGGCACAGACAGGCTGGCTCTGCAGGCATGGCTGCAGGTTGGGGTGACTTCAGGGGACCCGCAAAGACACAGCAAGACATCCCCCAAAGATTCCCGCAAAGACATCCCCCTCCCGGATGCACAATCAACTCCGCTTTAAGAAGAACACACAAACATTTCCTAGTTCAGAGGCAAAAGTGAACTAGGAAATTGACACGCCCACACAGAAGCAGTTTTCTAGGCAATTACACCTTGGCGGGGTGGGGGAGGGAGGCTTTCCAGGCCCTCAGAAACACACCATCTCTGAGTATCAGGGGTACTGGATGTGTGCTCGAGCCCAAAGGTCACAGTTGAGGGTGCTAAAAGATATTATTTAGCTAACTAAACCTAAGAAAAAGAAGGAAACTTAAAAAAGTTACCATGGGTAACACCGGCAAAGATCTTTGGCCTTACCATCTGAAGAGATGCAGATTAAAGTAATCCAGTGCTATTTCCATGTATTAAACTGGTGTGTGGATGGAGAAAGAAAGCAATCTCAAGTTTGTGAGGGAAAATGGGCACAGTTTCACATGTAAATCATAAATCCACAGCCTCTTAGAAGCAGCAGTGTCAAGTCTTAAGAATTTGCATACCCAGAGCAATTTAGATTTAAGTCTTCCTAAGGAAATAAACGTATAAACATATAAGGATGTTAAAGAATAATCTAAATACTCAATATCAGGGAAGTTTTAATTATGACTTAAATCATAGTTATTTAAATGTTTAAAGTTGGAGAAACTATTCATGATTCTGAGTCTTAACGCACATGTTCTATTGTACATACACCTGAAACTAATATAATGTCACAGGTCAATTTTTCCTCAATTAAAAAATTCTTTATAAAAGCAGAATTACAACTGAATAGTAACCATAATTTTGTTTGTTTTTAAAAATATATATATAAAACTTGTAATAGTATTCAACCACAGACATTATTGGAAATTTACACACCAAGGTGGTATATATAAATTTATATACCAAGGTGGTAATATTTACCACTGGAGAGTAAGATTAACTATTCTTTCTTGTGCAGTTTCCTCTTTATTCAATACAATGCCTACCATGTGTCACCAGAGAATTAAAAGCAACTAAAAAAATGCACGGGGAATTCCCTGGCGGTCCAGTGGTTAGGACACCGAGCTTTCATTACCAAGGGTGCAGGTTCAATCTCTGGTTGAGGTTAAATTAAGATCCCACAAGTTTCATGGTGTGGATAATCGATAAATTAAATAAAATAAATGCATGTAATTGGGATATCAGGTTAATGGCACAGAACCCCTTTCATGTGAAGTAACCTTCCTCAGCTTACCAGGTACAAAAGGACCTTTCCTCTGAATCACAGCCCAGGGCCTTTAAACCACTAAAATAAACATTTGAGGCAGAGTTTACCTGGGAGAAGACAGCTTTCCCATTGCCTCTCATTAACGTGTTCAAGGGACTGCCCATGCCAGGGGTGCACGCTCAACAGGGCCAGACTTAGAAATCCATCTGCCCAAAATGTCTCCAGCCACAGACTAAGTCTCTACTCTGGCCTGAACCAGAGGACACAGTAACCTGCCCTCAGTGTCCTTACAACTCATCTGGTCAAGGAGAACAGCCTTTCCCGGTGCCAACAAAGAGGGAGGAAAAAAAAACAAAACATGACCTTGGCCTGATCATCCCTTCTGTCAAAGAAGAGGTCTTAATGAAATGAAGAAGAGCCAGGCAACCCAAACCAGCTGCCTGGCCAGGGCTCAGCATAAACTGAGCAGAAAAACCACAAGGGGAAGGGTGTCTAGACAGCCCTGGTCTAGGTGAGAGGCAACCTTCCCCTGCTGTGTCAACTCTGCAAAACTGGGCTCCAGAGCAAAGGGGAGACCTCAGCGCCAGGTGGGAATGGCACCATGGACTCCTAGTGCAAACACAACACACAGGACAGAGACCAGAGGCCCCCAAGGGAAGCAGGTCCTGGGTGGTGCTTAAACTACAAAAGGAAACAATACTTGGTTACAGGATTTCACAGCCACCCTCCCACAACAGAGGGAGAGACCAAAAAGCAGCCAAACCTTCTTGGGGCATAGGGGCTGCCCATCTGTCATATCTCCATTTGGGTGCCACTTCTTTCTTCTTCCTTCCATTCTTTTAAGTTCTTCAACACAAATATTTGGTGGAGGGTGGAGAAAACTATGAAATAGACAAGGTATGGAAACAACAGACAGCTGAGCCCCTGGGAGGACTCAATGACCCCCACTGTCTGGAAAAGGTGTTTCTGCAGGACTTACAGGACGAACAGAAAGAAGACTGACAGCAGCTGTATCAGGATCTGTCCTGAGCGTTTACTGATGCCAGGCTTGGGAAGGGGTTCTGGGGCACCACGTGGATCAGAACCAGGGCCAGTCCCTGCTCCACGGAGCTGACAGTTTAATGGGGGAGTGAGGGTGCAGAACTTCCAATCAGGACGCAGAACTTCTGTCCGAAGTACTGCCGGGTCCCCGAGGCAGGACTCTGTAACCCAGAGGGAAGGTCAGCAAAGGTCTCCAAGAGAAGACACTTAAGGGAAATGAGTAGGAGTCTGCAAGGCAGAGAGAGAATGCCTCCCTCAGGCAGAGGGACAGGTGTAAGGGACATGTGACACATGGAGTATTAAAAGAGGCTGTAAAAAATCCCACCTGGTGGCCGGGATGCACAGAACCAGGTGGGAAGGAAAGATGAAGCTGGAGAGGCAGGTGGATGCCCAGAGCGTTAGGCAGTGGGAATCCTATGTTCTAACGCGTAACTCTGCCAAGACCCCCATGGCTTGGGGTGGGGGGCGGGGGGGTGGAAGAGAGGAGAGTAAAAAGTTCTTTACTTTCTGTAAAGTCAGCATAACACAAAGACAGTGTAGAAGAAAACTGAGCATAAAACTGATCCACCAAATAACTGATGAACTCCACCTTCCTTCCATCTCTCCGATATAATCTTTTTATAAAATGAAGGCAGTAGGGAAGCGGGAGTGGCTCAGTGATGGCCACAGCATCTCCCAGGACAGCTCACAGGGCTGCATACCCAAGGCACGCCAAGGATTGCAGGCGGAGTGCACACTCCATCGGCTGGCCTAACTGTTTATACGTTCTTGAGTTAAAAATACACCACTCAGGTCAGCGTTAACACCAGGGCTTTATCACCAAGGCTCTTTGTAAGCCAGTTACACAAGGCGGGCCTGTGACTTGCCCATCTTTTAAATGTGCCTCAATCTGTAAATTGTCTGCCGATACATCAGTGGGATTATAATAAAGCCACCAAATACACACGCATTTGAGAAAAACACTTTCCAAACCCAAGGATACTTCACTGTTTATAAATAGTTTACTTTTTTTGATCCCCGGGCATATAATATTCGCAGTTGCTCCAGAAACCAAAGAAACATGGAACAGGAACACAAACCACAACCTCGCAGAAACAATAAACAACAGATGGCAAGACATATGCGCAGGCTGCCACCCCCTGCACCAGAGGGGCACACCAGAAATGGATGCTGACACACCAGCCTGCCGACGAAGACACGGGCCCTTCCAGATCACGTTCCAGACACCATTTATGGGGCACCAGCCACACATCTAGAGCCGTGTTAGGTGCTTCAGGCCACCAAGGAGGCGAAGGACCGATCACGGGCCTCCAGGAATTCACAGACTTGAAGGGGATGCCAGACAAACACACGAAAGCAGATGACACCAATCTTACTGAAGTCTTTCTAAATACAGTTATGTAGTCAGGTTTGGGTTCTAATTCTGGCAAATTCACAGAGTTATTCAACCACCTTGGGCCTCATGCATAGCAAAGATGTAAGATATTTCACAGAGTTAAGGCGACAGCTAAATGAGTTTGTGTTCATGTGTCCTCAAGCAAAAATGCAAACGATCACTGCTATGTATTGGGGCCTCTCTTCTAACAGTTATAAATGACTTCAATTTTGCCCTCCCTCACCATAACTTTAGTGAGGTGGGCTCTATGATTATCCTCATTTAACATGAAGAAGAAAGGGAGTCGTTCAGAAGCTAAGTAGATTGCCCAAGGTCACCCAGGAAAGCAGGCACCGTGCTGCCACTGTTACCACGGGGCTACCCAGAAGCATGGCTGGCTTCATCACCGCCACCAACACCCCTCATCACACAGGTAACATGAAGGGCGCTTTGCAGACGACAGGGACACAGCATTATCTTCCCCAGCAGACCCTACAACGGTGTACTGTTCTGGCCTTTTCCTGGGTTTTATGGCTTGAGCTTACTTGAAAAGTTCAAGACAAATGCTAAAATAAATATGGACTCTAATGTCACATTTGCCATAACTAATGATTCTGATTAGCTGATGTTTACAAAAATTTTTTTAAATGTCTTCTGACTCAAAACAAAGGGAGGGGGCCCAATAAATAAGTGTGGCGGTCATATTGCTTTCCATATACGGACATGTCTATTTCAGGAATCACAATCTCATGTCCAATTACTCTGCCAATTTCACCTCAATGCTCATTTTATTTTTTTAAACTCTGACTAGAATTTTCCAACTACACTGTAACTTTAAGCCTTTGTGTTTCTTCTACATTCAAAAAGAATGCCATTTCCCAATATATAACTCCCAGATGTAGAATTCACAGATGATTCATCTCGCAGAACAAGTGTTCGGAGACATCAGCTCCAAATAGAGCAAAAACTTGGAATTCCCTTCTCCCCCAAAGTTAAGAACTCGCCTAGATCTGCTCCGCTTGACAAAGTTTGTTTTCAATTATATTTCCAAATTCTTTTAACAATAACTGCATGGCGTCTGGCATCAACACATCTGATTCTTTGAAGTGGTTCTCAAGCAGAGAGCAGAAAATAAGGATAAAGGGGAAAGGAAGGGAAGCCCATCCATAATTTCTGTTTTAGCTCTAACAGTCCCTCCAAAAGGGCTCTTCGCCACATAAAATCAGACAAACCACAAGCTATGACTTCTCCCTGAAGGTCCACACTGTTGGAAGTACCACAACTGAAGAAGGCTCCTGAACTTATCCCTTTACCCATCAGCTGGGCTCTTCATGGGAAAGCAGATCTTCAGCACAAAGAAAATGGCCTTTTACTCTTTAAACCTGAACTCCAAACACACTTCTGTGAAGTCCTCCACAAAGGTCAATTAGGAGTAATCACACCTGGAGGGTGAACTTCAGAACCCTGTTCAGACACAATGAATACATGGGATCCTTTCTGCCCAGAAAAAAGTGCACCAAGCCTTAACAACAAGAGCTGTAGAGCAATAAACAAATACTGATCCAGAGATTCCTGGGCATGTGAAACTGAACAATCCCTACTGCCTTAAGTGGAGAGAAAAGAGACCTGACAAGGATGTGTGAAAACTTACCTAAGCAGAGAGACTCCCAAGATTCCTCTGGGGAAGGACAAGATATAAACAATAAATCCACCAGAACAAGGTCAAGCGAATAACAGAGAATGTGTCTAATGTTGACAAAAGCTCGTGCAAGGGCGGGAGGACTATTTGGACTATCTCAGAACGCACATGGGCAAAGGCCACGTTTAGGCCAGAAAGGGAGGATATTTAAAAAAAAAAAAAAAAAGAAAGCCTAGTTCTTTGGACTATTTCCTTTAGTCCTAAAGTAGTCCCTAACTCTTGTCAACCTTCCTCTCAAGAAATTCCAAACCACTAATTGTGCCTCCAACTTCATTGCATTTTAGCTGTCGCTCAAACAGGGCTCCAGATTCCCAGAATTAGCTCTACAGGAAAAAAAAAGAAAGAAAGAAAAAAAAAAAAAATCGAAAGCTTCCACCTTATGAAACTGTGTATGACAAAGAATGAGTGGAAGGGAAAAAAAAGTCCAAAACTTTCCACTGAAGGCACAAATGAACTCCACATGATAGAAAGGTGGATATTCAGGACACAGAGGAGAAAAGCTCCCAGACTTGGTATAACAAATGAAGTCTTTTAAGGAGTTCCATTATGACAAAGATCACGATTTTCAAAACCAGTGTTTGACCAAGTGAGAACCAATGAAGACCCAATGCAGATGGGTAAATTGCTTGACCAGAAAGAGAGAGACCTCAAAACTGCAAAAATCAGGCCCCTGGACTTAGTATGGACATAGTATGTGTTGGGCATAGTATGACCTTGATCTGATAGGGTGGATGTAATATGCTGTTGAGTTTCCACCTTGAAAGACACTCTCAAAAGAGCTCCTTGGTAAAAGGGTTAACAGCTCCTCTGATACCCGCAATGTTCCCTGCATGTTGTCAATGGCAAGCCAGCTCAGAGAGGACAGAGGAGGTGGGTTGTGGCTGCCCTTCCTCGAGTGATTACTAGTGAATCTGCTACAGGCGGCTCATCTGGCCGTTCACCGATGGCCGGCTTGAGAGGGATGCTGCCTGCAGTGGCCCTAAGAAAGGCAGAGGAGACAAGTGACTCTGAAAAAACAGGCTCTTAATTTATTTGCCTTTTGTGATGAGATCTTAAAAGGCCAAATCAAAGATCTAATGTAGGTCTGCACCAGCTTCTGTGGTTTTCTTTGGGTTAGTGGGAAAAAGAGGCAATGATCAAAGGAAGAACTACGGTGGAGTACATGCCCCCCTTCAGTAACTCCTAAAGGACCACAGGAGGTGCCCTCGTGAGAATCCCACATGCACACCCTGTTTCCCTTTACTTCCCTGGGGGCATCCAAACGAGGATACCACTCAGAAGCACCAAACATGGAAGGTGACTGAAGTGAGTATCCTAGACACACAGAGTAAGCTGACTGATTCTTACCATTCACTAAGTAGTGTAAGTTTATTACTTCTTTGTTTCAATTCAGATAGACTCCTATACTTGAAGATGAGCAGCCTTAGAAATCATACATCGCTTTACAGAAAAGAAACGAACTGATCAGATCAAGGTCACACTGCCAAGCAGAGGCAGAACTGGGATAAAGCCCCAAACTCTCCAGATGTCCAGGCATTTTCTCAACCGTCCACACTCCTGCCTTCACAGCTTTAAGACAACTATTAGTTTTTTCCCTTTTAGGTCAATAGTTTTTACCCCTCTTTGGTCCAGAACCCCTTCAAAATGCTTAATGAAAATGTTAGCTCCTTTTTGCCCAGAAAGATGCAGCGAGTTTTGAAATTTCACATACAATGTAGTTCCCTATGCTGCCCCCTCCCCTCCCCCAACCCCAAATAATATTTGAGGTCAGCCAGTCTTTATTTTAGGATAGTCTGAAATTCAATATAATTTAATCAATTCACAGTTCTGTTTCAAATGAACTCGTGAAAGGATCCAAAAATCTCCATAGGAGATTTTTCTCTTGGATAAAACACAACCATCGATGAAGCCAAACCACTGTGGCCAAGAGCCCCACACAGACACCAAATCTGAGAAAACATTCAGAGGAATCTGGGATGGGGCAGACTTTAAGAGTTACAAAACATTTCAGTTCGCTTTCTGGATCTCCTCTCCTCCAAAGACGAAAGGAAACTCCATTCCATTTGAGCTGGAGCTTCTGCATCCATCACTTGGCTGGATCAACAACCAACTTCCTGGAAGCAACAAGCTCTTCTGGCTGTTTAGAAGTTTTGCAAGCCCTGGGAGCTTGTGTGCCAGAAACTCACAACAGCCCAGGTGTAGGGAGGAAATCAAGGAAAAAATATTTAATTAAAAATAAAATGAAAACTACAATGTAGGCAAGATGCATAGTACTGGACCAAGGTCCTGCACCACAGAAATCAGATGAAACAACAAAGTTCTCCTAATTTATAAAATAGAAATTAAACTCACAGTCGGAATTTCTCAGTTTTAAGTGCCCTCCCACCCTGTAGATCTTTCTTAACTCCTTCGGTGTGTGCTTCCACTTCCCTAAACACAGAATGCCCTGTAAGATGGTATCTAATCAAATACCATATAAATTTTATTAAGCTTAATACATGCAAGAATTTAACCTGACCATGTAGGATAGCTTTTAAAACCAACGAACACCACAGGATCCATACAGAATTAGATTTTCACAAACAGAATATGGAAATCATTCCACAGACTTTGATCAAGTGGATTGGTTTGTACTCCCATTCGGACTGCTAATTAAGCTGCAACCAGCATGAAATCCATTCTAAAAGTCTCTCCTAACCAACAAAGTAACAGGCTGCAGAGAAATTAAACTATGCACTTCGACAAAACCAAACCAAACCATTCTGCAGCTACTTGAAGAAAAGCATTTTCAAATCTGTGTGAAGTTTAAATCAAGCACAGAGGGTTCCAGGAACATAGTTCTTTGCTTAGCGGGGATTTTCTTCCAGGGTGCCTCTCACTCTATTTAAAGCAGCCTCAAGTAGCCACAGCTGGAGGGTCATGCTTACAAAGTAAACAATAGTTAACTTGATTCAGACTCACGACTTAACTACAACCAATAGCTAATTACCCCTCTATTAACCAACACTACCTGAAATATCACTTTTTAAATGACCCATTTGGAATTATGCTCTTTCACAAAAGAATTCTCATCAACAATTAACAGCATAGAAGAAACTTCCCAATTAACAGCTACATGGGGAGAGATGAGAGTTCCTCAGAATTACCACATTTCAGGGAAAGGACAATGGGACAAAGGAACTAAGTACCTCTCACAAGACAGAGAGACGAAACTGTATTCTTAGCGCACACAGATTGAGAGAGCACACACTATGTGCTCAGTAAACATTCTCTAAAGGTACAGTTTACCACAAACTCCCTTTGGAAAAACAGACTTAAATGATTTTTTTCCCCCTCAAAAGGCTGTTACAGTTAACACTTCTTTAAACCACATTATAGCGAATAATATATGTAAATTATATCTCAAAAATAAATGTATCTTAATTTTTTAAAACCTATCTATATTTTCAGATGAAGTGATATGCTTGGATTTGCTTCCCCCCACCCCCCCAGAAAAAAAAACAAAACCATGGGGACAAGTCTATTAAGGCATAGATGAAATAAAAGAGGCCATTATAAAAAATAACACAAATAACAAATGCTGGGGAGGGTGTGGAGAAGAGGGAACCCTGGTGTGCTGTTGGTGGGAATGTAAATTGATACAATCACTATGAAAACAGTATAGAGGTTTCTCAAAAAATAAAAATCGGGTTTCCCTGGCAGCTTGGTGGTAAAGAATCCATTTACCAATGCAGGAGACATGAGTTCAATCCCTGACCTGTGAAGATGCCACACGCTGCGGAGTGACTAAGGCCATCCGCCACAACTACTGAACTTGTGCTCTCGGTTCAGGAGCCACGACTACTGCGACTACTAAAGCCCAAGAGCGGTCCGTCCCGTGACGGGAAGCCAGCATGATGAGAAGCTCTCGCACCCCAACTCGAGTGCAGACCCCACTCACCACAACTAGAGTAAAGCCTGTGTAGCAACGAGACCCAGCATCGTCATAAATAAATAAATTATTTTAAAAAGCATAACTAAAAGTAGATCTACCGTATGACCCAGCAATCCCACTCCTGGGTATAAATCCAAAAAACAAACAAAAAGACTAATTAAAAACGATACAAGCACCTCAGTGTTCATACTAGCATTATTTAAAACTGCCAATACATAAAAGAACTTAAGTGCTTATCAACAGATGACCAGATAAAGAAGATGTGATGTGACATCCACATATATATGTAAAATGGAATACTCAGTTCAGTTCAGTTCAGTCACTCAGTCATGTCCGACTCTTTGCGACCCCATGAATCGCAGCATGCCAGGCCTCCCTGTCCATCACCAACTCCCGGAGTTCACTCAGACTAATGTCCATCGAGTCAGTGATGCCATCCAGCCATCTCATCCTCAGTCGTCCCCTTCTCCTCCTGCCCCCAATCCCTCCCAGCATCAGAGTCTTTTCCAATGAGTCAACTCTTTGCATGAGGTGGCCAAAGTACTGGACTTTCAGCTTTAGCATTATTCCTTCCAAAGAAATCCCAGGGCTGATCTCCTTCAGGACGGACTGGTTGGATCTCCATGCAGTCCAAGGGATTCTCAAGAGTCTTCTCCAACACCACAGTTCAAAAGCATCAATTCTTCGGCGCTCAGCCTTCTTCACAGTCCAACTCTCACATCCATACATGACCACAGGAAAAACCATAGCCTTGACTAGATGAACCTTTGTTGGCAAAGTAATGTCTCTGCTTTTCAATATGCTATCTAGGTTGGTCATAACTTTCCTTCCAAGGAGTAAGCGTCTTTTAATTTCATGGCTGCAGTCACCATCTACAGTGATTTTGGAGCCCCCAAAAATAAAGTCTGACACTGTTTCCCCATCTATTTCACATGAAGTGATGGAATACTATTCAGTCACAAAAAATGAAATTCACCATTTGAAGCAACACGGATAGACTTGGAGGGCATGAGGCTAAGTGAAATAAGTCAGACGAAAAGACAAGCATTATATGCTATCACTTATATATGGAATCTAAAAAAAATGCTACAAAGTTGTGAACATAAAGAAAAAGAAGCAGACCCACATACATAGAGAACAAACTAGTGGTTACCAGTGGCAGAGGGAGGGGGGTGTCAATGCCTTTTCACCCAGCTTGAAGTGCTAAAGTTGGGGGTACCAACGAAGAGCACAGTGACTACAAAATTTGGAAATAAAGTGAGATTATCCATTCCTTAGTTCTAAAGTGCTTGATTCTTCTCACTGTATATCTAACAGGCCATCATCAAGTAGGTAATCCAGTGAGGAAGAATTTTATCAGTGCAATGTATGCCCTGATCAAGATAAGTGTGAAATTACTGGAAAAGCAAATTATAAACGGGTGGTAGGAGCAAACGACAGGAAGAGGAGGTGGAGGCAGGGGGGGACACCTCCTAAATACTGTATAATACAATCTTAGAAGATGAAGTTGTGTGATTTGTTTTTAATCAGCTAAAAAAAAAAAATAATTAACTCTCCACTATCTTGTTTCTCAACATTTAGGTAATTCTGTTGCAGGACAGAACCTCACTCCTCTCATTCATTTTCTTCCCAATAATAAGAGACCTCAAGAAAAAAAAAGTACTTACAGATCATAAAAGATTAAAGACTTGGGCACCATAAAAGTTTAAAGAATAATCAATGCAAAGTGCTTCAAAAGAAGACAGGCCATGCTTTCTTTAAACTCTCTGAAGGCCACCTTTTGCCAAAATAAACTGAATGAGCAGTGATTGGAACCTGCATCCTGGTTCATAAGGAAACCAAGATGTATTAGGACTTATGGAGATGAACGGATTGGTTGTTCACACAATGGGCTTTACCGGTTATTCTAGATTAAATAGTAATAAAGACGCAAACAATCGTAGCCGTTCATGTGGGCAAGGCTGTGAGTCACCGTCATTGACGGGGGAAGGGAGGCAGGTACAGGTGCAGGGGCAAGAAAAGCAAACGGCTTTTCAGGTGGCATCCTTGCCAGATTCCATGGATGACCCTATGCTCAATGCCCACGTCCCCTACAAAGTTACTGCACGGTGGCAGACAAACCAAACAAACAAAAAATGTCAGAGATCTCCAGCCCTGTGCAAACCACCCCACAATCATCTCCCTTCACACTACCTCCTCCCTCAAACATTTCCAAAGAGAAGTGGGCACAGCAGAGGATTCAGCCAGCCCCAGAGTTCGTAACCTAACCCTTGTCTGGAAGACTGCACCTGCATGTTTCCAGGCAATTGACCGAGCTTCTCGGTAGGGCTCAGTTTCAGTGAAACTCTGAGAAATAATAGGATAAAATTATTAGTTTAAGGGCCTCTCACTTCTCAGCCTCCTTCCCATACCCCACCTCCCAAGAGGGTAATGCTCAATAGACAGATGTATTTGCACAACTGGAATACATTTATAAACTACCTCAATCATTTTTTGCTAATTGCATAATTTGTATAATTTTTTGCAACTGTTCACAGAGTCCCCCTTGAATTTGTCTGAGCTTCCCTAGGGCACACAAAGCTTCACTGTATCCATATCACCAGAAACTTTATGGCAGAAGGCCACTTGGGGTCTGAGCCCTGCCACCTGCTCCCAACAAATGAGATCTTCATGTCAGAAAAGCACTCTTCCCAGGAAGCCTCTGTCACCAGGAACTCTAACTTGGAGAGACCAGCCACGCCACAAGGGGATACAAAACCTGTTAATGGGGGGGTCTTAGCCTCCGACCTGTGCTCTGAATCATCAGCAAGGTGACTGACCCACACTGGATTAGGCTGAATGCACGTATCGCCTAACTTTGTCTTCATAGCACCTTAAGGTAGAATATTATGATTGCTTCTTTTAGAAACAAAGGGAAGAGTTTCACCACAAATCACACACACAGCTGTAGGATGGTGGAGCCAGGAATGGACCCTAGAAATAATTTCCAATCTCATCATCACTACTCTGGAGTGAATGGTGAGTACTGGGTGCCATCAGCAGGAAAGAGGCATCCAAATCATTACCAGAGAAGAATAAAGGAAGCTTTGCCCTCATGCGCTCTTTCCTCCATCACTAACCCAACCAAGACCGGAGGAACAAACGGACATCACATGCCCAGCTACAAGACAAAGAGAAGAGCTGAATGCAGGACACCAAAAGCACGAAATCCAGGGGAACAGGGAAGCAGCTTTTTAAAAAACAGAGTGACTTTTATAAGTAGACTGGGTTTATAGCTTGTGTTTTAGAAGATTATGCATAAAGTATATTGAAACCACACGTAAAGTACTAAATTATATAAAACATAGTAGCAGAGAAATGTATAAAGCATAAAGCCTTTGGATAAGAAAAATTCATAAGCATACCCCCCCAAAACCCTATAAACCAGGATACAAATTAGCAACTTTCAATCAGACCATAGACAAACCACAAGTTACATTTTTTCTGTAATCCTTATTTAACTACTCATTTTGCTTCATGGCAACAATGGTCCTGAATGAGGTTCTTCAATAGAAAATTTCTCAGTCTACTCATATAATTGGCCAATTAATAGGTAAGTCTGGACTGCCATTTTAAACCCCACAGTTATATAGAAAAAATAACTCCAAGAGGGTTAACTATTGTGCAAATTTTTACCTCTGGTCTCCAAAGTCCTATTTCTCTGGGGAAATACGAACAGATCTGAGTTTGTGACAGATTCCCACACTTTAACATGAAACAAACGCAGAAGACAACCACATTACTGACACACACTATGAACTGAAGCCAGGACGTAAATGGAATGGACCATAGGCTCAGTGACGTGCGTAAGTCGTTAACCACCACCACTAACGAACGGTTCCTCAATTTCCCAGGAAACATTGGGGATTTTTAGATGTATTTCCCCTCCTCTGCCTGGGAATTTTCCTCCTACCCCTCCTCCTCCTGTCTCAAGACAATGCCTCCAGCCTTTGAAACTGCATCCATTGTAAACAGCTCTGCATATTAACATAGCCCAGAGTTCTACTCTAAAAGACCCCCAGGGTTTCAAATTGCAGTTGCTGAGAAGGGGAAAGGTCCCCAATGAGTAAATGTCACCAAGCTCATTCACAAGTCATTGAAAATCAGGCTTGCTCATGAAACTTGGTCTTTAAACCTATGGGCTAAGTCAGAGGAATCCCTCTGAGTTTTAAACCAGAGATAACTGGTACAACCAACATCCTTGACTGCTTATAGCAACTTTCAGTTCAATGAATCCCTTCAGCAGATTTCCCTTTCTGGTGGATGTCACTTTTGAAATAACCAGTGGCTATTTTAAACCACCTCCTTCCCCAGATAACAGACCTCTGGGCTGCAGCAGGTGCAGTGAGCCAGGCTGGGAGTATTGTTAAGTTGCACAAAACCCTAGCAGCTCTCTTGCATTCCTGTCCTCCCTGAAAGAGAAGATGCTGAAAAGGCTTTGCACCAGGGAGACACCTCTGCAGAATGGGAGAGAGGCCCTTGCATTGTGAGCATGGTGTCTGAGGGAGTGTAAGGTCAGCCAGAGGTCATCCCAACGTGCTCAGGGAAGGCTGCGTGGGGAATTCAGGCCTAGGCATTAATAGAAAGTGAGAGAGACTTACAGCCTCTGGGGCAGGGCTGGAAGTCCCGTGGAGCTGGACATCCACTGGGACCCAGATCTGATTACTCTGCACAGAATCGTCATCCTTCTGGAGATGAAGAAGTACTGCCCACAATACATTCAAAAGTCCAAAAGTCCAAAGGTGACCCGATGTAAATATGAAAAGAGATGAGCATGCTTCTTTTTATAACTGTCCTTTTTTAAAAGGGGGCAGGAACAGCCCTGACATACACTATAGGCAAGAGACACCTTGGGCTTTGGGGTCTCTGGGCACTTCCTAATTTCAGTCCTGAAAACTTAGATTTTATGACCATAATTTCGTATCAAAGGGACTTAAATCCTGGGCCTAAAAAAGGCACCCAATTTCATTTCCCTGACTTGCCCTTATTCAAAAAAAAGTGTCAGATAACATAAGGGATGAAGGGTTCCCAGGTGGCTCATTGGTAAAGAATCTGCCTGCCAAGCAGGAGATGAGAGTTCGATCTCTGGGTTGGAAAGATTCCCTGGAGAAAGACATGGCAACCCATACCAGTATTCTTGCTGGGAAAATTCTATGAACAGAGGAGCCTGGCGGGCTACAGTCCACGGGGATGGAAAAAGAGTTGAACACTACTTCGTGGCTAAACAACAACATATCAGATATGTGCTCCATCATGTAGAGGAGATGAAGCCAGGCTTCTGACACTTGAAAAGAAAAGGACTCTGAGCTCCGGCTAAAGTTCCCCCAAACTTTAAAAGCACTTGCACTTCTCAGATTTTCTCTCTGCCATAACCCTGTGTTGGACAGGCTTCCTCTTCAGAACAAACCTCTGTCCATCCCACAAACCTCTGTCCATCCCCACGAATTGGACGTTCATGGTCTGCTGAATTCTTAAGTGGTCGAGACAGAAAGAGGAAAATGGGCAGAAAGGAAGACCTCAGGGCAATCCAGACCATTATCTACCTCTTAAAACACACACACACGCACACACATGCACACGCACGCGCACGCGTGAATCTTAGCTTTGGTTCTGGAACAATTTGGTTATATGTACTTTAGATCTAATTTGCATAAACAGGATGGAAACTATTTTCCAAACCCTTAATTCATAACACCCTGCACACCTGGGCCTTCCAGCACAGCTGTAAAATTTGAAAGACAAAGGCCCTCTTTGCTCCCCAACAACAATGGGAACCACCATGGGGCTTGCGTTTTGTTTTCTAATATAATCCTAAATACCACTTAGGTGCCCAAACTGACAAAGAAGTTCGACTGAGTCCCCTGGGTTTGGTACTGCAAATAGGTAGGGAGACAAAACACAAAGAGAACCAAATCAATACATTTGTCTTAATGTGACTCAGAATGACCACACTCGGTGACCTTTAGGGACCGTCCTTGCATTCGAACGCCAAGTCATCTTCCCTCCAAGCAGAGAATCAGTGGTTCCTCCTCCAGGGCCTGCCTGCCTTCCTATCACAGTCCCATTAGCTCATCATTGAGCTGCCAGACCCTGTGAAAAAACAAAGCTCTGCTCAACTTTATGCCACAGACAAGAGTCGAAGGTAAATTGTGTTTAATGCATCTTAAACAGCTTCTGAAGCCATACTCCCCAAGGCAATTTCAAAGAAAGAAAACATCTGAGTTCTAAGAAGTTCAAAGTCTTCTAAGGTTCTGGGAAGTTTGAAGAAAGCTTGGCAGAGCTGGGAGCTATTTATGAATGTGCTGGTTGGACTAGGCCGTTCTCACCTACGTAATGGGATGGCAGACTCAGTTATGGCTCGACTACTACAACTATAAGTTATTGTGTTGAATAAGTAATCCTCAGGCCCCAGGAACGAACATATTTTCCCTTCTCCCAGCCCTTTTCCAGTTCTGTTATTCCAACTGCATTTACATCCACTATTAAGGAGTTTTACTTTCCTTATGCGGGGCTTAACAGCAACTCCAAAATTAGATGCACTGTTTACAAAAGCAAAAAAAAAAAAAAAAAGTTCCATAAAGCCACAGGTCCCCTTCTATCTCAAACCCACAGCCTGAAATTGAACTAGCTGCAGTAAATCTAGTTCATGGGGTTATAAACTAGCTCAACGCACTTTCTAGACACAATGGACTCAGAGGGTGTAAAGTTGGTGAAGCTATAACGTATTTTATTATATATATAGACAGAGACTTTCTCCCCTCAAATCTTACTGAATCATAGCCAGGAATATAAAACATAAATATCCTGATGGAAAATTCAGAATTAGACTAAGGACTTAAATGGAGAAATGTGAAGTCTGGGGGAGGAGGGGGAAAACATTTACCTAATTGTTCTTTAATCAGAAGAAAAACAAACAAACTTCACAAACATTTTTTCAAAGGACACACATTTCTGTACTGAATACTGTATTGCCACATACTAACCAGAGGCCATACTACTCACTTAAAATCTAATCAGTTAACACCATAATCAGTATAATCAAGTCTCCTGAAGTTCAAAATACCCAGTTTTGTATTCACTGATCATTAAATGTTTTGGGAAAAGAGAAAAGGCTGCAATTTTAAAGTTATTTATGACTGGTGAAATGTCACTCTTTAGGCAACAAAAGCCCCCCAACAACCAGTAGTTTTGCTCCAAAAATTAAAGGGCAAGGCAAAGAGGATCTTGTGGCCATAGGAAAGTGGAAACAAAAGGACACCCTGTCCTCACCAGGAACCCACCACTTCTGAACTTAGTGCCTTGCCCATGACGCCACCGACACTGACATTGGGAGTCACTATTTCAACAGGTGGACACAAGCAGCTACTCTGATTCCATGACTTAAAAAAAAAAAAAAAAAGAAACTACTTAAGAGTATGTAAAGGAAAACCCACAATACCCCAGACTGCCCCAGCTATATCCAATGTACCGAATGGCAACTCTGGGGTCTACCTCCCATTAATTTACATGGCCACCACCAGTGTTAAAACCCCATCACCTGACCACTGGTTTTTCCTAAGTCAGGGAATTCCAAAGCAGCAGCAGAACACTGAAGAGAAATGCTGTGCATAAGGGTCGAGTTTCACACCTGCGCAGGATGGGTTGCTAAGCAGTGTGGAACGTTAAGAGATCTGTGCCCCACTCTCAGAGACACAGGATCTTCACATTGGAAAGGAATTAACTTCTTTCCCCTTATGGCAGCCTGAGTCTCAGACCACATGTTCTTACATCAAGCCACAGGTGTTGGTTAAAACTGGTGTCACCAGTTTTGTTTCTCTTTTTGAAGAGTGCATGTCATGCCTGAGGTTACTACTGTGACTCTTGTATGTTCTAGGAAAGACGTCCAATTATTCAACTCAAAAGCACACTATTCAAGCTAGGCCTCTTCTGGAAGGTACTAACAGTTCTGCAGAGATGCTAATTACTGATAACTGGGCAGGATTTTGACTCATGAAGCAGATTTGTTAGAAATTTTAAAAGGTTATGACATTCTGCCATGTTTACACAACTCCGTATTTGTGTTTTCCTGAGAAGTGGCCCACCAAGTCCCAATAGGTCAAAATCCTGACAGCACAGAGATGAGCCTCTTAAGGGTTAACACACTCTGCTGAAATCAGAGTCTGGCACCCGAGTCTCGCACCCTCTCGCACCCTCTCCCGAAGTAGCACTACTCCAAGACTCATTTGCACCATTTATAGAGGAGAAATGCTACAGGGTGGGCCCCAAGATGCACTGGATCGGCTAGCCCTAGGAGTTCCCTAGGGAGCAGACAGGAAGGATCTGGAACACAGTTCCCTAAGATGCCAACCAGGGGGGAAAGGACCAACTTCCAGCAGTCACAGATCTCCAGGAACTCTCAGAGTCCCCTAACTCAACTCGGGGAGTCCTCCAGACTTCTGCAGGGGGCCAGAGCCAAGTCAGGCCACCAGTCTGGTGGATGAGGAGGCGGCCACGCACACTCTCACTAATAAATGATGTAAATAGAAGACTGGAGCCAAAAGTCACCTTCATTCATTACCAACTGGAAGGCCGAGGATCTCAGACAAGAGAGGTGGATTACAGGAGAGGGAAAAAAAAACACTCGCGGACCCCCAGACTTCCTCACACTCTCCCCTCCAGATGTTTCCCGCTCTCCGCCCACACATACACCCTTTCCTCCTGACTCTTCACTCACGCTCTTACCTCCACACTCCCACCCACTCACCAACTCCCAGATGGCCCTCACCAGCCACGCTCACTCACCTCCAGACCCCCACGACACTTTTTCTTTTCCAGAACCTCAAGACCCACATTCGCTCACCTTAAGACCCCAAAGACCCACGTTCGATCTCATCCTTCCCTCCACGAGGTACACTTCCCGCCTTAAGACCCCAAAGACCCACGCTCGTGCACCTCCACACACTCAAAGAGGCTCACACTTTTCCCATCCAGACTTCTTCGCACGCACAGGCTCCTCCAGATCCCCAAGGACCATGTCACCACTACAATCCCACACTAACAGTTTTGCAGCTCATTCAAACCTGACACACACGCAACTCAATGCGTAGCCCCTTTTCGGAGAAGCACCCCAGCCGTCCCGTCCGCAAGTGACAGCCCCCCGGGGCGCGAGGAGAGCGTAAAGGGCGGCACTTACAGACTCCGCGTCCAGGCGGGCAGGTCCCCTGGCAGCGCCGCCAACCCGCGACCGCCGCAGTCCAGAGAGTCCCCAGCGCAAGTGCAGGCGGCGGCGCAGGGCGCCCGCGGGCCGGCTGTGGCCGATGCGGGCTCCAGCTGAAGCAGCAGCAGCAGCCAGAGGAGGAGAAGACAAGGCGAGCGGCGCGGGGCCCCGAGCGCTCCGCGGACCGGCCGCGCCATCTTGTCTGGAGCGCGCAGCGAAATCCCTGTGCTAGGGCTGCGAAGTCCGGGGCGACCGCCGGCACGGGCGGGCCTGCGGGAGCTCCGCTCCGCACTAGGCTCAGTGCCGGGGCATAGCTGCCAGCACAAGTTCTCTTTGCGGTAGCGACTCTGGCGCTCAGGGGGCCCCTGGTGCCTGGGCTACTCTGCACAGCCCGGAGGGGGCCGCGAACCCCGCGCCCATCCGGGCCGACCCGTCCGTGCTCGCTGCGAACCCCACGGAGCCCAGCAAACGGTGCTTGGCTGACGCTCCTCGTTCCCCCGCCACGCTCCTGGCCGGGCTTCGGAGTCCCCGCGCACACCAAGTGCCGCCGCCGCTGCGAGCAAGGAGCTCCGGCTCACAGCAGAAGCTCTGCGCCCGTAGGCATATTCCTCGCGGCTCCAAGCGTCCAGCTGCAGACTCCGGGCTGGAAGACGCGGCCACCCCCGCAGTGCTCCAAGGGCCCGGTGCGCCTAGCTGTCCCAGCGCCTCAGGCAGAGCGCGCCCGCGCAGTTCCGGACTCCACACGCTGCTCCGCTTAGCTAGAACCCCGCAGACCTCGCGGCCGAACAATCAGCCTCTCGCCGCTTGCTTCCCCGCGGCCCAGCCCGGGCCGGTCCCGAAGCCCCGCCCCCGGCCGCTCGCCCTCACACACCCCCAGGGCTCAGCCGCCCGCGGCCTCCTGCCGGCCCACGTTGGATGCTTTGCAACAGCGCCCCGCCCCGCCCCCGCCTGCTGTTCATTGGCTGCCGGGGTCCACGGTGGCCAATTTGGGCGCCCATTGGAGCGTTCACCATGATCCCGCCCCTCCCGCCTCTCCAGCCACCCCACCCCAGTCTCTTTTCCCACCCAAGGTGTGAAGGGCGGGGGACTGGGAGGAGAAAGGGAGAGTCGGCCTCTGGCTCTTAAAGGAGACTTACTGACTGATGGAGGAGGGGGATGCGCAATGGGGAGAGGGAATAAAAGTATGCCCTCTGGGTGTACGGGAGGAGAAAACTTCGGTAAAGAAGGCAATGCCCCCGCTTTGGAGCGTTCTGGCCTCAAAGTTTTCTTCCCTCCTTCCAGTCTGCAAACAGGGCCGGCGACTTAAAGTTTACACCCATTTTCCAGATGTATGCAGATTTAAAACTTCACTAATCTACTGCTGGGGGCATCTTTAGTTATTTTATTAGGGGTGACCGTCTTCCTCTCTCACAACCGGGAGCTCTTTTTAGCTCCTGACTTGTTCCTGACCCCTTAAATCTAGCAATATGTCCTTGATTACCAAAATGAAAGTGTAATGCGTGCAGAAACCGAATCTGAAAGGTGTACACAGTCCCACCTCCATCCCCACCCTCTGCCCTGGTAAGCTGAAGGGTTATCCTGGAAACACTCCAGCCTTCGATATAAAGGGGTTGCTTTGTTTGTTTAAATCACAGCCTTTTAAAACCAGTTTTCAAGAAGCTATACATCAAGAACTCCTAAGAGACAGAATAAAAAGAGAAATAATAATTCTTACAAAGTTGCTAACTTTGGCTCCTACTGGTCCGAGCGTAGTAGCCAAGTGTTAACAACAGCGCAAACAGTAAGGCAGGCACTCCGCTCAGGGGGGCGCGCGCGGGCGCGCGCGCGCACACACACACTCACACAGAGTGAAAAAGTTACAAGATTAGCACATCAAGATATAGCTGCTCCTATCGGCGTTGTGGTTTGCTGGTGTCTCATATGTCCCTTCCCAAAAGTATGCAAGTTTCTAACATAACTGCACACTTTGTCAGGAAAATTAAGTGAGTCATGTCTGTTGAAAAACATTTGCTCCAGCAACTGAAATCTGACTTCTGTGTTACCAAAAAGAAAGGAAGATGTTCCTCAGAAAGAAAAAAAAATTTTAAGCATTGCTTCATTTTTGATACATTCTAAGGGGCTGCTTTAATTGAGATGTTAAAATTTTCCACAGTCAAGAAAACTTCTTTTCTTTAACCAAAACTGGATTTGGGCTTGGTAGTCACGTGGTTGCTGGTTTCCTTTCTTTTTGTTCCCTCCTTCCCCTCTTTATCCTCCTCCAACTTCTACTGATTCACTATGCTATCAACTACTGGTGCCTCCTGTTTTTCTTCCTTCCTCCATTCCCTCCTCCCTGTTTCTCTCTTTCTCCTTCCCTCTCTCTCTGCAAGATCTCAACAGTAATGCCCAAAGCAAAGCACAAATACATGTGTAAATTAATCCAAATATGATTCCCAAGGAACACTATCAGAAAAAGGCTGTACCTGATCTATTCTACCAAGACCTTAACCAGCTTTTATGTTTCATTTGTGACCCATACTAAACATACACCATCCATATGGACAAGAAGAAATATCTCTTTGTTACAATGCCTTTCAGTAAAATGATATTAATAAGCAGAAAGATAGAATTTAAAGGACCCCAAATTGGTGTAGTCCTCTATGGCAAGGTTTCTGAAACTTTTCATGACCAAAGAACACACAATAGTAATTTAATGCAGAATACCCATGGAGTACTTCCTTAAACAAAGCTATCAGACCTGCCTTGCCCCACCTCTAATGAAACAACACATGCAGCAGAAACAAACTGAACTCGTTGAACCCCTTGAGAGGCTGACCTAAAATTACCTTTCACGGTTGTTCCACAATTGGTATTATAAAATGGACATTTATTGTCAAATGTTTTTCCAAATGCTTGTGGGTGCACCTGTGAGATGCTTTCTTGGAGGGTAGGAAGGTTGGACCTGAGAACTGGCAAGGTAAGGATGTGCTCACAAGTCTAAAGCAGCCCCTGTGGTCTGGTTACCACGCAGCCAGAGAGAAGGATTCCAAAACCCAGGAACACTTGCAGGCACCGGGCGCCTGAGCCTTGGCAGTTCCCCTTGTCTACAGCAGAGCATGAAGTCATGTCTGCTCCCCATACCATGTATGGAAGTTTGCCCATATACTAGCAACCTGCTTGTGACTGAAGGGAGAGTGTGGGCTTGGAAAGCTCAGGGGAGAATTCAGCTGTAGCCACAACTTAAAATCACAAAGACCTGAATAACAACAAGGGCAAGTTTCTAAGGGAGTCTCTGTCACTGCTTACAAAAAAGCAAACAGTGGTCTACTAAGCACGGAGCAACAGCTGATTTGGGCATTGTGGGTCCTCATTTTCCTCCACTGCCATCTCCTCAATTTTAAAGTTACTCCTTGAAGGGGGTCATTCAGGAATTTTTAGGCTTTCCACTTCATTTTAATCTACCAGAGACCAAACGCTAGGACCAGCATAGACTCAAATCCCCCACCCCATCCCAAATCTCTGAGGGATTCTCTTAAATACAGCAGCTGTAGCAGTTAATCACCCTAAACTCACTGAAAGAGACAAACCCCAAATCTAAATAGCCTGAAATCACCAAGCAGGAGAAAAGCAAATGACAAAATAACAAGAAAACAGATTGATCCCATGGATTTTTTTTTTTTTAAGAAAACACAAATTCCAGGAGACTGAATTGGGGCAGTTTATGACAGTTCTAGGTGGTGATAATTGGTGGTGTTAAAGAATGCTAGATTCAGACGTGCTTTCTGACTGTGAGAAGAGATTTTACACTATGTTCAGTACATTCAGAGAGCACCAGGGCTGTATTCAGAAGACCTGGATTCTAGCCAAGACCTGTTACCCATGAAACCTTCGCCCAGTCATTTCCTTTAAGCCTCACTTTTCTCAAAAGGAAAACAAAAAGAATGGTACTTCTGACCCAGTGCTAAGACAGTTAGGGAATGATCTGTTCTGATATAGCACCTGGGGGACTTTGGGCCTATACACATAGAAGACTGATTTTTAAGGTGTTACTGAATTTTAAGTCTGAAAAAAATTGAGCGTGCAGGTACATACCATAGATGGAATATCTTAGTAGTTGCTTAGTAGTAGCACAGAGGGTCCCCCCCCCCCAGGCAGGCCACAAAGGGTTAATAATTACCTATAACCCCCTGAAGACTTTCAGGGTGATGACAGCCCTGTTTTGAGCCTGTTTTGTATCTCTCTTCCAAGGAAAATAAAGCTGTGTACTCATTAACTCCTTCCTCACAATAACTGTGTCAATGAGACAGATAGGTAGAGAAGGTGACAGGAAGTCAAGGGATGGAGTATAAGAAGAGACAATTTAGAGATTTCTCTGTCCCATCCCAATTTTTCCCTTGGTGGAAGTGCAGAGATGTATACTTTATTGTACATTCTCTGGCTACTGAAATATTCGTTAATGCCCCAAAGGGTGCTAGGCTGCAGTCACTAGATTTCCATAGCAAGAATGGCTGTTGCCTGAAATTCATCTGTCCCCTCCTGCTCCTGCAGAGCAGAATCCACCAGGGGCCCCAGACCACTAGAGTCCACCTTCTAACACAAACTAGACCCTGTATGTTTGACCCTGCCTCATGGATCTGCCATTTTAACAGGTTCACTGAATGACTAAGAAAAAGCTCTATGAAAGCTAGGAGCATTTAAAAATTTTGAGATTCTGGTGTGAGGATCAGTGTAAGATGCAGCCTGTCTGCTCCATTGATGAAGAGATGGCTAATTATATCATCACAGAGGCTGTAACTCTCACCACCAATCTGCTGCCTTCCCAATTATCACTTGCAACCACACATGACAGAGGAGAGGGGCGGGAAATCGAAGTTTATGCTTTACTGCCAGAAACTCAAAAGCAACACCTCAATGTATAAAAGAACAGCACATTTATCATGTTATAATAATAATCTTCATGAAGTCATATACCTTATATTTTTCAAAGGAAGGTCACATCATAACAACAACTGTCATTTACAGAGCACTTATTCTGTGTCTGTCCCTTGGCAGAGTACTTTACGTACTTTTTTAGTGAGGTAGAAGTTGAGAAAAATGGTCAAGGTCACACAAGCTAATAAGTGACAAGGCCAAGATTCAAACCGGCTGTGAGGACACCAAAGATTCATTATGACATTTGAGTCTCATAAACTTCAAATATGATAATTGTTATTGTTTCCACTTTATAGATGAGAAAGCTGAGGTTAAATGACATGTCAAGGTCCCACAGAGTCAAGAAAAAATAGAACCTTAAATCCATTTCAACCATCATCACACACACTTTATATTCAGAAAATGTCTTAAGAGATGCTCATGTTGCTTGTTTTTCAAGGATCCTGTGAGAATGGATGAAATTTCTTTCCTCTTCCACAGGGGTGAATCACTTTCCTGAATTTCCTCTCTGATTAATAAGCAAAATATTTTAGAGATAAATATATTGGTCTTTCCCCCCACCATACACGGCAGGATTTGTATAATAATAAAGGTTAATCATTACTGACCAGTTACTATGCACTAGGCATTATGTGGCATTATGGCTTAATTTCACTGAAGTCACCTAAGAATTCTGTGAGATAGGCATTGGAAAGATCATTTTATAGATGAAGACTCCAAGACTCTAGTCAATCAACTAACCCAAGCCACATCCTTGTTAGCGGTTCAGGAATCAAAGCCTCTGCTAATTGACAGATAACTCATCAGAATCACAGTTAACCCTCCATTCCCTCAGCAGTCTCTATTGCAATCATTTTTTGTGTTTATCTTTCCTCCTAGACTGGCAGCTCATTAAGTTCAGAGCCTGAACTTAGCCCAGTGTCAGGCACGTGGTAGGCACGGAGGCAGCATTTGCTACCTGACCCTTACTGCCCCGTGAACAGGGAAGCCTATCAGCAACACCTTCCATCCACCATCTAATACAGGCTTGCTCTTCTGTTCTGTGCACCAGCAGCATAAATGCACCTGAGCGTGTCAGAAACTCCAGTCTCAGCTCCCACCCAGACCCAGTGGATGGGGATCTGCTTTGAAACAAGGTTCCCCAAATGACTTGCTTGCACACGCAAAGTTTAAGAAGTGCCAGGTCGCCTTACACATCCCATATATAAACCTCCTCTGTCTCTCCCATCACTGCCACGAGGACAGACCACACTTAACGCATTTTCATATGCTTATGTGTATATGTTTACATTTTCCATATTTTCACAAGCCCTCAATAAAATAATTCCCAAAATATAGGCAGGCATGTGGTTGGCATTATTGTTCCTTAACGGAAGAGCATTCAAAACATCTGCTGCCCATGAGATTTTGGTCAAATCCTCTCGTGACATTCAATTCTCCTTTTTCTTTGAGATGCATTCAGGCTAATAAGAAGCATTTGAGAATTTTATGGCCTATTGTATTTGTTTCCAAAAGGATGCTTAGCTTTTTGACACACTTCAAATTTATTGTAAATGTATAGCTAGACATATACATATATGCTTTTCACTGTCACTCTCCTCTATGAGCTACCTTCTTTAGGTAATCATTTAAATATCCTCATTTCCTTGAGGGAGTTCTGACACTCTTCTTGGATTTAGATATCTAGAAAGACTTTGTCTTGTCACCAGACTCCCTCACCACACACACACACACACAAAAACAACCCACTATTTTTTCTTCTTTGAAGTGCATTAACTAAGAAGGCAAGGATATAGGTTAATTGCCTGCAAAAATGGCCAGCAATAATTTCTTCCATCAAGATGTAGAGTACATTTTCTCTCCCTCTTTGAATCTGGATTGGTTCTGTGACTTGCTGTGACCAACAGAACATGGTGGAAGTGACTCTGTGCCAGTTCTAGCACGTGTGTGCCAGCACCACGTGAACAGAGATAAGCCACCCCCACTGAACCCGGCCCAAATTCCTGACCCACAAAATGGGAACCAATAAAAACAGACCTTCCTTTAAGCCACTAAATTTTGGGATGATGGGTTATGCTGCAGTAGATATCTGAAACAACAAATGTGGCTAAGAGGACATGTAATAACATGTGAGTGGATGGGGGAGGGTGGGGAATCAAATCTAATCAAATAAACCTGTCATTAGGAGTGTCCAAAAAATGAGTGTTATCACTTGACCTTCCTGGCATGTTTGTCAGGGCCCTTGATTGAATGAAACGTGCTGACTGGCTTAAGAGGCTGAACAAAACTTACTGGGTAATAAATATTCTGGCTCTTCATCAGGGCACAAAATGAGCTCTCTTCTTCCTCACTTGGAACTTGGTGTGAGAGAAATGCAGAATATCTGCTTATTTATAAAAGGTAGCTGCTCCCATGTAGCGGGCAGCTAAATAAAATATTTGAAAGGATGACATTGTGGAAGTCCTATTCTTTCTCAAAAATATCAGCTAAGGCTTAAAGTGCAAACCCTATTTTTCATAAGAGACAAATGGAGAAATCTCAAAAAAAAAAAAAAAAAGAGTCTTGGCCATAAAAGTCCTTGACATTGAGATAGGAAGTCTGGGTGTGGGTGTTCCGTAGGCAATGAGGGGTTGTAACTCCTGAGCACAGACTTTCTTAACCCTCTCTCTAACCAGATGGCTGTATGCTTGCCTTTAAGCTCTGTAAGGCAGAGCTTACTGCTTCCGTGTGTTATCTTACCCTCTTCTCCAGTTCTCGTCACCTCAGAGCCTTCCCTGTGCATGACACTGAGGAGAGGCAAGGCAGTGCGGGGTATAGAGCCGAGTGCCCTGCTTTTGGTCCGGTGGACTACCAGATCTCTAGCAGCTAGAATACTACCTGACAAACAGCAGGTGTCCAAGAAGTAGCGTTGAATGAATACACGACTGACTGACATGGTTTTCTGTACTTGAACCTCATTTTCTCATACGGACCCTGAGCAGGTCACAGGAAGCAGTCACAGAATGATACACTGTTGGAAGACAAATGGACATTCACGACCGTGGGTCAGGCTCCACCTCACACCTATTGGATCAGAAACTCTGGGGGTGGGGCTTGGCATCCCATATTTTAACAACAGATTTTCATACTTGATGAAGTTTGAGAACTACCTGTCTAGTCTGAACTCCTCATTTTACAGAGATGGCATAAGATGGCCTCAAAGTCACACAGCTAGTCAGTGGCTGGAAGCAGCTTAGGGTGACCATCCATCTAATTCTGCCCAGAACTGAGGGGTTTCTCAGGGCACATGACTTCCAGCAATAAGACAGGGAAAGTTCTGGATGAATCAGGGTAATTTGAGTCACCTTATTAGAACCCTAGTTTCCAAATTCACATCTAGATCCCTGTGCCTGCCATAGAGCTAGCTGACCTACCTGAGAACCAACTATACCAGTGAATGGCCTGAGTGCTTTAAATGCATTAACTCACTTAACCTTCTCAACAGTCCCATGAGATAGGGACTATTATCATCTTCATTTGTAACATACAGGCATACCTCAGAGATTACATGGGTTTAACTACCAACCAGCTCAGTAAAGCAAGTCATGTGAGGTTGTGGTTTCCCAGCGCATATAGAAGTGTTGTTTTAGACAACAGATTTGTGGTTGCCAGAAGGAGGCAGGGAATGGATTGGGAGTGTGGGGTTAGCAGATGCAAACTATTATATACGGAATGGATAAACAACAAGCACAGGGAACTATATTCAAAATCCTGTGATAAACCGACAGACCATCATGGAAAAGAAAAAGAAAAAAGATGCTTACCTGTACTATAATCTATCACACTATTACTAAAAAACACTAACCATCATCTGAGACTTCAGCGAGTCATAGTACTAACATCAAAGGTCACTGATCACAGAGCACATAACAAATATTAATATAATAGTCATGAAAAAGGTTGAAATATGGTGAGAATTACCAAAATGTGACAACAGAGACATGAAGCAAACAAATGCTGTTGGAAAAATGGTGCCAACAGACTTGCTTGACATAGGGTTACCACAAACCTTCAATTTGTAAAAAATACAGTATCTGTGAAGTGCAATGACGTGAAAATCAATGAAATGAGGCCTGCCTGTAGAATACTGACACATAGGAAGAATAAGAAACTTGCCTGAGGTCAAAGAGGTAGGAAATTAGACTCCAGAACTCAAGCTCCAGAAACTCAAGACTCCAGAACTTAGCCATCATTCTCATATACTTTCTTTTTATTACAGGAGATTCCCAGCTCCTCTTCCACTTTTTTTTCTTTCTTGTTAATCACATCCCTTTGTCTTCATAACACTTTTTCACAGTTCTTTCACAGCTATTATTTTCCCAATTTGTCAGTCAACTTCTCTAATAGGAGAAATAGAGCCTGAGAGAAGGGACCACCACTTGACCTTGCACAGCGCCTGGCACAGCGGCGGCCGAGGACACAGGTGCTGAATGAATGTCACGAGCATGAAACAGTAGGGTGACTGAACGACTGACAGATCAAGTGAGTTTCCGAAAGAAAGGGAGTCTAATATTAACCGAATATCCACCATATCTCAGCCACAGCCCATGAAAAATGTGGGCCGAACTTGGCCTTCAGGTACGGTCTATTTGACCTGCTGTGTTTATTTTCAAAATCTAAATATGACCTACCTTTAGGGGCTAGCCATCTGCTGACTGTCCTAATTTTTACTTCCTTTCTGTCCATCCTGGCAGGCATTTGGGTTTGTAATTAGGATCCCAAGCTTTCTCTAACACAAATTCATTTATTTTTAACAATAAGACTATGTAGCAGGTGTTTCCATCTACACTTTACTGATACAAAAACTGAGGCTGAGGAATTACAGGTCACCTGGCGGAGATCACAAGCTCCTAAGGACTCAACTCAAAAGAGCTCACCCTTCTCCCCACGTCCACCCCTCCAGCCCCACTGCCCTTTTAGCCAGTGGGGCACCACAGGAACAAGAGGGCAGTCTTGTCTCAGATAAAGCATCCAATTTACAAGGGTGAGCCTTCTACAAAAGGAGTCTCCTTTTGCATTCCATACAATCACTCCAAATGCACCTCAGGGTCTTTTAGATTGTTCTTCTCCATGACTGAGATATGATGAGAACATGGTGTTCTGGAAGCTAAGTGGAAGAACAGTCAACCATGTCAAATTCTTTCATAAGGTCAAAGTGAGAACTACAAACTGACCGTTGATTTAGCAATACAGATTTCATCTGTCACCTTGGCAAGAGCTCTTCGGGTGGAGTAAAGGTAACAAAAGCATGATAAGAATGTTAGAAAGTGAACTGAAGGTAAAAACTGGACACCATGAGGATGGATAACAGTTTTGAGGAGTTGTCCTACAAAGAGGAACAGAGATACGGGGTAGTCACACTTCCTAGAGTAATGGAAATAAAAACAAAAATAAACAAATAAGACTTAATTAAACATAAAAGCTTCTGCACAGCAAAGGAACCAATAAACAAGATGAGAAGACAACCCTCAGAATGGGAGAGAATAATTGTACATGAAACAACTGACAAAGGATTAATTTCCAGAATGTATAAGCAGCTCATACAGCTCAACATCAGGAAAACAAATAGCTCAATCAAAAAATGGGCAGAACACCTGAACAGACATTTCTCCAAAGAAGACATCAGATCAGATCAGATCAGATCAGTCAGATCAGTCGCTCAGTCGTGTCCGACTCTTTGCCACCCCATGAATCGCAGCACGCCAGGCCTCCCTGTCCATCACCAACTCCCGGAGTTCACTCAGACTCATGTCCATCGAGTCAGTGATACCATCCAGCCATCTCATCCTCTGTCATCCCCTTCTCCTCCTGCCCTCAATCCCTCCCAGCATCAGAGTCTTTTCCAATGAGTCAACTCTTCGCATGAGGTGGCCAAAGTACTGGAGTTTCAGCTTTAGCATCATTCCTTCCAAAGAAATCCCAGGGCTGATCTCCTTCAGGACGGACTGGTTGGATCTCCTTGCAGTCCAAGGGACTCTCAAGAGTCTTCTCCAACACCACAGTTCAAAAGCATCAATTCTTCGGCACTCAGCTTTCTTCACAGTCCAACTCTCACATCCATACATGACCACAGGAAAAACCATAGCCTTGACTAGACGAACCTTTGTTGGCAAAGTAATGTTTCTGCTTTTGAATATGCTATCTAGGTTGGTCATAACTTTCCTTCTAAGGAGTAAGCATCTTTTAATTTCATGGCTGCAGTCACCACGGGTCAGAATGGCCATCATCAAAAAATCTACAGATAACAAGTGCTGGAGAGAATGTGGAAAAAAGAGAACCCCCTTGCACTATTGGTGGGAATGTAAATTGATACAGCCACTATGGAAGACAGTATAGAGATTTCTTAAAAAACTAGGAACAGAACTACCATATGACCCTGAAATCTCCCTCCTGGGTATATATCTGGATAAAAACCTGATCTGAAAGGATGCATGCACCCCAGTGTTCACTGCAGCACTGATTACAATAGTCAAGACATGGAAGCAGTCTAAATGACCATCTACAGAAGAATGGATAAAAGAGATGTGGTACATATGTACAATGGAGTACTACTCAGGCATTAAAAAGAATGAAATAAAGCCATTTGCGGTAACATGGATGGACCTAGAGAGTGAATCAAGTTAGAGAGAGAAGGAGAAATATTGCATGACATCCCTTATATGTGGAATCTAAAAAAATTTATACAAATGAACTTACTTATAAAACAGAAAGAGACTCACAGACTTTGAAACCAAATTTATGGTTGCCAGGGAAAAGGGATAGTTAAGGAGTTTGGAAAAGTCATGTACACATAGTTATACTCAAAATAGATAACCAACAAAGACCTATTGTATTGCACATGGAACTGTACTCAGTGTTATATGCCAGCCTGGATGGGAGAGGAGTTTGGGGGAGAATGGATATATGTATATGTATGGCTGAGCCCCTCTGCTTTTCACCTAAAACTACCAAAACATTGTTAATTGGGTATACCTCAATACAAAGTACAAGGTTTAAAGTTTGAAAAAAAAGAAAGCCAACTAGGAATAAAATTACTGGGCATATACTTTGAGGAAACCATAACTGAAAAAGACAGATGTACCCCAATGTTCATTGCAGCACTATTAACAACAGCTAAGACATGGAAGCAACCTAGATGTCTATTGACAGATGAATGGATAAAGAAGTTGTGGTATACATACACAATGGAGGGTTACTCAGCCATTAAAAAGAACATATTGGAGTCAGTTCTAGTGAGGTGGATGAACCTAGAGTCTATGATATAGAGTGAAGTAAGTCAGAAAGAGAAAAACAAATATTGCATATAAACGCATATATATGGATCTGGAAAGATGGTGCTGATGAACCTCTACACAGGGCTAGTGAACAGACTTGTGGACACAGTGGGGGAACGGGAGGGTGGGCCAAATTGAGAGAGTAGTGTGAAAATATATACATTACCATATATAAAATAGATAGCCAATGGGAATTTTCTATATGATGGAGGGAACTCAAACCTGGTGCTCTGACAACCTAGAGGGATGGGATGGGGTGGGAGGTGGGAGGGAGGTTCAAGAGTGAAGGGACATATGCATACCTATGACTGATTCATGTTGATGTATGGCAGAAACCAACACAATGTTATAAAGCAATTATCCTTCAATTAAAAATAAATCACAAAAAGAAATGGGGTGGTCCAAGAGGGAAATGGAGTCAAAAGATGGGAGGAATAACAAGATACTTGTAATGATGGAAATATTCTTATAGAAAATGGGAAGAACCAATAATGTACTAAGGGAAGGAGAGAAATGTGGAGAACTGAATTCAAGAATTCAGATATTTTTGAATAGGCAAGAGGTGATGGAGTCTTGTGGACAAATGGAGAGGATGGTCTTACCCAGGACCATGGAGCCTTAAATAAGCAGGAAGGCAGATTAAATGGCAAAGAAGCAAATAGCTTTGGTGGTGGGAGTCTGCGGATGTTCTATTCTGGGAGCTTCTCTGCCTTAGTGAAATAGGAGGCAAGATCACTGAGAAAGAGAATACAGGTAGAGGGGTCGGAGGCTCAGTGAGCCATGAGAAGAAATCATCATCTATGAAGAAAAAATCGTCTATGAGAACGGAAACGAGAGACATGGAGTAAGATGATCAGGGAACATACATGTCCACTTGAGTTAGAGGGCATGGATGAAAGTGGGCATGGCTGTATGTATCTCTTTAGTGAAATTCCTGGGCTTAGCTGCAGCTGAGTCCAGGATTGGACATCACCAGAACTCAAGCTTTGCTGGAAGATCCTTACAAAGCAGTGAAGGGGCAGGGGAACCTGAGACTATATGCTAAACAGTAATTAGAACGAAAGGCCATGATGTGTAAGCCAGGCAGTAAGGCACGTGAAGACAGAAAGGGGGAGGGATGGTGAGAAGGTGGTGTGGCATCAGTGCAATAAGTCCCAGGGTTTGGGATTTCTTGAATTTGAGAGCTAAGGGAGTGAGCTGGGAGGCCAGATTGGGCAGGAGTTGCTCTAGTTGTTGAATACTAGGCTGGGGACCATGGCAGTCAGTATGGAAGAAGGAGGTCTGGCACTCCAGAAGATCTTGTTGAATGTTGAATAAAAGCAAAATCACTGGAGGTGATCTAATTCAAGACCTGAGAGGCCAGGATAATCGAAATATCATTTATGAAAATAATATGAAAATTACTAAAAATTATGATGGGAAGCATCCCCAAGAAAAAGAAATGCAAAAAGGCAAAATGGTTGTCTGAGGAAGCCTTACAAATAGCTGAGAAAAGAAGAGAAGTGAAAAGGAAAGATATATCTATCTGAATGCAGAGTTCCAAAGAATAGCAAGGAGAGATAAGAAAGCCTTACTCAGTGATCAGTGCAAAGAAATAGAGGAAAACAATAGAATGGGAAAGACTAGAGATCTTTTCCAGAAAATTAGAGATACCAAGTGAACAATTCATGTAAAGATAAGCACAATCAAGGACAGAAATGGTATGGACCTAACAGAAGCAAGCGATATTAAGAAAAGGTGGCAAGAATACACGGAAGAACTATACAAAAAAGATCTTCATGACCTAGATAACCACGATGGTGAATCACTCACCTAGAGCCAGACATCCTGGAATGTGAAGTCAAATTAGCCTTAGGAAGCATCACTATGAACAAAGCCAGTGGAGGTGATGGAATTCCAATTGGGCTATTTCAAATCCCAAGAGATGATGCTGTGAAAGTGCTGCACTCAATATGCCAGCAAATTTGGAAAACTCAGTAGTGGCCACAGGACTGGAAAAGGTCAGCTTTCATTCCAATCCCAAAGAAAGGCAATGCCAAAGATTGTTCAAACTACTGCGCAATTGCACTCATCTCACACACTAGCAAACAATACTCAAAATTTTTCAAGCTGGGCTTCAACAGTACATGAACCAAGAACTTCCAGATGTTCAAGCTGGATTTAGAAAAGGCAGAGGAACCAGATATCAAATTATCAACATCCAATGGATCATAGAAAAAAGCAAAAAGAATTCCAGAAAAACATCTATTTTTGCTTTATTGACTATGCCAAAGCCTTTGACTGTGTGGCTCACAACAAACTGTGGAAAATTCTGAAAGAGATGGGAATACCAGACCATCTGACCTGCCTCCTGAGAAATTTGTATCAGGTCAGGAAGCAACAGTTAGAACTGGACATGGAACAACGGACTGGTTCCAAATTGGGAAAGGAGTATATCGAGGCTGTATATTGTCACCCTGCTTATTTAACTTATATGCAGATTACATCATGCAAAATGCCGGGCTGGATGAAGCACTAGCTAAAATCAAGAAGGAACCAAGGAAGGGTATGGGAGACTCTAAAATCATGAGCTTCAGAGCTGTAGGGATTTGGGGGAGAAAGGAAGGCGAATGGTCTGGAAGTGGCAACTAGGATCAAGAAAAACATCTATTCTACCTCCTGACTAAGAAATGTGAGAGGTGTGAGAGAGAAACAAACAAACAAACCAGCATCAACCATTAACTTTCCCTGGAATCATGATAAACATAATTTGGCTAGACAGTCATCAACACCAGAGGTCAACGAACTTTCCTAGTGAAGGGCAAGAGAGCAAATACTTTGTCAGCCATAGAGTCCTTGCAAATACTCTACTGGGTCATTGCAGCTAAAAAGTAGCTGTATATGATGCATAAATGAATAAGCATTACTATAGTTCAATAAAACTGTATTTACACATACAGGTTGCAGGCCAGATTAGGCCTATAGATAAAAATCCACTAACTGCTGACAAAAACTGCTGAAAAAAGCTTGGGGAAGGTCTAGTGAAGAAAAACAGGACATGTTTATTTAAAGACCAAAGACTAAAAGGGACTTAAAATTAGGATCTGATTACAAGCAGAGAACCAATGTATAGTTGTGAAGGTTGCATACTGCACAACTCCCTGCACAATAGAGCACTATTCACATAAACATCAATGTCAATGACTATCCCAGACACTGTGCAGGGCATAATCTGAATGTTTACACATGATAGTCCTAGTTGTGAGAACAGTAACTGCAAGGATTTTACTGTAATGAAATGGTTGACAGGACATGCCAACTTGAGTTACTTTCACCACTATTTCTAGAAAAACAGTAACTACTTTTATTGAGCATCTGCTGAGCACCAGGCACAATACATGGGGATATATAAATATTATCCCATACAAAGCCCCAGCAGCCCTGTAAGGTATATATTTTCCATTTTTTTTTTTTAACTTTGAGATTCAGAAAAGCTAAGCAATCTGCCCAAAGTACTCAGCTAGTTAATATCTAAACCAAGGTTTACCTCATATTCAATTCCTTCTATACCTCTCTCCCCTCATCTTAATTACAAGGTTCTTTAAGGATGACCTAGTAAAGCATATGGGCTTCCCAAGTGACTCAGTGGTAAAGAATCCACCTGCCAATGCAGGAGAAGTAGGTTCAATCCCTGGGTTGGGAAGATCCTCTGGAGGAGGAAATGGCAACCCACTCAAGTATTCTTGCCTGGGAAATCCCATGGACAGAGGAGCCTGGCATGCTACAGTCCATGGGGTCGCACAGAGTCAGACATGACTGAGCACAGCACAGCAGCAGCAGCAGAGCATGTATTAAGAAATTTTCTTCTGGAGACCTAATTAAAAATAATTACATACCTTAAAAGACACTGAAAATACGGCAGGCACGCCAACAAGGAAGACAGTTTTTATTATATCAACGTCTTTATGGGTTTGGATTCTGTTCAGAAAAGCTCAAACTGAAAAGGTAGTTGCTGGCAAAATCCATCAACCCATAATTAACATATGACAATTATTCTAATAGCCTTAAACAACATTTCTATGTTTTTAATTGTAGAGCAATTTGCCAATCTCATCATTAATTGGCGATTCATATTTTAAACACATAAAAGACAATGGGCCTTTATTTCCTTTGAGGCAACTGAACACATTAATTGAATTTTTAAAATATGTTTTCTTCTTTTCTCTGACCACAGGACCCCCTTCAGATGGCTCTGATTGCCGTTTCTGTTGGCCAAAGTGTATTTTTTCTGGGTAACATAATCTTACTTTAGTACTTTAATGCATTTTCCTAACAATTCACTTAGACCAGATCCTTGTTTCTCTCTAGACACCCTGAGCAGGGCTCCTGTTGACTTCAAAGGGAAAGAGTAGGTGCAAGGGAAACTGGGAATCTGGTTCCTGGTTCAAAAAACCCACCACACACTATAAAATCTCACTGGTGTCTTCCTGTATGTTAAGGGTGAATTAATATATGTGAGTGAAGCCTTTGTATGAAACCACACTGGCACCTTGTGAACTTGCTGGAAAGCCCAGCAGCTCATGGAAAACAAAGTTTAGTGGACCCAGTTCCCATACAGACCCCTGGTTTGCTCATGGGGAGGGAGGAAGAAGAGTAAGAACTGCCTCAAAGGGCAGAAAGGTGGTAAAGACAGTCGCTGACTCCCCCATATCCTCTCTTTCTCTCCATTCCTTCAACAAGCATTCATGGGCCACCATGTGCTAAACCCTGGGCTAGGTAGCAAAGATGTTCATCACTTAAGTACTACCCCTTCACCCCAGCTGCAGCACTCACTTTCCTCTGGAATGGGGAAAAGAGGTGATATGCCTTCACTGCAGCTCAGGAAGTCTGACACAGCCTCTCAGGTTGCAAAGTCTTCCCTCCCATTGGGTTTCAATCCCATCAGGGGGATGCTGCTTCGCTGCGTGAACATTCATGGAGGAGATCAGCAGGAACAAGACGTCTTTCCTTCGTCCCTTGTTCCACTCCCCTCCCCGCCACACAAAAACCATTGTCGCCGCCTGCACTAGGCTGGGAGAATGTAGTGATGGCCTGGAGATATCTGAAGGAAACTGGAAGACAAAACTTTTATCAAGGTCAAACTCCTTATAGCTGTTCGCGTGACTGTTACACAGAGCTGCAGGAAGCAAGGCAAATTCACATGTTGACAGGGGTTTCTGGCCTGGCCTTGATTTTCTGACTTCTGGGCACTCTCTTCCCAAGAACATCTCCTTCTCCAAACATGGCTCTTTGCTCTTGCCCTTGTGCGGGGAAGCTCAAATCTGATTGGATATTTGCTGGTGAGCCTCAGTGCACCAGCCAAATCAGAACCTCTTGACACGGAGCTGGGCATCAGGACATGTTTTATTTTCCCAGGTAGCTAGGAGAGACTTTAATGTGTAGCTAGGTTTGTGAGCCACTGCCCTAGCAGAGATCCTGTCCCTCCACTAGGTCACAGGGCAGAATGGGAGTGGCGGTGCAGGTTCCAAAGCTTGAATTAGTCAGTCTAGACCAGAGCTTGCAAATTAGAAGCCCACCCACAGGCTCGATCCGGCCAGCAGATGTGTTTTGTTTGGCCTGTATGGAGGTTTAAAAAAAAGAAGAAAACTGAATTAGTTGCCAACATTTATTAATGGGAATGTATTGCATAAAAATCTGGATATCTGGCTTCATTTTGAAAATAGGATTCTCTGGCCATTCTCAGTCTGCATTCCTGTGTGACCATAATTTGCTGGAGAGGAGGGGCCGTGCTCACCACTCCCTAATGCCTCAGTCATTTACCTTCCTGGCCCTGGTGACTCTGACTAGAGGGGAAGGGTGGTGGGGGAGAAGCCCTGTCTCCCTTTGTAATATCTCCCCTGGGAAGTACAATACAAGGACTGCCATCCACAAGCGTGGTGACAACCCCACAGAGATTCTTGGATTTACAGAGAATTAAGGACGGGAACTCTTTTTCTATATACAAGTTAATCTGCATAGGCCCCTGGTGGTGCTATTCAGTCGCTCAGTCACGTCTGACTCTTTGTAACCTCATGGATTGCACCACACCAGGCTCCCCTGTCTTTCACTATCTCCCTGAATTTGCTCAGAGTCATGTCCATTGCGTTGGTGATGCCCCCTTCTCCCTTTGCCTACAATAGGAGAGTACTTAATATAATTTTCAGAGTGGGGTTGGTTTGAAGCCTCACTCCATCTCCACCCTTACCTCCACTTCCATTTCTTCATTTAATCTCAGACTTGGATTTGCACAGAAAAAAAAAAAAAATCCCATCCCTGGACTTCCAACCCATTCAGTGATACACAGTTACTGTTTATCCATGCCCTGGGCCAGGCCAGGTGGCCCCGCACCTGTCTTCCTGGGGTGGTATATTTCTCAACATGTGGTTCAGCTTGTGGCAGATTCCTGGGCCCCACCCAGGCTCGGGGAATCAAATCTCTAGGGGTGGGGTCAGGAATCCACACTTGTCGAGTGACGTTTTTACTCAAGAAGAATCTCAGCAGCAGCTCAAGGCAGCACTTATCAAGCACTTTCTTTATACTATCTCATTGAATCTTCACAGAAATCCTTGAACTGAGTAATAATAGCCCACTTTATCAGTGAGGAAACTGCAGCACAGAGAGGTTAAGCAATCTGCTCAAGGTCACACAGTCAGTAAGTAGCAGAGCCAGGATTCTGATCTAATTTTTAGTTGAGAAACCATTGCTCTGAGTTTTGAAAAGGAGGCAGGAAGAAGGTTCATAAGCTCCCAGACCAAGCAGGAGGATGGGGTATATGTTGATTTACGGCTAGAAAGCATTGCCTTGTTTTCAGGAATTTGCAAATGTTTGGGGTAGAGACTAGACAAAAGCATGTTACTTGTAATGCATGGAAGTGTATGGTCAGATGACAAATACAGTGTCCACAGGATCTGGTCTCTGCCTCTCTGATGTCATCTTTCCATCTTATTCCCAGTTTCCCTGCCATCCCCTGAGTTTTTGTACTGGGACTCAGCATGTGTGGGTCCTTTGTCCAAAAGTTCTTTTCTTAGACCAAAGTCAGCACACTTTCTCCTTAGTTCATCTTTTAGGCATTGGGCACCATCAGTTCTCTGTTGTAACTACTCAGTTCTGCCAATGTAGCATGCAAGTAGCCACAGATGGTATAGAAGTGAACGGACGTGGATTTGTTTGGATAAACCTTTGTGAACTCAGAAATCTGAATTTCCTATGACTTTTCTGTGTCACACAATATCCTCTACTTTAAATTTGTTTTGCCCATTTAAAAATGAAAAACCTATTCTTAGCTGGCAGGCCACACAAAAGTTGCTATCAGGTAGGGTGTGGCCACGGGTCATCCTCTCTCTGCCTTAGAGCTTCTCATGGGTCTGCTTTCGTGTCCTCAAGCTCAGTTCACTTCTCAGAGGCCTTTCCCGGTGCCTCCAGCTCAAGTTGCCTCTCCCCTACCCACCTCCCCCCACCAACTTCCATATCTCTCCCACCACCTTTTAAAACAACTCTATAATGCTTAGTACTATTTTCAGGTTTTCTTGTTCATACATTAGTTTATCTGCTCATTTGTGGTCTCCCTCTGCTAGAATACCATTCCATGAAGACAGAGAGCTGGTCTGCTCTTCACTGATTCTTCACTGTGTAAACAGCTCCCACTGACCTCAGATACTCACAGAGTAAGAACCAGGATAAACCACAAGACAAAATCCTCAAGTAGTACAAAGAACAGCTCCTTCAACTGATCTCTTGCAAATCTTTCCTTATACCAAGCTCAGGGGCTACAGAGATAAAAAAAAAATATCACCAGGCACTGCCCCAGAGGAATGATAAGTTATAGAAAACAAAAAACCAACCACAACCTAATTTCTCTTATCTAAAATAGAACAGAGTTTCCTAAATATCAAGGCTGGCTATAATTGATTAATGCCTATAATTCTTGGACTTAGGCACACTAATTTTTCAGAAATCAAAAATTTCATCTTGGGTTAAACTAAGCATTTCCACGTTTTCTTATGAAAAGGTTAAACAACTAGGGCTCATGATTTTCTCTCATGTATAATTAAGACAGTAAGCAGCTCTTAAATGCCATGCCTCATGAGTGTGTGAAGGAAATGGACTTCTGGCACACACATGAGAAAACAAACCTGTGCTGTTATCAGCTTTGTGAGCAGGGCCATAGGGCCCCACGATCCCAGGAGAATGTTCCCCTGAGGCTCTGAGGGTCAGCCAAGTGGCGCACATGGGCGAACACCGTGATATTCATATATTCAAGGGATGTTTTCCTCAAGTCACAATCTTTCAATCTTAAACAGTGATTTTTTTGTCCCACTAAGGACCCATGGGAGGGGGTTCTGTCTTCCCAAGTGCAGATTGCAAGTTAGATGAGAGTGAGTTTCAGCATCTCCAGGTGAGTAGCCCAGTGCCGACTTAACATGTGATGGTCATCATGTCCCAGGTACTGTCAGGCTCCTGTGGACTTTACCACACCAGATTCTCAGGTTGAAGGGAGTTTTATAAAGAAAAATTCTACCCCAGAGGCCTGAAGCTGAGGTTGTGTGCTGGATGCTGTGTTCCTTGAGCATCTATTTCAGATGACAAAGTCCCAAAGGGCCCTGTGGGCATGAAGGCAAAGGCATTGAAGCCTAAATGCAGGATTCCAAAGTTAAAATCTGCTATCTCTTCTACAGAGACCCCTGTAGCAGTAACTTGAAGCACTGACCATGTTTCACTCATCACATTAATTATAAGCCATTAAAATGATTCAAGGATCACCTTGGTTTCTTAGGACCTAGATCATTAATGAAGCTTCTATTGAGCATTTACCACATACAGAGCACTTCTTTGACAGATGAGTGGAGTGAGTGGGAGGGTAACACAAGGATGAAGACAGCAGGGCCTTCCCAGGTTGGAATTCTCAACTAATCGGAAGAGTGCACATGCTGGATAATATAATTAGGTGTTTAGATACTTAGAACTGGAAATTGAATGTAAGTTTCATCATCACTGGAAAGAAAGAAAATTAAGCTACTTTTGCTGGGGATCAATGGCTATAGCTCACTGAGAACATAATTTGTTTTACTTTGTCTAATTCTCACAGGCAATCAATGAAGTAGGTTTTCTTTTTGCCCCATTTTATAGATGAGGCCAGAAAGGATCAGAAATGTTAAAGAAACAGGCACTAGTTCACATAGATAGTAAATATCTAAGCTGAGGATCAAACTGGGCTCTGGTAAAGCCCCTCTAGTGAAAGTCGCTCAGTCGTGTCCAACTCTTTGCAACCCCAGAGACTATACAGTCCATGCAATTCTCCAGGCCAGAATACTGGAGTGGGTAGCCTTTCCCATCTCCAGGGGATCTTCCCAACCTAGGGATCGAACCCAGGTCTTCTGCATTGTAGGTGGATTCTTTACCAGCTGAGCCACCAGGGAAGCCCAAGAATACTGGAGTGGGTACTCTTATCCCTTCTCCAGCAGATCTTCCTGACTCAGGAATAGAACTGGGGTCTCCTACATCGCAGGTTGATTCTTTACCAACTGAGCTATCAGGGAAGCCCCTGTACCTGATTGCTAAACCCCTTCTATGGAGAGTACATCATGAGAAACGCTGGGCTGAAAGAAGCACAAGCTGGAATCAAGATTGCTGGGAGAAATATCAATAACCTCAGATATGCAGATGACACCACCCTTATGGCAGAAAGTGAAGAGGAACTAAAAAGCCTCTTGATGAAAGTGAAAGTGGAGAATGAAAAAGTTAGCTTAAAGCTCAACATTCAGAAAACGAAGATGATGGTGTCTGGTCCCATCACTTCATGGCAAATAGATGGGGAAACAGTAGAAACAGTGTCAGACTTTATTTTTGGGGGCTCCAAAATCACTGCAGATGGTGACTGCAGCCATGAAATTAAAAGACGCTTACTCCTTGGAAGCAAAGTTATGACCAACCTAGATAGCGTATTCAAAAGCAGAAACATACTTTGCCAACAAAGGTTCATCTAGTCAAGGCTATGGTTTTTCCTGTGGTCATGTATGGATGTGAGAGTTGGACTGTGAAGAAAGCTGAGCGCCGAAGAATTGATGCTTTTGAACTATGGTGTTGGAGAAGACTCTTGAGAGTCCCTTGGACTGCAAGGAGATTCAACAAGTCCACTCTGAAGGAGATCAGCCCTGGGATTTCTTTGGAAGGAATGATGCTAAAGCTGAAACTCCAGTACTTTGGCCACCTCATGCGAAGAGTTGACTCACTGGAAAAGACTCTGATGCTGGGAGGGATTGGGGGCAGGAGGAGAAGGGGATGACAGAGGATGAGATGGCTGGATGGTATCACTGACTCGATGGACATGAGTCTGAGTGAACTCTGGGAGTTGGTGATGTTCAGGGAGGCCTGGTGTGCTGCGATTCATGGGGTCGCAAAGAGTCTGACATGACTGAGTGACTGAACTGAACTGAACTCTTAGGTAAAGATAAAGGTCTTTATTCACTGTGATCTTCTTCTCTAACTCCACCCTGCAGTCTTACTTCCAAGTGCTGTGATTTTACGATTAGAGATTCATTCCTTTGGGGAAAATCTAGGTCTCATGGTAAAATGTCAACACCCCCTCAGAGGAATTATCCTTTATGAACTGCTCATTCTCATATTGATAAGGGAAGCACAGAAATAATGGGCTGGGAGTTAGGCACAATTTAGACAGTGGCCTTCAGAGGAGTCCCTCACGAGGCCTGCAGTTTGGGGTTCCCGGCACATCTGGCCATAGGATAGGGGAGGAGAATGAATAGAAATGAGCCCTTCTCTTCTCTGCACTGGGCTTCAGGCCACTGCCAGTATGTCCTCCCCTTCTTCCTGGCACCCAGCAATACTACATTTGTCTGCTTCCCTTAGAACAGGTGTGGCCTCACTGAGTTCAGACAAAGATGGAAAAGCCTGGTCCCCTAAGCAAGTCAGTGCCTGGTCCACTACCCTCTTCCCCCTCCAATGAACTACGATATGGGCGAGGAATAAACTTAATGTATACAGCCACTAAACTCTGGGGACTGTTCATCACAGCACACTGTTTAGTGTATTACATGCTCTGTGAGCTCCCTACCATCTTGCCCTTTTAACCTGCTAACCCTCAGCTATGTACTCACATGTCATGTGGAAATAAGTGCCTATTTATTCAGAGTTGGCTGTAACAAGGTGCACTGGGTGGGCTAGCATGCCCCCTAAATTCATGTCCATCCCAGAACCTCAGAGGGTCATCTTATTTGGAAACAGAGTCATTGCAGATGTAATCTGTCAAGATGAGGTCATACTGGAGTAGCGTTAGTAGCTCAGTCGTGTCTGACCGTGACCCCATGGACTGTAGCCCGCCAGGCTCCTCTGTCCATGGGATTCTCCAGACGAGAATACTGGAGTGGGTTGTCATTTTCTCCCCCAGGGGATATTCCCAAGCCAGGGATCGAACCTGGGTCTTCTGCATTGCAGGCAGATTCTTTACCATCTGAGCCACCAGAGAAGCCACTGGACTAGGGTGGGACCTTAATCCAATACAACTGGTGTCCATAAAAGAAGATGAGAAGAGACACACAGGAAGAATCCCATGTAAAGATGGGGACAAGATTTAGAGTGATCTAATCCATGAACAGACGACGGAGAAGCAAGCATTACCGGCAACAACAGAAGAGGAGGCATGAAACAGATTCTCCCCTAGACCTTTGGGTGAGAGTGTGGCCCTACTGATTTAGGACTATAAGCCTCCAGAAATACGACAGGACAAGTTTCTGGCGTTATGAGCCACTGAGCTGTCATGGGTTGTGGCAGCCCTAGAAAAAATACACAAGGGAATCAGCCACTATCACTTGCATTTGGCAAAGACTCAAAGGCTCTCAGGAAAGACGGAAATTTTTAGAGTGAGGAAAGGGAAAGGCTTTAGGTGTGCCCTGATGGGAGGCTACTGGCACAGGAGAGGTGGGGGCTGCTTAATTAGAAATGGGGCAGTTTATGTGGTTTGAAAGCATACTTGGCTCTGGTTACTCCTGAGCTGGGAGTGGGGGCAAAAAACATAGATGTTGGCTACCACTGACTGAGTCTTAACCGTCTGAGCTGATGACTGCAGAGGCTGTGTTTTGGCTTCCTGAACTGGTCATGACATTAAGGGACTTTGATTAGGCTTACGAGAGGTGGCTCAGGATTCTGTTGACACACACGGTCTTTCCATTTGCATATTCAGTCTCTAAGGTGAAACTCTTTTGGGCCAGCATCCTCTAAGAAGACGTCACCAATTCCCAGCAGAGTGCAGAGTCCCTGGAGCACCTCCACCGATGTCCCTAATCCTCGTGTCTCTTCTGAATCTTTCATCATTTCTTGCCTTCTTCCTCTTCCTCCTCTCTCTCTCTCTCTCCTCCTCCCTTCTCTCTTTCTCTCCTCTTCTTTATCATCACACCTTTGTTTCCTCTTTATTCCTGGAAAGTAAGTTCTTTAGGGAGAGTATCCTAAGAAACCAAAAAACATAATAAAAATGATAATAATAGCTAACATTTACTGAATACTATGTTCCAGAAATGTACATTTTCCATTGAATCCTTTCAACAACAGTGTTAGATATTATTAGCACTGGTTTGCCAATGAGGAGGGAAAAGCTCAGTGCAATTATTAGCTCTGGTTTGCCAATGAGGAGGGAAAAGCTCAGAGCAATTAGGCAGTTGAAGTGCTCTTTTTCCAGCCTATGAAAAAGATCTTTCTCCTTTTTATCCCTCACATTGCCTTTTGATAATTTTCCTCTTTATAAAATTGTAATTGCCATTTTATGATGATGATTATCTTATTACTAGTATTATATGTGTTTTCAAAATTTCTGTGAAACCTTTTCAATGCTCTTCTAACAAAAGAGGAAGGTCCTATTTTGTCATGAAAATAATAATGGTTAAAATGGGAAGGGTTGCTGCTAAATTCATTTTGGAAGGAAAATTGTATATTTAAGCAAGGAATTTTAATCTCTAAAAGCTGATACAATGCAAACTCAGAGCAGAGAGCTGATAAAAAACAGTTTTATGACAAGCAGTTGATTTGGTCATTACAGATTTACATTGTGATTGAATCAGCAAAACAAACTATTAAGCAGCATTGAAAATCGATGTGAAATGGGTTTCTGTGTGACTTGCCTATGCACAAGTTGGAGTTTGACAGAAAGCAGGTGCTTCATTGGAATCCAATTAGAAAGATTGGTTCAATATAACCCCAAACTGATTACCCATAATTCACGTCACAAATACTATCGTCATGCCCACGGTCTGCCCTCTAAAGAACACGGTCATCTACGTTATCACATGGTCATTTTCAAAATCTTTAGGTGGTTTAAAACAAATAAGCAAACAATTCGAGCTCCCGTCCCCCCAGCTTCCCATCCCTGCTTTTCCTCCCATCCCAATCTTTTCTTACTCACTGGAATGGATGTAAAATTAGGTATGGTTACATTTGGCAAGAAGAATCTGCTAAACATATTTATCTGTTATGGACCAAGATATGTACTAGACACCATGTGCTGTGCTTAGTCACTCAGTCGTGTCCATCTCTTTGTGACCCCATGGACTGTAGCCAGACTCCTCTGTCCATGGGGATTCTCCAGGCAAGAATACTGGGGTGGGTTGCCATGGCCTCCTCCAGGGGATCTTCCCAACCCAGGGATCGAACCCAGGTCTTCCGCATTGTAGGTGAATTCTTCACCATTTGAGCCACCAGGGAATCCCATGGCAGCCAGTAAATGGACTACCCTGCAAACTCATAGTCTTTGAAAGATCAGGTACGGAACAAAGTAACTAGAAAATTACTTATTTCAAAGAGGTCCTCAGGTTCTTTTGACATTCCTTTCATAGATAAGTGGAGGTCTTGACTCCAGTGTGTGACTGTTTTGGGTGATAGAGTAAGACAAAGGATATGCTTGGCCAGACCTGCCTTTGTAGGGATGAGGAGCTTTCCTTTTGGTCTACTAGATCTCTGGACTACCATGTCAACATATCAACTACACTATGGTCCCCATGCTGTGAGGAAGCCCAAGTTGGGCATGTGAGGAAGCTCTGTGGAAAGCTCAGTGGAAAAACTGAGCCAGAGACATAACCAAGTCAACTTAGCCAAGGTTTCAGAAATCATCGAGCAAATACATGCCATTCCTGCTATGCCCTGACCAAATTTTTCACCTAGAGATTCTTGAAATCAAACAGCAAATTGTAGTTTTAAGTCATTAAGTTTTGGCATACTTTCCCATGTTGCAATAGAGAAGCAGAAATGCTTAGTGTTAAGACAAAGGGATACATGAGAAACCAGAAGAAAAATCTTTACCTAGCCTTAATGATGGTGGGAGGAAGCAGGGAAGGCTTCAAGAAAGTAGTGACATTTGAGATGAGTTTGGGAAACTCTGAGGATTAGGAAATTCAGAGACGAGAGGCTAAGGACAATCCAGGCAGAGAAAAAAAATGCAGGTAAATGTACAGGAGGTGAGAAAGTATCTGACGTGTGGGGAACATGGAGGTCCATTGTGGGGGAAAAAAAGGTTGCAAGAGAGATTTGTGGGGATATGAAAAAAAGAAAGGCTGATATCAAATATCACATCACCAAAGGCCTCAATGCCAGGGTGAGGAGGCAGATTCAATTAAAGAGACAAGGAAAAGCTATCCATTATTTTGAATAGAGAACCGATGGTTATAACCCTATGCCTTAGAGGAACTTAGTCCAGTGGGACTGGAGGTAGGAGTTAATGAAAAGAAGGAGGCCAGGTATGAAGGTCCAGCAGATGGAGAACTGGGGGTCCACCCTGATATCTCTTTGGGGTAGAGGTGGGGTACTAGAAGGTATGGACTAGCAGGAAGAGTCATGGTCACCAGAAATACCCATGCACTAATCGTTAGACTCTATGAATATGCTACCTTATGTGGCAAAAGGAACCTTGCAGATGTGATTAATGGTAAAGACATTGAGGTGGGAAGGTTATCCTGGATTATCCAGATGGACCCAATTTAGTCACATCCATCCTTAAAACGAAGAGCCTTTCTCAGTTGTGGTTATACAGAGATATGCCCATGGATGAAGGGTCAGAGAAATGGGATGTGACAAGAACTTGACCAGCCATTGCTCTGAAGGGCGCCATGAACCAAGGAACATGGCACCTTTAGAAACTGTGAGGGGCCATCAGCTTTTAGATGGCAAAAAATCTGTAATCTCAGTCCTGAAACTGCAAACAACTGAATTTGGCCAACAAGGCAGAAGAGCAAGGACACAAATCCTTCCCAAGAAACTCCAGAGAGGAACGCAGCCCTGCTGACACCTTAATTTTAGTCTCGTGAGAGACATGGCAGACTTCTACATTCCAGAACTGTAAAAGAATACATTTGTGCTGTTTAATCTACGTTTGTGGCACTCTTTTATGGCAATAGTAGAAAATAAGTACAGATCTCAATGAGTGAGTGATATTTACTGAGAAGCAGGAGCTGAAGACCTCTCATAAGCTTCATCTCCCTTTCCGCCACAGTTCTGTTTCCCTGCTACAGGGAAACACGGGCTTCTTGTCTTGATGGGGTCTCTACCCACCGAGGTGATTTTGAAGAAGTTAGCCAACCTCTCTGAGCTTTGGTTTCCTCCTCTGTCAAATGAGGAGACTGAGCAAGAACAGTTGCTCCCAACTTAATTATTACTATTTTTACCATGACGTGCTTCATAGAGAATGTTCCCATCTACCAGGCAAGGATGGACATAATCTAAGTTGGAAGAAATTTCCAAGGTTCTAGAGATAACAGTCTTTCTTCGCCCCATCAAGAAATCATCTCAGAATATAAGTGATGTCTTGACAGAATAACCTCAGATTTACTCCAGTTTACTGAGCTTTAAAGGTAGGGCATGGCAGTTTATGTAAGTGCTCTCATTTTACAACAGAAGCACAGAATTTCATTAGTATAACACAAGACACAAAACTGATCATATATTATAAACATCAACAGTGAATTATTACTGCTAGCGACTTCACTTTCACGCATTGGAGAAGGAAACGGCAACCCACTCCAGTATTCTTGCCTGGAGAATCCCAGGGACGGGGGAGCCTGGTGGGCTGCCGTCTCTGGGGTCGCACGGAGTCGGACACGACTGAAGCGACTTAGCAGCAGCAGCAGCAGTATTACATTACTAATAGTAGTAGGAACACTGGATTAGATGCTGGCTACACTCTTCCTCGTACTGACATTGAACAGAAACTGAAGAATGGCCTGAATTAGTCAAGGGTGAACCACTTACAATTAAGAAGGCAGGTGGATAGAGAAGGGAAAAACAAAGTTTTCTAACCCTTAAAAAAAAAAAATTCAGTCTCTACATACCCTCTGCTTTCCCATCACACCAAACAACTTGAACACATCCTTAACATGGTAATATATTATTGGACTTATAATTATTTCATTAGGAAATGACACCCAAATGCAATCTTCAGTTTGTAGAGGGAGCACAGGCTGAGATCGGTCAGCAATTCTTAATGAATTTCCTACTGAACAAGAAAGAGCGAAAAAATGGTAGAAAGGAACTCAGCAATATCGACAACACAGGCCTGAGTTGCAGTCTATTTAATGTTTCATGTTGAACAGCTGTACCAGGAAAAGTTCTGAATCTGAACATTTCAATATTTTCAAGGCAATTCAATTTGAGTTAGGCATCCTGACAGAGCATGTGAATTCCTAGACAAAGAGACAAGCAGTTGCTGGAGGAGGGAAGCCCTTATGTTGGGGACAGTGTAAAAGTGTGTCTATGGTGCTGGGTCCTGGGGTCAGACATCCCTGTGAATACATCCTACTTCTGTCACTTACTGTGAGTCTGACATCAGGTAAGATATTTATTTCTCTCAACTTCAGTAACCTCACCTGCAAGATGAGAATCACAGCACTTTCTTCACATTCTGAGGGTTTAGACTGATGTCTGGTAGATACGAAGGACTCAACATCAGCTCTCACTCTTGTTAATAAGACCACAGATACCTCAAGAAGAAAGCTGACAAGTGGACTAGGTTGTTTCTTTTATTAATTAATATAATGCTATGCATTATATTCATAAAATTCCTTGCCTGCCTTGTAAAATATTAGGGTACTTCTACATAAAATTCCAAACCCTGTATCTATGCTCTTAATCACCTTTTGGAATTCTCCACAGCCTGGCTTTCATGTCATTTCCATTGTTCAATATTAATTTTTGGAAAAGTTGAACTGAGCGGGCTTTTTGAGGACAGGATGACACAGGGCGCTCCTGGCCCCATCCTCAGAGCAAGGGATGTGTGAGTCGTTTTCAGCGCCCTGCACCCTGGCTCTTTTTCTGTCTTAAAAATGGTCCTGTTACAGAAGGTAGGTCGGTTGCCAGGGGTCAAGTGGAGGAGGGGCTGGGAATGACTGCTAGCGAGTACTGGGATTCTTTCGGGGTGATGAATGCTTGGAATTAGATAGTAGTGACAGTTGCATAACTTCGAAAACGCACTAAAAAGGACTTAACTGTACACTTTAACAGGGGTACTTTTATGGTATGCGAATTACAGCTCAATCAAAAGAAAAGGTTTTTTTCTTCTTGACACACTTCCTCTCCTGTCAAACTCATACCTGTCCTGTGTGACTCAATTTAGATACCTTCTTCTCCCCCAAGGTTTTTATATGCATGGCCTATAGTTACTATGGGCTTCCCTGATGGCTTACTGGTAAAGAAATTGCCTGCCAATGCAGAAGGCGTGGGCTCGATCCCTGGATTGGTAAGATCTCCTGGAGAAGGAAACGGCAACCCCCAGTATCTTTGCCTGGGAAATCCCATGGACAGAGGAGACTGGTGGGCTACAGTCCTGTGTGTGTGCTCAGTCGCTAAGTTGTGTCTGACTCTTTGCAACCTCGTGGACACGACTTAGCGACTGACTAAACAACAATAGTCACCATAGTTCTTTCTGTTCTGATTTAAACACTGGTTTAAATGAGGGGAGGGGGTTAAGAAAAAGAAACCCTTTGGGAGACCCTGCTCAACTGTCTGTGAAACTTGGAATTTAACACTTCTTCCCTTCTCCTTCTTCCCCTGATCTGAGCATTGGAGGTAAATCCTAGTTTGACTTCAGTAAAACAGATTCTCAAATGTGTGATTTTTCTGCTGTGACTTTTCCCACAGTTTCCCCTGGAGCTTCTAAATTTAAAAAAAGAGAGAAAAAGGGACTCTTTGTTTTCCAATTGGAGGCACTGCATTTTAAAGACTGGGGGCAGATGAATTTGACAGCTAAGTGTAGTCCAAGTCTTATCTTTTCTATTACCTTACTCTGGAAAAGATGACTTTGTCTCATCAAAGCCTATAACTTTGAGAAAGATCTGAATCCACAAATGCCCATCTGAAGGGCCATGCTTTAACAAAAATTTCAGCAGATGTTGACTCTTTAAAAGATTAACTGGGAGCTTTGATAGTTGGATTCAGCAGCCTGTTCATTGCCTCCTCAGAGGGGAAAACCAACTCCACTACTTCTACTTATCTGTCCATATCTTGTCTGTGCTAATGGTCTGTTATCTTTTTCTTTGAAAGGGTACAGTAACCCCACTCATGAAAGAGGGTCATAGAAACAGTGATTAACTTTAACGGTGCAACTAAGGAGAAGGCAATGGCACCCCACTCCAGTACCCTTGCCTGGAAAATCCCATGGACGGAGGAGCCTGGTGCTGCAGTCCCTGGGGTCGCTGCAAGTCAGACACGACTAAGCGGCTTCACTTTCACTTTTCACTTTCATCATTGGAGAAGGAAATGGCAACCCACTCCAGTGTTCTTGCCAGGAGAATCCCAACCACGGGGGAGCCTGGTGGGGTGCCGTCTATGGGGTCGCACAGAGTCGGACACGACTGAAGTGACTTAGCAGCAGCAAGATAAGACAGGATTCTCCCTAATCTCTTTTACTCTGGTGAAGAAAGCCCTAGCCAAACCTTGATCTCCTTGAAGAGTACCTGTTACATGAACGGAGGACTGTTTAGCAGTCAGACAGTGGATGGAGTTGAAGGAGGTAAGTAATAGGCCAGCCTGTTCACTCTTCCTTTCATGCTAGGAATTTTCTAGTGCTTCTCAAACTGTACAGTATACACAGAGCACCTGGACACCTTGTTAAAATGCAGATCCCAGGTCAACAGAACTGAGTGGAGCCTGACTGAGATCCTGCATTTCTAACAAGCTTCCCCTGATGTTGATGCTGCTGGTCCAGGAATCATACTGAGTAACATCAGATAAGGAATATCTCTGATTTCCTAAGGATCTTGTAAACTGAGATTCAAAAGAAGTTTCATAAAGTTGACACTTTGAGATTCTTTTTTGCTGGTCCTAGTTAAATAGTAAAGGTAACAATAATGATTACAATGATGATGACTGACATTGACGGAGGGCTTAGTATACAAAGGGCAAGTCTAGCCTACCTATAACTGTCCCCATCTTATTAATATAAAAGGACCTTCTGGGGTTTGGAGACACTAAAGTTGCCTGAGATCATTTTAAGATGCAGAGTGGTAAACTCACATGCTATCTGGCTCTACAGATGGGCTCTTAAATGTGACTGCCTCTCATCTTCCACTGTCATATTTTAGGTTCAGTGAAGCTGAGCAAAACTTGACCTTTATCTCCAAAAAAGGAGCATTTGCCTTGTGCTATAGGAGTGAGTCACTGGGGGAAAGTTATCCATGAAATCAGATGGAAAGTATAGAGAGACAGAGAGAAAACTCACCCAATAATGGCCTGAAGACTTAGGCTGCATTGACAGCAAAAAGTTTCAGCCACTGACTTACTTTTTATCCTGCAAACAGATACTAGATTAGAAGACTGTTGCCATCGTAAATTCGGGGCTCATTCAAAATTGGTACAGAGGTAAGAAAAATGTATCTATTATATGTGCTTTAGTCGCTTAGTTGTGTCCGATTCTTTTTGACCCCATGGACTATAGCCTGCCAGACTCCTCTGTCCATGGGGATTCTCCAGGCAAGAATACTGGAGTGGGTTGCCATTTCCTCTTCCAATCTATTATATACTTTTTACATGAAAATTATCTTCTTTGAACAAAGAAGAAAATGCTTAGAAAGGATACCATAAGTACAATGGATAAAAGAAAACATTTGACAGATTGGATTTCATCAAAATTTAAAATATATATACTTCAAAATATTTGCAAATGAAGTGACCAACAAGGGCTTAATTTCCAAAATATACAAATAGTTCATATAACTCAGTGACAAAAAAACAATCAAAAAATGGGCAGAAGACCTACCTAAATAGGTACTTCTCCAGAGATGGCTAATAGGAACAGGAAAAGATGCTCATCATTGCTAATTATTAGAGAACTGCAAATTGAAATTACAATGAGGCACCACCTTACACTGGTATGAATGGACATAATTTAAAAGCCTACAAAATGTTGGAGAGGGTGTAGAGAAAAGGGAATCCTCTTACACTGTTGGTGGGAATGTAAATTGGTAGAGCCACTATGGAAAACAGTATGGAGGTTCTTCAAAAAAACTGAAAATTTTGTTGCCATCTGATGCAGCAATTCCACCCCTGGGCATATATCCAGGCAAAACTATAATTTGAAAAGATACATGTACTCCTATGTTCATAGCAGCACTATTTACACTAGCCAAGACATGGAAAACAACTTAAATGTTCACTGACAGATGAACAGATACGGACGATAATGGTATATATACATTGGTATATATACAATGGTATATATACAATGGAATATTACTCAGCTACAAAAAAGAAATGAAATAATGCCATTTGCAGGAACATGGATGGACTTAGAGATTATCACATGAAGTGAAGTAAGTCAGAAAAAGAAAGACAAACATATGATATCACTTATATGTGGAATTTAAAACATGACACAAAATGAACATATCTAAGAAAGAGAAACAGATTCACAGACAACAGAACAGACTTGTGATTGCCAAGAGGGAGGGGAGTGGGTGAGTGAAGGATTGGGAGTTTGGGATTAGCAGATGCAAAATATTGTATATAGGATGGATAAACAACAAGGTCCTACTGTATAGCACAGGGAACTATATTCAATATCCTCAGATAAATCAGAATGGAAAAGAACATGAAAAAGAATATACTGAATCACTTTGCTCTACAGCTGAAATGAACACCTTGCAAACCAACTATACTTCAATAAAAATTTTTAAATGTATATATTTCAAACAGCACCAATAAGAAAGAATAGACAGAGAAAATATTTGTAAATCATCTATCTGATAAAGGACTTGAATTCTTACAGCTCAATAATAACCCAATTAAATAATGACCAAATGATTTGAATACACATTTCACCAAAGAAGATATATGGATGACAAACAAGCACATGAAAAGAGGTTAACATCATTAGGCATTAGAGCAAAGCAAATTAAAACTGCAATGAAACACCACTTCACACTAACTAGAGTGGCTGTAATAAAAAAAAAAAAAAAAAAAAAGACAAACAATTACCAGCATTGACAAGGAACTGGGGAAATTCCCATGTATTACAGGTGGGGCTGTAAAATGGCTCAGTTGCTCTGGAAAACAGTATCCTTTAATATCTTTGTAAAATAAAATGCACATATATTTATACACTAGGCTTCCTTGGTGGCTCAGTGGTAAAGAATCCACCTGTAATGCATGAGATGTGGGTTCAATCCCTGGGTCAGGAAGATCCCATGGAGAAGGAAATGGCAACCTACTCCAGTATTCTTGCCTAGGAAGTCTGACAGACAGAAGAGCCTGATGGGCTATACAGTCAATGGGGTCACAAAAGAGTCAGACATGACTTAGTGATTGAACAACAACAACAACATTTATGCATGTTGTATTTGTCAATTTCCCTTCTCTTCCTTTTTTCTTTCCCATACTATTTTTATATAGAATGTGTTATGGTGGTTAACTTTGCAATCAAATCCAAAGGTTTCATGATACTGAGATGCAGTGCCACGGACTTAGTGAAATGGTCATGATCCAGAAGTCCTGGACTTTGAGCTGGGGATGCAGGAGCTGAAGAAACCATGCGTTGCTTTCCTCTGGGAAGTGGATGAGCATGTTTGTGGCTGAACGGGATTTGGTTGCACAATGTTAGCTGGAATATTAAAACAAAACGAAACTGTGGTAAGGCATGCTGGACAGCTACAGGAGTAAGCCAAAGTAGACATTCGCTGTCTAGCAGCTACTCTCTTCCTGTTTAGGGGACTCACCACTTGCATGTGGTCCGTCTCCTATGATGGAAGCCAGAGAGCCATGACAGATTGTCCCTCTCTCTTCTTCCCTCTGGATCCCAGAGTGGGAACATATGAACCAGGAGCAGCCACTCAGCAACATCTGCCCAGGGTTTTGAATCTTGATTGAGCATCACAAGAGGACTAGTAAGGTTCATTCATGGCGGTAGTGCATTCATGTCTGAGGGCCCTGGTACTGACACTGTGTGCTCTGCCTGGCTCATTTTGGTCCCATCATTCCCCTTGCTCCTCTACTTCTTCCAGGTCTCTCCTCCATGTCATTTAGGGAAGAGATCACCTCAACTGAAACAGCTCCCTTATCTGCCTGTCATCCTTTATGCTCTCACTCTATTTTTCCACATGGCACACATCACTATCTAGAATTATATAGTTAGTTTTAACTGGTTATTTTTTTGTACTGTATTAAAAATGTATTCTCCACAAGGATATAAACAGGTTGTCTCATCCCTTCACTTCATTTCCAGAGCTCAGAACAGTGCCCAGTAAATGCAACTGTTCAGTACACTTTTGTTAAGTGAACAAAAAACTGAAAATTAGCCCAGGACCTGGCAGGCCAATAAAAACCTGTTAAGCTGTACTGAATTAGTATTACTTCTTTATCAGGCTTACTTGGGGGGAAAACAATCCTGAGTAATACAAAGGTGAAATCATGATTTGAGAGTTCAATCCCAGATGTGTCTTGATGCCTGTGCTAAGTTATGAAGTTATTTATCTATGAATTTATTATGTTACTATCTTATGAAGCATGAACATCTGGCTGTGCAAATTTTAATTTAAAACGGCATCCGCCTGCATGTCTCAACACAGTATCTGCCAGTTTGTGCTCAAACACTTACGAAAACTAAGAAAAAGATAGAAACCAGCCTCAATAGAGGATCAAATGCCGAGTACCAGAGGAATCTTCATCAATGTAAGTCAAATGGTACTGTATTAGGAAAGCAACTCACAGTTCTTTGAAAAGACAAAGCCTTCTTCCTCAAAAGAAAGTCAACAGCACTTTTCACAATTAAATGACAAAGGTTAAAAGACTGAAAGTGAAATACATACCTACAAGTAATTTAAGTGAAAAGCTTAGAAATAAAAGGAAGAGTAAGATTTTCCTTGAAAATGCAAACGAAAAGATCAGAGGTGGCACATTTATGTTTTGGCAATTTGGCCGCTGCTGCTGCTAAGTCGCTTCAGTTGTGTCCAACTCTGTGTGACCCCATAGACGGCAGCCCACCAGGCTCCCCCGTCCCTGCAATTCTCCAGGCAAGAACACTGAAGCGGGTTGCCATTTCCTTCTCCAATGCATGAAAGTGAAAATCCCTGGGATTTTCCAGGCAAGAGTACTGGAGTGGGGTACCACTGCCTTTTCCCTGGTAATTTGGAATCTGAGACAAAAATCATTCATGAAACAAAAGAGGCAATTTTGTACAGATAAAAGTTACAAGCCACAGAAAAGACAGAATACTCAATAATCTAAATGCATCATTTATCACAGATATGGTAAAAAATGTGAAGTGGATAGTAGGCAAGTATTGTGGGAGATTTTACAATGTTTTTCATATACTTTTACAAACTGGGTAGTTAAAAAATATAAATAGGCAGAGGAGAGAGTATGAACAATGAGGTTAGTAAGAATCAATATGTATATTTATATAAAGAAACAATATCCTCTTCTTGGGCATCCATTAAGGTTTATAAAAATTGACTATGCTGTCATTGAGAATGTAACTTGCTCAACTGAAAATACACGAGTCATATATCCTCAACGTAGTGCAATAAAATTAGAAATGAATAACAAAATGTAAGATAGTGATCTTAGAAACATACTGAGGAAAGGAGAAATAAAATGCCTACTTACCGACAATTTGGAAATTAATGAAAAGAGAGTATTTTCAGAAAACTAGCAAACCCAAACTCTGACTAAAATCACTGGCTTAAATGTTCTCATTATTAAATAATAAATAATAAAAATAAATGAGAAGTGTTCAATATAAACCCTTATCAAAACGATAAAACATACACTTTGAAAATAAAAAATATATTAGAGCAAAAATTAATAGGATCTGAAAAAATAACCATACAGTTAATAAATAATTCTATGAACTTTAAAAAAAATTCAAAATAGAAAAATCTCAGGTAATTTTCATCCAGAAAAAGACAGAAAACACAATAAATGAAATTTTAAGTGGAGGAGAGTGACAGAAAATTGGACGCCCTTTTCTCTATTAACATAGTTGAGGATTTCAAAGAAGTAAAGGATTATCTGAGATAATATAAAACTAAAAATTGTACAAGAAAATGGAACTATGCATCAAAAAATTATCTCTAAAGTAGCTTCTAAAGCCAAAAAAGTAAGGTTTTTAAAACTTCAAAAATCAGGCAATTCCTCTGTTTAATATAGAAACTTTCTCAGAGTAAGAAAAGTTAGGGCTGCCATCATAACATAGTACAGACTGGGTGGTTTCAACAACAGAAATTAATTTTCTCACAGTTCTGGAGGCTGGAAGACCAACCTCGACGTGCTGGCAGGTTGGCTTTTGGTGAGGACTCTCCTTAGCGTGCAGACGGCCCCCTTCTTGCCGTCTCCTCGCATGGCCCTTTCACTCTGTGTCACACTCCTGGGGTCTCTTCCTCTTATAAGGATACCGGCCCCATCAGATGAAGGCCATGCTCTTCTGACCTTTAACATTTAATTATCTCCCTAAAGGCCCTATCTCCAAACAGTCACATTAGGGGGTTAGAGCTTCAACCTGTGTTTTATTTTTTTGGGGTGGGGAGGGGAGCACAACTCACTTTATAACAAATATACCTGTGGATAAAGAAATCTGAAATTTATAGGGATGTCTTGCAGAGTACATACAGGTTCAGTTATGTTATCAGTAGTAGCAATAATAAATATTCTTTAGTACTTTGCAGTTTATAAACCATGCTCATTTATACTATATCTCAAGTCAGTCAGGAGAAGGCAATGGCACCCCACTCCAGTACTCTTGCCTGGAAAATCCCATGGATGGAAGAGCCTGGTGGGCTGCAGTCCACGGGGTCTCTAAGAGTCTGACACGACTGAGTGACTTCACTTTCATTTTTCACTTTCATGCACTGGAGAAGGAAATGGCAAGCCACTCCAGTGTTCTTGCCTGGAGAATCCCAGTGACGGAGAAGTCTGGTGGGCTGCCGTCTATGGGGTTGCACAGAGTCGGACATGACTGAATGGACTTAGCAGCAGCAAGTCAGTCAAATATCACTTCATCATTGAGGCTTCTCTGAATAGCACCTCCACCATATCATGTGCTATCATGTTTGTGTACTAGGTCCCCCAGTCACTGTTCTCTAACTTTTTATGTGGCTTTACTTTTTAACACTTGTCATCATTCATTATATTTATTTAATTAGTGAGCTATTGCTTGTCTCCTTCACTAGAAAATGCTTCTTGAGAGCAGAGACTGTGTGTTTAGTGCACTATTGCATTCCAACACTTAGATCAATGCCTGGCCCATAGTAAGTGATTAATAAATTGTTACATGAAAGAGGAAGTTAATATGAAAGAGCTTCCATGAAGGAGGAAGCTCCTGACCTCTCCTGGTCACAGGAGAGGGCTTCTGATTTCCCATCCTATACTCCATCTGGTGTCAAAAAATCACATCCTTTGCAATTCATGTTGTCTTAGATGATTAGATAAAATATGTTTTTTGAGAAGGAAAAGCTTCACTGTGATATAATTCACATACTGAGTGCTGAAGAATTGATGCTTTTGATTTGTGGTGTTGGAGAAGACTCTTGAGAGTCCCTTGGACTGCCAGGAGATCAAACCAGTCCTAAAGGAAATCAACCCTGAATATTCATTGGAAGGACTGATGCTGAAGCTGAAGCTCCAGTACTTTGGCCACCTGATGTGAAGAGCTGACTCATTGGAAAAGACCCTGATGCTGGGAAAGACTGAAGGAAGGCAGGAGGAGAGGGGACAAGAGAGGATGAGATGGTTGGATGGCACCATTGACTCAATGGACATGAGTGTGAACAAGCTCTGGGAGATGGTGAACAACAGGGAAGCCTGGTGTGCTGCAGCCCATGGGGTCGCAAAGAGTCTGATACGACTGAGTGACTGAACAACAACAATACTTATTCCATTTAAAGTACACAATTCAATGGTTTTTAGTATATTCACAGAGTTGAGCAATCTTTTCTACAATAAATTTTTGAACATTTTATCACCCTAAAAAGAAACTCAATACCCTTTAGGTGACCTGCCTTGATTTCTTGAATATCCCCGGGCAACTCCAAGTAACAGTAATCTACTTGAAATCCTTACTGACTTGCTAATTAGTGTTAAAATATATATGACTTCTAAACTTTGTTGGAATTATTTCTAGATAGTTTATGTTTTCATAATCATTTCAGATGGAATTTATTGTTCTAGAGCTGTTCTGTCCAATACACTAGCCACTTACCACATGTGACAAAGAAGACTTGAAATGAGGCTGTTTCTTTTTCCTTTGTTTAAAATGGCTACCATTCATAACAGCATGGCTGACAACAGTCAACACATGGAAGCAACCTAAACGTACATCAACAGGTGAATGGATAAAGGTGATGGGCTACATATAAATAGAGGAATACAATATGCTTAGTTGCTCAGCCATATCCAACTCTTTGCAACCCCATGGGGTGCAGCCCACCAGGTTCTTCTGTCCATGGGGAATACTACTCAGCCATAAAAAAGAATGAAATAAGGCCATTTGCAGCAACATGAAAGGACCAAAAAGATTATCATACTAAGTGAAGTCAGACAGAGAAAGACACGTATCATATGATGTCACTTATCAAAACTAGGTTCTCAACTTCGTGTTTGGAGAGGGTGACCATGAAGAGAGTCAGTGGAGTGAAGAACAAACTTTCTGACTCTAGGATGTCCTTTTATTGTGATCTTAGGTCACTCTTATGACTTTAGACACATTTTATACATGACTGTGACAGAGGTTAAGAGTACTTTTGGTTATAATGACAAAAGTCACTTCATGCAGTTTAAAAACAAAAGGAAGTTGTTGGATCCACTATATGGAAGACAAGGAGAGAGAAGTTGGCTTCAAGAAGTGCTGAGTCCGGAACCTCAAGTGTTGACCTCACCTGTGCTGATCTGGCTGCTTCCTGTTTTCTCTCAGCTCTATTTGTCTCCAAATGTCACCTCCTTATTTCCCAAAGCAGAAGTGTTTTCTCCTTACAGCACAACACATGGCCAAAGATACCTTTCTGGTTTCACAAAATTTCCAAGAGTGAGGAGTCTCTCTCTTTTTCTCATAGTTATAAAAATCCTAGGGAAGACCTCTGATTGGCTTCAATGAATTACACCCCCACCTCACTAGCCAATCACTAGTCAGGGAGGTGACACATGAATCATGTGTTCATCCCTGTGTTCAAGGGAGATGAACCTCCAGAAAGAGGGTGTAAAATGAACAGAGAGGGGGCAGTAGAAATAAAGAATCTGAAAGTGTCAGCTGTTAATCATAGACATACAGATATTGAAATTTTAGTTGCAGAGTGAATATTCTGGTCATTTCCTCCAGTCCTCCATTTTATGGATACAGAAGGGTAGACCCCAAAAAGTTAAGGAACCTATTCAAGGTCACAGAGCTTTTATAGTAACAGAGTTGAAACTAGGAAGTCAGCTGAGAAGACTGAGCCCCTGATGTGTCCACAGTGTTGTGCTCTGCATGCTGGCCAACTCCATTCCCATCGCCCATGAAGTGTAAGTTAATACACAGGCTCCTCTGATAAAGATCTTGCACTAGAATGGCAATAAAGGCAATGAGCTGAGTACCTACTTTGCGCTGGGCACTTTGTATGTTTATTTTGAAACTTCACCATCACCTTGAGTGGTTGGTACTATTTTTCCTATTTTGCAGGTAACAAAAATAGAAACCTGGAGAGGTTGACTGGCTCCCTGAGGCCACACAGTTAGATGTCCATGTGATGAAACTCATGTCAGATGCTACAGCTCACACTGATTCCATAATACCCACTGCCTCCCTTCCTAGGCATCAAAGCCTCCTTCACTAAAAACAAGAATAGACCTAAAGCAGGGGGCATCTAAGGGAAGATTTTGTTGTCATATTTTTTGCCAAATGGGTGCTGCTTCTTGGCAGTCACTTTGAAAACAACTTAAAGAGGAAGACTGGGGAAAATAGTTTAGATGGAATAAAAAGCCGCCCCTGCAGTTGAGGAAAAGGACGGTTTGGGGAGGGTGGAGAGGGTGTGGTGGAAAGATGGAGATCTTGTTGACTCCCATGTCAGATCCCCTGGGGAGTTAGGCTGTTTCCCGCTCAAAGCTCCCCTCCAGAGCATGAACCATCAACCTCATGGTGTAAGAGCACAAGACCTATCGTTTCTTGTGCGGTTGCCGGTGTCAGGATAATGCTGTTCATCTGAATAAGGATGAATAAACTACAACTAACTGAGCTTACAGAATTTCCTTTTGTCCTCTCAAAAGCTGATGAGGTCAAGAACTTTCACGGGACCTGGAGACGTAGCAAAGTGAAGACCTTTGTTCACAGCTGAGCAGTCGTTTCCCATCATGCTTCCGGGTCTCTCTTGTGTCTGTCCCCACCTCATCCCCAACTATGTGCTTCCGACGCTGCGCCTGTGCTCCAGCTGAGCCCTTGCCCAGAATGCCAGCATCACGCCTTCTGTTCACGGTCATCCATCAAAGCTCAGATGAGATCCCCCATCCTGGGGGGAAACACATCTGTGACCACTTTAGCCCACAGAACGTTTTCCCTCCTCTGATGCCTTAAAAAAAACTTCTCTGAACTTTATTAGGAACTTATTACACATATCTTGATTTATTTAAGTTACTGCTTCACATAAAAAAACCATACACACAATTTTAAAATACTTCTCAAAATAGTCCCCAGAAGGTCACCATTTGCTAGTTGTGCAACTCTGTTCAGTCACTCTCGGAGCCTCAATTTCCTCAGCCCCCAAATGGAGACAATCTTAGCAAGCCCTTGATGGCTGGCAGGGTTCTTGTGAGGCACTCAAACATTGAATGGGGAAATGTTTACTGTAATTCTCTAGCCTAGGGACTGGGAAGCCAAATCCTCACAGGATTTAGGCAGCTAATGTAAATGAGAGAAGGCCAAAGTGAGGCAATAGAGGCTGGTGGGGATTGTGGTAGACTGTGGTACCTGGAGACCACATGATTCATCTAAAGGGGACAGTCATTTCCTACATCTAGACAGCTGTTGCCACGTAGCAACAAGGCAGAACCTCTGCTGCTGGAGCTTCATTTTTGAAGAGAAGTCAGAAATATAAACATTTTATAACATTTCTTCATTTTTGAAACATTGTTATGCCAAACAAAACCCAAAATCTTTGTGATAGGAAGCCTGTATGTAACTCTACGCTATGTATATGTGTATTGCTCCAAACTACAACGGGCATCTGGATTGCATGTCTGCGTTATTTTCTGTGTTTTCTTCAATTTGTGCTTTGTGAGTCTATGTTTTTTATTCGTTATTTTGTTATTTTTTGTTTTCCTCAATAAGACTGTAAAGTTTTTGTGGGCAATTCATATCTTCTGTATTTAAACCCAATTAATCTCGGTAAATGGTACTTGCTTGTTTGTCTAGATGTATGGCTCTTAAATTTCAGCATGGGTCAGTGTTAATGGAGTTGCTTGTTAAAAATGCTGATTTGCCGCAGCAATTCCACTGCAAGGTATACACCCAACAGAAATGTGTACAGATATTCATCAGAAGACATCCACTAGGATATTCATGAAGCATTATTCATAATAGCTGCAAGTTGAAAGCAATCCAATAGCCCATCACCAGTCTCAGAATAAATCTAAAAATTATGATAATATTTATAATAAAAACACAGTGCAATGAAAATGAATAAACTGCAGCAACATGTAGCAACATGAACGAATCTCAAAAATCATAATAGTGAGTATAAGAAGCCAGAAAACAAAAAATACAGTTTACACTTACATATATAAATAAATCCACCTGCAATGTAAGAGACCTCATTTTGATTCCTGAGTGAGGAATATCTTCTGGAAAAGGGATAAGCTACCCACTCCTGTATTTTGGGTTTTCCTTGTGGCTCAGCTGGTAAAGAATCTGCCTGCAATGTGGGAAACCTAGGTTCGATCCCTGGGTTGGGAAGATCCCCTGGAGAAGGGAAAGGCTACCCACTCCAGTGTTCTGGCCTGGAGAATTCCATGGGCTACATAGTCCATGGGGTTGCAAAGAGTAGGACACGACTGAGCGACTTTCTCTTTCTTTCATATAAATACAGAGATTGGCAAAACCTCATCTGTAGGTTATAAGTCAGGATAATAGGAACTGCTAGAGAGAGGCAGTGACAAAGGGAACCAGGTGGGGGAGAGGGATTGATAACTTAGGGCTTTGGGATTAACCAATACACAGTACTAAACATAAAATAGATAAAAAACAAGGCCCTACAGTATAGCACAGGGAATTATATTTAACTATACTCAGTATCTTGTAATAACTTATAATGGAAAATAATCTGAAAAAGAAAATATATGTATATATTTTGAATTGCTTTGCTGTACATACGAAAAAACGATGCTATAAATCAACTATACTTCAACAACAATGACAGAAACGTTAAAAGAAAAAGGAACAGGACACTTCTGGGGTTCTGGCAATACTGCTGATTACATGGATGTTTGAAAATTCATTGAGCTGGACACTTACTTGTACTTTTCTTCACATTAACATTGCAGAGAAAAGTTAAAATGCTAATTCCAGGGCCTCACTCCAGACCAACAGAACCACTCCCCAGACACTACCAGTGGGAGTCAGCAGAGGCCTCCCCCTTTGAGAAAGCCGCTGCACTAGAAGGACCACACATTTCCTCTTCCAGAGGCTTTCTAGAAGCACTCTAGGCTAGGCCCCCAGCACCTGCCTTTCCTACTTTCCCCTGTATGTTCCCATGTTTTACTAGAAATAAAGAGTGACATAAAATTAAGAGGCATTATGGGTGTGTTCAAACAGTGGCACTTGAGGCAACAGAGAGAGAGACAGTTCTGATGATGTGCCAGCTTATAAAATATAGCTAAATAAAATTAAATGTTTATGGGCTGAATAATGCGCCACATCCCCAGGGTGAAAAAGTCAAGTGTTCACCGTTGTTGAATGTCAGCTGAATCCTGGTCTCCCTGGGAGGAATGAGAGCTGGATGGAGGCCAAAAGGATGTGGGGCATTCACTGGAAGGAAAAGGGGAGATTCTGAGACTGGGGCAGGAACAGGGAACGCACAGCACTGGAGAGGTTTTGGGAGCTGTGCTTTCAAGCTTAGTTTTTGTCAGTGTGAAAAAGCTGAGGCTGAGAGGTGATTCAGATGACAGATATTTACATTCTGTGCTCTAGCATTTAAGAATTCTGAAATCAACGGAATGTCATAGGGAAAACGGAACGAATCCTTTAACAAGCTACACGAAGACGAAGACTGTTATCAGCTTCATCTTTGAAGCCTCAGCTCCTGGCACCATGCTTGGCACATCTGCTGCTGCTGCTGCTAAGTTGCTTCAGTCGTGTCCGACTCTGTGCGACCCCATAGATGGCAGCCCACCAGGCTCCCCCGTCCCTGGGATTCTCCAGGCAAGAACACTGGAGTGGCTTGCCATTTCCTTCTCTAATGCATGAAAGTGAAAAATGAAAGTGAAGTTGCTCAGTCGTGTCCGACTCTTAGCGACCCCGTGGACTGTAGCCCACCAGGCTCCTCCATCCATGGGATTTTCCAGGCAAGAGTACTGGAGTGGGGTGCCATTGCCTTCTCCTGGCACATCAGAACACTCAGTGAATTCATTTATTCAATACCTATTTTGAATACCTATTCTAGTTTAGGTACCATTCTTAGAAGTTGAGACAAAACAGACAGAAGTCCCTTCCAATGGCTTCTGCCTCACTCAGAGTCTAAGCTGAGGTCTTCACAGTGAGTGACCACAAGCCTGAACCAGTGGCCAGTAAGCTTATAATCTTATATTTAACCTAAGTATGTGCAGGCCTGCAATTCTGTTTTATGCATCATTGTCAAACTTGAAATAAAACTGTTTTAAGAAGAGAAAGTTTCTTTACAGACTTAGAGAATGAACTTATGGTTGGTTGCCAGGGCTAAAGGTCGGGGGGAGGCATCATTAGGGAGTTTGGGAGTAACATGTACACACTGCTATATTTAGAACAGATAACCGAAAAGGACAGGAACTCTGCTCAATATCATGTATGGATGGTGAAAAAGTTTGTCCAGGTTTTTTAAGCTGATTCAGGAAAACCTGAATAAAGTCTCTGGCCAATCCAGTAACAACTTAAATGGGAAAAGAATTTGAAAGAGAACAGATATATGTATAACCGCATCACTTTGCTGTACATATGAAACTAACCAACACTGTTAATCAACTGTAATCCAATAAAAAATAAAAAGGTTAAAAAAAAGGAAACTTTCTTAAAATTACAGGCCAGCCTCCTCTATCCATGGAATTCTCCAGGCAAGAATACTGGAGTGGGTTGCCATTCCCTTCTCCAGGGGATCTTCCCAACCCAGGGATTGAACCTGGCTCTCCTGCATTGCAGGTGGATTCTTTACCATCTGAGCCACCAGGGAAGCCCGTTTTAAAATTAACTCACCATAAAAAAGAAAATTCTTTTGCATGACTTTGATCAGTTTTTCTTTAAAAAAAAAAATTTTTTTAGTTTAAAAGGAACTTCAAAAGAAAAGAGTATCTAGATACCATCCAAAGTCATCTTGTACATTCCCCGGGGCCACAGGTACAATTTACTTAGAGAACTCTGGAAGGACACCAGGGATGGAGGGGAATGCTTTTAGGATGGTATCTCCTGCTGGCACTTCTGTCAAAAGGCTGGGGCAAGATTGTAGCCTGTTGCCTGGGGCACAGAGACGGCAGCAGATGGAGAAAGGAGCTGGTTCCTTCCAGGAAGCCTGAAAATAGACAGGTTGGTGCCAAGCTCTGCAATGTTTATATAAGAAAGGAAACCTCATTGTGCAAAGGACAACTTTTGTCTACAGAGACCTGGCAAACAATTAAAGTGGTTGTCAAGCTGTGGGGCTTGGAGTCTTCAAAAAGGAGCAGATCTACAGGGTTTAAGATTTGTATTCCAGGACTGTAGGAGTACCACTCTGAATACACAATTCACACAGGTCTGGCTAACTCTTCCCAGGTCCTATTGCTTTTTCTCTGCTTTCTTGAGTTATTACTCAGATATTTATAAAAAGGGAGCATAACATTTGGCTGAGATCCATCATCGTTCAGTGCAATCAACTTAACACTAAGCCCTGCAATATTCTGTAATACTGATTTTGTTAAGTAAGTGAACAGAGATTAGTGAGAACCAGACAGAATTACAACCAACAGCAACTTATTATTAAGCCTTGAGCCTTGTTAAAGAGTTATTACTGTTAACTTATGCCCTGTGACTCTATGAAACAGGGATCTTCTGAGCCCCACTTTCAGGATGAGGGAATACAGTAAATTTAAGGAACTTGCCTGGTGTCACATGACTACTGGATTCAAATCCTGACATGCCTCAACTTAAAGTCCCAATAGGCAGATGTTCAGACAACAGAGTTTTAAAGACAAGAGGAAAACTACAAGGCTCTGAAAAAGGCTGGTCTATCCAGGGCATATATGGAAACAGAATTTAATGGTATCTATCTGGAACTGATTTGACTGAGTTAAGAACGTACATGAAACAGAGCTGTACACAATACTAGACCAACCATGGGGTCCACATCTAACAATGTGGGGGAATCATTAATGCTGGGAGACAAGGATGCGTGTGTTGGTAATTAGCTTCTCTGGAATCAGTGACACACTTGCCGTGGGTCTCAAGTATCATGCCACTGCTGTCTTGGGAAGAGTGTGCACCAGTCACCTAGCTGTGCCTCTACACAATGGTGGAATTCTGGAAGACTGGGGAGAGAATTGTTAGTCCATTTCCATATTAGTCACTCCCACAAAGCATCCACTTGGCTGTCAATTTCAACTTTGGAAAGACGGTCATGTGTGGAGGAAAGATTCCAATATGAACATTGTCATCAGAACCTTGGCCTTCACAAATGTAACACTTCATGGTGATGAGGATGATGGCAGGGCTGGTTAGGTCGCAGACACTATTCTAGGCATTTTTTCATGACTCATATGACCTCTTAGGTCACCACAATTAACCCCATTTTACACATGAAGAAGGTGAAGCAGAGAAGTAACCTCATCCAGACTCACACACCTACCACCTGGCAGAGCTTGAATTCAAACTAGGACAGGATGTCCTCACAATTTCAGTCCTCCTGAGTCACTGAAGACTCAAGATGTAGACTCACGTGTCATTCGTCAGAGGCATGAACTGAAATACATTTGCTATAAGGGACTTAGTGCCAGAAGCTAAACATTTAGGTAGTGACTGAGCCCAGCTCACTGACCAATATCTGAATCTCAGAAAAGTTCTGCTGTTTTCTGGTTTACTGAATGTGGACTTTTTTGGGAAAGTTACAAAACACGGTAGATTTAATAATTATGCTTTTAACTACAAGTGACAAGAATACCAAGTAATAGCAGTTTTTAAAGTAAAGACAATTTTCTCAAGCAACAGTAAGTCTGGAGACAAGTGTGTGTTAGTGATGTCTCCCCTCATGGACCTGAGATAGTTGCAGTGTTTCCAAGCATCCCATCTTACACCCTAGCATTCCCCGCCCCCCTCCAAAAGAGGTGGGGCAAAAAAAATATTGCCTCTTTTAAGGAGGAAAATTACTTTCCAGAAGTTCCCCTACCTCCTTCCTGCCACATTTCACTGTCTAGAACCATGTCACTCTTCAACTCCTAGACCAGCATGTCTCAATCTCATTTGCTGACATCTGGGGCCAGATAACTCTCTGTGATGGGGAGCTGTCTTGGCATTGCAGGAGGTTGTGTAGCATCCCTGACCTCCACCCACTAGATGCCAGTAGCACCCTCCCAGTTACCATAACCCCAAATGCCTCCCAACATTGCCAATATCCTGTGGGTGTGTGTGTGGGTTTAAAACTCTCTGGGTTGAGAACCATTGCCATAGACTAATGACAGGTAGAGAGAAAGGGATAGTCACAGCTGGCTCAGACCAATCATGGTGCATCCCCCAAGGCTGGGCACATTGCTGCCTTTGGAGTCTGTCTGAAGGAGAAGGGGTGATAGCTTTGGGTTTGGCAACTGTTTCCCTGAGAAGGAGGTTTTCCCTCTTCCCACGTACTTCACAAAGCATATCAGAGAGATGAGAGCCTCAGCAATATCTAATCTGCAGCTTTGGTGGCTACAGGAAAACAATCAGGACTCAGGGTGGTCTGTAGCCTTCTTACTTAGAAAATCTACACCAAGCTGTCTCTGTCTGAATGCATTCCTTTCTTTTTTTCTTGCCCCACCTCCCTTAAGGAAAAAAAAAGGACAAACCTATATTTGTCCAGGGATGTTTAGTAAACAAGGACTTCAAGCAGAAAATTCTTACATTTGTTCCCTCAATTATGGCTGCCTTGGACACTTAAAAATACATGTTGGTTAAAGTACAATTGGTCATTTCATGATGAGGACAGTCACTCCGTTGTAAATATGATTACTGGAGGGTGCAAGTTTTAAGGACAATAGCGAACACGTTTTGAGCATTTGCTATGTCCTGGGTGCTATGATAAATTTCAGGATGTGGATAAAGACTGTGAATTTGGTGTCAGGATTTGCTTTTACAAAAAGCCTCAGAAGTTCTATGACTTGCTGATTTGCACAGCCAGGACGATGAGGCACTAATCTCTGAACTCAGCTTGAATCATCACTCTTTGTTGTTTTAAAGCCATTTTCAAAAATTAAGATTACGTATCAAACCATTGCAAAAGACAAACTAGTCAATTTTATGTCTAAACACACATACACACACCAAACAAAAAACACCCCGAACTTTTAAACTGGATGTTTGACAACTATTGGTAAATTCTGTCAATTGGCAGCCCAAGGTCATTTCAATATTACGCTACCTATTTTTAAAAATTTCATCAATCTGATGTGGAAGATGGATTCAGAATTTTCAGCTCGAAAACACTGCCTGCATTTAAAGGGTTACAGGTGTGACTTCTCTGGGTTTTAAGAACTGTTCTTCAGATCATGGTTCTCATCAAAGTCACAGTCTACATTTTTGTAAACATGTTTAATAAGAAAAAAAATTAAATGGCAAAAACAATATGAAAGATCGCTCTAAATATGGAAACGGTGGAATGAATGTTATGTTGTAAAGGCGCTCACTTATGAAAACACTAATTAAAAAGCACACACTGTGTATCTTAGGGAAGGCAGATACTTCTTCAACGTTTTCCAAAAAAATTTTTTTCTACCATCCTTTAGTAGTAAGAATGAAAGAATATTGAGCATTCTCAAATGAGAACCCAACTTTCATATTAGAGAGAAAACCCAGAGTCAATATGAAATTAGTTATATTAAGGGCTACAGATTCCCATGAAGGTTGAAAACTAATCATAGTAAAAGAAAATTCTGTTAATCTCCTTAAAGCCCTAGAGGCATAAAAACTTCAGGAATTGATTAATTTTCTTTTGCTCAGATACTTTATAATGATTCAGCAAAACAAATACCTCAGCACTGAGTAACATTAAATTAGGAGCAGATCTGAACCTATCCCCCAAAGCCAACTTGCCTCAGAAGAGTCAGCAATATCAGGGTATGCTTCAGTGCAAAAGTTTATCCTGAATTGATTGGAGCAGAGGAAACAGAATCATATATATATATATATATATATATATATATATATATATATAAATATGAGTTTCGACATATAAACTCCTATTCCTCATCATATGGTCAGTGCACATCACCCCCCGCCCCCCCCCCCACTTTTTCAATGAAAACAAATCTGGTTCAAAATATTTCATTTGAAAACAAAGTCAATCAGATTTTGTAGAACTAAAAATAATAATAATAAATGCAGGGAGAGTGTACGTACAGACAGTTGATCCTCATTATCTGCGGTAGTTTTGTTCTAGAAAGTCATAGCAAACACTGAATTAGTGAATAGCAAGTCATCATTCCTTGGGGAAATCTATCCTGTGAGTCTCTGGCCATAATATTATTGTTAACACATAACCTTGTTTTCTGTATTTCTGTTTAAAAACATCTTACTTAATATATATTGCTGATTCTGTAAGGCACATCAGATAACAAACACTGAAGCACTCTGCTTGGGGGCCACTGTAAATAGCAAAACCACCAACTAAAAGCACAAAAATATGAAAAACATGGTGCTAAATGGACTGTGAAAAGGACACTTGTTCAGAGGCTGAGACTCAAACAGGCAGGTACAAGCGTCTTTGCTTGATCTTATCAGGAACTGTGCCTGATGGAGACTCAGATTTTTCACTGCTCTGCACACATTCGCAGATTAAGGCAAACATGCTGTGTATTGGTTTTGGGGTTACAAATAATGTCTAGTGAGTGGGTGAATTCACAAGTATGGAATGCATGAATAATGAACACTCAGTTTATGCATGCGCATGTGTGTGTGTGCGTGTTCAGTTGTATCCGACTCTTTTTGATACCATGGAGTGTAGCCTGCCAGGCTCCTCTGTCCCTGGGCTTTTCCAGGCAAGAATACAGAAGTGGGTTGCCATTCCCTTCCATCTCCAGGGGATCTTCCCAATCCAGGGATCGGACCTGAGTCTCCTATGTCTCCTGCACTGGCAGGCTGGTTCTTTGACTCTAGTGTCACCTGAGTTTCTGCAGAGATGTATAAAAAAAAATCTGTTCTCTGTTTACTGCAGGTAAATGGAGAGAAGCATTCTCTGTACCAGGTTTTAGTACAGTTCTTGGGTTTGCACTTCCAATCCTTGGGTAGGGAGCTGGTGGATTCTTAAAGAAAAAGACAGGCCAGGATGAATCACTGCCTAGGGCATAGGGGCTTCAGAGAGTGGGGAAGGGGAGGCTACTCTAGATTATGAATTGAGAGGGACATTAACAATCAAGCGCAGCACCTGGAGAAAGCAACTGTAAAAAGACACTTTTGAGAAAATCGGGGACATTCAAATACCAACTGGCTAGTACATGATGTTAAATAATCATAATCTGTTAAGTGTGATAATGGTAGTGCAGTTTTGTTGGTAAAGGTTCCGACATTTTAGAGATTCATACAGAAGTGCTAAAGGGTGAATGATGTTCTGAATGACAGGCATTCACTCTAAAATATTATGGAGAGAAAAAGAAAGAAGAACTGTGAAAAATGGCTGCCAAATTAGTTCTTTGACTAAAATTAACAGTGTGCTGCCTAAAGTACTTTTTGGAGCTATGGAGGGAGTTTAGTTCAATAACTCTATATAGTTGCTATTATTTAGAATAAGCATTAGTGTTGTAAAGAGAAAAGTAGAAATACGTTAAGAAACAGTTGGTAAGTAACAGCTTCCGCTGAAACCTCTTGAGATCTTTGAAGTGATTTGTGATTTCAAGACTCTATACAACAATACTCAGGAGCTGCCATAAACTGAGACCTAAAAGCTAAGAAAGGAAATGTGTTCCAGGCAGAGGGAACAGCATATACGAAGGCTCTACAGAGCACTGTGCATATGGTGATCTGACTCAGAGTGGTTCTGTGTACTGGGAATGTAGACTTCACAGCATATATACACTGTTAGGAGCATCTATTTCTGCTTTATTGACTATGCCAAAGCCTTTGACTGTGTGGATCACAATAAACTGTGGAAAATTCTTCAAGAGATGGGAATACCAGACCACCTGACCTGCCTCTTGAGAAACCTATATGCAGGTCAGGAAGCAACAATTAGAACTGGACATGGAACAGCAGACTGGTTCCAAATAGGAAAAGGAGTACGTCAAGGCTGTATATTGTCACCTTGCTTATTTAACTTCTATGCAGAGTACATCATGAGAAACACTGGACTGGAAGAAGCACAAGCTGGAATCAAGATTGATGGGAGAAATATCAATAACCTCAGATATGCAGATGACACCACCCTTATGGCAGAAAGTGAAGAGGAACTAAAAAGCTTCTTGATGAAAGTGAAAGAGGAGAGTGAAAAAGTTGGCTTAAAGCTCAACATTCAGAAAACGAAGATCATGGCATCTGGTCCCATCACCTCATGGCAAATAGATGGGGAAACAGTGGAAACAGTGTCAGACTTTATATTTTTGGGCTCCCAAATCACTGCAGATGGTGACTGCAGCCATGAAATTAAAAGACGCTTACTCCTTGGAAGAAAAGTTATGACCAACCTAGATAGCATATTCAAAAGCAGAGACATTACTTTGCCAACAAAGGTCCATCTAGTCAAGGCTATGGTTTTTCCAGTGGTCATGTATGGATGTGAGAGTTGGACTGTGAAGAAAGCTGAACGCCAAAGAATTGATGCTTTTGAAATGTGGTGTTGGAGAAGACTCTTGAGAGTCCCTTGGACTGCGAGGAGATCCAATCAGTCCATTCTGAAGGAGACCAGTCCTGGGTGTTCATTGGAAGGACTGATGCTGAAACTGAAACTCCAGTACTTTGGCCACCTCATGTGAAGAGTTAGCTCACTGGAAAAGACTCTGATGCTGGAGGGATTGGGGGCAGGAGGAGAAGGGGACGACGGAGGATGAGATGGCTGGATGGCATCACTGACTCGATGCACATGAGTTTGAATGAATTCTGTGAGTTGGTGATGGACAGGGAGGCCTGGCATGCTGCGATTCATGGGGTCTCAAAGAGTCGGACATGACTGAGCGACTGAAGTGAACTCAACTGAACTGAGGAACAATAGTTGATGGAATGGTTTGTGTGTTTGGGGTAGGTGGGGGTGGGGTATGTCTTTGCCTTACAAATGCTCTTTGGCCCAGGTTAAAGCCTAGAGCTTGGGCTCCAGAATTCTCACAAAGCAGATGGCAACCTGTCAAGGTTTGGAAGGCCCACCTCAAAGGTATCAGATGCTGTACATTTTCTCTCTGTGCCATAAATGTAAAAATATGGTTCTTATAGATATTCAGTTTTGGGCTTCCATGGTGGCTCAGTGGTAAAGAAACCTCCTGCCACTGCAGGAGCTACAGGTTCAATCCCTGGTCTGGAACGATACCACATGCTGAGAGGCCACTAAGCCTGTGTGCCACAACTGTGGAGCCTGCGCTCTAGAGCCCAGGAACTGCAACTACTGAGCCCATGTGCCACTACAGAAGCCCACATGCCCTAGAGCCTGTGTTTTGTAAGAAAAGCCGCCACTGCAATGTGAAGCCTATGCACCACAACTAGAGAGTATTCTCCACTCTAGTTGCAACTAGAGAAAAGCCTGCACAGCAAGGAAGATCCAGCACAGCCAAAAATGAATAAATAAATAAGATACTCAGGTTTGGCAAAGCAATAGTAACTATCCCAGTCCATACTATAGAGCACATTTGAGTTTATACATAAAGCTCTTCCTTCCAAGCATTCCTAAGCTTTGATTTTGCGTCTACAAGGTAGACACAGTGGGTATTCTTATTCCCAATTTTCAGAGTAGGAACCTAAGGTTCTGAAATGCCAGGTGTCTTGACCTGAGTCACCCAGTTAATGACTGGTGAAGCCAGGATGTGAAGTTGGGTCTCTTCCCACTAGATCATTCATAAAGCAGTAAGTTCATGAAAATGCTTATTCATCTTGTATGATTCTGTTGACAGTGAAAGCTGAGATTGTAAGATGGGTCCCCTCACAATCTTAGCCCCGGTAGTTCTCTACATTTCAGCACAGTGTCTAGTACACTGCAGCGGATTCCAGACCAACAGATTCTTGGGTCCTTCCATTGACCTTCTGCCTTTGCAAATAGTTGCTAGGATCTGTCAGATGGGTCTGATATTACATATTAATAGTGAAAACCACTGAGGTGATAAGAAAGAATTGCCTGTTGGCATTTCATAATAACTCATTCTCAGATTTAGAAGCTTTAGGTAACATGTTTCAGGTCTCCTTTCTTGTCCTTTTCTAACCAACATTTCATACAAACACACATGGGGTTTAAGAAGAGGGCAAGTCCACACTTGTACCCTACCTCAGAGCTGTCCATGGCTCCCTGTTTTCTAAGGCAGAAGTGGTAACATGATGAGTTTACAGACCAAATCCAGCCCTCAGGTTAAATCCGGCTCACTGACACAGGAGTGGGGCCCTCTGCCTTACTGGACCTTCACTGTATTTTCAATTTGAATTAGTTACTTTGGCCACCTGATGCAAAGAGCCAACTCATTAGAAAAGACTACGATGCTGGGAAAGATTAAGGGCAGGAGGAGAAGTCGGTGGCAGAGAATGAGATGGTTAGACGGCATCATCAACTCAATGGACATGAGTCTGAACAAACTCTGGGAGATGGTGAAGGACAGGGAAGCCTGGCATGCTGCAGTTCATGGGGTTGCATAGAGTTGGACACACCTTAGTCACTGAACAACAACCACTACCAAAATTTACAAAAAGGGAGAGTGGCATGTAGGGGTCTGGATGTCACCTTCTGTTGAATAATGGGAAGATCTGGCAAGGCTAGTCCTGTGTTCTCCCATGGTAACAATTGGCTGGAGTATGGAGTGGCCTCTTTGGGTAACTCAAATGCACTCCTATTTGCCACAGGTCCCACCATTCCTTGTTGTCCCTGGGCCACTGACTGATTCACATCAACTGCCTGGTGTTGGCATTCATGCACAAAACCTTAGGACGGAAGGGTCAAAGAATGTTTCCTTTGTCCTACATTCATGGCCCATGGCCCTCTAGCACTGGTCCCGATTCACTTCTCCCGCTTCATCTCCAGCACACTTTGAGCTTTATGCTTTGGCAATAAGGAGATGATTTGAATTTCCAGAAAACAGCATGTCTTTCCTTCCGTGTAATGTCCTTCACCCTTTTCTCAGTTCTGGGAAGCCATACTGAGCCTTCAAGTCTCAGTTTAGGTACCAACTTCTCCAGCAGGCATTCCCTGACGCTTAAGGTTGGATAAAGATCTCTTTATGTTACCCTACTTGCTTGTACCTCTTTAACTGATGATTTGAGATGACTGGCTTGTCCAGCTGTCTTCCCAGTTGGGAAGTTCCCTCAGCTACCCATACTCACTTCTGTATCCCAGTACCCACTGCAGGACCAAGCACATTTAGGAGAGGATACCATGAAAAGTCAGTCAAAGACTAAGGCAGGAGGTCTTGGGGGTCCCAGAATGAGAAACTTCTGTTGAGTCCAAATCCCTTTCTGTAGCCTTTCCTTCCTTTTCTCTCTGTGTCCATTTCAAGAGCCCCTGACTATGAAGGAAAAAAAAGAAAAACCCACTTGTTTTGGCTATACTGAGTACTGTGGACTTTAGATAGGAGATAACTTTTTAACAATCAAGTCTTCCTGTCTTTGCACACCTGCCTGAGGTCAAGGTGGGAGTGTAGGTCAGCCACTGGTGGCCTTCTGGCCCTGCTGGGGCAAGGCTGAGGAGACCACTCCCCAGGAAAGGGGCTCCTGGCAATCTGGGGGAGGGAACTACTTCAGAGATGCCAGCGAGAGGCCAGGATGGGTTAATAACTCTAATTGCTCACTGCAACTATTAATAATCACCCGTTATTTAGATATGAACTAATTAATTCACCACTAGTAAGTGGAGGTATTTAGACAGGAATTAAATACCTGCCTAAGGCCATCCTTCGAATAAAGGCAGGGAATGTGGTACTCTAATTTCGAGACTGCTCTAGGAAACTCACCTGGATGACAGGATCTGCTGAGGATGTTATTTATTACTTAGAAGAACATCCTCAGGGGGCTCCAAGGGAGACACTGATAGATTGCTACTTATCAGGAAGATAAGAGCTTTTCTTGGACAATGTGAATTATGCAGCTGATCCTGTCTCCCTTTTTGTGTGAATTGTTGGAAAGCTCAGAAGCGAATCTGTGACTTGCCTGATTAAGTCTTCATGATATTCATTTTTGGAATAAGCTTCATTCCCAGCTCCCTATTCTTATTTTTCTTTCTTTTGGTTTACCCATTTTTCTTTTAAAAAAGATAACTTTCCCATGCTGTTCTTCTATAAAAGTAACTCATTTTTAGAAAATGTAGAAAACATAGAAATACCAATATCAAATTAGTAAAAATTATTCACGGTCATACTTGGAGAGAAACACCGTTAATGTTTTAGTGTTCCCCCTCTTCTGTCCCCATGGTGCACATATTTTACAAAATGAAATCATGCCATATATAGTGTTTGAGAACTGTCATCCCCACTTGTTACCCATGCACTTCTCTGATTTAGTAGATGTCCCAAAATTTAGTCAGCCAATAGGATTGGTGAATTTTAGGCTGTTTATAAATTTCTCCATTCACAAAAAGAAACGTTTTCATAAAACACCCTTGTACCTGAATCTTTATGTACATATCAATCCTTCTTGCAATTAAAATTCTTAGAAATTCTCCTCAGCTTCTAAGTTATGTCATTCTTGCTTTACTTAGTGTATCCTGTTGATCACCCTTACTTTGTGGAACAAGCAGAGACATAATTAAGGAGAGAAAGTCAGACACGCCTAATCTCTAGTCCTCAGATTAGCAGAGGCTCAGCACAGCTATCCATCAGTCAACTGGGATTAGTGCATGGCCTTTACATTCAGTTTTTCTCTGAGGACTCAAGATAAAAAAACCAAGAGATGTTCTCTGTCTTCAAAAGGTTTAAATTCTACTAAGGGAACAGATGAGTGATAAGATGTGCACCAAGTTACCAAATACAAGATGGAAAAAAAATGTCTGTCAACAAGAAAGTAAGGTGGTATCTGAAAAGTGCAAAAGCAACAAGTCAGGAAGGCCGGTGGAGGCATTTAGCAGGTATTTACTGCACCAAGTGCTGTGTGTGAATACAAAGGAGATTAAGACAGTGAGGGGCTCAAGGTCTGTGGGGGTGAATGGGTAAAAGAGAAGGGGGTCCCACTGCAAAACAATGAGGTAAGTGTACCAGAGAAACACACAGGATGTTCTAGAAGCTTGGAGGTCAGCTTCTTAAAGCAGAAGAGGGGACTGAAATAGCCTTCCAAGAGTGTAGCCTAGAGAACACAGAGGAGAATGCCAGAAGAGAAGCAAGAGTGTCTTAGTAACAAACAGACCTTTAGCAGAGAGCAATGGACTCAAATCTTTGACTGTGACCCACTATAGATTCATTTTTGTATAGAAGTGATTTACAAGTCCATGTATCAATTCCTTCTTTAAAACAGGCAAAATACTCTCTTACTCTCTATCTTAATTCAGTAAAAGGGAGGAGGGTTGCCACCCACTCCATTGTTAGAACCCACTGGAGTACACTGACGGTTATCGCCTAAACTTGAAGTGGGCTTAGTGCCTGATAAACACAAATTAAATGGGGTGGTGGCTGAGACTCCAAGTCTGTGAAACAGATCAACCTGTCAGGAAAAAGCCCTCTTAGTATGAAAATCAAAGTGTGAATTGGTTTCCATTGTCCTGGAAAAGTGAGTCAAGAACTCGGTATTTTATTCTTTTGTGGGGTGTACCAAAAGCTGCCTCACTCTTTGTTATATAGAGCTAGTGCTTGGGAAGAATTGACCAGTTTTCATGTAAACTGCTCCCAATCTCTTTTAGAGGGATCCAGGCCTTGCAGAATGGCCCCTATGAATGGTGGGACAGGGCCACGGAGTCCCTAAAATAGTATAGTATTAGATGGGTAGCTCCGCTGGTGAAAAATCTGCCTGCTGTGTAGGAGACCCCAATTCAATTACTGGGTTGGGAAGTTCCCCTGGAGAAGGGATAGGTTACTGACTCCAGTATTCTCAGGCTTCCCTGGTGGCTCAGATGGAAAAGAATCTGCCTGCAATGCGGGAGATCTGGGTTCAATCCCTGGGTTGGGAAGCCTCACCTGGAGAAGAAAATGGCAACCCACTCCAATATTCTTGCCTGGAGAATCCCCATGGACAGAGGAGCCTGGCAGGCTACAATCCATGGGGTTGCAGCGTCAGACACGACTGAGCAATTAAGCACAGCACAGATTTATACTAATGATTAGGTCCAACTCTAATGGCTCAGAATCCAGAGTTGGGCTAATTTTGGCACAGGGTGTGGTTAATGACCTGAACTCCCCTGGGCTCAGTTATCTTGGCATAGTGGCTGTAATAAAGCTCCAAACGAGATGTCAACACATTGCTTCAGAAGGTGCTTGGATCAGTCAGAACCCGCTAAGTAATGGCATACCTGCAGGGGCAGGGACAGTCTTCAACAGCGTCCTCGTGTGTTCAGGAGAAGCAATGGCAGTAAGTGATCAATGTAGAGGTTCTTTGTTGAACAGGAGTAACTTCTTCCTGACTCAGGAAGATTCTGGGGTTCTTAGACAGTTGTTCATGTGGGATGATGTCTCAAACAAATGCTACAGAACATCCTGCTATTATGGCAAGATTAATTATATAAAAAAAGATGTGGCCAGATTTGAACTCTGAGTTTGGAGTCACGACAGTTGCCTGGGTCCATCTTACTGAGCCCTTATTCTTAAGCACGCCACCAGTGTTCTCCAAGTCTGGTCCCACGACCAGGAGCATCACCAGGGAACCTGATAAAAATGCAAATTCTCACCACTCCCTCCAACTCCCCAAAAACTGAATCAAAAGCTCTCGGGATGGGGCTTGACAAGTCTTATTTGACAAGCCCTCTGAATAATTCGAATCCCATTAAAGCCTGACAATTATTGCTTATTGGTCTCCCCCTCCCCACCTTTCTCTTCTTTAATCCTTTCTCTTCTTTAATCCTTCTAATCCTGTACCTACCTGGCTGGCTGCTGAAATCAAGACAATAGCTGAGACAAGTTCATTAGAAGTTGGGAGAGAGCACTAAGCCACTGCTGAAGACCTGGGACTTAGTTTGGTCCTGAGAGCTAGTAGAAGTTGACCAGGCAGAGGAAAGACAGGAGGGTAATTTAGGCGGAGGAAGAGAAGGGCATTAGTAGAGGGAGGGAGGGATGAGGCATGCTACAGGACAGGCAGGTAGCCGGTGCGGCTGCAGGGGAAAGCGAATCTTAGATAGATAGGCAACAAGGCTGCGGAGGCAGTTTAGGGTTAGACTAGGGAGGGCCTGAAATCTAGGTTTAGATGATAATGCTTTAGCTGCTACACAGTAAGGAGGCACAGGAGATTTTGAGCAAGGGAGATCTAACACGGCATTATTTTTGGGAAAACCTAAAGCAATAACATACTCAACTGTCACATACTCTGAGTTGTTTTTTCTTTCCTATTTTCTTCTTTACTCATCTGTTTTATTCTTTGAAGATTTTTAGTTATGGCTCACTGGCTACAGTTATGATTTAGTTGGGCTTCTGAGTCGGCTCAGTGGTAAAGAATCTGCCTGTCAACGCAGGAGAAACAGGAGATGCGGTTCGATCCCTTGGTTGGGAAGATCCTGGAGGAGGAAATGGCAGCCCACTCCAATATTCTTGCCTAAAAAGTCCCACGCATAGAGGAGCCTGGTGGGGTCACAAAGAGTCGGACAGACTGAGCACGCACACACACACCTATGATTTAGCTATGATTTCACTTCCCACCGAATGACTGGGTTCCAACCCAAGGTTTAAAAACACTGCATGAGAATATACTACTTTACAAAGAAAAAGCCAACTGATGGGAAATAGCAAGACAGAACAGATGGCATTTCAGCACATAATTGTTGCCAGCAGGTGAAAAGTGTCACGGTCAGGCATTTGGCTGACACGGCCAGCTCAATAATGACTGAGCCCATCTCTTCCCAAGTGTCTGCCTCCACTGTCTGGGCTCTTAACTGCTGAGCTGTGCTGAAGCATCTTCTGACCTTCTCACCAGAGCCATGTTCTCCTCAACGTGGTCTTCTCATTTGGAAGCTGACAGTAAGTGTGGCTATTATGTCTGGCCAAATTCTTTTCTCCTTCATGAATGAAAACTACTTTCACAAGTGAAGGGAAGAGGCGCATGTGAGGTATAGTGGATCCAGGATCTCCAGTTCTCAGCGGGGAGTGGGTTAGAGCCCCTCCTTACTTTGCTGAAGGCCGAGGGCAGCCCTGTTAGGAGGAGCATGAAGGTGAGTGCTATTCTGTTCCATTTTCAGGATGTGGATGTCTTGTCATCCTTTATACTCCAGCCACATGCTTGACCCTTTGTTTTATTCAAAATTTTATTATTTATTTTTACTTTTTAATTTTTGGGCCATGCTGTGAGGCTTGTGGAATCTTAGTTTGGGGACCAGGGATTGAACCTGCACCCTTGGCTCTGAAAGCTTGAATCCTTAATTGAGGTATAGTTGATGTACAATATATATGTCTCAGGTGTACAACACAGTGATACATAATTTTAAGGGTTTTACTCTGCCTATAGTTATTATAGAATATTGGCTATCTTCCCTGGGCTCTACTATTTATTTTTGTAGCTTATTTATTTTATACATAGCACTTTGTACTTCTTACTCCTCTACTCCAATCTTGCCTCTCCCTCTTTCCCTTTCCTCACTGGTAACCACTAGTTTGTTGTCTCTGTGAGTTCATTTCTTTTTTGTTATATTCACTAGTTTTCTATTTTAGATCTTGCATATAGGTGATACTACACAGTACTTGTCTTTATCTAACTTATTTCACTAAGTATAATACCCTCCAAGTCGATCCATATTGTTGCAAATGGCAAAACTGCATTTTTTTTTTTTTTTTTTTTTAAACGGCAGAATGTCCCGTTGTCTTCTAGAACTTGCCAAGCACCTCTCTGCTTCTGGGTCTTTGAAACAGTGCTCTTTCCCAGGTCTCAGCTGAGAATGTCCTCTGCTCAGAGTTGCCTTTTCTGACCACTGCAGGTAAGCAGCTCTCTACCACTGCCCTCTGATGAGTTCTGGCTCTTTGTCACATGCGTATTCGTTGGTTTACTTGACTGTCAGACTCATTGATAGAATGTAAGCTCTACAAAGGCAGAGAACAGGCCAGCTTGCCTTATTCATGAACCTCCTTCATGAATAGCACCTGGCCCTGGACTCTCAGTAGATATTTCTTGCACCACTGAAGACATCAGACTGGAGATCTTTCAAGATTCATGCCCATGGCGTGTACTTGGGTAAACTCTTTCCTGTCTGGGTCTCAGTTATCTCATCTGTGAAATGGCCTTGAGATGACCTCTAAGCTTCTTTCCAGCTCTGAAATTCCCCAGCTCTGTGATCTGACATTGGAAACGTTTGCACCCCACCCTGTGCTGTTATTTTGCTTTTATCACCCAAATGCTTCTTTAGAAAAGGGGGTGGGGTACTGCTACTAGAACCTTCATCCCTTTTTGGGCATTTGGGCAGTTTTCCAATTCTTGTAATTAGGTTAGAAAGTGGCATTAACTGAGTTATTGATTCTGGAGTTTGGGGCCTCTGTTGGTGAGACCAAACTCATAGGCTCACAGTTTGGTGTTATTTTTTTCTTTCTCTCTCTTTTTTTTTTTTTTTTTTTGAGAGGGGGGGATCATTGTGGGATTATAGGCCAGTCCCTGAATCAACAATTCTTTCAGCCTATAATAAAGCTGTATTTTTAAATTTTGCTTTTGACTTTAATTGCAGCCAGGCATGAAACGAGAGAATGAGGGTGCCGTTCCAGATGAGTGCACATTCAAAATCATTCAAACTCTACTTGGACGAGGAGAGGCAAATTAATAATGAGAACAAACAGGCCTTTGGAATTGGGCTTCCTCCTCCTCCCTTCTTTGTAAAATGGAATCCTTTTCCTAACAGTGATGAAGGAAAAAACACCAGAGTGAACACACTGCGGAAGGCACTGGCACAATTGGTTCTTTTGGTCTATGCAGACCTCAATGAAGTAAAGGCTAAACTATGTATGTAATAAAACCAGATAATTGAACATTCATTCATTCATTTCTTGAAACTTGTTTCTTTGGCTGTGCCATGCCATCTGGTGGGATCTTAGTTCTCTAGCCAGAGATTGAACCCGGGCCATGCCAAATCCTAACCACTGGACGGCCAGGGAATTCCCATACTAACTCGTTCTTTCTTTCTTTCTCTCACCCAACAAGTGTTTGTTGAACTCCTATCCTGTGCCAGATTTTAGACTGGGTATGCAGATAAAACAGTGAATAAGACAGATACAATTTTCAGCATAATACAACAAATACTACTCATAACAATAAAAATAACTGTTATTCATACTTAAGGCTTCCCTGGTGGCTTAGATGGTAACGAATCTGCCTGCAATGCAGGAGACCCGGGTTTGATCCCTGGGCCAGAAAGATTTCCTGGAGAAGGGAATGGCAACCCATTCCAGTATTCCAGTAACAATAACTGTTACTCATACTTAATAGGTTCATGATTAACTGCTTTTAATAAATTTTCTCAGTTAGTCCTCATGATATCTTTAGGAAGCATGGATATCTTTAGAGATGGGGAAACTGAAGCCCAGGGGAATTGAGTTGTTGAGGATAAAGTGGCTGGAAAGGGACCCACCGGGATGGCTCTGGAGGCTGCGTGCTTAAGCATAGTAGATTCAGGTGGTGAGCAAATGGATGGTTCAAATGTGATTTGAGAAGTGCTGAGCTAGCAGACAGAGAAAGGACTGGCTCATTTGAGAGCACTTCGAATGCAGAAATTGCAAGACCAGGTGATAACTTGAGTCTCCATTTTTCAAATCAGGCAGGAGACTAAACAACTTTGGCTGCTTATGATAAGAGGTAACTCTCCACTTTGTGCTGTGTGGACAAGGTTACAGGTGAGAAAATGAGGGAACCCTCTACCCCATGAGGTCATCTTCCCTGGTGGCACAAAGGATAAGAATCCACCTGCCAAAGCAGGGCACAAGGGTTCGATCCCTGCTCTGGGAAGATCCCACATGACCTGAGAGGAGCGACTAAAGCCCGTGTGCTACAGGTATGGCAGCCCAGAGGCCTAGACCTTGTGTCCACAACAAGAGAAGCCTGCACACCAAAACTAGAGAGCAGCCCCCGCTCACTGAAACTAGAGAGAGCCTGCTCATGGCAAACAAAGACCCAGCACAGCCAAAGATAAATAACTGAAAAAATTACCAAGAACAAAAAAGAAAATGAGGGAACCCTCTACCCTGTGAGGTCATCTTTTCTCAAAGACTCAAACTAAGTTGATATGAAAAACAAATGCACATCCATGTTTCAGTCTTTGCCATTGTAATTTACACCATTTTCAAAGTCCCTCCTAAGAACACCTCTGATAATTTACCATCAGCATCTAGTCTTCTCTCTTTTAAGTGGTGATTGTGAGTGATTTAGTTCACCATGTTTTGCTTCTGCCTTGACTACTGAGAAGTTCAGGGTGAATTTTTACACTCATAATAAATGTATTAGCCTAGGGGCCTGAGCCATGCTTTCTCTTCTTTAATTCCTATCATCTTCCACATGGGCCTTTTTTTTTTTTTTATTATAGGCATACAAATTTGTATAGGCCTCCAATGTTGTTTGGAAGAAGTGGTGTATAAAATGATAAATACAAATTACACATCTGAGAATGAGGTCACAAGATCTGGCTTCTAAACCAACTACATCCTCACCTATCACAGGTCCTGAGATTCCCTCATTAGACTCACTCTCTTTTGTTGGGGCATCTGTTTCACAAGACCCATGAGAAGCACACATATATTGTTTTGGATGGAAACTTTTTTGCATTTACTAGTAAGATTAGTTTGTTGAATGTGATGTCACACTCAGCATGGTACAGGACTTGGAAGTGATAAGAAATAGAACAAGGCAAGTTATGGTAGATACTGGAGGTTAGGGATATTTTGCAGGTTAGAGCTTTGTGAAAGTCAGGTATTACCAGCATGGACTCAAGTGGGAGGAATGGAAGGAGTCTCCAGATCACCCCAAAGTTGGACAAGCGTCATCGGCAGGAGAAATGGAAAGCCAGAAAACTGGTCACTCAGCCTTGTTTTCTGGCATTCTGCTGACACAGACTGACCAAGACACACTTTTGACTGACATGAACAGCAAACCCAAAATACCATATTTAGGTGACTACCCACAAAGAATGATGTTTAGAAGGCTTGGAAAAAGATTCTACTCTCTCTGGTCAGAGTATGTTTTATTATGTTTCCACTGTTGGTGGCTTAGTCATTGTATCAAGTCATTGCCACTTTGGAAAGTTTATGCTAAAATGTGAATACCTCAGTGTTTTCACACAACACAGATGAAATCCTAGGAACATAGGCCTATGGGCTTGGAGAGAACTGATGGCAACCCTTGTATATGTGATACATGAAGAAACTTAACCACAGGGAGGTTAAACTAATCAGACCTAAATCACCAAGCCAATTACTGGCAAAACTTGGATTAGAATGCAGGTCTCTGACCACTAGTAAAAGCTCTTTCCATATTAAGTGATTAGAAGTTAGTTTACATCTGATTCCTTTCTACAGTTAACAGCTAAATAAAAGGAAACTGGAGCTCCAGAGTGAGCAGGTTTTGATAGGAAGAGAGAGAAGACAGACCAGTAGTAATTATGAGGACATGCTTATGGAGACTTCAATCATTTTTGTGAACCTGGGTGGTGTTTGTGCAGAACTGTCCTTTGTCTACCCCATATGATTCTGGTGGGCCATCAGTCAAAGAGCCTACAGTCGGCTGACTCCCTACCCTGAGGGCACATGCAACTAAGCCCAGTCAATCATAGGTCACCCCAGACCATTTTGTAGACACAGGTCTAAGCAAGGGGTGACGCTCAGATCCACTCAGAGTCCCTCCATAAATTGGGGTAAAGGGAAGTCTTACTTCCTTTGTAAGATTATTTGGCTTAGAACTGCAAGAAGCCATTTTTGTTTTTTTTCACATTATCTGGGAAAGCCTGAGTATGTAGCTCATTCACAAAAAAGCAGAGTCTAAAACAAGAAACAAAGAGCAAGAATGAGAGGAAGGTAAGAAAAGGAGGAGAGAAGGCGGGAGAAAGAGAGAGAGAGAGATAAAGAGATTGAGACAGAAAATACAAAAGCAAGCAAGCATCTGGAAGAAATAATTTGAGTAACTGGATCCAGCTATGCCTGAAGCCAGATGCACTCCAGGACTTTTCAGTTGATGGGAGCCAACAAGTACCTTTTATTTTTTTATGCTTAAACTCATTCAAGTTGAGGTTCTCCTCCTTTTAACCATAAAGATCCTATTTATAATAAACTTTTTATATAAATTATCCCAGTTGATTTTCTCAACTACCTTGTGAGATAGTTATCAACATGATCACCATTTTATGAATGTGAAAACTGAGGATCAGAAATGGTTAGTGACTGGCCAAAGGTTACAGAGCTTTATGAAAGCAGCCTGTGTTACTCTTTATAGGATTCTTTCTTTTTATCTGCTAAACCCTGGCTGTGCAAGGGTTTATGAGAAGCCCGGATGCCAGCTCCGTCCTCTCGTGGCCTGGTGAGGCGCTAGCCATCCTCTTTGTGGGCTGTTTTTCTGAAGCTGGTGTGTTCATGCACCATTAGCGGCTAAGATAATGCTCACTTGATAGGATAACTACCCTTGGCCAGGAGAAGTGGGTTATTTGAAGGGCTGAGTTGGGCATGGTGCACTCACCACCAGTCAGGGGCAGGCGTGTCTCCAGCTCTGTGCGGGTGGAGGCCGTGCCAGCCATCCATGCTGCTGTTGCCTCCTCTGAGACCACAGCAGGCCTTCGTGGGAAGCGTCACTCCCAGCCATTCTCCTCTGAGGTCAGTGTGTGGTGCCTCTGGGAGTCTGTGGTCAGCATGTGGCAACTCAAATAATACGCTCCACCCGGGTGAGAAAGCCACAACACAGCACAGAGGAAACAGTGCACCAGAACTTTCTGCCTCATGTCTGCTTGGCAACAAGGCCTCTGCGGCTGGGATTTGAGCAAGGCCTCTGAGTTCACCCATCTGTGTTTCCCAGAGAATTGTGTTAAAATTCACAGGTGGGGAACTTCCCGGGCAGTCTAGGGGTTAGGACTCAGCGCTTTCACTGCTGGGGGCCTGGGTTTGATCTCTGGTTGGGGAATGAAGAATCCTCATGCCACAGAGCATGGCCAAAAAAAAAAAAAAAATTAAAAAGTGAGACGAGACAAAAAAAATAAAAAAAGACAGGTGGGCTGTGACACAGGAGAGCTCCTCTAAACACAAGCTAAAAATGCCTGACTCTCTGGATTATCCCCCTCAGCACTGGGGCATCTCTCCACACCCTCAGTCAGTCCACTCGCTCAGTCGTGTCCAACTCTTTGCGATCCCATTAATTGCAGCACGCCAGGCCTCCCTGAACATCACCAACTTCCAGAGTTCACTCAAACTCACGTCCATCGAGTCAGTGATGCCATCCAGCCATCTCATTCTCTGTCATCCCCTTCTCCTCCTGCCCCCAGTCCCTCCAAGCATCAGAGTCTTTTCCAATGAGTCAACTCTTCGCATGAGGTGGCCAAAGTACTGGACTTTCAGCTTTAGCATCATTCCTTCCAAAGAAATCCCAGGGCTGATCTCCTTTAGAATGGTCTGGTTGGATCTCCTTGCAGTCCAAGGGACTCTCAAGAGTCTTCCTCAACACCACAGTTCAAAAGCATCAATTCTTCGGCGCTCAGCCTTCTTCACAGTCCAACTCTCACATCCATACATGACCACAGGAAAAACCATAGCCTTGACTAGATGGACCTTTGTTGGCAAAGTAAAGTCTCTGCTTTTGAATATGCTATCTAGGTTGGTCATAACTTTCCTTCCAAGGAGTAAGCGTCTTTTAATTTTATGGCTGCAGTCACCATCTGCAGTGATTTTGGAGCCCCAAAAAATAAAGTCTGACACTGTTTCCACTGTTTCCCCATCTATTTGCCATGAAATGATGGGACCAGATGCCATGATCTTCGTTTTCTGAATGTTGAGCTTTAAGCCAACTTTTTCACTCTCCTCTTTCACCTTCATCAAGAGGCTTTATAGTTCCTCTTCACTTTCTGCCATAAGGGTGGTGTCATCTGCATATCTGAGGTTATTGATACTTCTCCTGGCTATCTTGATTCCAGCTTGTGCTTCTTCCAGCCCAATGTTTCTCATGATGTACTCTGCATAGAAGTTAAATAAGCAAGGTGACAATATACAGCCTTGACGTACTCCTTTTCCTATTTGGAACTAGTCTGTTGTTCCATGTCCAGTTCTAACTGATCCTTCCTGACCTGCATACAAATTTCTCAAGAGGCAGGTCAGGTGGTCTGGTATTCCCATCTCTTTCAGAATTTTCCACAGTTTATTGTGATCCACACAGTCAAAGGCTTTGGCATAGTCAATAAAGCAGAAGTAGATGTTTTTCTGGAACTCTCTTGCTTTTTCCATGATCCAGCGGATGTTGGCAATTTGGTCTCTGGTTCCTCTGCCTTTTCTAAAACCAGCTTGAACATGTGTAAGTTCACGGTTCATGTATTGCTGAAGCCTGGCTTGGAGAATTTTGAGCTTTACTTTACTAGCGTGTGAGATGAGTGCAATTGTGCGGTAGTTTGAGCATTCTTTGGCATTGCCTTTCTTTGGGATTGGAATGAAAACTGCCCTTTTCCAGTCCTGTGGCCACTGCTGAGTTTTCCAAATTTGCTGGCATATTGAGTGCAGCACTTTCATAGCATCATCTTTCAGGATTTGAAATAGCTCAATTGGAATGTCCGAGGTCAGGGGCAGCGGCCGAGAGTGCCAGGCTGTGACGGCACAGGAACAGCCGAGAGGAGCTACCCTACTTCCAAGGTCAGGGGCGGCAGCCGGGAGGACCTACCCCACGCCTAAGGCCAGGGGCCACGGCTGGGAGGAGCAACCCCACCTTCAAGGAGCGATGGCTGCGTGGGCGCAGGAGCGCCTAGAGGAGCTGTTCCATGTTCAAGGTCAGAAGGGGCAGCGGTGAGGAGATACCTCTCATCCAAGGTAAGGAGCAGCAGCTGCGCTTTGCTGGAGCAGCCGTGAAGAGATACCCCATGTCCAAGGTAAGAGAAACCCAAGTAAGACGGTAGGTGTTGCAAGAGGGCATCAGAGGGCAGACACACGGAAACCATACTCACAGAAAACTAGTCAATCTAATCACACTAGGACCACAGCCTTGTCTAACTCAATGAAACTAAACCATGCTCGTGAGGCCACCCAAGATGGGTGGGTCACGGTGGAGAGGTCTGACAGAATGTGGTCCACTGGAGAGGGCAATGGCAAACCACTTCAGTATTCTTGCCTTGAGAACCCCATGAACAGTATGAAAAGGCAAAATGATAGGATACTGAAAGAGGAACTCCCCAGGTCAGTAGGTGTCTAATATGCTACTGGAGATCAGTGGAGAAATAACTCCAGAAAGAATGAAGGGATGTAGCCAAAGCAAAAACAACACCCAGTTGTGGATGTGACTGGTGATAGAAGCAAGGTCCTATGCTTATTGCATAGGAAGAGCAATATTGCATAGGAACCTGGAATGTCAGGTCCATGAATCAAGGCAAATTGGAAGTGGTCAAACAAGAGACGGCAAGAGTGAATGTCGACATTCTAGGAATAGCGAACTGAAATGGACTGGAATGGGTGAATTTAACTCAGATGACCATTATATCCTACTACTGCGGGCAGGAATCCCTCAGAAGAAATGGAGTGGCCATCATGGTCAACAAAAGAGTTCGAAATGCAGTACTTGGATGCAATCTCAAAAATGACAGAATGATCTCTGTTCGTTTCTAAGGCAAACCATTCAATATCACAGTAATCCAAGTCTATGCCCCAACCAGTAACGCTGAAGAAGCTGAAGTTGAATGGTTCTATGAAGACCTACAAGACCTTTTAGAACTAACACCCCCAAAAGATGTCCTTTTCATTATAGGGGACTGGAATGCAAAAGCAGGAAGTCAAGAAACACCTGGAGTAACAGGCAAATTTGGCCTTGGAATATGGAATGAAGCAGGGCAAAGACTAATAGAGTTTTGCCAATAAAATGCACTGGTCATAGCAAATACCCTCTTCCAACAACACAGGAGAAGACTCTACACATGGACATCCCCAGATGGTCAACACCGAAATCAGATTGATTATATTCTTTGCAGCCAAAGATGGAGAAGCTCTATACAGTCAATAAAAACAAGACCAGGAGCTGACTGTGGATCAGATCATGAACTCCTTATTGCCAAATTCAGACTGAAATTGAAGAAAGTAGGGAAAACCACTAGACCATTCAGGTATGACCTAAATCAAATCTCTTATGATTATACACCGGAAGTGAGAAATAGATTTAAGGGCCTAGATCTGATAGATAGAGTGCCTGATGATCTATGGACTGAGGTTCATGACATTGTACAGGAGACAGGGATCAAGACCATCCCCAGGGAAAAGAAATGCAGAAAAGCAAAATGGCTGTCTGGGGAGGCCTTACAAATAGCTGTGAAAAGAAGAGAAGTGAAAAGCAAAGGAGAAAAGGAAAGATATAAGCATCTGAATGCAGAGTTCCAAAGAATAGCAAGGAGAGATAAGAAAGCCTTCCTCAGTGATCAATGCAAAGAAATAGAGGAAAACAACAGAATGGGAAAGACTAGAGATCTCTTCAAGAAAATTAGGGATACCAAGGGAACATTTCATGCAAAGATGGGCTCGATAAAGGACAGAAATGGTATGGACCTAACAGAAGCAGAAGATATTAAGAAGAGGTGGCAAGAATACACAGAAGAACTGTACAAAAAAGATCTTCACAACCCAGATAATCACAATGGTGTGATCACTCACCTAGAGCCAGATATCCTGGAATGTGAAGTCAAGTGGGCCTTAGAAAGCATCACTATGAACACCCTCAGAGGACATGCCAAACTCTGCAGCTCCCTAATGGAGACACCCAGCCACGTGGGCTGGGGTTAGACTGTTTTCTGAACCAGTTCCTTGGCTAACTTGGGGCATCTGCCTCAGTTTTTCTTCCGTGTTCCTGGGAGCCATGTGGCCCATGTGGTCCAGCAGCACAGGAAGAAAGGTCTAGGAGTTCCTGGTCCTCTGACTTGGGAGCACGTTTTGCCTCTGATGTCTTTTTTCTGAATACGGTTCAGCTTTATTCTTCTGATTCTTTCTCTCCCATCTGGTTTCTATCTGATGCAAGCAGCTGTTTTTTCCATTGAAAATAACACACTCACCTCTTTCTTCTTTGCACGCCGTGTTTTCAGTTTTGAATTGCTTTTTCATCTGGACTGAAACACATGGAGGTGTTTTTTTCTTCTTCTTCAAGAAAAGAAGTACCTATATTTTGATTTGGGTACATGTCAATTCTTTCAGCAGAACAACAGTAATGAATGTCTTTCTCCCCTGGCCAGGACGCCACATCTACGATCAGTATGCTCTGTGCTCAGATGGACCTTAAGCAATGACTAATATTAGCAAAGCACAGTATATATAATGTGGTCAGTAATGTATCATAAATATTTATAAAGACCATAGGAACCTTGCTCACAATGCAGGGGGATGTGCCCAATAAGAGTTGAGCAGTATGTGTCAGAGGTTTTTGGAAAATGAAGAATAGACAACCTTTTTCCAAATGACAAAATGCCTCCCTCTGCTACCCGCTTCCACCTCTTGCATTTTAAAGATAGCTGGGAAATTGAAGCCCTGGAATTCTCTCTGCTGATTGAAGAGTGAGGCAGAACACTTTGCCATGAGCCATAGAAGAATTTATTCCCATTTTAAGTAATGTTTACACTATTCACCACACCACAAGGAAAGGGAGACAGCGAGAATTTGAAAAAGAGTGAGGCTCAATATTCAAGACAGTGGCCAATTAAACCAGAGACAGCAGGGAGGCACTGGGGTTAGAAGGAGAACTGAACCCTGAGTCCATGATCTGTCAGCTGTGTGACCTCTCTGTTCCACTAAACATCCCTTTCTGACTAGCGTCTCTTCACATGCTGTTCCATGTGTAACACCCTTCCTGCCTTTAGCACAGGGGCACCTTCATGTCTCTGTTTCGACGTCACCTCTTCGATAGAGTCCTTCCCTGACCACCCCATTAATGCAGGCCCGCCATTTGCCTTGTTTGTTTTCATTATTACATGGAGCCCCAGCTCCTGTCATGTTTTTATTTCCTTGTTTTCTATTTGTCCTCAGGTTTTCATAATGGTTGGGCCTGTGGTCCTCCCTTCCCATTAAGAAGAGAGAATAGACTTTTTTTTTGGAGCAGATTTAGGTTCACAGAACAATTGAGTGGCAGGTACAGAGTGTTCTAATACATTCCCTCATATCCCAACTCCCTTATTACTACTATCTTGCATTAGGGTGGTGCATTTGTTACAACTGATGAACCAATGCTGACCCACTATAATTAACTAAATTTCAGAATTTAGATAAGGGTTCACTCATGGTGTTTTACATTCTAGGTTCCATCAGTATAGTATCACACAGAACAGATTCACTGCCCTAAAGTCTCTTGTGCTCCACCTATTCATCCTTCCCTCTCCTGAACATCTGGCACCACTGACCTTTTTGCTGTCTCCATAGGTTTGCCTTTTCCAGAATGTCATATATAGTTGATTCTTGTGGATTTGAACAGTGTGGATTTGAACTGCATGGGTCCACTTTATACATGGATTTTTCTATATTAAACAATAAATATTTAATTCTAAATATTAAATACATGCTCTGTGATTGGTTGAATCCTCAGACACCATACAGTGGATACAGGGGAACTTGAGATACAAAGGCCTAGGAGGTTAACTATAAATTAGACTAGAATTTTCCACCGTGTGGAGGGTTGACACCCCCTTACCTCTGCATTGTTCAAGGGACAATTGTAGTTGAAATCAAACAGTAAGGAACCTTTTCAGACTGACTTCCTTCATTTACAATTTTCCTCCCTGCTTCACTTAAAAAAAAATGTATTTACTGTTGGCTATGCTGGGTCTTTGTTGTTGCGAGTGCTTTTCTCTAGGTGTGGTGAGTGGGGGCTTCTCTCTAGTTGTGGTGTGCGGGCTTCTCATTGCTGTGGCTTCCCTTGCTGTGGAGTACAGGCTGTAGGTGTGCAGGCTTCAGCAGTTATGGCTCCTGGGCTCTAGAACACAAGTTCAGTGGTTGTGGCACACGGGCTTAGTTGCTTCTCAGCATCTGGAATCTTCCTGGACCAGGGATCTAACCCATGTCCTTTGTCTTGGCAGGCAGATTCTTTACCACTGAGCCACCAGGAAAGTCCCTCCTGGCCTCATTTTTAACCACTGCATTTTGGAGTTCTAGATACAGGAAGTGCCCAGTGAATATTTCTGGAATGAATAAATGAATTAGCCTTCAGCTGTCCTAATTTGTTAAATGAGTCTACTTTATAAAGTTGTGAGGATTCATGAGGGTAACAAAGGGGAAGGACTTGCTGAGCTTATGACCCATGGTGAGCCCTTGAGAATGGTGGTTGCTATTTTTCATATTCTGGGGGCATAATCTGGGTTGTGGTGATGCTGGTGTATGGATGGGAAGTATTTAGGGACTGACAATGTGTTTATGAAACTCAGGCTCTTTTCAAAGCTCTGGCAGGTAAAACCTCAATTTCTGCATCAGCCTTTCTATGGCAGGACAGCCACTCCTTAAACTATGAGGCCCTTGGGAAATCTTGGGAAGGTGCTGATAGGATGTCTCTGGTCATTGCTTTCACTGCAAAATATTTCCACTGTTTGTAATTATTCTGAGAGATGCTTCTTGCAAAATGATTCTGAGGCTCTGTATTTGAAGTGTTCTTATTTCTTTTTTCTGACATGATCTTTAGTAACCCCAGCTTTTCCTGAAGAAAAGGAACTGGTGATCCCAGTTCTACTTCCTGTGGGCATGGAGTGAAAATTCTGATGGCTGTCCCAGTGGGAACCTGATGAGACTTGCCTGCTTGTAAAAGTGGGGCCTGCGTGTGCAAAATCTCTACATTCTGCAACTTTTCAACTGTCTGAAAATTTAAGATTGTTGAAACAACTTCTAAAATGTAAAATGTGAAAAGTATCTCATAAGAGCTCCTGTCCATATTTAAAATACTTTTGGGAACTGGAACATTTCTCTAACTTTTTTTTTAGGCCAAGAAAGAAGTTGTGTCTTCGATTATGATGTTTTGTTTATTTAATGCCATCCATCTGGTTGCTTGTGGATGGCCAGGTGACTTCTGCATGTGTGCTCTGGCATTTTCTGAAGTGTTAGGACACGGAGGCCTGGCGTGCTGCAATTCATGGGGTCGCAAAGAGTCGGACACAACTGAGCGACTGAACTGAACTGAGGATCATTGTTTTATAAAAATAAAATGCAACTTTTGCGGCATTTTAAATGTGCTAAACAAAACTGGTTACAAAAATGTAAAGCCTTTGTCCTTTTAAACAGATGGGGGGAAAATCCATCTTTTTGCTCTTGCAAAAAGATAGTGATACATCTAAATAAACAGGGTGGAAAATTCTAAAGCGAATTTCCTTCAGGGAATAATCTTACAATATTTATAGGCTATCAGTTCTAATAATTTAAAATCTCAGTTGTAGTTTTGCAACTTGCACATAAATGGGATCACTTCTTGAGACCTGAGCTATTTGAAGGTCAGATGAAATCCAAAGGTGAGAGTAGTTGGCTATGGGTTAGCGCAGGGGTTGTCAAACACTAATGCTTGTAGGGATCATTGGGCACTCAGTGCTCATTAAAAGTGCAGAGGTCATCCCCCACCAAGATTCTAGCCTAACTGCCTGGGGTCTGCGATGAGGTCCAAATGACTTCATATGGATGCCAGAAATGTCCTGGGTTAGTGCTGTTTAAACTAATATTTATAGAGCAGTGTTCTAAGAGCTTTGCATGTATTCACTCAGTTACACTTCATAGTAACACTTGGAGGTGTGTACCTTTTTTATCCTCACTTCAGAGGGGAGAAAACTGAGGAAAAGTCATGCACCTCATGCAAGATCACCCAGACCCAGCTGGCTATAGTGAACCTGGGGTTCAAACTCTGGCAGTCTGGTGGCAGAGTCCAAGCTTTCAGTCACATTGCTACACTGCCTCCTATGGGTTATCACTGCTTGCTTATTTTGAGTCTGGATGAAATATTTTATTTTTAAATTTTTTGCCTAAACAAAAATTTGCATCTTTCTGTGACCTAGATCAGCCATGTTGTATAGAGTCATCAGCTGATTCTATGATGACCAGGAAAACAGACATAAGACCACTTAAAAAGAAACGGACACACTTATTAGGATGGCTCACAGTAAGTGTTGGTGAGGAGGTGGAGACACTGGAACTCTGGTGCATTGCTAGTGGGAATGTAAAATGTCACTGCCATCATGGAAAACAGTTTGGCAATTCTTCAAAAAGTTAAACACAGACTTGCTATATGATCCACCAATTCCACTTCTAGGTATATACACCCAAAAGAACTGAAAGCCAAGACCCAGGTTGATTCCTGTACACCAACAGCAGCCTTAGTCACAGAGCTAAAAGGCAGAAACAACCCAAATGTCTACCAATGGATGAAGAAAGTGAAAGTGTTAAAGTGTGACTCACTCAGTAGTGTTTGACTCTTTGCCATCCCCTGGACTGTAGCTCGCTAGGCTCTTCTGTCCATGGCATTCTTAAGGCAAGAATACTGGAGTGGATTGCCATTTCCTTCTCCAGGGACCCCAGGATTGAACCTGGGTCTCCTCCATTGCAGACAGATTCTCTACCATCTGCTCCCTGAGGGAAGCCCAGTGGATGAAGAGGTAAATGAAATGTGGTATACCATATAATGGAACCTTATTCACCCACTAAAAGAAACAGAAAATTCTGACACATGCTACAACATGGATGAACCTTGAAAACATACTAAATGAAACAAGCTAGACACAAAAGGACAAATATTATATAATTCCACTTATATGAAGTACCTAGAATAGGCAAATTCACAGATATAGAAAGTATAACAGAGGTTGCCAGGAGCTTAGAGTATGGGGGAGAGGATGCTGGGGAGTCATTGTATAATGGGTACAGAATTTCTATATGGGATTATAAAAGAGTTCTGGAAATAAAGATACTGGTGATGGTGTACTTAATGCTAAATGTACTTATTGTTAATGTATTTAATGCTATACTAAAAAATGGTTAAAATGCTCAATTTGATGTTATTTATATTCTATCACAATTAAAAGAATGGAAAAGGGAGACCATCAGCCAAATGAGAAGAGACAGTGAAGCAAAGGGACTTTGGATTTGATTCAGATTCTTATCTCGGCTCTTGGCATTTTATCCAGATAATCACCCCCATTGTTATCCATTCCAATGTATACATAGACACAGAGGCGGTAACTTTATAGAGACACTACTGAAATCCATCAAATGTTTATCTTCTCGTACAGAATAAAAGTTATTAATGTTAAAAACCATTAAAACCATTTTAAAACACTAAACTTCCAACAAATCCTAAGCAATACAATCCATTAAGATGAACGAAGTCCCTCTGATTCTTGGAGAGGGGCTCACCACAGTGTTACTATGACTACAGCGGGTGTTGTAATGACCCATTCATAAATGCAGGCACCCCAATTATTCGTTCATCCAGGCATGTGTTATAGGAGACAGAAATGTGCAACCTTGACCTCCAAAATGATGAACCCTTGCCAACTCAACTGAAAGAGCAACTTGTGGACTGTATCCAGTGAAGGGCTGTGGTTTGAGCAAGGACAAACAGTACATAAAGTAAAGTTTGTTGTTCAATCCTGCCGAGGAAGAGTAAAGTTCACAGGAGCTGAGTTCCATGCGTGTAATCAGATAGGACACCAAAGAATTAACTAACATGAACCAGGCAACAGAATGTGACTGTGCATGGAGAGCACATTCATCACGGGGTCGGGAGATAGACTTTATGACTCAGGAATGAAGGCGTGGCCTCTGGTTGATGAAGGGAATGATCTCACTTGAGAAAGATCAAAATCATATCCTAGGAGGGCTATGGCAAAGGATAATATAGCTTATGGTGAACTCTAGTAAGTACTTTCCAGCACATGGCAGATAAATAAACTCATTTATCTCTATCCTCTTCTGTGAGGCACTTGTCTTTTTCAACAATTCAGTTGAAGGAGCAATGTGCTAATCTGTGAGTCAGTTTATGACTTCTTAATGCTCGTGTAAACATCTAGACAGGCAGCATCTGTCCATCAACAGTGTTGATGAGAACAGCTAGGCAGAATAACTTAAGAAAACCTTCCCTCTTTTAAAAAAAAACACTTATAAAGGTGTGAATTACTTTATTTGGTTAAGTAAATGAACAAAGATATTATTTACTTTCGCTTTGCAGTTGTGCACATAGTTTTTCTGTTCAAGATATAGCAAGAATGGACTAATATTTCTCAAATCTCTCCAACTAGTCATCTCTCTGTAACTCTCACCGTAATCCCAGCCACCTTCACCTTGCACCCGGGCTGCTGCAGTAGCCTCCTAGTGGGTCTCCCTAAGACCAAATTGCTTCTCTCAATCCAGTCTGTAGTCTCCAAAGTGAGTGATCGTTTTTAAATGGAGATTTCATCGTTCCACTTACTTGCTTAAAACCATCAACAGCACCTCATTCCTTGTTCTTATAAAGCTTTAAATATTTACTAGGTCCTGCTGGATTTAGTCCCTCCCTAGCATTCTGGTGCCTGGTCTTGCCCTTTATTTTATATACCTTATGGCCCACCCCATGAGCCCCAGCCTGCCAGCAACACCCCTGCCAGCCTCACCTAACACTTCCCAGCCTCAGAGCCTTGGCCAATGTTAGTTCCTCTTCCTCAAAGACCCCTGTGATCAGTTTTGAGTTGGCCACCTTTTATCTCACGCTCCTTGATAAGTTACTTTCTCAGCAAGGCCTTCCTGGGGCATCCCAACCAAATGAGATAGCCTGTGTACTCTTTCTCTTGCTCTCAGGTCCCTTTCCTCCCTGGCACTTATTATTGTTGGTAAGTGTATTTTGATCTGAGTGATTACACACCTACACCTAACGTCAGCTGTCTGCTGCACTATTAACATAAAAAGGGCATTGTGTATTAATGCATCTTCAGAATCTGGTAGGGGGGTGGCCTGCTACAGAGGAGCTTCTCAATAAATACTTGTTGAATGAGAAATATTTAATCATAACAAGCTCACTGTGGTCAGAAAGAACATGTAGGTGGAGACATCTCATAAACAAACTACATGCATTTTTTTTAGGACTCAGTGTTGTTAGTATCTAGATACCTTGGTAAATTAAAAAAAAAAACACGACACTGTGGGAGAAATCTAATTAATCATTTAACCTTCATTCATATTTAATATGACTTTTCCAAACACGCTTTGCCAGTCTTGTAAATAGAATTACAAAATATGCATGGTTGAAACACACACACAAAAATCAATTTTATCATTTCCCTCCCTTTCTGCTTTTAGTATTCATCAACTCATCACAACCAAGACTTAGTTCAGTACCTGGCAACAGGAGGTGTGGAAATACATGGAGGATGTGGCTAATGACTTAGAATCTCTCAGATCTCCCACTAGACCCACACTCTAAGGGAAGTCAGAGCAAGAAGTGTACAGGAAAGACAGAGGATAATAAATATCTTTTCTAATCACTGCTTCATGTTTTCAGATCTACCTTGAGCAAGGCAGCCAGAATTGTTTTAAAAAAATGATCCATTTGATTGCTGAAGTTCTCCAAGAGAAAGTTATGCCACAGTATCCACAGGGATGAAGTAAAAATTAAATCAGATAATACGTGGAAAGGATTTAGCCAAGCGGTCTATATCGAGGGCTCAATCACACTGTCAGCAAGGATTATTATCATTCAGCAATGCTGGGCGAGCCTCTTTCAGTCTTTAGTCTTGGAAACTATACTGATTATGTAAGAACTCTCGTGGCCAAAAAATTTTTGATAAATCAAACCTAGCCTCCTTGTCATTCAACAGTCTTTGGTGACCTTTAATATTGTGCTTCCCTGCTTCAGTCACTTAATTGGAAATATTATCTCCATTTCCCCACTAGACCTTTGTGATAGTGAACTATCATTTGTGTGATTTCTAATATTTAAGCAATTGGTTACTTTAGTATTGAACCCTTATATTTAACCCTAGCTGGCTTCCCTGGTGGCTCAGATGGTAAAGAATCTCCCTGAATGTAGAAGACCTAGATTCAATCCCTGGGTCTGGAAGATCCCCTGGAGAAGGGAACGGCAACCCAGTCCAGTATTCTTGGCTGAAGAATCCCAAGGCAGAGGTGCCTGGTGGGTTATAGTCCATGGGGTCACCAAGACTCAGACATGACTTAGCTTCTAATACACTAACACAGTGGTGGCTTAAATGGTGAAGAATACGCCTGCAATGCAAAAGACCTGTGTTCTATCTCTGAGTCGGGGAGATCCCCTGGAGAAGGGAATGGCTACCCACTTCTGTACTCTTGTCTGGACAATCCCATGGACAGAGGAGCCTGGCGGGCTACAGTCTGCAGGGTCTCAAAGAGTCACATACGACTGAGTGACTAATACTTTTACAATATATTCTGTACTTTCCTTAAAATATGAAAGTGGAAAGTAAGAAGTAACTACTTCATATTGCCTAGGATCCTAGCAATTGGCCAAACACCTAGGCCTAGATTTTCTCCTCCTTTTTGTCCTAACCTCCGTGTTTGGGTAATTGCATCAATTCTACACTGTGTTCTGCATCTATCCCCAGAGTGTAGAAAGGGATGTCCTTTAATGATTTCCTTTGAATGGCCTTCCATCTGGGGAGGAAGAGGGCCCCTCTTGTTCAAATACAAAGGAACCATCCATCCACCAAGACCTTTCTTCTCTGTTAAGTATCTCTTGAATTTCAAAGGAGGACTTGGAATTTCTCAGTCCCAGTCTTAACCCGCAGCTCCAGAACTGCAGTCCATTGTCTTTGTCTCTTTAAGACTAGAAACACTACAGGCAATGAAGTAACTGTTCTTATTTTTCTTGGGTTCCAAACAAGACCAGATTCCAACCTGCTCATGCTTACCATTTCATAGTAACCAAGCAGTTTATGATAATCAGCTCAAGAATACACTTTCCTTCCAAACAAGGAGATGACTACCAGCAGCAACAGCTGTATTTTGCTAGTCAATCCTCATGGTAAAGATTTATAGTTTTCAATTCTGTCACTTGGTTTGCCAACTGTTCCTCTTCCTGGAGCTGCCCAGTTGTTTTTGAGGGGCCTTGAAGTGGTTTCCTAGCTATTTAAACTCCCCCTGAATGACAATGTGGCTTTAGAGCTGGACTGAAGAATGGAATTCCCTGTTTATATCCACAAGACTTCTCTGCTCTCCCTCTTTTAAACATATGCAGAGTCACCGCAGAAACTGGAACCAGATTAAAAGAAATGCTGGCTTTTAAGGAGTTTGAAAAACGGTAAAGCTGGGAGCCGGCTCTGTGCTCTCGCCCTCTTCCCTTTCCCTGTTATGTGATTCATTTGCTCTAATCCATCACCGATTCATCATGCTCGTCCGTCAGAACCTTCAAAGCAAAGTCCACAGCTGCTTTTGCCATTTATCAGTGGGAAATAAAAGAGAAAGGGGGGAAAGTAAGGAAAACACATCACCCCGTTCCAGGACCTGGGATAATGGGTGTGAAAAAAGGGTGGAGGGTAAGCTTATCTAATGAAACCCAGAGCCTTGCAAGGATGTGGAATCTTGAACAAAGGATTATAACCGAGAGTGAGCCCAGCAGTCAGTCTGCCACCAACTTTGGGGGAGAAAGCCTGACAGAAACAAAAGGTTTAGTGGGAAACTAGAGGAATGTGTACCAAATGATACCCACACTTCAGAGGAGTTTAAGACTCACAAATATTTGATGGAATTTGTTTTCTGTGACATGTCTCTCAGCTTACTTTCAGCTGTGCAACAGAGCTGAGGCTGGGAAATGACGGATGGAGAAATTCACAGTTACCATTTTCGTAAGATGTCTTGCAAATCACCAGCCATTGAAACATGCCTGATGAGTGTCTTATGCATCAAGACTTGTTCTCAGGTTTGAGGATCAAAAAGCAAGGGTTATCAAACTCAGTGATTCCACTTCTAGAAGTCCAGTCCATGTATTTATAATCCCCAGGAGGAGAGGTCAATCTTTGTGATAGCAGAAGGTATAAACAGCCTCAATGTTTACCAATAATGGCATAAGATGTAGTTATGATGATGAGGAGATTAAGGAAACTGTGGATATACTTTGGAATCTACTCCTTCCTGTGGAATTCTCAGCAATAAAAAGGAAGATGTGCAACAACATGGATGAATCTCAGAACCAAAAGCGTACATACGGTATGGTTTTCTTTATAGGAAATTCTAGAACAGGCAAAGGTACTTTATGGTAGAAAAACCAATAGTTGTTTCTGAGGATGTAAGAGTGGGAATTGACAGGATGTAAGAGTGGGAATTGACTGGTGAAGGACCTGACAGAAAGAATGATATTAATCCTCTGTATAGAGTCTGTCTGTACTCATTTGTCAAAACTCAGTGAATATACACCTAGCATGTGTGCATGTGTCAAAACTCAAAACATGTACTTAAGATTTGTGCATTTTATTATACATATATTTTACACAAAAAATGTAGACAAATATTGAACTCTAGGAAATGATACACTTGCTGAAGTATTTAGGTGAAAAGTATATTGAGGTCTTCAATCTTTCTTGAAATGCAGCAAAAAATAAGGTGGTTTGATAGATGGCTAGAAGGATGCATATTTGATAAAGCAAGCACAGTAAAAATACTAATGGGAAAACCTAGCTGGTGAGTGTTTACAGGTATTCACAGTAAACTTACTTAAATTTTGCTCTATTTTGAGAATGTGCATGAAGCGTTGAGGGGAAAAAAGAATGAGGAAGCTTTTCATGTCCTGATAAGGACTTATCTCCAGTTTCATTAAGTGAAAAAGTAACAGTATACACACAGTATACACAGTGCACTACCAATTGTAGGAAAAAAAAAGAAAAGAGCAAATGCACAAGTATCTGTTACTATATGCAAATACAGGAGGACTTAGAAATGGAATCTATAGAGGTACTGATCCTAGAAACCCTTACCTTAGAGGAAGGGAGGTAGGGATGTGTGTGTTAAGTTGCTTGAGTCGTGGCCGACTCTTTGCGACCCTATGGACTGTAGCCTGCCAGGCTCTTCTGTCCATGGGATTCTCCAGGCAAGAATATTGGAGTGGAGAGGGCATATTTTAAAACATAAGGTAAATCACTTTATACCTTTAGATTTTGTATATTGTACACGGATATACATGGATGGAGTAAAACGGATGGACTACCTACTCAAAGAAAAAAAAGCCGTGAAAAAGAATGTATATCTGAGCTGTCTCAAATATCAAGACTGACACTTGGAATTTCTTTCTTTCTTTCTTTTTCTTAACATCCATTTATTCACTCCATATTAACCAACTGCCTGAGTGCCAGGCATTGTGCCAGACCCTGGGGACAGGGTGTGGAGCCAAACCCAGAGGTGCCTCTTGCTGTCACAGAGTCTGCTGACTGCTGGACCCAACTAAAGGCCAGGTATATGTCCCAGGGTGGCCTAATCTAGTCTGGGGTGGGGTGGGGTGGGCTGCGGACGGCATTCTGGGGAGCGAGAACTTCTTGTGCAAAGGTTCTGCCATGCGAGGGAGCAAAGCGGTTCAAGTGCCAGAAGAAGATCAGGATGGAGGATCCCAGAGAGGACACAGGCAGCTGAGGTAGGAGGTGAGGAGACACCAGTTGGGACCAAGCATTCAGATATTGACCTTTATCCTATTATTTAACATCATAACTTACTTTCTGAACATCCTTTGTATGACGAGATGCATGTTTTCTTCTATGTATACTTTTTTCCCTTACAAATTCTAAGAGGATGTCAGGGCAGAACTTGGTATAGCTCTTTCCAGGAGAAATGGAGCATCTCACTAAATCTGGAATATCAGACACTCACATCAACTTGTTCTTTCCACCTCAGGACACTGGCCTGACTTCCAAGGGCCAGAGCCTGCCTTTATTTGCCTGAGGGCTTTCTTTGTCAGTTGGAGTCCTCCTCACACTGTGAGGTCCACAGATGGGTACCCTAGAGAGTTAATGCCTCAGAGAGCAGCCCTCAACCAATGACTTGAAGAGAATTGGGATACTCGTAGCCCAGCTTCTCCACTTTGGCTTTCACCAGTCTTTCTCCTTTTGATCACTGGGGACTTGGGAAGACTGGTTTTGATGAGTTCAGTTGCAGAATTTGAGCTGAATTAAAATCCTAGGTCTTTTGACCTCATCTTAAGTCTTATCAGGAGAGCACGTATTACTAGTCACATTTTCTTCTCAAGAACACAGCTGCTGTTTCTTTGATCTTTAGTTTCACTAAATACAAGTCACAGAGGAGGCACTCATTTATAGATTGTCTTGGCTTCCATTTTCTATCAAGATAGTCAACTCACATTTTTAGCCTATGGTCACTTTATACTCTTCTATGCACCAAAAGCAATATTGAAATTATCAAGAACCAGATAAACAGATGTCAAGTAGTCTGGGTGGATCAAAAATATTATTTTATGTGACTATTTATGAAGGACTTTCACCTTTAAGCCTTTAAACTAAAATACATGCTCGGTATAGCTAATTCTCCACATCCCGTCTCTCACACTCTTCATTTGTTACTTTTGAAAAAAATCAGTGAAATTTTCCGCAGAGATCAGATGTGAAGAAATCTGTGGCAGGGTGAAATTTTATAGTCTGGATGCTGCCTTTTTATTAAGGTGTCATTTCCTTTCCTTAAGAAGAATGAGGCTCTTTTAGGGTGGGTCTCTGTGAATGACTCAAACCCTTTTAGTTTGGGAAGTCCAAGTACCAAGATAATTTTCACGCTGGGATTACTTGTCCAGATGGTTTGAGCGCAGTTTTCTTGGCATGCTTATAAGAACACAGGAATTTTCAGGGGAAACAAGAGAACATAGTAGGGAGGAGAAGAGGTGGAGAGGATAAGTGTGGCTAAGAAGTCAGAAAAAATTTTGGATTCCACAAAATGGCACTGGTTGAACTGGAATCAGTTCCTAGTTATATTTGGCAATGGTAGCCCTCTGCCTTCTCCAAGAGCACAGACTTTTCTTTGTCATAGTGGGAATTACATGACTCTCCTAATAGAGAACAGAGGAGGAAAGAACCAGAGAGAAATTCGCAGTGCTGATGGAGGTAAGCATGGAGGGGTAGCAGAGAACCTCACTAGCAGGAAACCTGGGGGGAACTCCTGTATGTCTGCATGGGGCACTGAGTGAGACAGAGAAGGAAGGCTGTGAACGGAGATATCATTTCAAAGAGCTGCTTAGACCCCAAAACATAGTATGGGCAGGAGACTTTCTCTGATGGCTTCAGCAGTCACAGAACTAAAGTGTGGAAGAATGCTGAGATGCCCCACAAGATTCCCCTGGTAGGCACACACTATCTCCTGGTCAGGCAGTCAACTACTATTCTAAGCACTGCTGTGAAAAATTTTGGGAGATGTAATTTAGGTCCCAAATCAGCTGACTTTAAGATCAGGTTTTGGTCCAGCAGGATCTAAGACACTCCACATGAGTCCTTTAAAGACAGAGTGGCATAGATGAGAGTCAGAGAGGCCTGGAGGAAAGCAAACAACCATGTTTGTGAAATGCCCATGGAGGTCATATGGCAAGCAGTGCAGGCGACCTGCAGGAGCTGAGGATGACTCCCAACTGACAGCTAGGACATCAGTCCTACAACTGCAAGGAAATTAATTCTACCAACAACTGGTGTGCTTTTTAGAGGAGCCAAAGCCCCTGATAAGAACTGCAAGTCTTGGCTGACATCTTGATTTCAACCAAGTGAGACCCTAAACAGAGAATCTAGCCATGCTGTGCTCAGACATCTCACCTACAGAAACTGGGAGATAAACTTGTGGCAATTTGTTACTCAGCAATAGAGCAGTAAGTCACAGGACAATAGTTAGAGTCACAGTCAGACAATCAGTGGGGCTTTGTGATCAGGAGGAGCTTCTCTTTCTTCAAATGTCTCTGATTAAACCCCTGGCTCCACCAGTCACCAGGTATGTTATTTGTAACAAATTACCTAACCTCTCTAAAACTTAGTTTTATTATATGCAAATTTAAGATTAAAATGATAGGTAAGATTTTTTAAATGTTATGAAGATTAGAATGAACTAATACGTATCAAGTCCTAAATATGATGCATGACATTTAACAAATGCTCAAAAAGCAAGAGTAAGCAGCAGCAGCCATGATCATGCAACACAAATCATGTGTTAGGCCCTCTGCAAGGGGCTTCCTAGGATTCATCCTCACAGAAATTACATGAGGATGAAATTATTATACCCATTTTATAGATGGGGAAAATGAAACTCAGAGAAGTTCAATAACTTGTTATGCACCTAGTAGCTGGAGGAGTTAGAATTAAAATATGGGGCTTTTTGAGTCTAAATACCATCAGCTGAACCTCTTAATATTTTAAGCTCTATTCACAGCAAAGAGGTCACAACTCTCGAGATTCCTCTTTGGAGGAGAATCAAAGCGACAGGTTGGGATTCGGGCTTACTGAGTGTCTCAAAATGGAGCCAAAATGATTACCATTTCTTTAGCCATGGTCTCGGATTTGTAGGATGCTCTCCCCTGTCTCCCTGCCCTCCTTGTTTGGGTATCTCCTACTTAACTTTAGACCTCAGCTCAAATACTACTTCCTTAAGAAGGCCTTCTCTGACTCCACCGTCAAACCAGACTCACTTCAACATATTCTCATAAAGTTTCCTTCTTTTATAATAGTTCCCACAGTTTATCATTATGTGCTAGATGAGCGGTTCTCATCCAGGGAACATTTGTCTATGTTGGGGGACAGTTTTTATTATCACAACTGGAGGGGCCAGTGCAAATTCCATGAATAGGTCATGGATAATGCTAAATATCACAGGTTATAGAGTCCATACAACAAAAATGATCTGGCATCAAATGTCAACTGCAACATGAATAAATGCTCAACAGCACTCATTATTAGAGAAATGCAAATCAAAACTACAATGAGGTATCACTTCACATGGGGCAGAATGGCCATCATCAAAAAATATACAAGCAAGGTGGTGGGAATGTAAATTGACACAGTCACTATGGAGAACAGTATGGAGATTCCTTAAAAAAAACTAATAACAGAACTACCAGAGGACCCACAAATCCCACTACTGGGCATATACCCTGAGAAAATTGTAATTCAAAAAGACACATGCACTCTGATGTTCACTGCAGTGCTATTTACAATAGCCAGGACATGGAAGCCACCTAAATGTCCATCAACAGATGAATGGATAAAAAAGTTGTGGTACATATATACAATGGAATATTAGTCATAACAAAGAATAAATTTGAGTCAGTTCTAGTGAGGTAGATGAACCTAGAGCCTATTATACAGAGTGAAGTCAGAAAGAGAATAACAAGTATTGTGTATTAATGCATATATATGGAATCTAGAAAAATGGTACTGATGAGCCTATTTGCAGGGCAGGAATAGAGACACTGACATAAAGAACAGACTTACCGACATGAAGAACGGACTTACCGACATAGCAGGGAAAGGAAAAGATGGAGCAAATTGAGTGAGTAGCACTGAGACACATACATTGCCATATGTAAAATAGCTAGCTAGGAGGAAGTTTCTATTTGATAAAGGGAGCTCTAGTGCTCTGTGACAACTCGGCAGTGGGGGCGATGGGGGAGGATAGAGTGGGGGGTTGGGAAAGAGGTTCAAGAGGGAGGGGACATATGTATTCTTACGACTGATTTGTGTTGTTGTATGGCAGAAACCAACACAACATTGTATAGCAATTATTCTCCAATTAAAAATAAATTAAAAAAAAGAAAAAAGAGAAAAAAATAAAAAGAAAACCTAACAAATGAGAGAAAATATTGACAACTTCTATATCTGATTATAGAGACTTGTATCCAGTATATGTGTGTGTGTGTTTGTGTATGTGTGTGTGTATATATATATATAGAGAGAGAGAACTTGTAAAACAGTAAAAGAGAAACCAATTTAAATATGGGAAACAAGTTAAAAAAAAATGTCAGTTGCACCAATGCTAAGAAACCTGTCTTGTATTTATTTATATTTTAAAATAAAAATAAGATCATGGTTACAGATCATTTGCTTTTATAATTAAAAGTGATTCCTGAACATTTATTTATTCATTTATCTAATATTACTAGTTTTCCAGAAGCAGACTTACAGATATTGAAAACAAACTTATGGTTACCAAAGGGGAAACATGGTGGTGAAGGGATAAATCAGGAGCTTGGGATGAACATACACACACTATTATGTATAAGATAGTAACCAACTAACAAGGACCTACTGCATAGCATAGGGAACTCTACTCAATATTCTCTCATAACCTATCTGAGAAAAAATTCTAAAATAGAATGACTGTATGTATAACTGATTCACTTCGCTGTACACCTGAAACCAACACAATGTTGTAAATCAACTATATGACAATAAGATTAAAACACTAAAAAATTAATAGTACTAGTTTCCTTCTAGTGTGAAAATTCTTTCATGCCATCATCTAGCTTTCCATAACATCGTTCTTTTTAGGATGGCATGTCATTAATACCAACCAATTCTCTATTATTGGACATTTAGATAGATCCTTTTCCCCTCCTTTTTTTCTTTGGCTTTTTTCCCCCTCTCTCTCTTTTTTTGGTCTTTTTGCTATTATAAACACCACCATCATGAACATCTTTGTGGCTTAACTTTACACACATCCCTGATGACTCCTTCATTTGATTTGACCCTAAATGCTATGGAAATCACTTTGTATTGCTGAAGTTAACCAAGAACCCATGGTCAACAGCAAACCCACAAACATTTCAAGGGATAAAATCAAGTGTTTGCCCCCTCCTAATAATGCTGATGGGGGAGCCAAGGCTGTAAGAGAAGAGAGGCAGGACAGCCAATTCTCACTTGAGATGTGGTTTTCACATCGTCTAAACCTGCTGGGGCAGGCCGGCCTTTGGCAGGGACTAAGTTTATAATCTCTTTTACCAGAGGTTTCCAAAAATTCTCAACTACATTCTGAATTCCCAGTGAAGATTCTTGACATTCACAAAGTTAAAGAAAAAGATGTGCTCAAAGACAAATTAAGCCCGAGAATGCCAACTGGCTGGAGATCATTCTTTCTGTGTAAGGAAGGTAGACAGCACAGTCAAAGCCCTAAGTAAACAGCTTACAGAGACAAAAGACAAGGTGTTTTCTTTTCTGAGCACTGGAAATTCAGGAACAACTTGCGTCAGATTTTGCAACTCTCACAAGAGTTTGGCTATCACAACATAATGACTGTATTCCTGGAGCAGTCTCAGAACCAATTACCAGGTTTTTTGACCTGAAAGTCAAAGATGGCCATGAAACCAGACAAAACCAGGTGAGATTTGAAGACTGGTGGGGATACAAACAGGGCTGAAATAAAGGTGATGGGGACAATAGGGTATCTTGGAAAGATATCAAAATCTTTCCGCCTCTCAACTCTGACAATTATTTGACTCTATGTGGACAGTTTGCACTTGAAGCATTCTTCAGGTGAGGACAGGACAAAGAGAGAAAGGATGTGTTCTGGTCAAACAAAGAACATATCTTGTAAATGTGGGAGGTGACTTCTGGCATCATGTTTTCAGGACATAAGGGGTTAAAATCCAGGAAGAAGCGACCCAACCCCAAAGCATTTAAGTTGTATGGTTTTCCTGGGCATAAAGGCATAGAAAGAGTCCAGGGGAAGGGAAGAATGTGTTGTTCATAAAAGCTAAAGCTAAGCAAACAGTGCAGGTTGGAAAGGAAATGCAGTGTCTTAATATTGTGCAAAAGAATAGATGATAAATCTATTTAGAATTGACAGAAGCAGCCATGTAAATAATCCAACAAGCATTGCTCCAAAATCTGGAGAATGAATAACGTGATATCTTGCCCTGGCATATTTCTCTTTCTAAATATGTTTCCTATAATTTATTGTTAAAATGAATGAGCATTCCCTGAATGGCTGGAGAAGGGGGATCTGCATTTTGAACAGCACTAAGAGATGCCCCTGAGGTTAAAACATTCCTGCAGATAACTTATACAGGCATCAGTGAGAGTTGACTGGGGGTGCTATTATCTAGGGTTTTTTCAAGTTAAAAAACTTTTGAACCCACTGTTGTCCACTCCTAGTTTTGGTGTGGTTTTTCTAGTGCCCTGCATCCTACTGACAACTCAGTTTGCATTCCCTGACCGAGAAGACATTCACTGCATTTTGTTAGCCAGTTTTACTTTCTTATTTTATCACTACTAGCTGAAATTTTCTTAATTAATTTTAATCTTTTAAAACTTGTATATGAGCTGTGAGGTTTAAAGGAATAGGAACTCCTCTGTTTTGTTTGCTGTTGTATTTTTCTATGCCTAATATACTACTTGGCTCACAGATGGTGCTCAGTAAATTTCGCTAAGTAAATCAACATGTTTTCATCAATGTACTTTCTAGAAAGGAATTCAGGGCTCCTTGAAGATGCATAGCCAGCTAAACTCCTTCAAATGATTTCTGACCTTCACATCCTTATTTTTTTTTTTTTTAACCCCTTTTCAAATATTAAGATATAAATCACCAACAGTAAACTCCATCTCCCTTAGTATATGGTTCTGCAAGTTTTGATAAATGCATTCAGTCATGTAACCACCACAATCAAGATAGGAAGAGTTTCATCACCTCCCAAACCGTCCCCCACCCTGAACCCTGGGCTATTTAGCAGCTAATCACTCTCTGCACCTCTGCCCTGGCAACCGCCTCTCTGATTTCTGTCCATACAGGAGCAAGTCTTTAGAATCTGGCTTCTTTCATTTAGTATAATGCACTGGAGACTCATCATACTGTATCATTAATTCGTTCCTTTCAATGGCTGAGTCGCTTCCCTTGTATGGATGTACGAAGTTTGTTTATCCATTCCCCACTTGAGGGATATCACCTCATCTCTTCTTATATGGAAAAGTAATGCCTTCACAGAGGCTAAGAGCAGAAGTTTGGGTTCAGCTAAACACAGGACTGAATCCTAGGCTTGATACTTCCTAGCTGTGTGAACTTTGGGCAGGTCAGCAAACTACCATGGCTCAGTTTCCTCAGAAGAGTATTGGAGGAAATCTATACAAAGCACTGAGCAAAAGGTCTGGGAAATAAAAAGTGAACAGTGAATGGCAGCCACAATCATTTTGGGGTAGACTGGAGTGAGTTCCTGCTGAAACTTCCCTTCCTCTGATCACTGTACCAATTTTTAGTCATCTGGTCATTACTTAACAGGTTTCAACCTCAGTTTATTTAACTAAAAAGTGGGGCCAATAATACAATTTCATAGAGTTACTTTGCAGGCTAAATGGGCTAATATATGTAACTATCCTAGTGTGGTGGTGCCTGGCCCATAGGAGGTCCTCAAGGAACAGCAGTTAGAAAATGAGTGTTGGGACTTCTCTGGTAGTCCAGAGGCTAAGACTGCATGCTCCCTGTGCAGGGGGCCCAGGTTCAACCCCTAGTCAGGGAACTAAATACCACAGGCTGCAACTGAAAGTTTTAATGCTGTAACTAAAGATCCCGCATGCTGCCGGTAACACATGTGCAGCCAAATAAATAAATAATTTTTTCTAAAGAAAGGAAAATGAGTGCTGAGATCACTTGGTTAATGTGACTCTTCTTCCATCTTCAGGGTTTGCATGAATAAGCAGGAAGCAGTGTTGTATAGGCGAGGAGTGGGGATACAGGCTTGGCAGTCAGACTGCTTGGATTTGACTCACTGCTCTGCCCCTTCCTAGCTGAGTGACCCTGGACAAGTTACTTCATGTCTCTGTGTCTCAGTTTCCTAATCTGAAGCATGAAGAAAATAATACCCACCCACAGGGCTGTTTCGGGAATTACATGAGACAGGGCATGTCAAGTGCTTAGAAAAATGCCTAGTACATGGAGTTCAATAAAACATCAGTGGTGAAGATGCTGCTGATTGTTAGACACGGTATGTGTCTGATTCTTGTAGATGACCTGAGTTTTAGGTCTCTATATCATCACAGAAGTGAACAGCTCTGGGCACAATGTAGGAGTGCAGTGTATGCTCGTTGAATTAATCTGAATTGACATATATCTCTTCGGGTCACATTATGATCTCAAAATTTCATTATATATATTACAGTGCTAAGCAAAGCCAATTTTCAAAGGGTACATTCTGTGAAACTACTAGTACCACCACTGAGATTCGGAGAAGCAGTTGACATATATTACTTATGTAAGAGGACTTTCATTAAGATGACTGTGTGATATTTTCCATACTCTCACTTCTTTCAGAGAATCTCAGTCTTGATTTTTCTGACAGCTCTTTTAGAGTTCAGTTGTTTTGTCCTTCAGAGAAGAGTACATTCAATTTTTGCAATGACCTGGTTGCCTTTGTCTGTTTTCTGGTTCCAGGACTGACCTGCTGTGTGACTCCAGATAAAGTGATTGCCTTCTCTGTACCATAGATGCTCCATCAACTACTTTTGCACATTACAGAGTTAAATCAACAATTCCTGTTTAGTTGCTGGATATACATAAGGGTGGGAGGTGTGTACTGAGGTAGGGGAAGGCACTCTAAAAGTTACTGTTGTTTACTGTAAAGAAGTGAGGGATTTTAGACATTGCCTGGTGATGGGCCTGTATGGACTGTACATGTGTGTATGTCGCTATCAAGCTCACATTGAGGTCTCTTTATATATTCATTCATCCATTTTACACCTGTCAAGCATCTATTGTCTTGCCTAGCTATCAACAGGACAGTCTGCTCTGTGGGCAGGGTACAAAGCCCTGGTAGTGGGGTGGTATGAGGCAGTTAATTCCACATGACTTTCTGCTGCCATGCCAATGGTCAGGGATGCCTGGGGTCAAAACCAGTCCAAATGGAGTGAATCCTCTAAATTCTGGTGGGAACTGCCAAAAAAGAAACTCACTGTTTCCTCCTGGACTTGACATTAGAAGCAAGTACTGGTGCCCATTCTGCCACCCAGGGGAGGCTATCCAAGAATGGAGCCAAACAGAGGGAGTTGGCTGAGGAACAGAGGAAGACACACACGCACACGTGCACACACACACACAGAATGGGAAATGAGGTCCTAGTGACAGAGTATGCAGAGAAGGCAATGGCACCCCGCTCAAGTACTCTTGCCTGGAAAATCCCAGGGATGGGAGCCTGGTGGGCTGCCATCTATGGGGTCGCACAGAGGCAGACACGACTGAAGTGACTTAGCAGCAGCAGCAGCAGCAGTGACAGAGTATGAGGCCTGACTCCAAGTGTTAACTGAAGGCGACACTTCCTATGTATTTTCTACTGATGTATCTATTGATGATTGTTTTAAATTCTGTAAGCCAATCAGTCCCCGTCCCATCTGTTTTTTTGGGCATATGTCGGTTTGGGCTCTATTTTCTGTTATAGCCTCTTACTAGTTATGAAAACTTGGGGTTACACAACCATACTGAGAGCTTCAATTTCTACATTTGTAAAATGGGGGTAAAAGTTTATAATGTGGGGTTTTATTGTGAGAATTAGAAATGATATGAGTATATAGTAGTACACAAAGAAACAAATCTTTCCCGAATGTTACCTTTGCAGGGGAAACTGTGCTGATCTTCCTATTGAAAATTTTAAGGGCTCAGCACCTTCCATCTCACAAAGCCTGCTTTGTTTCTGCAGCATTTATTCTCTGTCTTTATTTCTGAAGCACTTATTACAAAATCATATATGTAATCGTCCCTGAATCTGCGTCTTTTGCCCTGTCACTTCATGGTCCCCTTCACTGGGTCTGGGCTCTGTCATGTGACTTCCTTTGGTCAGTGGTGTATTAGTAACTAGAATGCAAGCAGAGACTTGAGAAGTGTGTGTGCCTTTCCATTTTTTCCTTTTGCAGAACTGGACTGTTCCTCTTTGCATGTCTGCCTTGCCATGAGAATTTGCTGGGGCTAGTCTGCTGGCGGGATGGGAGAGACATAGGCCAGAATGTCCTAGTTTGCTCCAGCTGACCCGGGATGACTGAGTCCTCAGCCAAAAGCCAGCCAGACATGTGAGCAAGCCAAGCCGAGACCAGAAGAAGCAAACAGCCTAAATCACTGATGGGGAGAATCAGGAACTACAGAAATGGCTACAATTTTAAGAAACTGAGATGTGGGGTGCTTTGTTATGCAGCAAAGGCTACCTGATACACTGACATAACATTAGTCTACCTATTTGCATGTGTACTATCTTTCTCCCCCAACTAGACTGGGAACCCCAAGAAGGTAGGGATTTTTACATGTTTTGTTCAGAGCCTGGCAGATAGTAGGTACTTGGATAATACTGTTGAATGTTAAATGAGTAACACAGAAGTGGCCTACAAAGTGGCATGTGAGTTGATGTTTAACGAATGGTAGCTGTTATAATAATAATAATGTTTAATATTTTTTACGAATATTTTTTTTTTTAAGGGTGTTTTTTTTAATGTTTAAAAATAAGACACGTGGATAGATGGCATTTTTTCTTCGTTAAGGACAATGAAGGTGGCATGCACAAAAATAATGATCATATTGGCTATATTAGCTAACCTTGCCAAGGAGAACACAGAGACCTATTCCCATCTGACTCTCCACATGACAAATAGAGAATAGAAATCATTCTTCTGTCAAATTCCAATGTGAAGCCAAGTGCATTTTGTTAGCTCGGGCTGGTGACTTACATCATAGAAGATGAGAGAAAATCCCTGAAAGATGGCAACAAACTTAAAAAGAAATCCAAAGAAATTTTTGCCATTTCCTGGATTCCAGAGAAAGCAAAATTGAAACAAAGGGAAAGATGGATTCAATGATTCAAAGCCAAAGCATGATGACCTCAGGATTCATTTCTACCTTGATCTCTTTTATGGACGTGAGAGTTGGGACTATAAAGAAAGCTGAGCGTTGAAGAATTCATGCTTTTGAACTGTGGTGTTAGAGAAGACTCTTGAGAGTCCCTTGGACTATAAGGAGATCCAACCACTTCATCCTAAAGGAGATCAGTTCTGAATATTCATTGGAAGGACTGATGTTGAAGCTGAAGCTCCAATACTTTGGCCACCTCTTGCAAAGAGTTGACTCACTGGAAAAGACCCTCATGCTGGGAGGTATTGGGGGCAGGAGGAGAAGGGACGACAGAGGATGAGATGGCTGGATGGCATCACTGACTCGATGGACATGAGTTTGAGTGAACTCCGGGAGTTGGTGATGGACAGGGAGGCCTGGCGTGCTGCAATTCATGGGGTCGCAAAGAGTCGGACACGACTGAACAACTGAACTGAATACTTTTTATGACAGAACAAACTTCTTTTCTCAGGTTCTTCTATTATCTTTCATGCTGATATTGTGAAAAAAAAGGGAAAAGACAAGCCACTCTCCTTTGAGTACAGGATGGATAATGAGAGTTGGCAATAATGTCAGATGCAGGCTTAATTCTTTTCTTACAAATTCACTTGGGATTGTGGGTGTTACAGACACAAAGCTTTTCATTTTTTAAGTTGGTAGGTGTGGCCCTAGCAGTCCCTGGGGATGTAGTTCAGTTGATATTTATGTGTGTAGGTGGAAGCAAAGCGTGTCCAGAGGTAGATTTATAGCAGAGGTAACATTCTTTTAAAACTTCCATCATTTTTGAAGAAATTCATTAGTTACTGGATTATCTGTGTAATTCCTCTCTTCTCCACCAGGCTCTCAGCTCCATGAAGGAGGGGACTACTTCTACTTTATTCACAATTATACCCACACCATCCATTACAGTACAAGTACTTAAATCTACTTGTTTGGGAAATAAATTGTGCCCTTATTCATTTTAAGAACATAAGCTTCCCGAACTGAGGGACTACATCTTCCCACAAATAGCGTGGGAGCATGGCACTACAGTTCAGTTCAGTTCAGTTCAGTCGCTCAGTTGTATCCAGCTCTTTGCAACCCATGGACCACAGCACACCAGGCCTCCCTCTCCATCACCAACTCCTGGAGTTTACCCAAACTCATGTCCATCAAGTCAGTGATGCCATCCAACCATCTCATCTTCTGTCATTCCCTTCTCCTCCTGCCCTCAATCTTTCCCAACATCAGGGTTTTTCCAATGAGTCAGCTCTTCACATCAGGTGGCTAAAGTACTGGAGTTTCAGCTTCAACATCAGTCCTTCCAATGAACACTCAGGACTGATTTCCTTTAGGATGGACTGGTTGGACCTTCTTGCAGTCCAAGGGACTCTCAAGAGTCTTCTCCAACACCACAGTTCAAAAGCATCAATTCTTCAGCGCTCAACTATCTTTATAGTCCAACTCTCACATCCATACATGACTACTGCAAAAACCATAGCCTTGACTAGATGGACCTTTGTTGACAAAGTAATATTTCTGCTTTTTAATATGCTGTCTAGGTTGGTCATAACTTTCCTTCCAAGGACTATGCATCTTGTAATTTCATGGCTGCACTCACTATCTGCAGTGATTTTGGAGCCCCCCCCCCAAAAAAAAAGCCCCAAAACAGCCCCACTGTTTCCACTGTTTCACCATCTACTGCTGTGAAGTGATGGGACTGGATGCCATGATCTTTGTTTTCTGAATGTTGAGCTTTAAGCCAACTTTTTCACTCTAACTTTCATCAAGAGTTCTTCACTTTCTGCCATAAGAGTAGTATCATCTGCATATCTGAGGTTATTGATATTTCTCCCAGCAATCTTGATTCCAGCTTGTGCTTCATCCAGCCCAGTGTCTCTCATGATGTACTCTGCATAGAGGTTAAATAAGCAGGGTGACAATATACAGCCTTGATGTACTACTTTTCCTATTTGGAACCAATCCGTTGTTCCATGTCCAGTTCTAACTGTTGCTTCCTGACCTGCATACAGATTTCCCAAGAGGCAGGTCAGGTGGTCTGGTATTCCCATCTCTTTCAGAATTTTCCACAGTTTATTGTGATCCACACAGTCAAAGGCTTTGGCATAGTCAATAAAGCAGAAATAGATGTTTTTCTGGAACTCTCTTGCTTTTTCCATGATCCAGCGGATGTTGGCAATTTGATCTCTGGTTCCTTTGCCTTTTCTAAAACCAGCTTGAACATCTGGAAGTTCATGGTCATGTATTGCTGAAGCCTGGCTTTGAGAATTTTGAGCATGACTTTACTAGTGTGTGAGATGAGTGCAATTGTGTAGTAGTTTGAGCATTTTTTGGCATTGCCTTTCTTTGGGATTGGAATGAAAACTGACCTTTTCCAGTCCTGTGGCCACTGCTGAGTTTTCCAAGTTTGCTGGCATATTGAGTGCAGCAATTTCACAGTGTCATCTTTCAGGATTTGAAATAGCTCTACTGGAATTCCATCACCTCAACTAACTTTGTTTGTAGTGATGCTTCCTAAGGCCTACTTGACTTTGCATTCCAGGATGTCTGGCTCTAGGTGAGTGATCACACTATCATGATTATCTGGGTTGTAAAGATCTTTTTTGTACAGTTCTTCTGTGTATTCTTGCTACCTCTTAATGTCTTCTGCTTCTTTTAGGTCAATACCATTTCTGTCCTTTATTGAGCCCATCTTTGCATGAAATGTTCTCTTGGTATCTCTAATTGTCTTGAAGAGATCTCTAGTCTTTTCCATTCTATTATTTTCCTCTATTCCTTTGCACTGATCACTGAGGAAGGCTTTCTTATCTATCCTTGCTCTTCTTTGGAACTGTGTACTCAATGGGTATATCTTTCCTTCTCTCCTTTGCTTTTTGCTTCTCTTCTTTTCACAGCTATTTGTAAGGCCTCCTCAGACAGCTATTTTGCTTTTTTGCATTTCTTTTCCTGGGGATGGTCTTGATACCTGTCTCCTGTCCAACATCATGAACTTCCATCCATAGTTCATCAGGCACTCTGTCTATCAGATCTAGTCCCTTAAATCTATTTCTCACTTCCACTGTATAATCATAAGGGACTTGATTTAGGTCATACCTGAATGGTCTAGTGGTTTTCCCCATTTTCTTCAATTTAAGTCTGAATTTGGCAATAAGGAGTTAATGATCTGAGCCACAGTCAGCTCCTGGTCTTGTTTTTGCTGACTGTATAGAGCTTCTCCATCTTTGGCTGCAAAGAATATAATCAATCTGATTTCAGTGTTGGCCATCTCGCCATCATATATGTGCAATCACCCTCACTTTGGGGCAAATTTCCTTTGCCCATTACTATGTGCCAGGCACTGTTTTAAGCACATGATATGTGCAGGGAGGCCCTGTAAAAAGTCCCATTTTATAGATAAGGAATAAGAAACACAGTAAACCTCTGTTGGAATACTGTCACATACATAGGGCAAGACCCCCGCTGCCCCGGAATCTCTGTCCCTCAACTTTACTTAAGGGGGTCAGGATAGAGCAAGGCTTCCTCCTAAGGGTTCTAAGAAGAACTATATATCTGAGTTGCTCTAGAAGGAAATAAAGACTTCTGCGGTGAGCAGACTTATGTGCCATGCCACATCCCTTTGGCCCACCTTAGCTCAGGGCAGCTGTGTGGAAAGTTCCACGCACATTGCCAGAGTTCCATGTCAACCATTTCCTTGCTGTCTCTTTGCTTTGTTGCCTTAGCGTTTTCCCGAAAGCTGCAGCAGGTTGCTCTGCCAGCATTCAGGTGCAACCTAGGAAGGGCAGGGCATCTAACACCTCACGGACAACCTTCAGCCAATAAGAGCCTGAGAGCCTCAACCTTTAGTGGGACGATCTTGAGGCACGTTTTATATGGTTCCTCAGCTGTTCTCCTGCAACACTGAGTTTCCATTACTCATATTTGTATTCAGCTCCTAAAGCATCTTGTTCTTTTCCTGTTTCCTGCTCCCCACTCCTTCACGTTTCATCACTGGAATCTACTCAGAAATAAACTGTACCTGAACCCAAGCCTTTGTCATTGCTTCTGGGAGAAGTCAAACTAAGACATATGGTCAAATAATAAGAAAACCCTGCATGCTCTATTTCTCTGTCAGACATCCAAAATGCACGTTAACATATTCAAAGCTCTGAAAAGTCCTGCTGCAAAGTTACCTGTCTAGCTCTCTTTAGGGCTGCCCTGGTGGCTCAGTGGTAAAAAACCCACCTGCAATGCAGGAGTTATAGGAGATGCAAGTTCAGTCCCTGGGTTGGGAAGACCCCTGGGAGGAGGGCATGGCAAACCTCTCCAGTATTCTTGTCTGGGGAATCCCATGCACAGAGGAGCCTGGTGGGCTACAGTCCATAGGGTCTCAAAGAACCGAACATGACTGAAACGACTTAACACAGACATACACAGTTCTCTTTAACTCAGGGCTTCCCAAACTCATCTGCCACAGAATGGTTTACTCCTAAGATCTTTAAGATCCTGGAATGTGCTTTGAGAAACGCCCATCAGTATAATCTCCAGCACCCTCTTCCTCACTTGCTTTCTTCATGGTAATGGGTGGATCCAGCATTGGCTGCCATTCCCTGGCCTGGAGCCAAAAGCCAAATAGAGCTTCCTGGATGAGAGATTTCTCAGCGTCAGGGAACAGAATCTTCAGACAAGGCCTTTCCGGAAACTGTCTTTCCCTTTTCCTTACAAATGGGATGGTCAGCCTGCTGCTGGGGCCAGGAATGTCTGGCTTGACTGAGTTGGGAATGCAGCTGTGGGCATCCTGAGAAAAAGCTCTATTTGCTGATGACATGGGAGCCCAGATGTGATGAACAAGAGATGCATGCCACCCAGTCTCCCACCCCTGCTCTTCTGCTCACAAGTAGCCATGGGAGAATTTAACTGGCATGGGTCCAGAGAGGATAATTATTTCCAAAGGTGGTGCACAGTAGGGCACTCAGGAGACCCAATCAGTGCAGGATCAGCAGGGTGCGTGTGGAAACCTGGGGCCTGAACCTCCCTGTGGGAGTGGGATGGTGGGAGTGGAGAGGGCTGCCCAGCAGCTGGTCCATCTTCCTTCACAACTCAACATCTTACGTTTAAGTAATAGCATTTGGGTTCTTGGATTTGGGGGATCAAGTCATATGTATTTGAGAGACTTGCTTGAAGATCTCTTCATTCCCTTGTTTAATAAAAATGAAACCAATGAAAATAATAATAATGGGAATATCAATTTCTGAATTCTTTGTGAAGAATATATACATGCAGCCCTTTATCAAATCCTTTATATTCAATGATTGTTCTGGGTTAGAGTTTCTTATCCTCAGCATTATTGACATTTTGGGCTGGTTCATTCTCTGTCATAGGGCTCTCCTGTACATGGCGGAGGCTGAGCAGCATCCCAGGCCTCTACTCACTTAACGCCAATAGTGCCTTTCTCTTCCCAAATTGTTACATACAAAAATACTTTCAGATACTGCGCAATGTTTCCTGGAGTTGTAAAGTCAGTCACAGATGGGAGCTATGGTCTATGTTAAAGGGGCAGGGTAGGTATCATGGTTAAAGCACAGTTTTCCAGCTCAGCTGTCTCTGTCCAAATTCTGGTTCTACCATTTATTAGCCTCATGAATTTAGATACATTAGTTAACTTCTCCCTCCTTCATGGATCACAGACTTGTCATGACAAAGGGGTTTGCATAACTCAATGAAGCTATGAGCCATACTGTGCAGGGCCACCCAAGATGGATTGGTGGAAAATTCTGACCAAATGTGGTCCACTGGAGAATTCTTGCTGTGAGAACCCCATGAACAGTACAAAAAGGCAAAAAGATATGTAACTAGAAGATAAGCCCGCTGGGTCGGAAGGTATCCAATATGCTATTGGGGAAGAGTGGAGGGCAATTACTAGTAGCTCTAGAAAGAATGAAGTGGCTGAGCCAAAGTGGAAGTAACACTCAGTTGTGGATGTGTCTGGTGGTAAAAGTAAAGTCTGATGCTATAAATAACCATATTGCATAGGAACCTGGAATGTTAGGTCCCTGAATCAAAGTAAATTGGATGTGGTCCAGCAGGAGATGGCAAGAGTGAACATCAACGTTTTAGGAATCAGTGAACTAAAATGGACAGGAATGGGAGAATTTAATTCAGGTGACTGATATATCTATTACTGTGGGCAACAATCCCTTAGAAGAAATGGAGTAGCCCTCATAGTCAACAGAAGAGTCTGAAATACAGTACTTGGGTGCAATATCAAAAATGACAGAATGATCTCAACTTGTTTCCAAGGCAAACCAACATCACAGTAATTCAAGTCTATGCCCCAACCACTGATGGTGAAGAAGCAGAATGATTCTATGAAGACCTACAAGACCTTCTAGAACTAACACCAAAAAAAAGATGTCCTTTTTATCATAAGGATTAAAATGCAAAACTGGCAAGTCAAGAAATACCAAGAGTAACAGGTAAGTTTGGCCTTAGGGCACAAAATGAAGCAGGGCAAAAACTAAAACAGTTTTGTCAAGAGAACGCATTGGTCATAGCAAACACTCTTTTCCAACAACAAAAGAGACAACTCTATACATGGGCATCACCAAATAGTTAATATTGAAATCAGACTGATTTTATTCTTTGCTGCTGAAGATGGAGAAGTTCACACAGTCAGCAAAAACAAGACCTGGAGCTGTGGCTCAGGTCATTGGCTCCTTATTGCAAAATTCAGGCTTAAATTGAAGAAAGTAGGGAAAACCACTAGGCCATTCAGCTATGACCTAAAGCAAATCCCTTATGATTATACAGAGGAAGTGATGAATAGATTCAAGGGATAAAATCTTCTGCCTGAAGAACTATGGATGGAGGTTTGTAACATTGTAAAGGAGTCAGTGACCAAAATCATCCCAAAGAAAAAGAAATGCAAAAAGGCAAAGTGGTTGTCTGAGGAGGCTTTACAAATAGCTGAGGAAGAGAGAAACGACAAGCAACGGAGAAAGGGAAAGATATATCCAACTGCATGCAGAGTTCCAAAGAATAGCAAGGAGAGACAAGAATGCTTTCTTCAACGAATGATGCAAAGAACATAGAGGCAAACAACAGAATGGGAAAGACTAGAGATCTCTTCAAGAAGACTGTAGATATCAAGGGAACATTTCATGTAAGGAAGGGCACAGTAAACGACAGAAACAGTAAGGACCTAACAGAGGCAGAAGAGATTAAGAAGAGATGGCAAGAATACATAGAACAATTATACAAAAAAAGGTCTTAATGACCCAGAAAACCACGATCGTGTGATTACTAACCTAGAGCCAGACATCCTGGAATGAGAAGTCAAGTGGGCATTAGGAAGCATTACTACAAACAAAACTAGTCGAGGTGATGGAATTCCAGCTGAGTTTTCTCAAATCCTAAAAGATGATGCTGTTAAAGTGCTGCACTCAATGTGTCAGCAAATTTGGAAAACTCAGCATTGGCCACAGGACTAGAAAAGGTCAGTTTTCATTCTAATCTCAAAGAAAGGCAATCCCAAAGAATGTTCAAATTATTGGACAACTGTGCTCATTTTGCATGCTAGTAAGGTTATTTTTCAAGCAAGGCCTCAGCAGTATGTGAAATGAGAACTTCCAGATTTGGAAGCTGGGTTTAGAAAGGGCAGAGAAACCAGAGATCAAATTGCCAACATTTGTTGGATCATGAAGAAAGCAAAGGAATTCCAAAAATATTCCAAAAAATTATTGACTACGTGAAAGCCTTTGACTGTATGGATCACAACACACTGTGGAAAATTATATTAAAGAAATTGGAATACCAAACCACCTTACCTGTCTTCTTCGAAATCTGGACGTGAGTCAAGAAGCAACAGGCAGAAGTGGACATGAAACAACAGATTGGTTCAAAATTGGGAAAGGAGTACGACATGGCTATATACTGTTACCTTGTTTATTTAACTTATTATGCAGAGTACATTATGTGAAATGCCAGGCTGGATGAATCACAAGCTGGAATCAAGAGTTCCAGGAAAATATCAACAACCTCAGATATGCAGATGATACCACCCTAGTGGCAGAAAGACAAGAGGAACTAAAGAGCCTTTTGATGAGGGTGAAAGAGGAGACTGAAAAGGCTGGTTTTCTAAAAATCATGGTATCCAGTCCCATCACTTCATGGTAAATAGAAGGGAAAAAAGTGGAAGCAGTGACAAATTTTATTTCCTTGGGCTCCAAAATCACTGCACACTGTGACTGCAGCCATAAAATTAGAAGACATTTGCTCCTTGGAAGAAAAGCTATGACAAACCCAGACAACATATTAAAAAGAAGAGAGATCACTTTGTTGACAAAGGTCCATATAGTCAAAGTTATGGCTTTTCCAATAGTCAGTGACAGCTGGACCATAAAGAAGGCTGAACCCAAAGAACCGATGCTTTTGAACTGTGGTGCTAGGGAAGACTCTTGAGACTCCTGTGGCCTGCAAGAAGATCAAATCAGTCAATCCTAAAGGAAATCAACCCTGAATATTCATTGGAAGCACTGATGCTGATGTTCCAACACTTTGGCCATCTGATGCGGAGCCGACTCATTGGAAAAGACCCTGATGCTGGGAAAGACTGAAGGCAAAGGAGAAGAGGGTAGCAGAGGATGAGATGGTTAGATCGCATCACTGACTCAATGGGCATAAATCTGAGCAAACTCCAGGAGATAATGAAGGATAAAGAAGGCTGGTGTGCTGCAGTCCATGGGGTCACAAAGAATTGGACACGATTTAGTGACCGAACAACAACAACAAAATTTAACTTCTCTGCATGTTAGTTTCCTCTTCCGTACATCTGGGTTAACAAAAGGACCTATCTGAAAGAGTTAGTGTGAAGATTAAAGAGGTTCATATATGTATTTAAGTACTGATGAAGTATTTAGCACAGTCTGGTGTGCAGAAATCTCTCAATAAATGCAAATTTTTATCATCATCAACATCATTAAAAATTTTTTTTTTTTTGCCTTTTCCTCCTGGTCTGTAAACTCTTTGAGCACAGAGAACAAGCCTTATTTTTCAGTTCATGACGTCCAGGAGAGGGGTGTAATAAAGACTGAATTAGGGAGAAAAGGAAGAAGGGAGAGAGGAAGGCAATGTGGAGATTAGCAGTGGAACTTTCAGTGTGAAGGCACAAGAGAGGAAGGTCGAGACCTTCCCCAGACAGTGGCCTCTGTGCAGTGTCTGGAGCTGGGTCTCCAATAGTTTTAGACCAGACCAGGGGCAATTTCACATCCGCATGACAATTCCTGCAATCCTGCCACGGGTAAGAAATAACAGGTATTTTCAGATTGTATTATAGTTGTGGCAGGGGTACTGAAATAGCATTTTCCTTTATCACTTCTTTAAAATTACAGTGGATATCAGATGGGCTGCTCGATCTTGTTATTCAGTACGTTACTAAAGAGGCTCACAGATAATTTGATCACAACTTTTCAATGTAAACACTGTCTTAATGTTTTCTTTTCTAATCCAGTGTATTTTGTTTTACGCATTTCAAAACCTTATTGCGAGAAGGGGTCTGCAGCCCTCAGCAGATTGCCCCAAAGTCCACGTCCAAGGAAACGGGAAGGGTTCTACACCCAGTGCTCTCCAGTTCCCGAATCTGGCCCTTTCGCTAGTTTCAGCTCTCCAATGAGGAAAGTCGTACTCAGTTTTGCCTTCCTGGTGGGAGATGCCCAGGACAGGGTTCAGGAGTGGCTGGTGGAGGATAAAGTCACATCCCAGGCGTGCAGGCTAATAAGGTATCAATTAGGAACCAGCTGAGCTGAGAGTGGAAGTCCAGGGCATGCTGCATTGGGATCTTTCTTCTTGGGGTTTGTTGACAGAACACCATCCACCCCTTCTCCTCCTGGACAGAAATGGGCCAGTTGCCTCCCTTTGCAATGATGCTTTTGCAGAAAATCTGTTGCTGCAGTCCTGGGGCAGACCCTGGTTTCATATGTTTAATACATCTCATTGATGGATTTGTTGTAAACCTTCACTGAGCCCTTCCTGTGTGCCATGTAATTTGCCGAGGGCTGTACCTGGTGATCTCATTCAGGCCTCACAACAACTCCACGGGGAAAGTCCTCCTATTATTTCTATTTTTTACTTATGAGGCAATAGAGGGAGGCTCAAAAGAGCAAGTGACTTGCCCAGATCCAGACAGGTTAAAAGTGGTGGGCTGGGATCTGCATTTGGTATAACTCTTCCAAAAGTCTGTTCCATTGGAATTTGGGGTTATTTGGTTTTTTGTTTGGGTGCAATAGAAATATCTCAATTTTAAGGAAACAGCTCATGTCATGTCCTTTGATAGGCAGTGAGTACAGAGGCAGCTTGTGAACCAGAGACCCATGATAACATCGCAAGTGACTCCACAAACACAATGGGGGCTTTCTGAGAATTCCACAACCCCAGAGTGGAGGACAACCTGCATCACCCTCAAACCTTGCTGTTCTATGATAATCACAAAGGTTGATACCAGTGAGGCCACGCGCGTGTGGGGGGGTGTGTGTGTGTGTGTGTGTGTGTGGGTATGTGTGTGTGTGTGGGTGGGATGCTGAGGCTTAGAGAGAAAGGTATTCTCTTATAATGAGATAATGATCATACAACTCCTGCACACATATCCGTGAATTTTAAATTAAAAAGTCAGGGGAAGTCAAAAGGTACAAACTCCCAGTCAGAAAGTAAACGAGTTGGGGATGTGAGGTACTGTGTGGTGACTCTATAACTAATAGAGATACTGTGCTGCATGTCTGCAAATTGCTAACAGAGTAGATCTAAAAAGTCCTCATTGTAATAAGAAAAAATATTCTGTAACTCTGTATGGTGACGGATGCCAATTAGACTTATTGTGGTGATCATTTTGTATATACTGAATCATTGCATTAGATATCTGCAACTAATATAATCCTGTATGTCAATTATACCTGAATAAAAAAAAAAAGCCAAGGAGAAAAAAGTCACCTCTCTGTTCCCTATAATGTCTAGTCAAGTTCAGGTCTTGCACTGCTAGAACTTTGAGGGAAGTGGCTGGTTTTTCTCTGGGACATTGTAGGCTGGATGGATTTGCCATCTGAGTCACTCTATCCTGGGTCTGGGGTCGGCTTTTCTCTGCCCTATCTTTGATCACCCAGAAATGTCAATACTCAGATGCAGTTTCTCCACAAGGCACCTACCCTTTGTCACCATCTGTTTATATCACAAAGAAAGACTTCATGTTGCAAAACACTGAAATTCAGAGTAAGTGGAGTAAGGAACAATCCATTCCTTGTTTTAAATCAAGTTGTCATAATCCAAAGGCAAGCTCCAATTTTAATAACAAACACCCAATGTTATGACATTTTACCTTTTCCAACTATTTATGTAGGCACAAATATTGTGTTTAAATTTTAAACTATACACTTAACATAAAACAGTCCACTCACTTACATAGAGTAAAAATAAAGCAAGTTATGCCAATTTTGTTTCCCTTTTAGGCCTCATTCTTTAAATAGATCATTCATACAACAAACGTCTGCTCGGCACTCAGTGTCAGATACTAGTTTGGCACAGTTCACCCTAAAATGAACCAGAAACTGTCCTTATGCTCTGAGCACCAGAGAGAAAACAGCCAGAGAACCCTGGGGGCCACTTTAACACTCTGACCTGTGCTCTGCCACCTCTAACATCTCCAAGGAGAGCTCTCAGAACTGATCTGCATTCCCTCTTCATTCTCCAATAAACCCTGTTCCCTCAAATCAAACCTCAGTGGGGTTCAGGAACTGCATCTCTGGAGTATGGTTTTTCAGCAGTTTTAGGAACTTTGGCTGTGAAATGCAGAAAGTGGAGGACACACAGTATTTCAGAGGATTTTCCCCCAAGAAAGATACCATGTGTGATGCTCAAGGCTTGACATCCTGACTCTTCATCCCACACTCAGATGGCAATTGGATTTTAACAAGGAGTGGGGTTTGTGGTTTGGGAAATATGGCATTTTTTAACTGCCTTGGGTCATATTTAAAATATTTGCAGGCATTTAAAATAGCGTAATGTTATTTTTTTCCCTTGTCTTCAAAACAAATCTAGTAAGCTTTTATAAGTCATAACAACAAGCATAAAATTGGGACATTGGGAAACCCATGGGCAGGGATTTGGAAAATCCATTCTCCCCCAAGAGGAGTTGGGAGGCTCATGAGCCCTGTGGGGCCCACCTGACCTTGAATGACCTTGGAATCCTGAAGGAAGGGAGGAAAGCTCAGGTAGCAGTAGAATCAGGATACCCCCGCCCTGCAACCAGTCTTCAGGGCAAAGATAAAAGTATGTACAGGGGCTTTGGGATTTTCCTTCTAGCCAATTTTACTCTGAAAATTTCTTTGAAAGAAAAAATAAAAATAATCCAGAGACTGATATTTATTTAAGTGACCAATTCCCCAAACCCAATGCCCTGGAATTCTGTCCTGAGAGCCTTGCTGTCTGGGGCCTTTTCCTGCCAAAGGGCCTCAGGTGGGGGCAAACACTAAATGAAGATGTGAACTGGCCTTGGATGTAAGGGTACCCAGCTTTCTGTTTATTAGAAAAATGAAAGGTAATCAGTCTCTGTGCAGAAGGAAACATGTAAGGAGATATATATACACACACACGTATATGTATATATATTAACATGAAAGCTAGTATTTGTTGATCATCTAGTAGGCCATACCCCAAATAATCCACACAACAACTCCATGAAATGTGTGCTATTATCATTCCCAATTTTGCTGAAGGAATAAACATGGAGGTTAAGTAAACTGCCCAAGGTCATACAGCTGGGAGGCAGTGGAGCTGGGACTTGCATTTAGGCAGCTGGATGCAGGAATGGAGTTTCTATTATCATTACTCACCCTGGACTTGTTTGTCAAGCCCACATTTAAAAAAATCATATCAGAAATTCTGAAAATCTGATGGCAAAGGAAAGTGTTTGATGGCTTTCGGTTTGATGTTTGGTATTAAAAAAAAAGAGTTAAGTCCAATTCTCAGATGTGGAAGATATAAGAAGATGAAAAAGATCAAGAATGAGTTAAACCAACTTTTCTCTATCTCAACCCTACTATCAGTTCAGTTCAGTTCAGTTGCTCAGTCGTGTCCGACTCTTTGTGACCCCATGAATCGCAGCACGCCAGGCCTCCCTGTCCATCACCAACTCCCGGAGTTCACTCAGACTCACGTCCATCAAGTCAGTAATGCCATCCAGCCATCTCATCCTCTGTCATCCCCTTCTCCTCCTGCCCTCAATCCCTCCAGCATCAGAGTCTTTTCCAATGAGTCAACTCTTCGCATGAAGTGGCCAAAGTACTGGAGTTTCAGCTTTAGCATCATTCCTTCTAAAGAAATCCCAGGGCTGATCTCCTTCAGAATGGACTGGTTGGATCTCCTTGCAGTCCAACGGACTCTCAAGAATCTTCCTCAACACCACAGTTCAAAAGCATCAATTCTTCGGCGCTCAGCCTTCTTCACAGTCCAACTCTCACATCCATACATGACCACTGGAAAAACCACAGCCTTGACTAGACAGACCTTTGTTGGCAAAGTAATGTCTCTGCTTTTGAATATGCTATCTAGGTTGGTCATAACTTTCCTTCCAAGGAGTAAGCGTCTTTTAATTTCATGGCTGCAGTCACCATCTGCAGTGATTTTGGAGCCCAATATAAAGTCTGACACTGTTTCCACTGTTTCCCCATCTATTTGCCATGAAGTGATGGGACCAGATGCCATGATCTTCGTTTTCTGAATGTTGAGCTTTAAGCCAACTTTTTCACTCTCCTCTTTCACTTTTATCAACAGGCTTTTTAGTTCCTCTTCACTTTCTGCCTTAAGGGTGGTGTCATCTGCATATCTGAGGTTATTGATATTTCTCCCGGCAATCTTGATTCCAGCTTGTGCTTCTTCCAGCCCAGCATTTCTATGATGTGCTCTGCATATAAGTTAAATAAGCAGGGTGACAATATACAGCCTTGACGTACTCCTGTTCCTATTTGGAACCAGTCTGTTGTTCCATATCCAGTTCTAACTGTTGCTTCCTGACCTGCATATAGGTTTCTCAAGAGGCAGGTCAGGTGGTCTGGTATTCCCATCTCTTCCAGAATTTTCCACAGTTTATTGTGATCCACACAGTCAAAGGCTTTGGCATAGTCAATAAAGCAGAAATAGATGTTTTTCTGGAACTCTCTTGCTTTTTCCATGATCCAGCGGATGTTGGCAATTTGATCTCTGGTTCCTCTGCCTTTTCTAAAACCAGCTTGAACATCTGGAAGTTCGCGGTTCATGTATTGCTGAAGCCTGGCTTTGAGAATTTTGAGCATTACTTTACTAGTGTGTGAGATGAGTGCAATTGTGCGGTAGTTTGAGCATTTTTTGGCATTGCCTTTCTTTGGGATTGGAATGAAAACTGAAGAATGAGTTAAACCAAGTTTTCTCTATTTCAACCTTACTATATCCTCCCCCAAAGAGAAAAGAAGCAAGATAAAGAAGGAGGAAAAGTCCTTGATTTGTCACCTTTTCAAACTTTTAAATGCCTGGCCTTACAAATGTAAAAGAAACAATGCAAAGTAGTTTTTGAAGCTGAGCAGAAAGCAGCAGAACCCAGCAAGCTGTGTGCTTCGCAGGGCAGCCTGCTGGCGGCTGTGCTGGAGTGTGGGAGAATCTTTGTGAGAAGGACATGGGAACATGCTCAGCATCCCAGGATAAAAGACTTGTTAGAAGAAAGGCGCCTCTCAATGAATGGTGCGCAAAATGGGCTGGAAAACAGGGGAAACGGGCCCTCTCCATGAAAAGCTGAGAAAGTGTCTTTTTTGTTGATTCTCTCACTGCAAAGTGCTGCCCTCCCCCTCCTCTGTCAACCCACTCGACCCCTTCCCGGGCTCATCTCCCTGCGCTCAGAGAAAAGGCTCCTTGTAATCCCATCTGCTGGCTGCTCATCCACACTCTTTTATCTCTGCCCAGGGCTGGCAGTTGGGCCTGGGTTTCAACTGCCAGAAATTTTGGGTTTCACATTGAATCTTCCCAAGATGGGCATCTGAGAAATGTCAGTTTACATCAAAATTGCCTTCCTAGCAAATAGCCAGAAAGCCTTCTTTTCCTTTGCAAGGTCAGGAAAGAATTCTCTCTTGGAGATCATGCCAATACAAACTCCAATCCACATTTGGGCTGATTGATTGGTCTTAAAGGGACAGGGACTACTTCAGCTTTATGCTTGAAAAAGAAAAGAATTTTAAGTTAAAGATGGAAAATTAGTAATGTATCCTTTTTAGTAGTGCTTGGTGTAACAAGGAATACTGTAGTGTAACAAATTCTTAAGAATAGGGTTTGTGGATATGGTTAGAGAGAGCAAATAATCCTTTGGATAAAGTCATAAAAAGAAGAATCTTTTTGAGAAATTTCCCTGATATTTAGAAAGTTCTGAAAGAAAGGAAGCAAAGCATTCTTTGAGACAGCTGATGGGGCTCTTTACTGAGTGTTAGAAAGGCTACGAGAAACTGGGAGAAATTGATTTTTTAATGCTGCAGGAAACCTCTGCTCAAAATAATTTCAAGCACTGGCACCTCTGTCCTACCAACTAGACTCTGGCTTCTTGCAGAGGGAAATCCTGGGTCAAGATGGACAGGCTGTGTGACTCTGAAGGACTGGTGTCTGTGTGGAATGCTGCTGCTCTTCAGCGCCAGGTCTGAAAACAGCAAGGCATCTGAAGGCAATAAAGGACCCTATTGGCTGCCTGCCCCCTTCCATGGTTGTCCTCTGTTAGGTGGATTTTTATCTAGGATATGGGAGGCTGAGAGGCTAGGAAGAGGAGAGGGGTTAGGAGATGGGAGTTGGGAGGGTTGGGAAGGTGGGGGTGAGTGGGAAGCAAACAATAAAACCCCTGGCGTGGCTGAGTGTGGCCATCCTAGCCGCTACCTTAAGGTGATGGGCTTGAAGTTTCACACAAAGATACTGTTAGGTTTTGAAGCCCCTGGCAGCTCTCGTTCCACCCCTATTTTTTTTTTCTCCTTTATATAGAATAAGCAAGCATCTTGCTGCTGCTGGTCTTTAGTTGCTGCTGCTGCTGCTGTTTAGTCGCTGTATCTGACTCTTGTGACCCCATGGACTGCAGCTTCCCAGGCTCCTCTGTGCATGTAATTCCCCAGGCAAGAATACTGGAGTGGGTTGCCATTTCCTTCTCCAGGGGATCTTTCCTGACCCAGGGATTGAACCCATGTCTCCTGCATTGGCAGGCAGATTCTTTATCACTGAGCTGCTAGGGAAGCCCAGTAGCCTTAACAGCTTTTTTTTGTTTGTTTGTTGGTTTTTTCTGTCTTTCAGCAATATCTCTAGTCCCCAAAGCTAGCAAGGCTGTTCTAGAGTATAATAAAAATGAGACCTAACACTCTAGCTAAAAACCCTGCAGAGGACTGCCTGTCACCCTCAGGGTATGATGCAATCCAAATCGTGGCTCAAATGCAAGAAGACTGTTATCATCTAGAGAAGGACATTTCTAAAGGTAAAGTGAGTGCAGCACAAATTATGCCAGGGCAACGGATATACACAGAGGCTGTCCCCAGCAAATCAAGGCGTGGACTCATACCTGTGGTATCTGGCTCCTGCCTGCCCCCTCAGCCTCTTCTTATTTTCTTCAACCCTCTGCTCTCTGCTCCATCTAGGGTGGATTCCTTTTGCTCCACGTGCCTTTTCCACTTACGGGCCTTGATCAATCCTTCCTGTTGCACTTTCCCTCAGAGTCCTGCTCTGCCCAGAGAAGCTCCCCATGGCTACATGACAAAGCTGGACCCATGCTGGACCACTTGTTTTCTGTCCCAAGGACCAGAGGTGACAGTCAAAACACATAAGTGCTGTGGGGTAATGAACAAATCAAGGAACAAATGAATGCAAGAATTAACAGTAATCTCCCTCTGTCTTAGCTAGCTAGGGACGCTATAACAAATTAGCATAGTGGGTAGCTTACATAACGGAAACTGGCTTTCTCACAGTTCTGGAGGCTAGAAATCCAAGATCAGGATGTCAGCATGGTTGGGTTTTGGAGAGAGCCCTTTTCTTGACCTGCAGACAGCTGCTTTCTCTCTGTGTCCCTACCTGGTAGAGAAAGCAAGGGCAAGTTCTCTGGTCTCTTCTTATAATGGCACTAATCTCATCATGGGGGCTCCACCCTCATGATCTAATACAACCTAATTCCCTTCCAAAGGACACACCTCCAAATACCTTTAGGGCTTCAACATGTGAATTTTGAGGGGGACACAGTTCATTCAGTGGCACACTGTATTTCTCTACATAAATTAAACTATATGTTGAACAAATCTGCTTACTGAGTGATATGTTACAGTATAAACTGTTCCAATAATTTCCAAGTTACTTCTTAAAAACTATTTTAAAATAATTATGGATTCACAGGAAGTTGCAAAAATAATACAGAGAGGCCCTGTGTCCTCTTCACAGAGTTTCCTCTCATGGAAACATTTTACAAAACTCTAGTATGAAATCAAAGCTGGGGCATTGGTGTTGGTGCAATCCATAGAAGTTTTTTCAGACTCTATCAGTCATACAAATACTTTATGTTTGTGTGTATAGTGTGTGTGTGTGTGTGTGTATGTATGTGTGTGTGTATGTATGTGTCTGTGTTGTTGTTTAGTTGCTAAGTCTTGTCTGACTCTGCAACACTATGGACTGTAGCTCAACACCATGGACAGGCTCCTCTGTCCATGGATTTTCCTGGCCAGAATGTTAGAGTGGGCTGTCATTTCCTTCTCCAGGAGATCCTCCCAACCCAGGGATCAAACCCATGTCTCCTTCATTGGCAGGTGGATTCTTTACCACCAAGCAACTTGGAAAGCTGTTATGTGTCTGTAGCTTTATGCAATTATTTCACATGTGTAGATTCATGTGACTATCACCACAATTAAGACACAGGACTGTTCCAGCACCCCAAAGATTTCATGAGCTCTCCTTTTACAGTAAGACTCAATGCATTTCCTCATCATCCCCACCTGTTTCCAACTCTTGCAAGCCTAAATTTGTTTTCCATCTCTGTAATTTTGTCATTTCAAGTATGCAGTATCAATGTAATCAAATAGTATATAATCTATTTTAAAATCACACAGTATGTTATCTGAAGGTTAAACATAGATGGTGTGGTCTTATCTTTCAAGCGGAATGCTACTAGCTAAATGTGTGTCTTCTGGGTTATGATTTGACCGAGGAATCTGCACTGATGTTTCCAATGACCTCCTCATTACATCAGTAGCGGTGAGGTACCTGGCCTGTTTTGTCCTGGTGAGGGATGCTACCTGCACATTCAGGTGGAGCACATATGTGGATGCCAGAGCTTCCCATGTACTCAGGAGAACCTGTGACAACAGGGGCACCTTCCAAGTCCCTTGTCTTGCTACCTGCGCCCCATCCCCAGAGACACAGCCCATCCCAGAGTAGCAGGTGGGCACTGCCAAAGCACTCCAGGTCCTGTTCAGGCTCTGAACATATCTGGACTACAGTTAAAAAACAAACAAACAAAAAAAAACTTACACTTACCAGTCAGTACAGAAATCATTTCATCATTCTAATAATTTTCAATTGCACTTGTGTACATTGACTAACCACCACCTTTGTAATGTCCTGTTCCATGTCTGTCCTCTAACCGCCTCGAAATCAGATACCTCCTGGTGCTTGTCATGTCACCAGCGCCTACCTCCATGTCAGCACACAGTAGGCACACAAAGCATTTTTGCTGAATGAGAAAGTGGGAATATGTTTTGTAAATAGCGTGTTAAATCTAAACTGATTTCTCTTAAGAAGAGACTATTTATTCCTTGCCTGAAAGATGCTTTCCCCTCAAATTCCAATGGAATTTTTTTTAATTAATCAAGAAAGATGGGAATGCACCAGCAGCTGCTAGTCTAAATGGCCTAGTTATGGTGTTCTCAATGCCTCCTGCCCTCCTGACTATTTTGAAATAAGCACAGGAAATTACGTAAATTGGCAATAAGAGTCCAACAGTTGGGATCGGGGAGGTATGCATATTTGCTTTTCCAATTTTCTGCTCCCCTACCAAGCGAACACATGGAGCTTTGACCCTCCATATGTTTTTAATGCGTGTCGGAGATAAACGTTCCAGCAAGTTGGAAGCAACAGGTTGAGTGCTCCCCCCCGCCCCTTGACTCCATCTGAAGCTGCTTCAAGCAGGCTGTGGACCTGAGGGAGAACAGAACAACCTCCTACAGCACTAGGCCTCAGAAAGTTCTGGACTCCTACCCTGCTGACTGGCTTGTGCACAAAAATTCCCCTGACTTGCAGGGTTGGACTAGGGAACCCTTGCCCCCAGCACCCTGTGTTAGCCTCTCATGGCACTGGCTATGCTGTACTGGAATCACTGTTTTGTGCTCTGTCACCCACATCTGGTTATAAACCCAGGGGAGATAGGACCATGTCTGTCACCTTCTCCACCTTGTCCCCAGCATCTGGCTTAATCTCTGACCCAGAGTAGGGCTCAGAACATATTTGTCAGATGAATGAATGGATGATGAGAAGGGAAACAGGAGCATTAATCAGAGCCTTACAATTGCCAAAAGTCCCCTGGACTTCTGGCACTCATATCATCTGGTTCTTATTGCAAGAATAAGCAGAGACCATTGGCACTGGCCCTATAATTCAGGGGTTCTCAGGTTCGTCTGTGCATTAGTCACCTGAAGGATTTGTACAAGAACAGACTGATGGTCCTATCCCCAGAGTTTCTTGTTTCCTGTGTCAGGGCCTTGACATCAGCATTTCTAACACACCTCCAGAGGATGCTGCTGCAGTTGCTCCAAGGCTACAGTGTGAGAACCACTTCGGGAATAAATAGGGGAACTGGGTTGTAACTGCATTTCTTTTAACAATTAGATTTGCACTGCAGGTTTTAAGAAATGGCAACATTACTACCTACAGTGGAAAATCAGCCTTATCAGTTACAGTGTGATCTAAAGAACTTAGGAACGTATATCTTTGACCACGTGATAGACAGACAGATGGGCCTTTCATCAGTGTGCTGCTGCTGCTGAGTCGCTTCAGTCGTGTCCGGCTGTGTGTGACCCCATAGACGGCAGCCCACCAGGCTCCCCCGTCCCTGGGATTCTCCAGGCAAGAACACTGGAGTGGGTTGCCATTTCCTTCTCCAATGCATGAAAGTGAAAAGTGAAAGTGAAGTCGCTCTGTCGTGTCGGACTCTTAGCGACCTCATGGACTGCAGCCCACCGGGCTCCTCCGTCCATGGGATTTTCCAGGCAAGAGTACTGGAGTGGGGTGCCATCGCCTTCTCCATTCATCAGTGTAGATTCCATATTTAAAAGGCAAGTGTAGGAAAGAGCATGGATTTTGGAGCCAGTAGGACCTGACTGAATTTCACTTCACTGCCAAGTGGCAGGAGACCCTGGACGAGTTAATGCTATCTAAGGGTCTCAGAATATCCATCAGGAAGGTGCAGATAGTAAAAGATTCTTTTCAAAGTTGCTAGAAAAAAGAGTTAAAAAAAAAGAAGAAGAAGAAAAGTATTCCTACTAAAAAAAGATCAATTGGATTATGGGGAAAAAAAATCGTCAATTTGTATAGCAAGGGCTACAGTGCTTTTTGAAGCTATTTGGCTCCTGAGTTTTAGGTAGTGAAGGTTTTATTGGAAATTTTTATTTGGTTATTGAACTTAGATAGTAAGAGTTTGGGCAGAGAAAGATATTTATACATGTAAGGAGACATTTTACAGAGCAGATGCTCAAAAAAAAAAAAAAAAAGGTACAGAGGTATAACTCAAGATATTATAGATTTGGCTCCAGATTACCACATTAAAATAAGTATAGATAAAGCAAGACACACGGATTTTTTTTGCTTTTACAGTATGTATAAAAGTTGTATTTACAGGCTACTGTAGTCCATTAAGTGTGGAATAGCATTATGTCTAAAAGAACTAATTATAAACCTTAATTTAAAAATAATTTTCTTGCTAAAAAATGCTAACCATCCTCTGAGCCTTCATTGAGTCCTACTAAAAACATGAAAAAGTCACTCATCACAGAAGATCACCATAACAAATACACAATAATAAAAAAGTTTGAAATATTGTGATAGTCACCAAAATGTGAAACCAAGACCCAAAGGGAACAAGTGCTGTTGGAAAGATGGAGCCAATGGACTTGCTTGATGCAGAATTGCCACAAACCTTCAATTTGTAAGAAACCCTATCACTGTGAATTGCAATAGAGTGATATATGCCTGTAATAGAAAAATGAATGCAAGAGAATAATGTGTGGGTAAGAAAGTGGATACAGAGTGAAGTAAGCCAGAAAGAAAAACACCAATACAGTATACTAACGCATATATATGGAATTTAGAAAGATGGTACCAATAACCCTGTATGCGAGACAGCAAAAAAGACACAGATGTATAGAACAGTCTTTTGGACTCTGTGGGAGAGTGAGGGGGTGGGATGATTTGGGAGAATGGCATTGAAACATGTATAATATCATATAAGAAACAAATCGCCAGTCCAGGTTCGATGCAGGATACAGGATGCTGGTGCTGGTGCACTGGGATGACCCAGAGGGATGGGATGGGGAGGGAGGTGGGAGGGGGGTTCAGGATGGGGAACACGTGTACACCTGTGGCGGATTCATGTTGATGTATGGCAAAACCAATATAATATTGTAAAGTAACTAGACTCCAATTAAAATAAATAAATTAATTAATTTTAAAAAAAGAAAGTGGATAAATCATATGGGGAAGATCTCCATTATCTGAGTATTCATTATTTGAGAACTTGCAGGGAACAAACTGTGAAGGGACACTGAGATCATGGTAACATGAAAAATATCCACCAATGACACAACTATTTCAAAATTTGTGCCGACTTAAAATCTTCCTTGCTTAGCATCATTTTGCTCATTTGGCCATAGTGTTAGTTGGTTCCCCTCTCTTACTGTCCTTTGGGTGCCCACCGGTGAACAGCAAATCTTACAAACAACGTAAGACTTCATAAACTAGATGAAAAGATGTTAGAGATCTGTTCAAGGCACAAAGAAAGAGGGATCTAGCAGAGTTAGACAGATGTACACCTGAATAAGAGGAAATCCAGAAGGATGGTGTTTTAATGTTTTCAAAAGGTAATCATTTAGCTATCAAAGGGCTGTGTGAAATACTGAAGAAATGAAGGAGCCCTCCAGTACTTTTGCACAATAATGGGCTCTTTTTGATAAAACTGCTGAGTTCAAACAAGAAGTGATGATACTATACTTTGTTACCACAAATTTTGTCAGAAATACTATGTTAACACACACACACACACACACACACAACCCACATGATTCTTGCCTTTTGTAAGAATCAGTATATACTACAATTATGACCCAAGTTAAGGGTCTGCAGACTGTAGCTCGAGAACCAAATCTGACCCATCACCTGAGTTTGTAAACAAATACTAGAGCACAGCAATGCTCATTCATTTGCTTATTGTCCATGGTTGCTTATATACTTCAGCTGAAGCCCTGAGTAGCTACAGCAGATATCCCATTGTTCACAAAGCCAAAAATACTTGCTATCTGGCCCTTTACAGACAAATTTTCCTGACTTGTGATCTAAGTTTTTTTTTTTTTTTTTTAATAAACTTTTCCTTATTTTATTTTTATAAAATATTTTTCTAATAAAAAATTTTCCCTCCACTCTTTCCAACAGCATTTTGATTTCTAAGTTGATTTATTCTAGGTGATGCTTACCCCCACTTCTCCTCCCTGAATTATCCCTAGCTGATGAGGCCACTCTATAATTCAGACAAAACGTGGTTATTCATAGAAATAAATCATTGCTAGTTCCTAACTTAAGAATGCTCAGAACCAGACTGATAGTGTTTGAATCGCAGTACCATTCTTCCTACCGTGATCCTCTGGGTCTCAGTTTCCTCTTCTGTCAAATGAGTTTAATAGCATTAACTTTGCACAGTTAGGGACTAAAACAAGATAATGAAGGTCAGGCTCTCATCCCATCACTGGAGCACAGTGTACACACACAGTGGTCGCTTTTGTGATTTCTATGTGTCTAATTTCTCTTTGGTTTGGAATGGCAGTTCACACAGCCTAGATTCTGAGCTCTGAGTTCCTCCAGGCATTCTCTGAGTTGCTTGTTCTAAGGCCCTCCTCTAGCACTCTGGTTTATAAAGTCCTACAAAGAGTGGAAGCAAGTTCTTTACCAAACCAACCAGTCTGCTCTGCTAGAAAGAGCAAGGCATGAGTGAAGAATTTATCATCACTTTTAAAGGTGTTTCCTTTAGTCAGCTGATGTCATAAATATCGGCAGCAGCAGCCGGGGGGAAACTTTTCACAACAGTCCAACTCCAGCAGAGGGAGAGAGCCCAATACAGCCTCTGCATATAAATACTCCCAGATGCTCTGACTTCAAGAGGGGCGGCATTTGTCATCAGGAGAAGTGGACAAACATGACAGCTGTACAGCAGTTATGGTAATGAGGGTGGTAATCAGCAGGCCAGGGGAGAGCAAGATGATTTCCTGACCAGATCATGGGGGAGGAACAACACTGGCTCTAGTCCTCCAGACCACATCCTAGCGTACTCGAAGGAACAAGCCTTGTTATGTTCCCCTGGGCAGCTTCTAAGTCAGCATCGCATAATCCCACCTTTTTATATTCCTGCCTCTATGTAACTTCTTGCCCCTGAGTATGTACTGCTAGGGACTTGCTTCTACCCAACGGAAAAAAACGATGGGATAGCACTTCTGCGATTAGGCTACAAATGTGTCTAGCATTCGTCTGTCAGCAGACTCTCTCTACTGCCCTCTCAGCTTGTCCATTTTCATGAAATAAGCTGCCATACAGAGAAACCCACCTGTTAAGGAACTAAGGCCCAACAACACTCCAGGAACTGGAGTTCAATTTTGTCAATCCTGTTGACAACTGTGAACAGTAGATTCTTCACCAATTGAACTTTCAAATGAAAGCCCACCCTGGCCTGGCATTTTGATTCTAGCTGTGAGAGACCCTGAAGCAAGGACCCAATTAAGGTATGCCCAGATTCCTGACCCACATGAGGTATAGGATAATAAACATGGGTTATTTGAAGCTACTTCATTTTAGGGTAGTTTGTTATGCAGCAGTAGATTGCTAATACAGATTTCTTTCTTAACGTTAAAAAGTACACAAATGTACATTTCTGCTGAGAGTTGGTGATGAGTTAGATTGTCACTAGTTGGTTTTCTCTTAGTTTGAATTCTTCAAAAACTGTGTAGATAGGTTAATCTGCCTGAAGAATACTTCAGATATTACCCTTCCTCTATTTAAACACCTTGATTGACTTTTATTGATTGAAGGAAAGAAGGACTACTTTTGCAAATGTCATTCAAAGCTACCCTGAATATCTACTTTCTTCCAGCTGCTAGAACAATCTTCCTAAAACACCGATTACTATTAAAAGAAAAGAAAACTCAAACAACTCAATCAAAATATGGGTAGAAGATCTACATTGGCATTTCTCCAAAGAAGACATACAGATGGTCAACAATCACATGAAAAGATGCTCAACATCATTAATTATTAGAGAAATGCAAATCAAAACTACAATGAGGTACTACCTCACACTGGTCTGAATGGCCATCATCAAAAGTCTACAAACAATAAATGCTGGAGACGGGGTGGAGAAAAGGGAATCCTCTTGCACTGTTGGTGGGAATGTAAACTGATACAGCCACTAGGGAGAACAGCATGAAGGTTCCTTAAAAACTAAAAATAGAACTACCATATGACCAAGCAATCCTACTCCTGGGCATATACAAAGAGAAAATCATAATTAAAAAAGATACATGCACCCCAATGTTCATTACAGCACTATTTACAATAGCTAGGACATTAAAGCGACCAAAATGGCCATCAATAAAGGAATGAATAAGAAAGATGTGGTACATATATACAGTGGAATATTACTCAGCCATTAAAAGGAACAAAACTCGGTCATCTGTAGAGATGTGGCTGGACCTAGAGACTGTCATACAGAGTGAAGTAGGTTAAAGAAAAAGAAATAGTGTATATTAATGCATATATGTGAAAGCTAGAAAAATGGTATAGATGATCTTATTTGCAAAACAGAAATAGAGACACAGATATAGAGGACAAAGGTATGGACACCAAGGGAGGAACAGGGGGAATAGGATGAATTGGGAGACTGAGATCGACGCATATGAGGACTGACAGGATGGATTATCCCATGTAGCCAACTTATGCACTGTGCCATCTCCTGTCTCTTCTTTTCCTCCATCCATCTTTAAGACACATGCTTTCTCTTAACCTCCATCGTCTTTCTCCTCTCTGGAAAATTTATACTTAAAAGATTCAGCTAGATTATCAGTGTAATCAAGAGGAAAAACAAAGAACCTCAAACATACTCATTTCTTTAGATCTGCATAGATGAACTTTAGAAGGATCCAGAAGCAACCAGTGGCACTGGTTGTGCTGGGTGGCAGGTGGTGGGGTGGGTATTCAGTAGGCTTAAGAGATAGAGGTTGGGAGAGAAAATTTTCACTGTATATCCTCTGGTATCTTTGTAATTTTCTAGCATGTGAGCACATTGACTTAATCAAGCACCAAAGAAAACAGCTACAATGAAGGAAAGAAAGTTAATTTCTTGACTCATCCTTATTAAGAAGCCTTATTTCCCCACACTGAGTTAATCATGGGATGACTTGCTTACTTATCTGTCAACCCCTCTAGTATCTGAGATTGTAGGTTCATTCCTTATTCACTCCTTATCCCCATCCCCCACTGTCTGGTGCAGTGTCTGCTACTTCACAGGTCCCTGAAATATCTGAGGAATAAAAGAGCTGTACTTCCTCACCCCTCCCTGGGCAGATACGAACTACCTCCCTGTGAGCTCTTACTGCGTCTGGACTGTACCCTACTGATTCCTTTGCCTATATTTTCTTTCCCCCCATCATTTCATTTTTGATTTATTCTTATCTTTCAAGACCCACCTCAGATTTCACCATAGGAAGTCATCTTCTCCTTCCCTGAAATCCAGTAGCATGACTGAGGAGTTCTACAACTTTTCCGTTTATGTCCAGGGCTGGCAAACTACACCTCCTGAGCCAAATCTGTCTAAGCCTGGTTCTGTGAGTGAAGATCCCATTCTTCTACGTATTGCCTCTGAGTGTTTTCCTTAACAAAGGCAGAGTTGAGACTCTAAAGCCCTGCAGGGCCAGAACGTAAAAAATCTTTGGCCCTTTATAGGAAGAGCTTGTTGATCTCTGATTTATACCTTAATTGTACCTATTGACTATTCTGCTCATTAAAACTCAAATTTGTACTCAAACTCTGTGTTGGATCCAGCCAGACTCATCACCCTGGCAAAAGGCTGCCCCCTCCTCCCTGGAGCCTGCCAAGGGCCATCCCATTGCAGACTTTCCCTACCTCTAGGGCTTCTGGAGTCCTTCCTTGTCTCAGGTTGGAATATGCTCTCCCTACCTCCCTGGAACTCAGCTCACCCCAGATCACTTTCCGATCACTTTCCGAGTCACACCCAGGTCCTCTGCTCAGAGAGGCCTTCCAGGACCACCTCACTGGGGAGGACCAATGCTGATCTTACTGCAACACTGGGCATTTTTACAAGGCAATTGTGCAAACTGAACTTATTTTTATTTATTGGTTGAATTTTTTCTGTCTCCTACCAGACCATGAGGCCTTTGAGGGCAGGCTCATACCTATCTAGTTCCCTACAGTATTTGCAGTGTCTAGCAGAGCAGCTGCCACACACTGCTAAGGACTCTAGGAAACACTGTTTACTGACAGACTAAACAGATGAATAAATGAATACATTTTCATCTCCATAAAAGTGACTACCTGAGAGTCTAATAGGCACTCAAAATTATTTGTTGAACCAATGAATAATGTAAGAGAGGATATTTAGTCATGATAATACTGATAGATGAAAGTAATGCATTGCATGGTTCGCTCAACCTTTTAATATCAGCTCATGGAAAAGAATCCCCACTCCAGTACTCCTGCCTGGAAAATCCCATGGACAGAGGAGCCTGGTGGGCTGCAATCCATGGGGTCGCTGAGGGTTGGACACGACTGAGCGACTTCACTTTCACTTTTCACTTTCATGCATTGGAGAAGGAAATGGCAACCCACTCCAGTGTTCTTGCCTGGAGAATCCCAGGGACGGGGGAGCCTGGTGGGCTGCTGTCTATGGGGTCACACAGAGTCGGAGACGACTGAAGTGACTTAGCAGCATGGAAAAGAATAGTATTCTTCAGCTCCATTTAAATTACTCAGGATAAAGGAAAGAAAGTACACTCTCGAGGGATACACTAGAATATCCTTTGATCATGTGTGTGTATGTGTGTGTGTGTGCGTACGCGCCTGCGTGTGTGAGTGAAAGACAGAGATACACATCAGCCTGTAGGTCTCTCAGTCAAGCTGCTGTCTATAGGCTGGGGGAACAGGAGAAAAGAAAGGACACCACAAACATGCTGCCAGTGGACTGCAAAATCTGTTTTTCCTCAAAACCAGCAGTTCAGAACTTGGAATACTCATTCAATATAGTTTTTAAAGCAACGCTGTTTTGGACCATAAAACTGATGCATGCATTGCAAAAGAATTTAAAAGCTAAACAAAATGTAAACAGGAAAATAAAAATTACCCTTAATCTCGCCATCATGGTTGCCTATTTTTCTCTTGTGTATTTGTGTTTTAAATTCCTTTTCCCCACTTTCTCCTTTCTGTCTCTTTCTGTCTCTCACACAGACACACACACACACACACACGGGATCTATTTAGCATTCTATGTGTTCTGTACACCAACTACGCCTCAATAAAAAATAAATGTGTTTTGACAAAATTTTAAAGAACTGTATATTATTACAGTTAATTTACCCTAATCCCTTGCATTAGTTGTTTTTATTTACTTCTATCAATCTACAACTAATACATAATTCTACAATGAACAAATTTGCTAACTGTGCATTTTCCTCAAGGAGCTTTATAAAAGCAACATTATTGGCCAAAGGAGTATACTGTGGATCGGCACAGCCATATTAATTGTGTGGGAATGATAAAAGTCCACAGTCTTAACCCCATTCATATCTATTTTACCACACCCTCATCAAAGAATTTCACCAAAATTATTACATTGTTAAATACATAATACTTTTATATTTCATTAGAAAAATCAATTAAAATGCTTACCAATTAAATTTTTTTCTATACATTTATTTTCCCTGTTTACATGTCTTTTGAAGCTTAAATATTCAATTATACTTAAAGAATTATTGATATCATCTATGTGCTTGATTATACTTCCAATCAGAAAGAATATTTTAAGTGTAGTATATGGGAATCATTTGCTATAAACAATCAAATGTATATAGGCTGGAGTACTACTATAACAATAAAAATTTGTGATTTAACAGTTCATTTACCCTCCACTGATTTACTGATCCATTTTAACTCTTTGGAGTATGCAACACCTGCATAGAAACAAAAGAATGGATTTGGAAAGCCGAAATTAGGATTAAGGACCAGGTTCTCAGGCAACAATCCTCAAGGTCTGGTGCAAGTACAAAATACAACAAAGTTATCTGGTGGGGCTGTGCCTAGTCCATACCCGCAAATCAGATGATCCTGTTGTCAAAGTCAGGGATCTTAAGAATTGTAACAAGGAATGTTAATAAGAATCTTGCAATTTAGGGATGGCTATAGACTTTCTTCTTTCCCTGACTCTGCTGTGCTTTATCCACAGTCTAGTGAGCCTGTACACATATTCTGAGCAAGATAGCTCTTATTCAAAGAGAATCTTGCAAATGGGACTTGCCACAGGACATGTTTTCCTTTGTTCTATACGACCTATTGACTATACTCAGAGAAGAAGCATGTGTCTTAGAAATATGCTGCTGCTGCTGCTGCTGCTAAGTTGCTTCAGTCGTGTCCAACTCTGTGTGACCCCATAGACAGCAGCCCACCAGGTTCCTCCGTCCCTGGGATTCTCCAGGCAAGAATACTGGAGTGGATTGCCATTTCCTTCTCCGCTAGAAGCATAAGTACAGTAAATACAATACTCAAAGGATGATCCTTAATGTAAGAATCTAAGAGGATGATATGGACTCCTCTCCTGCTCAGGAGTAAGGCTGGTCTTTGACTTAGGGGTGAAACCCCACTGGTCTGGGGGTAAGAATGGGGTGTAATAGGTGAGTAGAACTCATAAAGTAAGGTAGAGACAAACCTTGGAAGAGGAGAGAAAGGTTGGCCTCAGAACACAGGAGATCAAGTCCCAGAGAAATTCTGTAATATATCCAGAGGGAAAGTATCTTTCTGAGCAATATTCTTCAAATGTTACTGCTCATGACTCCTAAAATGCTTCTGAAAAATTATTTATCCTTCATCTATGTTATTATCATAATTTTTATTTGCATTTAATTGGTCAAAACAACAGATATATGCCTTATAAATTTTGGTAAATAATTACAAAACACAAGAAATAAAATTTTAATGGAAGTGTGTATGTTAAATGAGTTTGGGTTTTTCTTCCCTATTAACTCCAGAATACGCCTTATTGTCCAAGTGAGACAGAATTCAGCATCAATTTCACTCCTTCTGCCCGTGCCACCACCCCCCCCCCCCACCTTTTAATCACAATTGTAAGGACTGAAAACCTTTGTTCACATAAGTAGATGGACGTGGAAAGAGTTTTGTTACAGCAACATCACTCAAGTCTTTAAACTCTTCCAAGTCATTTGTCAAAAATTATATGGTGATCTATCATCAAAAATTATTTTTAATGATCAACTGACAACTCCATCAAATCCTTCTTCAATTTTGTTGAAAGCAAAGAACTGAGAAGGATTTGTAACCCAATCACTAGAATCATTCATTTTCTCAACACTAACAGCTAAAGTTTGAATCACTCCTTTGTCTGAAGTCCTGGATTTTTTACCCTGGGGGAATGCACCACAGTATGATTCAAATGGCCAAGAGGTGGGCCTCCCTTTGATAAAAGGGGAAAAAGGCAGCCATGAGAAGGGAAGTGGGAGGGAACCAGCTGGGGCCCGTGGTACAAATCCAGATGCGACCTCCTTGGGTTGCGGTGTCCTGAAGCAGGCCACTCCAGGAGCCCACATTGTGAGGCTCTGGCAGGAGAACTTGCATGCCACATGCATGTTCTCAGAGCAGTTTTAGAAGACCCTAGAGAGGGGCTGATAATCTGGAAATTATTCCTTTAAAATCGTTCATGCAAAGTTGCCCTTAAAAATCTTCATGTCAAGTATCAGAGAAATAGCAGATTCAGGCAAAAATCATCAACGTAGGCTAGAACTAGTGATGAATAGGGCAGTTACTAAACATGAAGATGAAAGATAAAGTATCACTAAATACGACATACTTATAGAGCACAGAAAGTTGCAAACTGTACATGGACAAACAGTGGGTCCCTACAGTGAGGATGCACTGAGAAAAACATAGCATCGTTTCTGATAGTTCTACCTGAAAAGTGTATCTTGAATTGCATCTTGGGGAAATGTTTAGAGAAACTCAAATGGAGGGATGTTCTACAAAATAATTGGCCTATACTCTTCAAAAATGTCCAGACAAATGCAGTATGTGACCACAATTGGATACAGACCTGTAAACCCATTACTGGGAAAATGGGTGAAATGTAAAAGAAGTCTGTAGATTAGAAGGCATCACCATTTCATGGCTGTACAATGATGATATGGGGATAGGCTCTTATTGTTAGTGAAGAGACTTTGGAGTATTAAGGGGTAGTGTGTATTAACTCAGCAATGTGACTTTTTATGGCTCTGAAAAAATATAAGTACATATATTGAAGGAGTGGTAAAACTGTGAGGAACCTGAGTGAAGAATATGCAGGAACCCACTGTACTGTTATAGACGATTTTCTGAAAGTATGAAATAATTTTAAAATAAATCATTAAAACATCTTATTCTCCTGGGGAGCTGCAAAGCCCTAGTTTAAAGATCACCAAATTTTTTTTTTTTTTTTCAGAAACTTCATGGACAAAAATAAAGCCTTCAGGAGTTCAAAGCCAGTGTGAAAACGTAAAAGAATTCATTATAAGTAAGAAGGTCCTCATTGTGTAGTAGGAATAAAATCATGCAGAGATAAGTGAGTGAGTCTCAAAGAAGGGGGAGTAGAGAAGTTCCCTTGTACATAGGTAATGAGTATTTTTCTGATTCTCCTTTTATTTTCCTTTTTCCCCCTAAATTACTACTATGTTTACATAATGAGGGAAATTCATATATTTAGAGGTCTCAAAACTACATCCTGGAAATGACCAAACCGACCTAGAGATATACTTGTTTAGGGTTTTACTTATGACAATGGCTAAAAACACAAAAAAATATTTCCCTACCTGATTTTTTAGAACTAAGAGTTGGTGTGTTTTTAGTATAAGTAGAAAGCTCTCTGGAGTCCATGTCTGGCCCTGAAGTCATGGTACTGCTCAGGGTATAGGGATGGAATGTGCCTTTTTCTCTCCAGCTCACTGGAGGAGGGTGGATGAATGTCATGACTACTTTTGTGCAGGCCCTAGAAAAGAGTTTGAAACAGGACTTAGTGGTTCAAGAGGATTACTGTGAAATGTTCTGCTCTTCATGTAGTTCTCAGAAACCAGAATAAAACTGAACCATAACTGGAGACATTTTCATCTGGAGCACATTGGTCTATAATGATAGGACTTTACTTGACTTTCGTAAGCAAAATTATTCTGGAGAAGTAACTTTTTAATACAATGGTATGTATGTGTGTGTGCATGTATTCGCAGGCACAGTCTGTCCTGTTTGACTCTTTGAGACCCCATGGACTGTAGCCCCTCAGGCTCCTCTGCCCATGGGATTTTCCAGGCAAGAATAGTGGAGTGAGTTACCATTTTCTTCTCTAAGGTAATGAGTTTAAAGTTTATGCAAAGAGAAGGCAGCTGAAGACCCTCAAACCTGAAACAGGCATAAGATAGAAACTAAGCATAGGTCATGCCCATTGATTAAAATGATGACAAATCTTGTTCAGTGTAGCCAACAGAATAACCTGCATTCTGGTCAGGACTGGATTTTCCTCTATGTGTCCAACTATGATATGATCTGATCTCACATGGGCTCTTTCATGCTATGATGTACATTTCTTTACTCTTGGTCCTTACTGTGAAATATCTGCCTCTAATATTTTATAAGTTGATTTCTGCTACTAGCTTTGCTTCCTTCTCATTGACTTTACAAACAATGGCTTCACCATGCCATATTGTAGTTCTAACTACAATCTCTGTTTCTGTCTAGATTCTCAACCTAATATTTTCTCCACTGCACTGACTTGGAATGGTTACTATTTAAATAAGAGAAGGCAAGTTGCCCTTATCTCACCACCTGATTGGTAATAGGCCTCTTGGAGTCCTCTACTAGACAGGATTTTGAAAGTTTTTCTGGGCTCAGTGGGAGAGCACACCATGACTGATTAATGATGTCTGCTATGGCCTCGGGGAGAAATACAATGATATGTTGGTATGTGAGGGTAGGCAGCCTCTGTGGGAATCCCCATTGATCCCTCTCCTGGTATTCTTCTCTTTGAGAGTGGGTGGGACCTAGTGACTTGCTTGGAACCAATAGAATACAGCAAAAGTGATGGAATGTCACGTCTCTGTTTAGGTTATAGAAGACTGTGACCTCGATCTTGCTGGAAGATGCTCTCTTGCTGGCCTTGATGAAGCAAGCTAGCTGCCTTGGTGGAATGGCTCATGTAACATGGAACTGAGGGGGAGCTCCAGACAACAGCCAGCAGAGAAGTGAAAGTCTCAGTCCAACAGTCCTTGAGGACTGGAGGCTTGCCTTCAGACGAGACCCCAGCTGTGGCAAAGACACCTTGATTGGCAGCCACGTCAAACACTCTGAAGTAGAGGATCCAGTTGAACATGCTGGATTCCTAACCCACAGAAACTGTTTGATAATAAATGTGTGTTCTTCCAAGCTGGTAAGTTTCAGGGTAGTTTTTTACATATCAATCAGTTCAGTTCAGTTCAGTCACTCAGTCGTGTCCAACTCTTTGCGACCCCATGAATCGCAGCACGCCAGGCCTCCCTGTCCATCACCAACTCCTGGAATTCACTCAGACTCACGCCCATTGAGTCAGTGATGCCATCCAGCCATCTCATCCTCTGTTGTCCCCTTCTCCTCCTGCCCCCAATCCCTCCCAATATCAGAGTCTTTTCCAATGAGTCAGCTCTTTGCATGAGGTGGCCAAAGTACTGGAGTTTCAGCTTTAGCCTCATTCCTTCCAAAGAAATCCCAGGGCTGATCTCCTTCAGAATGGACTGGTTGGATCTCCTTGCAGTCCAAGGGACTCTCAAGAGTCTTCTCTAACACCACAGTTCAAAAGTATCAATTCTTTGGTGCTCAGCTTTCTTCACAGTCCAACTCTCACATCCATACATGACCACTGCAAAAACCATAGCCTTGACTAGACGGACCTTTGTTGGCAAAGTAATGTCTCTGGTTTTCAATATGCTATCTAGGTTGGTCTTAACTTTCCTTCCGAGGAGTAAGCATCTTTTAATTTCATGGCTGCAGTCACCATCTGCAGTGATTTTGGAGCCCAATATAAAGTCTGACACTGTTTCCACTGTTTCCCCATCTATTTGCCATGAAGTGATGGGACCAGATGCCATGATCTTCGTTTTCTGAATGTTGAGCTTTAAGCCAACTTTTTCACTCTCCTCTTTCACTTTCATCAAGAGGCTTTTTAGTTCCTCTTCACTTTCTGCCATAAGAGTGGTAGATAACTAATATACCATATACATGCTATCCCTCATTTAAGCATTTCATGAACATTACTGAGGAACAGAAAGATGACAGGGGCAGTGCCACACACTTAGCAAACAGTAAGAAAGAAAGAAAGTGAAATTGAAGTGAGTCGCTCAGTCGTGTCCGATTCTTTGTGATCCTGTGGACTGTAGCCCACCACGCTCCTCCGTCCATGGGATTCTTTAGGCAAGAGTACTGGAGTGGGTTGCCATTTCCTTCTCCAGGGGATCTTCCCGACCCAGTGATCGAACTTAGGTCTCCTGCATTGCAGGCAGACGCTTTAACCTCTGAGCCACCAGGGAAGCCCATTAAAATGTGAAAGTTTAAAGTGAAGTCACTCAGTTGTGTCTGACTCTTTGGGACCCCATGGACTGTAGCCTACCAGGCTCCTCGATCCATGAAATTTCCCAGGCAAGAGTACTGGAGTGGGTTGCCATTTCCTTCTCCAGGTGATCTTCCCAACCCAGGGATCGAACCTGGGGCTCCTGCTCTGCAGACAGACGCTTTACTGTCTGAGCCACCAAGGAAGCAAACAGTAAGAAACTGTAGCTGAATTTCAGGGACAAAGTAAAAATATTATAAGATCAACTGCAAGAACTCAAGACATAGCTATCAGAGTGGCGAGGCAAACTGTTCTGGAGAACCCAGCCAACTCTGAATTTAACTATATTTGTCAGCCAGTTCAACGAAGTTCACAACAGTCTTTATTTCTCTTATCCTGAACTTCAGTATGATTCCTTGTTTTTCTCACTTCTTCAGCAGAACAGAGGCTTTATAAGAACAGATGCCCTTTCCCTGGAAAAGAGGGTAACCGGCACAGTGTCTGGCATATACAAGGCTCCCATAATTATTTATTGAATAAATGAACGTCTATGTTTCCTTGACTGTCAATAACTCACAAAATACTGCCATACATCTGAGAAAAATGAGTACTGAAATGGTTATAATAAAGATTTTCTTTACCCTGTAAAGGGAGCAAGTCTTAGTATCTGGCCAATTCACCCATTTAAGGCATCTAATTCCCTGATAAGGTCAGTTAAAAGGGACCTGACTGTAATAAGCACCATAAATTATTCATGGCTAATAACACAGCGCTCAAGGTCAAGTGCAATCTGATGGAAAATCTCTTCACTGAGGAGAAATCAGTTGCTGGTTGTTATCACAACGTTCACAGCCTCTGTTTACAGAGCTTCTCACCTTCTGGTATGTTTGTTCAACAGGGACCACAGCCACTAAGTTCATTGTATGGAAAATAAGGCAATTTCGTTTATCTGACTGCCTGCTTCTCTGCTGCTAGGAATTTCCTTATTCTTGTAAAGGATATTATTTTTGTGTTTGAACTCTTATAAAGAGAGCAGGAAATCAGTTCTGGTATGACAGAGGCAGAATAAGTGAAAAATAGATTATCTGTTAAAAAGAAACACAGAAAGCAAGTATTACCAAACTTCTGAGATGAGCCCTGAACTTGCTTCACCTATAAAATCTAGAACCTACACTGAAGGGATAAGTTTAGCATTAGCTTGGCTGGTAAAATGGCCAAAGGGTGTGTCCTCTTTATTCACTGAGAACAAGAAATGGCAGTTAGGTTTCTCTTGTTGCTCTGTGTTGAGAAGGATTTTGAGGCCCAGTGAAGGAGCCCTATGATTGATTAATGATGGCACAGAGTCTAGAACAGATGTGTTAGTAAGTTTATTTACCAGTCTTAGATTTCTCTAATTAATGCAATTTCAGGGTAAATTGTGACTTGGTGAAATCCAATTATGATTTCTTTTTTAAAAAAAATTGCAATAGCATGACCAGACATCTTTCTAAATTCAAGAAAAAAAAAATTCTCCTCTTTTACCTTAGATTTAAACTTATCTTCAACAGGTTATTTTAGTTTAAGCAAGGATTTCAGGCTCTGAAATGTTACCAGGTTTCCCATGAGGGAAAAACAAGCCCACAAAAAATGAATCATTTTTCAAAGGTGACAGAATCCCCTGATGCCTCTGGCTTGTGTGTTTGCATTTCACCGGAAAGCAATAACTACATGACCACTGGTGATTTGCTTTAATCTTAAGATAAATAAAACCTGTTGGAGCAGAAACTGGGAACAGGGTGGTCAGAGAGTAAACAGCATTGTGAGTACTTTGTTCTCACATTGCACATGATTTCCTTGGGGCATCTAGCCCTTCACCAACCTACATTAGTATACCAGGCCTTTAGAAAACGCCCATGAGACAAAATAGGCTGAAAGGCTTTACAACATAGTTCTCAAACTCATAACATGTAGACTGCACAAAGGCAGTGTGTATTTTCAGACAACCTTGGCCTATAAAACTTTTTTCCTTACTCCACTGTGAAATGTGAGATGGTCTGACACCCTGAGAGCAGGACCACAGGTTCCTTCCATTTGGCAAGTCTACGCATTATCTGGACTTTGTTTCTGCCAGTTTCTACCAGATACATTAGTTGTCTGGAGTCTTCTACTCCTTCCCCTCAAAATATAAGGTGTGGAGCAAACAAACACCTTCTCCAAGAACCTGCCTTCTCTTTATTATTATGTATTTGTGACCCAGCTTGCTGAATTTTCATTCATTCATTTATTCATTCACTTGTTCATTTATATACAAATTTAATAGAAATGTACTGAGATGTGATGCTAGTGAGGTGCTGAAGATATAAGGAGGGAGAAAAGAACAGAGTTAATTATCTTCATGGAAAATATACTCTAGTGAGGAAGACAAATTAAACATGTAAATAAATGATATACTGTGTGTTACAAGGAAATAAATAAGAGACTGAGAAAGAGAAGAGTAGAAAGGTATTTCTGTTTCTAACCTATTGGCAGACTAGATGTTTGCAGAAACTTATCTTAGTAAAGTACAATGATTTTAATGCTTAAGAAAATACCAAAGACATTTTAAGAAATGAATTGCTTTCTGTGCAGGAGAGCAAGGGAACTGCGTGGAGGCCATAAGTGACCAGAAAACAAGAATCATCAGGGAAAGGTAGCTCTGGAGTTTGGCATTTGTCTTAGGTTAAGTTATTTTTCTCATGGCTGACATCCTGGGTCTGAATTAGTCACCAGGAGGAGATAAGAGGGGGCTTTCCCAGTGGCTTGGCAGCAAAGAATCCGCCTGCGGTGCAGGAGACACAGGAGATGCGGGTTCGATCCCTGGGTCAGGAAGATCCCCTGGAGAAGGGCATGGCAACCCACTCCAGTATTCTTGCCTGGAGAATCCCACGGACAGAGAAGCCTGGTGGGTTACTGACCATAGGGTCGCACAGAGTCAGACAGGACTGAGCAACTGAGCACAGCACGTAGGAGAGAGGAGGAGCAAAGGCTTGAACAGAAGCTGGATTTACGGGGCTCTGCATGAGGCCAGGAGAGAAAAGAGAAGGTGTTTGCAGGTTTGGGGCTGGAATCCATACTATCAACAAACAACCTCAGGGCAGACATGTAATTTTAGGCAGTTCTAATGTGGCTGGGAGAAGGAAAAGTCTCAAGTCCTTAGTGCAGAAATGCAATCAGAAACCTGGATCTTAAAGAGTATCAAAAAATGACATTCACAATTAAAACCAATACAAACATTAAGAAACAAAGTCAACATGCATATAATGAGAAACAAGACTACATATATAATTACCCAACTAGTCAGGAGGAAGAAATGGTATTAGGGAAGCCTTGCCCAGTCTGAAACAGAATGCAGTCAACAGAAAGTTTAAAATAAGATTATAGACTTAAATTCAGTATTATAGTATTAATCACTATAAGTAAAAAATAAAATTCAATAAGAAATAAAAGGTTATTGGATGTCATTTTTAAAAAATGTAGCAATAAAGAATGATTAAAAAAATAAAAAGATGAACAGAATAGGTAAGTATTAATCTGAAGAAAATGTGTACCTCTATTTCTAGAAACAAATGCTTCTACAGATAAAGAGGGTCACTAGATTTTCATAAAATTTGCCATCATCAGAAAGACAGAACAATTCCAAACTTATGTTTCTGGTAGTATAACTTCAAAATTCCTAAAGCAAGAGTTTTAGGACCAAAAAAAAAAAAAAATTACCAAGTCCCCTATGATTGCAAAAACTTCTTTATCAATAGGAACCAAAAAATAATAAAGGAAATAAAAATGAGAAGACAGAAGATTTAAACAACACAATTAGTAAGAAAAACGTAGTGGCTATATACAGAACACTATTTCTAACACATTAATAAACTTTTAAATTTTTTGCATACATGCAACATATATAAAATTTGATCCTGTACTGGGACATAAAGAAAGTATCAACAAATTTCAAGCAACTGGTATCACAGAGACAGTGTTGATACTTGATTTATGTCCCAGTTTAGTTCAGTTCAGTTACTCAGTCGTGTCTGACTCTGCGACTCCATGGACTGCAGCATGCCAGGTCTCCTTGTCCAACACCAATTCCTGGAACTTACTCAAACTCATGTCCATCGAGTCGGTGATGCCATCCAACCATCTCATCCTCTGTTGTCCCTTTCTCCTCCTGCCTTCAATCTTTCCCAGCATCAGGGTCTTTTCAAATGAGTCAGTTCTTTGCATCAGGTGGCCAAAGTATTGGAGTTTCAGCTTCAGCATCAGTCCTTCCAATGAATATTCAGGACTGACTCCCTTTAGGATGGACTGGTTGGATCTCCTTGCTATTCAAGGGACTCTCAAGTCTTCTCCAACACCACAGTTCATAAGCATCAATTCTTTGGTGCTCAGCTTTCCTTATAGTCCAACTCTCACATCCATACATGACTACTGGAAAAACCAATAGCTTTGATTAGACAGACCTTTGTTGGCAAAGTAATGTCTCTGCTTTTTAATATGCTGTCTAGGTTGGTCATAATTTTTCTTCCAAGGAGCAAGCATCTTTTAATTTCATGGCTGCAGTCACCATCTGCAGTGATTTTGGAGCCCAGAAAAATAAAGTCTGCCACTGTTTCCATTGTTTCCCCATCTATTTGCCACAAAGTGATAGGACCAGATGCCATGATCTTTGTTTTCTGAATGTTGAGTTTTAAGCCAACTTTTTCACTCTCCTCTTTCACTTTCATCAAGAGGCTCTTTAGTTCTTCTTTGCTTTCTGCAATAAGGGTGGTGTCATCAGCATATCTGAGGTTATTGATATTTCTCCCGGCAATCTTGATTCCAGCTTGTGCTTCATCCAGTCCAGTGTTCCTCATGACGTACTCTGCATATAAGTTAAATAAGCAGGGTGACAATATACAGCCTTGATGTACTCCTTTCCCGATCTGGAACCCATCTGTTGTTCCATGTCGAGTTCTAACTGTTGCTTCTTGACCTGCATACAGATTTCTCAAGAGGCAAGTCAAGTGGTCTGGTATTCCCATCTCTTTCAGAGTTTTCCACAGTTTGTTGTGATCCACACAGTCAAAAGCTTTGGCATAGTCAAATTTTATATATTTGCACTTGTGTCTGTGTGTGTGTAACTTGACAAGTTGTTTAGAAATTCACATAGAAAAGGAAGAACTGGAAAGACATGCCTTTAAAAAGTTGATAAGATTTGCTATAACATATATTAAGTTAAATAAGAGAAAGTAGTATGGGCCCAGGGACTGGCTCACAGAACACACAAACAAAGGGTCCATGTGGAACCAGTGTGGGAAAATAAGACAATTCAATAATTGACATTAGGACACTTAGTTATCCATATGAGGAGAAAAAAAGAAATTGAATCCCTACTTTACAACTTTAATCAAAGTCAATTTCAGATGTATCAAGGGCTTAAATGTGAAATGCAGAACTTTAAGACATTTAAGAAGGAATACAGAAGTTTATCTCTATGACTCTAGAGGTGGGGAATGATTTCTTAAATAAGAAACAAAAAGCACCACCTATGAACAAAAAGATAGGTCAATTTGACTCATTAAAAGTAAAAATTCTGCTCAATGAATAAGGGAAAATAATATTTCAAGGTATCTATAACTGCATGTTACAGAAAAAAAAAATCAACATTTTCTGCAGGTTAAAAAGTCACAGGTACTGCCAATTCTACTGTGTGGTTTGTTACCTATATTTGTAATTGAAGGGCATTTTTTATTTCAGTTAGAGGTCACGGAAAATAAAAAAATGTATATTTTCCTCATCCAAGTTGATATATAACATATATAAAGTCTGTTTAGGCTACTATAACAGAACAGCATAGGTGAGGTGGCTTACAAACAGCAGAAATTGATTTCTCAGTTCTGGAGACGGGGAAGTCCAAGGTCAATGCACTGGAGAATTTGGTGACTGGTGAGGACCTGCTTTCTGGTTCACCAATGGCCTCCTTCTTGATGTTCTCACATGGAAGAAGGGTGATAGATTTCTCTGGGGTCTCTTTTATGAAGACACAAATTCATTCGTGAAGGTCCCACCCCCATGACCTAATCATCTCCTAAAGGCCTCACCTCCTAACACCATCACACTGGGGATTAGGTTTCAGCACATGAATTTTAAGGGGAATATGAATGTTCCATCTAGCAGCATCAGTGTTCTTGAAAAAGCAATATTTTTTTAATCTTGTTTATTAAAATTTTAAGAGATTAAGAAAAAAAAATCCAACATATTTTATGATAGAAAAACATTTAGCTGACACAAACAATTCCTTTAGTTTTTTTCTCTTCTGTTAAACTCAAGTAGTATTTAAATAATGCTTTCTTTTAAAAATAGAGTTGAACATTACATTTCTGTTTAATTCTATCAGATGATTAGACTGCCTCTCCATCCATCCATATGTAAGTTAAGCATACTTCTCTGATCTTTGATTTTGGATCTAGGCATAGACTTGCTTCGCCCAGTGGATGTGAGTAGACAAATTACAAGCAAGGCTTGAAATGTGACTTCACGGTTTGGCTTGGCTCTTTTGTACATCTCCCATCACCATGAGACAAACATACCCTTGAAGCCAGTGTCCCTCTGGTCTGGGTACCAAAGTGACACATAAGATGCAGTGTCAACAGACAGACCCACAGGCCGTCGAAGAATTTGTCCAGACAACTCACAGAAGCCTGAATGAGAAATAAAGGCTAATTTTTCAATACTACTGCTATTGTGAGGTTATCTATTATGCAGCCATAGGTGACTGATACAGTGTCCATCTATCCAGCCATTCTATTATCAGTTATAAGCACCTAGGAAGATGTCTGCAGTGATGTCTTTCAAATGTTAATAATGGTTGTAGAAAAAGCACTTCTATTGAGGCTTGGTAGTAAGCAACTCCAGTTCTTGTTGTTGCTGGGCTATTGCCAGTGTATTGAGAAGATGCATGGGTAACAGTGAAGAGCTTCTGTTACACAAGGGCAGGCAGCTTTGCCACCTACCAGACTGGCCCTGTGATCAGGGTGAAGCAGGTAGTCTCCCTGACAACACACACATACCCCATACCCCTGCCTCCCCCGCCCCCCATACAGTGCCTCTCCTGCAAATTTTAATACAGAGCTAAGGTGGGGAGTAGGGGAGAGAGGAGGAAACAGCTCCAGGTCAGGTCCTGCCTGTTACTGCTTCAGCCTAATGAATATCATTATTCATAAACTATAACTGCTCATGCTCTGGATTTTACTCATTAACAGCTGAGTGTAATATCCTTAATCAGAGTCAGGAGTTGGAATGCCTAAAAATAGAGACTTGGAGAACATCAGAAATTCTGAACCTAAAATAAAACTCTTCAAACAGATTATTTTTGAAAGAATAAAGCTTTATATGCTCTTGGAGAGATATCTTTGTGTGTGTGTGTGTGTTAATTTTGAGCCTGGGAAGTTTGTTCTGTACCCAGTGATTTTATAATGCAGTTTTCCTGCAGCCTTGTTGAGTTTTACCACATATTTGTACTTCTACCCTCAACACTTAAAAATGCTTTCATACCTGCCATCTCTCCTATCTCTCTTCTTTACCAAGGGCTTGCTGGGTAGGTATGATCGCCTTTTGCTCAAGTTAGCCAGAGAAGATTTCTTTGCTGCAGACATTCTAACAGCCTCTATATACTAGTGTGCATTGAAAACCCCAGAAAGGAGAAAGAAAAGTCAGCATTCTTCCAGCTCATAGGACCCATTTTTCGTCCATGGCATTCCTCATAGCACTAGTAGAGACCTGTTGTCTTAGCTATAACTTCTGTAAAATAAATGCTTTTCTTAGGGGGTGTCTGTAGTCACCATACTTAGGAGACAATCAAATGAAGGGGAAGCCAGGAGAGATGGGTGTGTGACAGGGCTGAATCTTCAGTAGGGACAGAGCTGTCTTAGGAAGAAGATCTTGTGGATTTTAAAAAGATCATCTTATTTGCCTTATTCATCTTGTGATTTCTTATAAAGCCTGAAATCTCATTCCCAGGCAGCTTGTTCTTTCCTGGTTTCAGAGCCATTGGCTTGGCCTGCACCCTTTCAAAAACTCAGAACGTTTTTCTCTCATCCAAGGTATGCCAGATACTAGCTCTTTATTCCTTCTTTCCACATTTCTTCGACTCCTCCCCACCTATTGCTCCCATGGAGGTGCTGCTTATGGAGACTGTGCCTAAATCAGGTGGTCTCAAGGAAAATCTAGTTGCCTGGCCTTGTGGAACAGGGCCTGTGGGTGTCACCGGGAGTCACAGGGCACTGCAAAGCATCTGGGCTGTCAGCGACCCGAGGTTCTATCTCTGTTGAACATAAAAGGAAGCAGCCGCTGAACATTTCCCAGATGAGAAGCTGGCCTGGCGGATTACACAGGAGATTAAAAGAATGGTTTTTTTGGTTCCCCTAGTGAAGAGGTTGGAGAAGGCAATGGCACCCCACTCCAGTACTCTAGCCTGGAAAACCCCATGGATGGAGGAGCCTGGTAGGCTGCAGTCCATGGGGTCGCAAAGAGTCTGACACGACTGAGCAACTTCACTTTCACTTTTCACTTTCATGCAGTGGAGAAGGAAATGGCAACCCATTCCAGTGTTCTTGCCTGGAGAATCCCAGGGACGAGGGAGCCTGGTGGGCTGACGCCTATGGGGTCACACAGAGTCGGACACGACTGAAGTGACTTAGCAGCAGCAGCAGCGGCAGCAGTGAAGAGGTGTCAACTTGCTTCTCACTTGCTGGAAGTAAGTTGTCAGTATTTTGAAAAGCATCTCTTCACCCATATGACTAACTTTAAATGGGTCTGAACAGGGGAGGAGGGTACCCACAGGGGACAGTGGGCAAAGTCTGGAGATATTCATGGCTGTCACAATGGGGCAGGTGGTAGGTGGGTAATACTACTGACTTCTAACAACCAAGAGGACAAGGATGCTGCTGAACATCATATAGTGCATAGGACAGCCCCACAATGAAGAACTATCTAGCCCTCACTAGTCAATGTTGTCAATACTGCTAAGGCTGAGAAATCCTGTTGCAGAGCATGGTGGCTAATCATAAAAGCACTGGAGTCAGAAAGGCCAGAGTTCAAATCCTGGCTTCATCACCCACTGCCCCTGTGACCTAAGCAGATCGCTTCATTTAATTCTTTCATTTCTAAAACTAGTAACACCTACCTCATCAAGTGCTCAGATTAGTACATGGCACTTAAAATGATAAGATTTCACTATCAGTGCTCTGAATGGGCCTTATGGAAGACAGGAAGTTGACAGATGTGAGCAGCACCTCATGTGCCAGGTACTGTGGCATGTAGAGCAGATTGTGGGGAAGAGTTGGTGGAAGAGACAGAGCAGAAACATGCTGCCCTATGTCTCACACAGTTTGGAATGATGTGGTTCAACAGAACTTTCTGGAGTGATGGAAATGTTCCCTAACTGCTCTCTCAGATAGGATAGCTCCTATTCATACGTGAATTGTGAGCACTTGAAATGTGGCTACTGCAACCAAGGAACTGAATTTTCAATTACATTGTTTAATTATTTAAAATGAGGATGCAACACATAGCTGATAGCTCTTGTACTGGACAGAGCAATTTTAGAAGAGGAGATGAGACTGATGTGGACCAAATCTTGACAATCAGTGATACCACATGGGGAAGGGCACCAGCTGGGGCAGAGAAATTGAGGGGAAGAGGCCATCACTTCTGAACAAGCACTTCATGGAAGAGATTCTAGGAAAAGGCGGGTCTGGAGGATGAATAGGCTTTTGCATAGCAGGAATGAAGACCAGTGAGGGGGAGCAAATTCCAGACAGAGGAAGCATGAGGGCAAAGATGCAGGCATGGTGAGAACAGCCTGGCATGTCTATACAGATGAAGTTCAGGTCCTAAGAAGCCAGCACCTTCTGAATGCAATGAAGATGGCATTTAAACATACAGCACCCAAAAGATGCAACTTCCGAGCGAATTTAATACGACAGAAAATTTTAAATCCACCAAACTCAGAGGAATGACTTGAAAAAATTTTAAATGCCATGTTTTGTAGAGCTAAATTCTTTTGAATCCACCACAAATTAGTAAATGCACATCTGTGCATGTCTGTGTGACTTCAAGTACAATGTTTTCTGGTCTACCCCATGACAGCCCCAAGTCTCCGTGTGGGCATTAATAATATGAGAAGCTGGAAGAATGCCGAGGACACATTTTGACAATCTGCCTCAGGCTGCTCTGATTTCTGGAACCCAGTTATGGATGGATGACACAGATAGACAGAGGATACTTGGTACTATGAAACTCCCTGTCTCAATTCAATTTTATTGCAGACACCCAGACACTGCCTAAAACTTTCTTTAGACATCTATTAAGTATCATGACTCCACCAAGCAGTACTTACTTAGAGGCAGGAAGGGCTGGACCAAAAGCAACAACTGCTTTGAGGATCTCACCTCTAGGGAAGGGGAAAATAATTTTTGGAACAGAAACCTGAGGTGTGTTGCTGGAGAGAGCAAAGTTGATCTTTCAACATAAGGAATGTTTGCATAACATGCCAATTGTAGGATCCAATAAAGGTGAATAAAGAACTGTTAGTAAGACAAACATTTTTCAGGACAAAAGGAAATTATCTATGCAAACCAAATTTTGTCAGCTCTGGATATTGGCTTGAAACCAGGGTTCATATATAATTGGATAACAACTGTGGCTCCCCAAACCAGGTGAATTTTTTAAGCTGCATATCTTAAAATATCTGACTCAGTCAACAACCAAAAATTCTGATGAATAAATTGGAAAGAAAAATTTCATAGTGGCTGTATCAATTTACATTCCCACCAACAGTGCAAGAACGTTTTCTGTTCTCCGCACCCTCTCCAGAATTTATTGCCTGTAGACTTTTTGATGATGGCCATTCTGGTGTGAGGTGATATCTCATTGTAGTCTTGATTTGCAATTCTCTAATAATGAGCAACATTGAGCATCTTTTCACATGTTTGTTAGCCATTTGTACTCCTTCTTTGGAGAAATGTCTGTTTAGGTCTTTCCCCCACTTTTTGATTGGGTTGTTTGTTTTTCTGGTATTGAGTTGTACGAGCTGCTTGCATATTTTGGAAATGAATCCTTTCTCAGTTGTTTCATTTGCTATTATTTTTCCCATTCTGAGGGTTGTCTTTTCACCTTGCTTATAGTTTCCTTTGCTGTGCAAAAGCCTTTAAGTTTAATCAGGTCCCACTTGTTTACTTTTGTGTTTATTTCTGTTGCTCTAGGAGATGGGTCATAGAGGATCTTGCTTTATGTCATCGAGTGTTGCCTATGTTTCCCTCTAAGAGTTTTATAATTTCTGGTCTTATATTTAGGTCTTTAATCCATTTTGAGTTTATCTTTGTGTATGGTGCTAGGAAGTGCTCTAATTTCATTCTTTTACATGTAGCTGTCCAGTTTTCCCAGCACCATTTATTGAAGAGGCTGTCTTTGTCCCCCTGTATATTCTTTCCTCCTTTGTCAAAAAAAGGGACCCATAGGTGCATGGGTTTATTTCTGGGCTTTCTATCTGTTCCATTGGACTGTGCTTCTGTTTTTGTGCCAGTACCATACTGTCTTGATGACTTTAGCTTTGTAGTATAATCTGAAGTCAGGATTCCTGACTTCCTCTAGCCCCATTCTTCTTTCTCAAGACTGTTTTGGCTATTTGGGGGTCTTTTACGTTTCCATATGAATTGTGAAATTTTTTGTTCTAGTTCTGTGAAAAATGCCATTGGTAATTTGATAGGGATTGCACTGAATCTGTAGATTGCATTTGGTAGTATAGTTACTTTCACAATATTGATTCTCCTACCCAGGCACATGGAATACCTCTCCATCTGTTTATGTTGTCTTTGATTTCTTCCATTAGTATCTTACAATTTTCTGTGTACTGTTCTTTTGTCTCCTTAAGTTTTATTCCTAGATATTTAATTCTTTTTGTTGCAATGGTGAATGGGATTGATTCCTTAATTTCTCTTTCTGATTTTTCATTGTTAGTATGTAGAAATGCAAGTGATTTCTGTGTATTGTTTTTGTATCCTGCAACTTTGCTAAATTCACTGATTAGCTCTAGTAATTTTCTGATACTCTGTGGACTGTCTACTAATCTTGGAAGAAAAAAGAAAAGGAGAGATGTCTCAAAATAAATATGTGAATGTTTCTAAAGAGAGAGAGAAAGAGAAACCGGGAAACATCTTTGAAAACTAAGCATGTTGTTCCTAAAGGCAATCCCACAGAAGAGCGAAAATCATGTCAGATAAACAGAAGCTCTATGGCATTATCAATATTTTTTTTGTTCAATCGCTCAGTCCTGTCTGACTCTTTGTGACCCCTGGACTGCAGCATGCCAGGCTTCACTGTCCTTCACCATCTCCCAGAGCTTGCTCAAACTGTGGATAGCTTAATTCATGATTGTAGTCATCTGGTATTAAGACAATCATTTCATAAAAGGAAATTTCAAAATAAGTTATAGGTGTCCACTCATTTAGGAATTAAGGTCTGTAGAGTTTTTCTCTAGCTAGAATCTAAGATAAGAACTCCAGGGAACAAGATGACCATTTTTTATCTCCCTGGTTTACAAAGCCCTGGTCCCTTTCTGTAGTCAGACACTTTGGATCAAGTCAGATGTGTTTTCAAACTACTTTGCCTCTTAATTTTTAAATCCTTGTTTATTTTAAAGAAAATTTAATCCATATGTTTCTGATTCATTTACACTTAACTCATCAAAATGCTGTTTCATAAAAAGCTCTTTGATGTTTAAATTGCCTTTGGAGCTATTTTTAATAAGTTTTTTTTTTTTTTTTTTTTTAAGGCTTCCCTACTTAGAAACAGAAAGTTTCATTTCATTGCTATTTAACAACTTGGGGTCCAGAGGGTTGGGTTTAGTTTATTATCTAAATGAAATAGTGTATGTAAATGCTTCATAAATTCTAAAGCAATTGACACCTGTTAGTGATTAGAGTTGCTATTGTTATTACCACCACACAGAAGACATAAGGTTTGAGGTTTCTCCTTCCCATAGTTGGCTGGACTGGCTCATCTTGAGGCTCCCTCCTACTTACAACATTTTCTTATTCTACGACTTTCTCATCCTTAGTAACACATACAATAAACATGTTAAATGACTAAGTAATGACAGAGTAAGTCAGGGAAAGACTCACCCACACAAATTAAACCCCTTTTAAATGAGCTCCTGGTTGGACCTACTATGAGTAATGTGTCAGTCTTCACTGAAGTTCAAGGTCTAACTGGGTTTCACTGACTGAGGGGTCAGGGTTTTCCTGGAGTATTATGTGCACGAATGGTTAGATTTTGTTAGAAAAAGAATTCACTAAGAAGGAAGTTTTGAGAACAGGCACCTAGGGGCAGGAGGGGGACAATCAAAGCAAGGTGGGGTCTCTTCCCCAGTCTTATAAAAGCGCTACATGGAAAAGCTGCAGTTATCCTGGGAAGCTGGTGGTCTGGGAACGTGGTCACATACTGTATTGCTCAGAGTGACAAGACAAAATGTGAGACAAAACGTTCTCCCACTTCTTGGTGGAACCTGGCTCTGCCTTGTCATCATACACATTGATGATAGAATCTTAACAGTGGACAGCAGTGGTTGAGATCTATCGTCTGGTAGGATGTGGCTGAGACATCTTAGCAATGCACAGAAATTACGTGTAGCAGCAGCGTCTAGTTAAAGTTGGCTTAAGCACATGGGAGTTGCCTCTGAAACACTTTGGTGTATGTATGTGGGTGGCCCAGGGGTCTCTGTGACCTCATTCCTAAAGTCTAATGAGCTCTGGGGTCATTCAGATTTCATGTGAAAATGTCAAAATGGCCATTCAGCTCGTCCTGTCTTGACAACTGCGCAAAAGGTCTCGACCACTCTAACAAAAGTGAACAGGAAACCTTTGTCTTCTGGAAATTGACCCTGATCTTGTGTGTGAAGCACACACCTCGCTTCCTCATGCTTTCCCCATGCCCTGGCCTGTTGTACACCAGGCTGCCTTTAGGAATTTGGAACCAAACATGAAACTCTTCATCACACAATGGAGGGACCACTGCTCTGCCCTTTCGCACATCAGTCTTTCCTGGTGAATGGCTCTCCAGCCCTGTGATTCTTGCCATATGGAACAATTGGTCCCTTCAGTTAACTTGCCAGCAGTAATCAGTTATTTCTCCTAGCCATAAATTTTCACCATTCTTTTTGGAGGGGGAAGAAATTAAAGTAACAAAGGGAGGTGGCTATAAAGAACAGAACTGTCAGAATAGAAAATGTTTGAGTAATTTGTTGGGTCCTTGGTTTAGGGTTGACTAATTTCAGCACTAGTTTTGGTTTGGACTCTTTCTTGGGACCAAGAGGCCTTATTTTCATCTGCATCTCCAGTGAAGATTGGGACTACAAGTGTGGAAAAGCTGTGAGAGAAGTTTTATCAGAATGTAACAACTTCACTGATATTTTTGGCAGGGAGGACAGGGGAGAATTCATATCTGCTTGGCTATCTCTTTTCTCATGAAATGAACCAGAGTTTTGACAGCACCCACTGAACTTGGTCCATTACAGACACTGCCTGAGAAGCCACCTGGTTCAGCTAAATGGTAATAACTTCTCTGAGCATCTAATTCCACTAGGTCTCATTTGAAAAAGAGGAAAAAATTCCCCAAATGACTAATGCTTTTAGGTCCGGCAGCCGTTTTTCATTGTCCTCAAAGCACCTGGTATAACCTGCTTGCTTTCAATTCTTCTGAGAGCCCGTGGATTTGAAATGAAAAAAGCAAACAGGATCGCCTAAGTCCACAAGGCAAGGCAATCTACTTTTATAAAGAAAACATTGAACGTTTTCGAACATGTGGCCCTCTAAGCTCCCCCTGTCAGGGTCAGATTTATGTATTTGCTCTGGAACCAAGATTTTTGTACACCAGGCACAATACCTTGGGGTATTTACAGTGCAAGCTATTTTCCTAAAGCAAACAGCTGCATCGGTAACCCCCGTCCCCAGACATAGGAGTCAGAGCCTTCTCTGGGAGCAGGTGTGCCGTAACCAGGAGGCAGCCTTCCTCGGGCCTGACTCCCTGAGTGTCTGAGCACTCCCCCCTTCCAGAGCCACAGTCTGATGACTTCTGAAGTCTTTGAAAAGGCAATTCTTTTCTTATTTCCCTCTTGATAAGAAAAACTAAAAAAGGGTCCAGTTATTGCAATCTAAAGGGAAGGGGTGGGTGACTTCTAGAGGAAGCTGTAGATAAAGCAGAGCTATGACAAAGGCACTTTATCTTCTTCTTCTTCTCTTCTTCTAATAAAAAACAAAGTTCCCCTCCCTCTTTTCTGGCAGGGAGAGTAGAGGCCTTGGTCTTGAGCAGGAATGTGAAAGGGAAACAAAAGGCAAATCCCGAAGCTGGGATTCCCAGGGAGCTCGCTTGGCCTGTGAGAAACTCCTAGCTGGCCTCCCTTAGGGGAGGTGAAAATCATCCGCCTTGTGTAGAAGGGACTTGACAAAAACAGGCAGAGGTGGCATAAGGAGATGGTGTGAGTCATTTACTTATGCATTCCGTAAATATTTATTAAGTGCCCACTTGGTATTGGGGGCTGATGACACTTTCGTAATGGAGTTGAACATCATTCCTACAAGTGATTAAAGTGGTCTCCTTCATTACTTGACCTCAAAACCTTCACGATTTCAGCCATTCCTTACACTTTTAAAAAAGAGACACTGACAGGAGGCTGTCAAAGTATAAATGCCATGAGAGGACAGTTGCCATTTTTCTATTATATTTTAAAAATCTTTGCTTGAGATCCAGTGTAACATGGTGTCATGGGAGAATCACAATTCAACAGTCAGGAGAGGTGAGCTCTGCTTCCGGTTCTGCTAATCACTACCTGTGTCATGTGATCACATGTAAGTGACATTTATCCTCTGGGCTGCAGCCTCTTGTAAGGTATGAGGAGGTGGTGAGGATTTTTAATTGCCTTCCAGCTTTGTGATCCTATAATTTGTTAATAGTTTAAAAGTGGATATCTACTTATTTAACTTATATACAGAGTACATCATGAGAAATACTGGGCTGGAGAAAGCACAAGCTGGAATCAAGATTGCCTGGAGAAATATCAATAACCTCAGATATGCAGGTGAAACCATCCTTATGGCAGAAAGTGAAGAAGAACTAAAGAGACTCTTGTTGAAAGTGAAAGAGGAGAGTGAAAAAGGTGGCTTAAAGCTCAACATTCAGAAAACTAAGATTATGGCATCCGGTCCCATCACTTCATGGCAAATAGATGGGAAACAGTGGCTGACTTTGTTTTTCTGGGCTCCAAAACCACTGCAGATGGTGGCTGCAGCATGGAATTAAAAGACACTTACTCCTTGGAAGGAAAGTTATGACCAACCTAGACAGCATATTAAAAAGCAGAGACATTAGTTTGCCAACACAGGACTGTCTAGTCAGGGCTATGGTTTTTCCAGTGGTCATGTTTGGATGTGAGAGTTGGACTAGAAAGAAAGCTGAGTGCCGAAGAATTGATGCTTTTGAACTGTGGTGTTGGAGAAGACTCTTGAGAGTCTTTTGGACTGCAAAGAGATCCATCCAGTCCATCCTAAAGGAGATCAGTCCTCAGTGTTCACTGGAAGGATAGATGTTGAAGCTGAAACTCCAATACTTTGGCCACCTGATGCAAAGAGCTGACTCACTGGAAAAGACCCTTAGCTGGGAAAGATTGAGGGCAGGAGGAGAAGGGGACGACAGAGGATGAGATGGTTGGATGGCATTACCGACTTGATGGACATGGGTTTGGGTGGACTCTGGGAGTTGGTGATGGACAGGGAAGCCTGGTATGCTGCAGTTCATGGGGTCGCAAAGAGGCGGACATGACTGAGTAACTGAACTGAACTGAACTGATCCAGATTAAAATGTGATGGGAGGGCTGAAGAGCTTCGCATGTGGTCTAACCTGGAAGAGGAAAAGACAAAGGAGGGAACCCTATGCATGTAGGTTAATAAATAAATAAAATATTGTTATCTTATTAACAATAGGTCAGGACAGTTGGGGAGAAAACTTTACAGGCTATGGAGTCAGGCTACTTGGGTTTGAATTCTGGCTCTACCACTATGCAGATTGAGGTATTTTATTGACCTTTTAGAAATCTCAGCATCATCACCTGTGAAAAGGTTTAATATTAGTACCTACCATAAAGAACTGTTGTCAGAATTAAGTCAGACTGCCTATCTAGCACAGGGTAGCTTAAACACAGAACCCCTCTGTATCAGGAACCCTCACAGTGTGGTCTAGAGACCCCGGAAGAGTCTTGATGGGTGGGGGTCTGTGAGGTCAAAAGTGGTTTCACGATGATATTAAGACATTATTTGCCCTTTCATCCTTATTCTCTCATAAATATAAAGTGGTTTCCAGAGGCTACATAATGTGTGACAGTATCACAGACTGAATGCAGAAGCAATTAGGAGAACATACCTGTCTTTCTTTATGCTGGTTGTTTTAAAAAACTGCAAAAATATAAAATAATCCCATCCTTCTAATTTTTCTTGGAAAAAATAGTTATCTTTCATAAAATGCATTTTTGTTTAACATGTCATATGTTCTATTATTGCTATTTTAAGTACACAATAATTATTTAACACAATCTTAATTTGAATTTCTAATATGGCAAACACTGGTAGCTCTGACTCATACAAACCAAAGCTATTTGGGGTTGCCAATTATTTTTAAGACTATGGTTCTAAAAAAAAAAGAAAAAATATATTTCTGCCTTAGTTTGCTATTGCTACACAACTGCTGTAACAAAACACCATGAACTTGGTGGCCTAAAAATGACAATCTTATTATCTTCTTGTGTCACCAGGACTGTGTTCTTTCTGGAACACAGAAAGAACTCTGTGCTTCAGGGGACAATTTACTTCCTTGTGCTCTGTAGCTCTGAGACTGCCTCCATCTCGTGGTGTGTGTCCTCCTTCCTCCATCTTCAAAACACTGGGCTGACCTGGATAATCCAGGACACTCTCCCCATCCTAAGATCCTTAACTGTATCACACCTGTAAAGCCCCCTTTGCCATATAAGATATCATAGGTTCTGGGGATTAGGACATGGGTATCTTGGGGGCCATTATTCAGTCTACTACAATTCCATTGAGTTATTCTACAAATTGGATCCTTAACAGAAAAACAAACAAAAAGCCAACTAAAATCTATAATTATAGTATATATCAATTTGAATGCAGATGCACCTTTTTTACTCATTTTCTCAACAGAGATTTCTATACAAGTCTTTGCACATACTTCAATCAGCAGTTTAAGAGCCCTTTCCTCCTCCCCCTGATATCTTCTTTACCTCCCTCAGGAGGGTTCCCTCTTCTCAGCATCTGCACTGAACCTGGACCAGAGTAAGAGCTCCATAATTGTTAGCTGACATTATTTCAATTACTTTTCCATGTCTCTTCCCTCTCCTAGGTCTAAGCCACCATCCTCTAAAGCATGTTTCACAAAACACTTGTCCCATGAGATGCCACTGCATAAAAACAGCTCTACAGTCAAAACATTTCAGGCAACACTACATATTTTACCTCCCACGTGGAGATTCATGGTGCACATTAGCATATTAAAGGCTCTGAGAAGTCCTGCAGTGTCCAGGGGTGAAGGTGGGGTTATTTTAAAACAGTGTTTTTCAAATTTATTTGCCCAAAGAATCTTTTTTTCATATAAAATCAATTACCATTCTATTTTTACAAACACTCCTCCAAGCTCCTTGGGGTATGGACCAAATTGCGTCCTTCTTTTGTCTTCTGTGGCTGGCCTGCCTCTGAGAGGTACTTGACGAGTATATGTCATATGAACGTATTGAAAAGAGGAAAACCAAGTTGATAACACAAGAGCTCTTCCCTTAAGTGGTTAAAAATGAGGAAGACATATGTATAAATAATCATTTATTTAGTAGTAGGTAAGTGAAAAAGCGATCTAACTCAGGACTGTTAATAAGAAAGAGAAAATCAAATCCAAATGCTGGAAGCCAACCTAAGAGTTAAAACTGAAACAGGTAATTCAAGCGGCCCTTTGAACTTGGTGGACTGCCCTCTCTACAAAAGGGAAAAGGAAAATTAGATCTGGGTAGCAGAGTGGAACAGAAAGAAAGCGCTGTCTTCAGATAAAGAATGAAAATTATAATAGAAAAGATTAAGCGAGGGTTGAAATTGTGAGTCAGGTCTCTACTGCACCCCAAGTGATGGCTGAGAACCCAGTACTCACATCCAATTGTCCCTGTGAACTGCAGGCAGTCACTTTGAGGGAGTGAACCTGTAGCTTGCTGTCAAAGGCTGGACATAAACTTTTCAATCCCAACCACTGTCATTTATCAGAAATGAAGGTTCTCTTGACATGGGAAGCAGCGCTGGCCCCACTCTGAGATGGCGGCAAAGGCCAGGGCAATCACTGGTTGGACCAGCCATGATAGCAATGCTCCATGGCCTCAATGGCTTCCTCTGTCAGTTGAGTCCGAGAGCTAATTCAACCAAAGTCAGGAAGGGGCAAAAGGCAGTCTTTCCTACATGCTCTGTTAAAGTCATGATGCAGAGGGAGAAACAAACAAAACTATGTCCAACAAGAAGAAAAAGAAGTTGGTATGGCTCTGTGGAAGTGGCAAAGGATTTGGGGTCACCAGGATGATTTGGGTTTGAAATTCTGGCTCTGTTGACCCTGATTCTGTGCAAGTTACTTAATATCTATGAGCCTATATCTTTGGTTGATAAATTGAATTTATCTTAGGGTTGTTGAAAGTCCTAGAAAGAAGATTTAGAAAGTGCACATAGTAGGCACTCAATACATAATAGTAGGACAGCATTTATAATCACTAACATTTGTTAGTTAATATACAGACATCCTGGAATGTGAAGTCAAATGGCCTTAGGAAGCATCACTGCGAACAAAGCAAGTGGAGGTGATGGAATTTCACTTGAGCTATTTCAAATCCTGAAAGATGATGCTGTGAAAGTGCTGCCCTCAATATGCCAGCAAATATGGAAAACTCAGCAGTGGCCACAGGACTGGAAAAGGTCAGTTTTCATTCCAGTCCCAAAGAAAGGCAATGCCAAAGAATGCTCAAACTACTGCACAATTGTACTCAGCTCACACGCTAGTAAGGTAATGCTCAAAATTCTCCAGGCCAGGCTTCAACAGTACGTGAACCATGAACTTCCAGATAGTCAAGCTGGTTTTAGAAAAGACAGAGGAACCAGAGATCAAATTGCCAACATTTGTTGGATCATCAAAAAAGCAAGAGAGTTCCAGAAAAACATCTATTTCTGTTTTATTGACTATGCCAAAGCCTTTGACTGTGTGGATCACAATAAACTGTGGAAAATTCTGAAAGAGATGGGAATACCATACCACCTGACCTGCCTCTTGAGAAACCTGTATGCAGGTCAGGAAGCAACAGTTAGAATCAGACATGGAACAACAGACTGGTTCCAAATAGGAAAAGGAGTACATCAAGGCTGTATATTGTCACCCTGCTTATTTAACTTATATGCAGAGTACATCATGAGGAACGCTGGGCTGGATGAAGCACAAGCTAGAATCAAGATTGCTGGGAGAAATATCAATAACCTCAGATATGCAGATGACACCACCCTAATGGCAGAAAGTGAAGAAGAACTAAAGAGCCTCCTGATGAAAGTAAAAGAGGAGAGTGAAAAAGTTGGCTTAAAGCTCAACATTCAGAAAACCAAGTTTATGGCATCTGGTCCCATCGCTTCATGGCAAATAGATGGGGAAACTGTGGAAATATTGAGAGACTTTATTTTGGGGGGCTCCAAAATCACTGCAGATGGTGACTGCAGCCATGAAATTAAAAGACGTTTACTCCTTGGAAGGAAAGTTATGACCAACCTAGACAGCATATTAAAAAGCAGAGACATTACTTTGCCAACAAAGGTCCGTCTGGTCAAGGCTATGGTTTTTCCTGTGGTCATGTATGGATGTGAGAGTTGGACTATAAAGAAAGCTGAGCGCCAAAGAATTGATGCTTTTGAACTGTGGTGTTGGAGAAGACTCTTGAGAGTCCCTTGGACTGCGGGGATATCCAACCAGTCCATCTCAAAGGAGATCAGTCCTGGGTGTTCATTGGTAGGACTGATGTTGAAGCTGAGACTCCAATACTTTGGCCACCTGATGCAAAGAGCTGACTCATTGGAAAAGACCCTGATGCTGGGAGGGATTGAGGGCAGGAGGAGAAGGGGACGACAGAGGATAAGATGGTTGGATGGCATCACCTACTTGATGGACATGGGTTTGGGTGGACTCCGGGAGTTGGTGATGGACAGGGAAGCCTGGTGTGCTGCAGTTCATGGGGTTGCAAAGAGTTGGACATGACTGAGAGACTGAACTGAACTGAATATGTATTATATTCATGTAATAAAATATAAATAGCAAAATATAATAAATAGTAAATGTTAAGTTTATTATAAATAAATCAAATAATTTATCAATGATAGCAAGGTAACATCTGTGAATTACTAACCTTTGTTCCCCTACTCCTTTTATCCCATAACTGTATTTCCCATTTGGGAAACTGTCTATTCTGGGGCACTGCCTCCGGGAATAGAAAAGCAGATAAAAAGAAGGCTCTTCTGGAATTTGTATGCTGAAAGTCAGACAGTGAAGGAATGGGAAGGAAGACTCAAGTCACAGACAGTGCTGACCAACATGTTAGCTACTGGCTTTAAGTTTCTACTGAATGGCTGCAATGTGGCTAGACTGTATGTATAGTGTAAGTACACACTACACGCTAGATTTCAAAAAAAGGGACTCAAAATACTTCACTATTTTTTAAAACTAATTACATATCAAAATGACAATATGTTATTGGGCTGAGTAAATTATACTGGAAATATTAATTTTACCCATTTCCTTTAAAAACAAAACTATTTGAAAACTACCTATGTTGCTCACATGATATTTCTATTGAACAGCACTGGCCAAGACAATGAAGGAATAGAAAAGATTCATGATATAGACAATAAATTCAGGAGAAAATGTATTCAGTTAGAACAAGGGATTTTATTGCTCCTAAAATCAGAAAAGTACTCTTGGCCTGTGTGAGAGAGGTCAAAGGCATGCCAAGAGGGCTAAGATGCAGGTTCATTTCTTTGACCTAGATGACCTCTAACTCTCTAGCTTAATCCTCAGAGAGGGGAGGATACTTTCTCCAGAGAGAGCTTGGGGACCACGAGGCAAAGATTCGCAACTTTGCCAGAGTTCATATGTGGCAGCAATAGTCTAGAAAAGAGATGACCTTCATTAGGTTCACTGCACTCCAGAAGAAGAAATCTCCAGCACCCCAGAGTCGTATAGACACAGGAGAGTGACTGCTGGATCAGAAGAAGCTTTACAGGTGGGATAAGGGACCGACACAACAGTGGCGTGAACAGACTGTCAGCCTGTGGCGCCTCAAGGTGCTGTACACAAGTTCTCTTCTCTGGCTGCTCCTTTCACCTAGCTGCTGAAAGCTCACACTTGCATCCTTCTCAGGAGGACTGACTTCCACTGACTGGAGAACCACTATTCCCAGAGAAGCCTGGACATTAATGGAGAGGCATCTACAGCATTTGCTACATGGATAGGAGGCAAGGGGAGAGCAGATGAATTTTCTCTAATGGCCTTGACATTGTATCAATTCTCATCCTCAGAAATTAGCAGCAACCCTCGAGAAACAGGGAAGACCCTAAATTGGTGGAGAGTAATTTTCTTTCACTCTCATGAAAAGGAGACTTGAAATAGTACTTAAAGCAAAATCTATAAAGATAAAATTCTATTCTTGCATACCTGAATTGTTGATTGAGATTCTCTCTTTGTTATAATAATTACTAAGGCACAGCAGGCTAATAAAGAGGTGGGATGAGGTGTACGTGAGAGAGAAAGAAAGTACATCTGATGACATATATATGACTTTTTTAAAAAGTGAAAAAGGAGATTACATGGTATTGGTTCAATATGAGCTATTGGTTATGCTGGTAAATATTTATGCATTCCAGTGGTTACATGGTGCAATATCCAGGTGGATATTAAATGTTTTGTGACAAATCTGGAATGATGGTACTGACACTATAAATATCTCATTAACAGAGCACCACCACCTATAAAAAGAAAGCTGTTACTGACTGTATTCATGTGGTTGCCATATTTTCTTGAGAGTTTTACAAACATTTAGATTTGTGTAATTCAAGGGAAAAACAATCTGTCTTGGAGGCAGTTGCCAAGAGCTCATGAGGCTTTCAGTTCTTCATGTGTGTCATAAGAGCTCATGTAACAGGTTTTTCTGCTTGTATTTGTTTCACTGATTAATTAAATCAGTTTCAGTTTACATTTTTATCCCATCTTTAATTATAAAACACCAAATAAGAACTTAAAACCCCTCAATTCAAAACAATAAAAAAATGTCAAACTTGCAAGGTTGTTTATTTATTCATAGATTTATTAAAAAAATTTTTTTTTTAACTTTACAATATTGTATTGGTTTTGCCATACATCAGCATAAATCTGCCACAGGTGTACATGTGTTCCCCATCCTGAACCCCCCTCCCACCTCCCTCCCCATCCCATCCCTCTGGGTAATCCCAGTGCACCAGCCCTGAGCATTGTGTATCATGCATCAAACCTGGACTGGTGATTTGTTTCACATATGATATTATACATGTTTCAATGCCATTCTCCCAAACCATCCCACCCTCACTCTCTCCCACAGAGTCCAAAAGACTGTTCTATACATCTGTGTCTCTTTTACTGTCTTGCATACAGGGTTATTGTTACCATCTTTCTAAATTCCATATATACGCATTAGCATACTGTATTGGTGTTTTACTTTCTGGCTTACTTCACTCTGTATAATAGGCTTCAGTTTCATCCACCTCATTAGAACTGATTCAAATGTATTCTTTTTAATGGCTGAGTAATACTCCATTGTGTATATGTACCACAGCTTTCTTATCCACTCGTCTGCCGATGGACATCTAGGTTGCTTCCATGTCCTGGCTATTATAAACAGTGCTGCGATGAACATTGGGGTATACATGTCTCTTTAAATTCTGGTTTCCTTAGTGTGTATGCCCACCAGTGGGATTGCTGGGTCATATGGCAGTTCTATTTCTAGTTTTTCAAGGAATCTCCACACTGTTCTCCATAGTGGCTGTACTAGTTTGCATTCCCACCAACAGTGTAAGAGGGTTCCCTTTTCTCCATACCCTCTCCAGCATTTATTGCTTGTAGACTTTTGGATAGCAGCCATTCTGACTGGTGTGAAATGGTACCCCATTGTGGTTTTGATTTGCATTGCTCTGATAATGAGTGATGTTGAGCATCTTTTCATGTGTTTGTTAGCCATCTGTATGTCATCTTTGGAGAAATGTCTGTTTAGTTCTTTGGCCCATTTTTTGATTGGGTCATTTATTTTTCTGTAATTGAGCTGCAGGAGTTGCTTGTATATTTTTGAGATTAATTCTTTGTCCGTTGCTTCATTTGCTATTATTTTCTCCCATTCTGAAGGCTGTCTTTTCACCTTGCTTATAGTTTCCTTTGTTGTGCAGAAGCTTTTAATTTTAATTAGGTCCCATTTGTTTATTTTTGCTTTTATTTCCAATATTCTGGGAGGTGGGTCATAGAGGATCCTCCTGTGATTTATGTCGGAGAGTGTTTTGCCTATGTCTTCCTCTAGGAGTTTTATAGTTTCTGGCCTTACATTTAGATCTTTAATCCAATTTGAGTTTATTTTTGTGTACGGTGTTAGCAAGTGTTCTGCTACTGCTGCTGCTGCTAAGTAGCTTCAGTCGTGTCCGACTCTGTGTGACCCCATAGATAGCAGCCCACCAGGCTTCCCCGTCTCTGGGATTCTCCAGGCAAGAACACTGGAGTGGGTTGCCACTTCCTTCTCCAAGAAAGTGTTCTAGTTTCATGCTTTTACAAGGGGTTGACCAGTTTTCCCAGCACCATTTGTAAAAGAGATTGTCTTTTCTCCATTGTATATTCTTGCCTCCTTTGTCAAAGATAAGGTATCCATAGGTGCGTGGATTTATCTCTGGGCTTTCTATTTTGTTCCATTGATCTATATTTCTGTCTTTGTGCCAGTACCATACCATCTTGACTGTGGCTTTGTAGTTGAGTCTGAAGTCAGGCAGGCTGATTCCTCCAGTTCCATTCTTCTTTCTCAAGACTGCTTTGGCTATTCGAAGTTTTTTGTATTTCCATACAAATTGTGATATTATTTGTTCTAGCTCTGTGAAAAATACCATTGGTAGCTTGATAGGGATTGCATTGAATCTATAGATTGCTTTGGGTAGTATACTCATTTTCACTATATTGATTCTTCCGATCCATGAACACGGTATATTTCTCTATCTATTAGTGTCCTCTTTGATTTCTTTCACCAGTGCTTTATAGTTTTCTATATATAGGTCTTTTGTTTCTTTAGGTAGATATATTCCTAAGTATTTTATTCTTTTAGTTGCAATGGTAAATGGAATTGTTTCCTTAATTTCTTTCTATTTTCTCATTATTAGTGTATAGGAATGCAAGGGATTTCTGTGCAATCTGTGAAAAACAATCTGTCTTGGAGGCAGTTGCCAAGAGCTCATGAGGCTTTCAGTTCTTCATGTGTGTCATGAGAGCTCATGTAACAGGTTTTTCTGCTTGTATTTGTTTCACTGATTAATTCAATCAGTTTGAATTTACATTTTTATCCCATCTTTAGTTATAAAGCACCAAATAAGAACTTAAAACCCCTCAATTCAAAAACAATAAAAAAGTCAAACTTGCAAGTTTGCTTAAAAAATAATAATTATTTTGCTAAATATTTGCCAGCATCAAATATGCTAATTCGCTCTTCTTCCCACTGCCACCCCTCCCCCCCCAAACTCTCCTGATAATTTCACTAGTTTCTCCCAAATTTGATTGAGGACTCTCACACAGTCTCTGCAATGATGTTCTTAGCCATTTTCTGCAAACTTTATCAAATTACTTTGGGTCATTCACTCATTTAGTTCAGGAAAAATTTACTGAGAATTAAAACTGCTAACACGGTCCTAGTATCCAAAACAATCTATATATTTAATGTGATCCCCATCAAATTACCAATGACCTTTTTAAAATTTTAAAGAACTATAACAAATAATCCTCAGATTTATATGGAACCATAAAGTACTGGGAATTAGCAAAACACTCCTGCAGAAAAATAATAAAGCAGGAGGCATAACCTGTGAAGGTTTCAGGTAATACTACAAAGCTACAGTAGTCAAAACAGTGTGGTACTGATACAAAAACAAGCATATGGATCAATGGGACAGAACAGAGAAGCCAGAAATAAATCCATGCATCTATGGTCAATTAACAATGGGGAAGAGAGTCTCTTCAGGAAGTTGTAGTGGGAAAGCCAGAGAGCCAAATGTAAATCAATGAAGTTAGAACATACCCTCTCACCATACACAAAAATAAACTCAAAATGACTTAAGGAGTTAAACATAAGACATGACACCACAAAATTCCTAGAAGAGATTATAGGAAAAACATCCTCTGATGTACCAATGTTTTCTTAGGTCAGTCTCCCAAGGCAACAGAAATAAAAACAAAAATAAACAAATGGGACCTAATCAAAGGTACAAGCTCTTACACAGCAAAGGAAACCATAAGAAAAGACAATCTAGGCAATGGGAAAAAAATGTTTGCAAACAATGCAACCAATAAAGGCTTAATTTTCAAAATATACAAACAGCTCTTACAACTCAAGACCAAAAATATCCAAACAATCCAATCAAAAAATGGTCAGAAGATCTAAATAGATATTTCCCCAATTAAGACACATAAATGGCCAATAGGCACATGAAAAGATGCTCAACACCACTAATTATTAGAGAAATGCAAATCAAAACTACAATGATGAACCACCTCATGCTGGTCAGAATGACCATCATTAAAAACTCTACAAATAATAAATGCTGGAGAGGATGTGGAGAAAAGGGAACCTTCCTATGCTGTTGGCAGGAATGTAAGTTTTGGTATACCCACTGTGGAAAACAGTAGGGAAGTTCCTCAGAAAAGTAAAAATAGGGTTTCTATATGATCCAGCAATCCCACTCCTGGGCATATGTCCAGACAAAACTCTAATATAAAAACATGCACGTATCCCTATGTTCACAGCAGCACTATTCACAATAGCTAAGACTTGGAAACAACCTAAATGTCCATCAACAGAGGACTAGATAAAGAAGATCAATGAAATAAATGCCATTTGCAGCAAAATGGATGCAACTAGAGAGTATCATACTAAGTAAAGTAAGTCAGAAAGACAAATATCATACGGTATCAGTTACATGTGACATCTAAAATATGCCACACATGAACCTATCTATGAAACAGAAATAGACTAATGGACATAGAGAACAGACTTGTGGTGGCCGAGTCGGAGCACTGGGGAGGGGTGGAGTGAGAAGTTGGGGTTAGGTGATGTAAGTATTGTACATGGAATGGATAAACAACAAGGTCCTACTGTATAGCACACAGGAGTACATTCAGTATCCTATAAAAAGCCATAATGGAAAAGAATTAATAAAAAAGAATGTGTGTGTGTGTGTGTGTGTGTGTGTGTGTATATACACACACATATATATATATCTGAATCATTTTGCTGTACAGCAGAAATTAACACACTATAAATCAGCTGTATTTCAAAAAAGAAAGGTTATCTAATACCTATCATGTGCCAGGGGCTGTTGAGAGCACCAAGATCCAATGGGGAACAAAACAGGTCCACCTTCTGCCTTCATGAAGCAAACGACAAGCAAATTGTCATCAACTGGGTTAACAGGGAACACTAGATCTATATTTTGAACATGGCTTCTTTCTGGTGGCTTTTGTTCAACCTAGTGTTTGTAGCTAGCCATTGGGAGGCTGAATAATGTCGACTACCTATCAAGGCGGGGGACCTGGGGCTTTAAAACATGTTCATTATTTTATACCCCATTATTCCCCTTCCACATGTAAGGAAAACAGACTGCAAGTTCATGTAGCCAACAAGATTGGTCCTAACTTCTCTGTTTTATTGCTTTCCTCTGAGAAATTATTAACTGAATGGTATCTATTTGCTCCTTATTTCTTTTGGTTTTAGGACCGATCTTTAGCCTTCATTTTAACCTTGGTATGGCTTTCCCCTAGGAAGCAAACCTGTGTTTGTGACAGCAGCCATCACCTCTATGACTCTAGCCTCTAGAGTCACTTAGCCCTGAGAAGTTATAAACTACCCTAATTACCTATAGTCAAAATGACTTTGTAAAGAGAAGTCTAGAGGACAGAGAACAAAGAACAAATGGGATCACATTTGCAATCCAGAAATACTAGTACTGAACAAATTGAAGAGGGGATGTCAAATTGGGAGCAAGGAGAGAAATAAGGAAGGCATTAAACTAATGCAAGAGACAAGTGACAAGACCTTATGGCAAAAGGCATTGCCAGTAAGAATGTAAAGGAAGCTATAGCATCACTACAATCGTTACAGGTATGAGATTTATAGTAATTATTCATGGAGGGGAAAGTGTGTCTGATCACTAATGAAGTCCAATTTCAAGTGGGCAGAAGGAGGAACAAGGGCAAAGGAAATGGAGAAGGTGTAACTACAAGGGCAGAAAGAAAACCAGGAGAGGGGCATCACAGAACAGAATGTGTTCTTAAAGAGGAGGGCTGAAAACAGAGTAACAATTACTAAAGAAGTCAAGAAGGACAGGAAAGAAAATGTATCTATTGTCTTTGGCAACATGGTGGTGACTGAAAACTCTATACTAAGTGACTGATGTGGTGGATTGATGACAAAAGAAGCCAGGTTGCAGCTGACTCAGCAACTCAGCCTCTTTTGCATCCTGAAGTAATGGAAAGCATGGGATGAAGGGTAGGGTTGTTCCTATGCAATTACAGAAACTGCTGGAATACAGACATCATATGTAGGCAATTCTTATAAGAACCTTGGTTTGATAATACAGAACATTTTCAATTTTTATACACATGTTGTCTTTGACTCACTAGAAATGATATTAATACAAAAACTTCAGCACTGTGACTGCCCTCAACTGTTTGTACATCTTGACTGCCATCCAGTCTGGCCAAAATCAACTAAGCAATTATACACATGGGTGTGATAGCAGTATACCGAATGTTGACTGTCCTCAACCAAGAGATAGTAATGAAAAGTTCTGCTAATTAGGTCCTGTTTGTATTTCTATAATCAAAACTAACTACCTGTTTTATTCAATGATATGCTTTATTAATTATCACTGGTGTACTTGTTTCTCAGCACATTTTAAGCATCTTACAATACTTTGTCTATCTTCTGGGTACCCTTACCAGCTAAGATTTTGTTTGTATTAAAAAAGCAATAGATACACGGAACACAATGTGTTCATTACATAAGTTATTCCCCTGCCCCCTTTTGATCTTTCCCTGAGAAACACGGCCCTAGGCTTGTCAAATTTAATGTCAGAAGGGATAAATTTAAAAATATTATTAAGTGAAGCAGTTCTCACACCAGGAATAGGGAGAAGGCTTTTTCGTGGAACACTGGAATTTTATTTTATTTATAAAACAAATTTGAATATCACTATCATATGCATTTCTACAGGACAACTGAGGTCTTTAAGACTTTTCATATGTGGCTTCTATGACAACAGAATGCCTATAACATATAGTTTTTCAGAAAAAAGAGACTTTCAACTTCTATCATGGTAAGTTCCAAGTCTTTTAAAGAGTGATTCGGATCAGATCAGATCAGATCAGTCGCTCAGTCATGTCCGACTCTTTGCGACCCCATGAATCGCAGTACGCCAGGCCTCCCTTATCCATCACCAACTCCCGGAATTCACTCAGACTCACGTCCATCGAGTCAGTGATGCCATCCAGCCATCTCATCCTCTGTCATCCCCTTCTCCTCCTGCCCCCAATCCCTCCCAGCATCAGAGTCTTTTCCAATGAGTCAACTCTTCGCATGAGGTGGCCAAAGTACTGGACTTTCAGCTTTAGCATCATTCCTTCCAAAGAAATCCCAGGGCTGATCTCCTTCAGAATGGACTGGTTGGATCTCCTTGCAGTCCAAGGGACTCTCAAGAGTCTTCCTCAACACCACAGTTCAAAAGCATCAATTCTTTGGCGCTTAGCCTTCTTCACAGTCCAACTCTCACATCCATACATGACCACAGGAAAAATCATAGCCTTGACTAGACGAACCTTTGTTGGCAAAGTAATGTCTCTGCTTTTGAATATGCTATCTAGGTTGGTCATAACTTTCCTTCCAAGGAGTAAGCGTCTTTTAATTTCATGGCTGCAGTCACCATCTGCAGTGATTTTGGAGCCCAGAAAAATAAAGTCTGACACTGTTTCCACTGTTTCCCCATCTATTTCCCATGAAGTGATCATGATCTTTGTTTTCTGAATGTTGAGCTTTAAGCCAACTTTTTCACTCTCCACTTTCACTTTCATCAAGAGGCTTTTGAGTTCCTCTTCACTTTCTGCCATAAGGGTGGTGTAATCTGCATATCTGAGGTTATTGATATTTCTCCCGGCAATCTTGATTCCAGCTTGTGTTTCTTCCAGTCCAGCGTTTCTCATGATATACTCTGCATAGTGGTCTGTAATTGAATTAGGGCAATATCTCCAGCTCTGAATGGAAAAGACTGAAGTCCAGATTGGGACAAGGAACTATCATAGGATTGCTAAGTGTGAAAACAGCCAAGTTAGAGCTGGACTTTCAGTCTCCTGTGTCTTCCCACTGACCTCTACCTTAACTACTCCCTGTTGGAAAGGCAAGTGTGATGATTACTTTTAAATGTCACCTTGACTGGGCTAACTGTGGAAAATTCTTCGAGAGACAGGAATACCAGACCACCTGACCTGCCTCCTGAGAAATCTGTAGGCAGGTCAGGAAGCAACAGTTAGAACTGGACATGGAACAACAGATGGGTTCCAAATCGAGAAAGGAGTACATCAAGGCTATATATTGTCACCCTACTTATTTAACTTATATGCAGAGTATATCATGAGAAATGTTGGACTGGATGAAGCACAAGCTGGAATCAAGATTGCCAGGAGAAATATCAGATATGCAGATGACACCACCCTTATGGCAGGGAGTGAAGAAGAACTAAAGAGCCTCGTGATGAAAGTGAAAGAGGAGAGTGAAAAAGTTGGCTTAAAGCTCAACATTCAGAAAACTAAGATTATGGCATCCGGTCCCATCACTTCATGGCAAATAGACGGGGAAACAGTGGAAACATTGAGAGACTTTATTTCGGGGGGCTCCAAAATCACTGATGGACAGGGAGGCCTGGCATGCTGCGATTCATGGGGTCACAAAGAGTTGGACATGACTGAGCGACTGAACTGAACTGAAAATCACTGCAGATGGTGACTGCACCATGAAATTAAAAGATGCTTGCTCCTAGGAAGAAAAGTTATGACCAACCTACACGGCATATTAAAAAGCAGAGACATTACTTTGCCAACAAAGGTCCGTCTAGTCAAAGCTATGGTTTTTCCAGTGGTCATGTATGGATGTGAGAGTTGGACTATAAAGAAAGCTGAGCACCGAAGAATTGATGCTTTTGAACTGTGGTGTTGGAGAAGACTCTTGAGAGTCCCTTGGACTGCAAGGAGATCCAACCAGTGTATCATAAAGGAAATCAGTCCTGACTATTCACTGGAAGGACTGATGCTGAAGCTGAAACTCCAATACTTTGGCCATCTGATGAGAATAACAGATTCACTGGAAAAGACCCTGGTGTTGGGAAAGATTGAAAGCAAAAGGAGAAGTGGGTGGCAGAAGAAGAGATGGTTAGATAGCATCACTGACTCAATGGACATGAATCTAAGCAAACTCCAGGAAACAGTGAAGGACAGGGGAGCCTGGTATGCTGCAGTCCATGGGGCCGCAAAGAGTTGGACACGACTGAGTGACTGAACTGAACTGAACTGACTGGACTAAAGGATACATGGATCACCGGTAAAACATTATCTCTGGGTGTCTCTGTGAGGGCGCTTCAGGAAGAGATTAGCATTTGAATCTGTAAGTGGAGTAAAGATGGCCCTCACCGCTAGGGGTGGACATCATCCAATTTGTTAGGACTTGAGTAGAACAAAAGAGCAAAGTAAGGGCAGATACGCTCTTCCTTAGCTTGAGCTGAGACATCCATCTTCTGCCCTTGGACACTGGTGTTCCTGGTTCTTAGACCTTCAGACTAAAGCAGGGACTTAAACCACTGGCTCCCCTGGTTCTTGAGCCTTTGAACTCGGGCTGACTTACACCACCAGCTCCCTGATCTCGACTATAGGTGGCAAAATTGGGGGACTTCGCAGTCTCTGTAACTGCATTAGCCAATTCTTGTAACAAATCTCCTCATATATATTTATCTGTGTCCTAGAGGCTCTGTTTCTTTGGAAAATTTTGACTAATACAGGGATATCTCAGGCTCTGAGGTCACACAGATTCTACTTTGAAGCCTAAATTTACTCTGTATATCACTCATCTCACCTGGAAAGTGGGTTCACAGAAGGTACCATTGTATTGGCTGGGATTACTGTGATGGTTAAATGAGAAAATGTATGGAAAATTCCAAATCAGTGCTTGGCACATGGTGACTACCCTACAGACGTCAACTGCTTTTAACAACACAGGGTAAAACCGGCTGTCACTGTGTTGGGTTTGTCCCCGTCCCAGAAAAAAGCCTACGATCCCTATAAACTGAAACAATCAGTCATTACCAGATTGTGACCTGTTTGTTTTTCAGACACTTGCTGCTGATCAGTTTCAACTGAGACCCAGTCATAGCCATAATCAAACATCAAAGGTATGTGGGCAATAACATACTCCCTTTTTGTTGTTGTTTTCCACATAAGTGTATCTAACTGAATTAATTGGTTGGCTACTAGCATATGGGAGCCTTGACTAACTGGGACCAAATCTCTGAGACTGCTGAGCAGAGCAGTTAGGATACAGTATCATGCCTCTGTCCTACTGAACACTCCTGGTAAATCACTCAACCTCTCTGTGCCTGTTTCCTCATCTACAAAATGGGGATAAAAGAGGACCTACCTCTTAGGTTGTGAAGATCAAATGAGATGCTACACATTAACTGCTGGGCTAAAGAGGGCCCCCTCCTAACTCCTCAATAGTTGGGCCATTAGTATGATTTTTATTTCCCCTGCCGTCCCTACCATCTCATTGAGGAGCTTGGTTCTAACCAGGAACAGGATATACAAGTGTCATCTGAGGTTCATGGTGTTGTAAAGTTGGATTAACAGCATCATGCAGGCTGAGAGGAAGTCCAAGATTTCTCCTCTACCATAACATCTCCACCTTGTGACTAAGCAGGTGGGGGTGTAGAGGGGGAAAAGACCTACATGTTGGGGTCTCTGGGCCATTGAGTTTATAGGCTTGGATTTCTTACATAAACTGAACTTAAAAGGATTAGAGCATGAGAGAGACTTGGTCTCTCCTGACTATAATTTCCCATCTTCTTGTTCTCAGACTCTCCTTGACTGGCTGGTAAGAGATTTCCTATTGTCTCACTTCTTATTTGTAAAGAGCTCCAATCTGATTCTGGATGTCGGGTCTACAGACAACGAGGATCAGAAAAAGTCATATATGAAAATGAGATGTTCCAACTTGTACTGTGCCTGTGGACCCCAGGGTGTACTTATTACACTGTGGATGGCTGGCTCTGACCTCCAAATCTCTGAATTCAGCCAGTCCTGCCCAGCAATCTTTACCTTTCCTAATTACCAAAGGAATTTAATGCAGAATCATGTCTGAACGTCACTGTAAGAAACTCGGTTCTTACTCAGGCCTGCATCAATATTCTGCTTGTTTTGAAACTTGCTGCTTAAGTAAGACAACGCTGGCTCCGGTGCTGCAGGGCCTGCCTTTGTTCAATCCATATGGGCACACCTCCCCACCCTCCCCTGCCAAGTCATTTCCTGAGACAGGCTTTAATATCAAGAAACGCACTTAAAGCCTACTTTTAAAATCACTAACTTTTTAACTAAGAGAAGAAATAGGAAAAAAGCACAGCACTGGAGAAAAAAGATACCACTTAAGTAAAGAAATTAAAAAAATCATAATCTTAAAACGCCAAGCTTACTGATTTGGTCAAGTGAAGGACACAAGCTATTCAAAACCACTGGCCAATTTGGTAAAAATTTCACTGAAATGTGATTTATACTATTTAGACCAAACTCTCAAGGAGGAGGGCCTCCACAGTGGCACAGAGATAAAAGGATCTGCCTGGCAATGCAGGAGACACAAGAGACGTGTTTTCGATCCCTGGATTGGGAAGATCACCTGGAGGAGGTAATGGCAACCCACTCTAGTATTCTTGTCTGGAAAATTCCACGGACAAAGGAGCCTGGCAGTCTACAGTTCATGGGATCGCAAAGACTTGGGCACTACTGAGCATGCATGCACACATTCATTCACTCAGCCTCAAGGAGGGAGGTAGCTTGGTGTAAGGGGAAGAATATAGATATTCCTATCAGACAACTTTGGTTTGAAATTTGGCTCCATCAATCCAGCCAAGTAACATTAATCTCTTTGAGGCTGGTTCCCCAATGAGAATAGTGATAATGTATATAACCTGCATAGCCCAATTATTATTAATGATCATTGCTATTGTCTTTATCTCTTCTTACCCTCAATCAGTAAAGTGTTCAGTTCAGTTCAGTTGCTCAGTCATGTCTGACTCGTTGCAGCCCCATGGACTGCAGCATGCCAGGCCTCCCTGTCCATCACCAACTCCCAGAATTTACTCAAACTCATGTCCACTGAGTCAGTGATGCCATCCAACCATCTCATTTTCTGTCGTCCCCTTCTCCTCCTGCCTTCAATCTTTCCCAGCATCAGGGTCTTTTCCAATGAGTCAGTTCGTCACATCAGGAGGCTGAAGTGTTGGAGTTTCAGCTTCAGCATCAGTTCTTCCAGTGCATATTCAGGACTGATCTCCTTTAAGATGGACTGGTTGGATCTCCTTGCAGTCCAAGGGACTCTCAAGAGTCTTCTCCAACATCATGGTTCAAAAGCATCTATTTTTCGGTGCTCAGCTCAGTAAGGTAGGGAACATAACAATATTATTTCATAACCATGTTGTGAAGATTATTAAATTAGATAATTCAAAGGCTACACATTTAGTGTGTATGATGTGTCAGGTACTGTTCTAAGTACTTCACATGGATTTATTTATTTACTTCTTACAACAAGACCATTTTACTGAGGATGAGGAATCTGGGGCTCAGAAAGATTAAGTACATTATGCAAGGTCGCACACCTGTAAGGGGTGAAGCTGGATTAATGTATGTGAAAGGGTTAAGCCAGGACCAGGCATACAGTAGACACTCAATAATGGGGCAGTATTCATGGTACTATGTGTATAGAGAACCTTTCCTAAGGGGCTGCCTTGGGAGTATCAGAATTTTGGCTGACTGGAAATTCCACAATGGTTAGTGTGTTAATATTGATGGAAGTTCATTCTTTCATGGAATATGGGTTTGGGGTTGCCCTGGAGGACAAAAAGAACTATCTCTCAGCTACAAACAGGAGTGGAGATACCTTTAAACAGGGGTTGAGTCTGATTCATTCAGTCAGGTGGTCCTCAAATTAGTGTCACCTGTCTACAAAGAAACTGAATAACTGTCATACTTAGAAAATTTCCTGTTTAGTCCTGAGAGAATGATTATGCTGCAAAGAAGCAGTTGTTAAGACTGGGTAGGGGGGAAAAAAATCTCTTGTAAGTTACATTTTGATGGGCCAACATTAGACACAATAAAGGCAGTGATATTTAAATTGATCAGGGACAGATGTTTAACATATTTTATGTAAGAATTGTAGACACAGTTAACTGCCAAAACAGACTGTTTCCTGAAACATTGGACAGATGGAACTAAGAAGATGTACTCCTGAGAAGTGGGAACTCCTCAAAGTGACCCTAATTAAAAAAAAAATTTTTTTTTGATCAAAGCACTTCAGTGATTTTTAATTCTGTTTCTGTACTTTGTTCACTTTGTCGTGGCTACAAAGGTATTTGGGATGCAACATTTTTCTCTCTTTCTCTCTCTCTGAGTGTGTGTGTGCTACACATGTGTGAGTATTCCTGGTTTCAAAAGCATGCTTTGTTTTATTTTCTATCATTCACTGTGGGAAATTGAGTGTGCTGTACACATTGTTGGCTGTCTCCCCAGCATCTGCTCCCCTCCCCCCCACCCCACCCCCAGCAGTCCCTGATTTCCATTTGGGGATCTAGGGTTCCAGAGATGCTGATTCTACTTCCATTTCCAGATCTTGTCACCATTCTGCTGGAAAGTCTTGCCTTTGATTGTTCCTTTTCTCATTCAGAGTGAAAAAAACAAAAAACAAAAAAGCAACAAAGTCGTCATACTGGTGCTGCAAGGCTTGATGCAGTGGGGCCCTGTTATCCAACCTCATCTCCTACAGCCTCCCACCCATCTGTGCTCCTTTTTACTGCCCCCTCTTACTCTTCCTGAAACATTCCAGGCACTGCTATATCTGCCAATATTCTCCCACCTCTAGGACTTTAACTCTCTGATCTGTTAGAATAAAGCAACTGAAGACTGAGTTGACCAGTTTCCCCTAAATCCCTCATTTGGCTCACAGGGGGAAAAAAAAATCCCGAGACAGTCAGTAATGCTAATTAAGTTAATTAATTAAATCAGATTACTTTCTGTGAGAAATGGGAACACATTTTCATTCCCATTAATGCTTTAAGAGGAATGTTCACCAACATTCTGCCCTGATGTGTATGAAGTCTTTCTTCTTGTGTTCTTAAAGAACAATATACAATTCAGTGGTGCAGAGAAAGCCTGGTTGAGAGCAACTGCAAGAGTTATTTACTGGGTGGGGTTTCAGTCTTGCGTTGGCTATTCTGCTGATATTCACTTAATGAAACTGACAAATAAAAACAAAATCTGTAAAGTATGCCAACCAATGCCTGTTTCACCAATCCAGCTTTTTGGCTTGCCTCAAGTAGTTTTAATAAAATATGTTAACTATACCAGTGTCTTGAAAGAATTCATGCTCTGTAAGCTAGCTCTCTCAATTGCTCTAAGTTTTGGAAATAGGCCGGTGAATTTAATGAACTATTTAAAATAATACTCCAGGAGACTTAAATCTTGATAATTATGCAAGGAGTTGTATTTCAGGTATATTACATGTTTCGAAAATGACGCATTTTGCCTAGAATTCTGATCATTGTATGTGCAATGAGCTATGGTCACCAGGATCGAATTTAAATCACGCTTTCAATTCACAGATGACCCAAAATGAAATTCATGCAACTAACAATAGGGAGGGATGGTGCTACCACTCTCTTGAGTTTGCCTTATAATGACTCTGTTTAATTTCCTGTTTTAAAGAAAGAACCTGAATGGAATTTCTTCTTCAGGGATTATTTGGTTTAAACCTGATCCTCTCACATGCTTTCCTAAATCTCTCCTTTGAGGATTTGGACTCCGGACTCACCTGAAGGTATCATTTCAGTTCTTGGATGAGAGACACGCTCTTCATCATCCCAAAGCAATCCGAGAAAGTCCTTCTCTGCCACAAATGGCACCAGCAAGTGTACAAAGCCCACTTTGTTCTGTGAGAAATGAAAACAGATTTTAACAGTGCATCTTTGGATTGAAGTAGGAAGAACTTATACAGGGACATTAACGCAAGTCAGAATCATTAACATTCATAACAATGCCACCGTTGCTGTTTATGCAGTTGGTGTTCAATGTATCTGGGTCTTGTTTCATTCAATAACATAATACCTGCATTTGCCCACATTCCTGCTCTGGACTTTTTTGGTATTAAATTCAGTGAGGACTATTAGTAGTCAAACAAGTGTAAGGCTAAAGCTTTCATTACTTCTTTTGCCATGGGTGGTTAGGGGAGCAAAAGACCTCCTGGCCCATCCACCCTATCTTTCCAGTGGAAAGATAGTTCCTTGATAACAATGAAGGGTCGGTGTCTAAGCAATTTCTTTGGGATTGTGTATAGGTTGGTTTTCGCAATTCAGAAAAGGATGACTCATTTTGATCCACAACACAAAAAATACACGCAAGTCGACTTATTGAAAAGTTTATTGGCTAGACATAGTTATATAGACAGGAATTTCTATACAGTATCAAGTTAAGCAAGCAACTCCAACAAATTCAATTAATCATTGTGAGGCTAAACTAAGAGTAATTTAAGATTAAAAATAAAACACCACTAGGAGAAATAAAAAATTATAGTCTGATAAGATAACAGTACAATGTATTCTACTTCTTTAGCTCAGGGTTTCCAATGACTAGATGGTGCCTATGTGCACAGCAAGAGCTTCACAGCTCTGTGAAACCCTGTCTGGCACACAGCTTTCTTAGAAGAATTCAGAATTAAAAGCCAGTGTAATCTAGTTCTAATAATGAATATCAGGTTTTAAATGAATATTTGAATAACTCACTTCCTAGGTTACTATGAAGTGACCCTTAATTACACATTGATATAACAGTCCATGGAATTTCAAATCATTCATCTAGAAGCCACAAGAGAAAAAAACTGCTAAAAATGTTAACTTTTTGTTTTGAGACAATCATAGATTCATACACAGTTGTGAGAAATAGGATGAAGAGGTCCAGTGTACTTTTTACTCAGTTTCCCCAAATGGTAATATCTTGTAAAACCATAGTTCAATGACACAACCACAATATTGACACTGATACAATCAAGATACAAAATATTTCCATCAACTCGGCAATCTCTCAAGTTGTCCTTTTGTAGCCATACCCACTTCTCTCCCACCTCCATCCTCTTCATCTCGGGCTACCAGTAATCTGGTCCCCATTTCTATAAGTTTCTCATCTTAAGAGTTCTAATCAATGGGATAATATAGTAAGTAATCTTTTGGGAAACTGCCAAATTATTTTCCAGAATGGCTGTACCATTTTACATTCTTACTGAAATATACAAGTGATCTATCTCTGTATATGCTCTCCAGCATTTGCTGTTGCCTCTATTTTAATTTTAGTCATTCTGATAGACATGTAGTGATACTTTATTGAGGTTTTAATTTGCATTTCTCTAACGACTGATGTTGAATGGTTTGCCTTGGAAAAGAATTGAGATCATTCTGTCATTTTTGAGACTGCACCCAAGTACTGCATTTCAGACTCTTTTGTTGACTATGAGGGCTACTCCATTTCTTCTAGGGGATTCTTGCTCACAGTAGTACCTATATTGGTCATCTGAATTAAATTTGCCCATTCCCACCCATTTTAGCTCACTGGTTTCTAAAATGTTCACTCTTGCCATTATATAATAATAGTTGCTAATAAAGCCTTGGCCAGATACTTTCAATTTGTGTATCAATTTGGTATTGAGGTCTGTTGACTGCTTTTTCCATGCAGTTTAAGGTTTTTCTCATCCTCTGTATGGCCAGTAATTTGGATTATTTTGAATATTTTATTATAAAATTCTGTGTCTTGTTTGAATCTGATGAAAATTATTGATATTTTTGTTTTAGCAGGCAATCAAACTGGTTAGGTTCAGATGACAAATATCAATCTATGAGCACTGTTTCTAATATCTTTTTAATTTTCAAAGCCTTTGCAATACTATCAAGATCTGTCCCCCATCTGTGTCACTCAATGGTTAGTCTGGAACCCTATCCATGGTCTATCAGTTAGTTCAGTTCTCACAAGTCTTCGATCTGCTGATTAGAATCAGACTCCTGCATACATAACTCAGGGGAAGCCCACGTGTTCATAAACCACTTTATGGGTTTTTGTTTTTCTTTGAGCACTCCTCTCCAATCTCCTAGGTGCTTTCATTTTCCGTGGGTTCTTCTTTTGGCCTCTGGCCTGAGAGTTGGGCTTTAGTTACCCTTTCTGTTTTGCACATTTGTGACCACACCCATGTTCTAGGCCCAAGTGGCAAAGGACAGAGAAGGAACCAAAGGCAATGGAAGCACTGTCCCACTCTCTTGGGACCACATTTCCATTACTGAAGAGAAAGGTGCCCTTCCTTAGAGTTTTGGTTCCTGCTAGCTCCAGGCCCAGTTTCGGTCACTGTTATCATGGGAATGTCTACAGAATATGGTGGGAATGAACCAAGAAAAGGAAAAGAAGGTAAAACCATTTGCTACACTGTCTCCAGCATTAGAAGTCCCTTTTCCCTTCTTCTCAAGTTTGGAGGAGAAGGCTTATTCTGGAGCACTCTCTCTACCCTCAGGGCTCTCTATGGGGTTTCAGGTTGTACTGGGTTCAGCCACGGTGATGTTCAAAGGGAAAAAAATAATTAACTTACAACCATTTTGGTGGCATTTCAAATTCTAGTCTCCTTCCCTAAACTACCTGGTACTAGTTACTTTTCAGAGTCCTCAGATAGCTGCTCCATGCATTCTGCTCATATTTTACAGTTGAGTTCAATGGGAGATATAGCATAGAATGTACTTACTCCATCTTAACTGGAACATGAATCTTAAAATATGCATTTTCAAAAAAATTTAGTGGAATATAGTTGATTTATAATGTTTCAGGAGTACAGAAAAAAAGTTTCATTTATCAGATCAGATCAGATCAGATCAGTCGCTCAGTTGTGTCTGACTCTTTGCGACCCCATGAATCGCAGCACGCCAGGCCTCCCTGTCCAACACCAACTCCTGGAGTTCACTGAGACTCACGTCCATCGAGTCAGTGATGCCATCCAGCCATCTCATCCTCTGTCGTCCCCTTCTCCTCTTGCCCCCAATCCCTCCCAAGCATCAGAGTCTTTTCCAATGAGTCAACTCTTCGCATGAGGTGGCCAAAGTACTGGACTTTCAGCTTTAGCATCATTCCTTCCAAAGAAATCCCAGGGCTGATTTCCTTCAGAATGGACTGGTTGGATCTCCTTGCAGTCCAAGGAACTCTCAAGAGTCTTCTCCAACGCCACAGTTCAAAAGCATCAATTCTTCAGCGCTCAGCCTTCTTCACAGTCCAACTCTCACATCCATACATGACCACAAGAAAAACCATAGCCTTGACTAGACGGACCATTGTTGGCAAAGTAATGTCTCTGCTTTTGAATATGCTATCTAGGTTGGTCATAACTTTCCTTCCAAGGAGTAAGCGTCTTTTAATTTCATGGCTGCAGGCACCATCTGCAACATCCGCTGGATCATGGAAAAAGCAAGAGAGTTCCAGAAAAACATCTATTTCTGCTTTATTGACTATGCCAAAGCCTTTGACTGTGTGGATCACAATAAACTGTGGGAAATTCTGAAAGAGATGGGAATACCATACCACCTGACCTGCCTCTTGAGAAACCTGTATGCAGGTCAGGAAGCAACAGTTAGAACTGGACATGGAACAACAGACTGGTTCCAAATAGGAACAGGAGTACGTCAAGGCTGTATATTGTCACCCTGCTTATTTAACTTATATGCAGAGTACATCATGAGAAACGCTGGACTGGAAGAGACACAAGCTGGAATCAAGATTGCCGGGAGAAATATCAATAACCTCAGATATGCAGATGACACCACCCTTATGGCAGAAAGTGAAGAGGAACTAAAAAGCCTCTTGATGAAAGTGAAAGTGGAGAGTGAAAAAGTTGGCTTAAAGCTCAACATTCAGAAAACGAAGATCATGGCATCCGGTCCCATCACTTCATGGGAAATACATATATCCACTCTTTTAAAAAATATTCTTTTCCCATATAGTCCATTACAGAGTACTGAACAAAGTTTCCCTGTGCTATACAGCAGGTTCTTTTTAGTTATCTATTTTATATACAGTACAGTGTTTATGTCAATCCCAATCTCTCAATTTATCCGTCTCCCTGCTTATACCCTGGTAACCATAAGTTTGTTAAACCATGCATTTTTTTAAATCTATTAAACATCTATCATAAAAAGCCCTACACCATATTTGAAAATTATCAATCAAAAGCAAGGTGGCTTTTTCCTAAGAAAAGAACAATGATAGGTTTATCAGTCTTTTAGTCATGACATGCTGCTGCTGCTGCTGCTGCTGCTACTAAGTCGCATCAGTTGTGTCCAACTCTGTGCGACCCCATAGACGGCAGCCCAACAGGCTTCCCCATCCCTGGGATTCTCCAGGCAAGAATAGTGGAGTGGGTTGCCATTTCCTTCTCCAATGCATGAAAGTGAAAAACGAAAGTGAAGTTGCTCAGTCGTGTCTGACTCTTAGTGACCCCATGGACTGTAGCCTACCAGGCTCCTCCATCCATGGGATTCTCCAGACAAGAGTATGGCAGTGGGGTGCCATTGCCTTCTCCAAGTCATGACATAGGTACCATTAATTAAAAACTTATGGCTGAAGATCTTAGATTTGCTAAGCATCTTTAAAAAACTATATACCTGGATGATACTATTTTAGCTCTTGGTTGAAATTTACTCAAGACAGTGATTAAAAACAGACTTTGGTTTTTATCCAAAGTTGAGAAGAGAAAAAGTAATCTAAAGTTTGCTTTGTTATCTTCTACAGTTCTACTTTGGAGGACACTGCCCGTTTTGTTCCATGCTGTTTAAATAAAACATTCCTCTTTGAATTTCATGTAAAGAAAAGGTTCATCACTTCTTATGAACTCACATGCCTCTTATACAACTTTTCTTTTTTCCATGCCTTTCAGGAATATAAGAACCTCATATAGAACCTCATATAGTCTTTGTTCTGGCTCTTGTGTCACTGGCTCTCCTTAGCTAGTATTCTCAGAACAACTGCTTTTCCTTTATCATGTTACATGGGGCTTATTAGTTTATACTTATTTTATTGATAGACACTAAGTCATAAGTGAACAAGATGTAATGGTAGGACTATTAATCTATCCTTTTTCTTTGCCATTTCATTTTTGCTTTTTTCTAAATCATGCTTTTAAAATAATGTTTTTTGATGAATACATAAGACTATATAATTTTATCTCTTGTATATTCTTAAAATTTCTCACAATAAAAATTAAAAGTTAAAAATTAATGAAATTATAATAATGGTGTGGCACTGGTACAAGAATAAAAAGATAATTATTGAAATAGGATAGGTAGTCTTGATGCAGATCTAGCTAGCACATTGCTGACTTAGATTGATAGGTTGAAGATAAAATCATAAGTCAGTAGGAAAGTTACAGCCACTGTGGAGAAGAGTGTAGGGCTCTTCAGAAAACTGAAAACAGAATTACCATATGATCCGGCAATCCCTCTTCTGGGCATATATCCAGACAAAACTCTAATCTAAAGATACACGCACTTCTATGTTCATAGCAGCACTATTCACAACAGTCAAGACATGGAAGCAACCTAAACGTCCATCAATAGATAAATGGATAAAGAAGATGTGGTGCATAATATATAGTGGAATACTACTCAGCACAAAAAGAATGAAATAATACCATTTGCAGCAACGTGGATTGTCCTGGAGATTATCATACTAAGTGAAGCTAGTCAGAAAGAGCAAGACAGATACCATAAAACCTATGATATCACATAGGTGGCATCTAAAACATAATACAGTTGAACCTATCTAGAAAACAGAAACAGACTCACAGACAGAGAGAACAGAACTGTGGTTGCCAAGGTGGAGGGCGGGGAGAGGAATGGATCTGGAGTTTGGGATCAGCAGATGTAAATTAATATAGATAGGATAGGTAAACAACAACGTCCTATTGTATAGCATAAGAACTGTATTCAGTGTCTTATGGTAAACCATAATGGAAAAGAATATAAAAAAGAATGTGTGCATGTGTATTTATATGGTAGATATATAATACATATGCATAACTGAATCACTTTGCTGTATAGCAGAAATTAACACAACATTGTAAATCAATGATACTTAGACCAAAAAAAAACAAAAACAAAAACAAAAACAAAATATATCAGTGGGAAAGATTTTTTTTTTGTATAAATAGTTATCTGTTAATGCATTAGTTATTTGTGGGAAAAAGTTTTTCTTTTCATTGAATACAAAACCTGAAAATTAATTCTAGGTACATGTAAGAGTTAAGTGGAAAAAAAAAGTTAAACCATAAAAATCTGAAAAAATAAGTGATTATTGACTCTCTATTTGGGAAAAAATTTTTTAAGGTAAGAACAAAAGACAACAATCCCAAAGGTTAAAGATTTTATCACTTAAATTCACACTTTATATTTTGAAAATAACTAACAACAAACTATGAGTATCTGCAGCAGATATGTTCACCTAATAAATGGATAAAATGAACAGTAATATTCAAGAAGATAAATAGTCAAATACCCTGATAATTTACAAAATAAAATGGCTAATAAATACATAAAAATTCTTTAATAATAAGGTGCTTTAGAGAAATTAAAACTACTAGACATAATTATCTACCAAATATGATAAATGGTCTTACGGAGAATGTGATGAAACTCTCTTTCTAATAATAAAGGCAAAGTTTTAATCAGTCTTTTTGGTTAAGAGCACTAAAGCTTTAAAATACTACACATGTGATCCAATATATTCACTTCCCTAAGTCTATTTCAAGGATATAAAATTAATGTATATATTATTATGCTATGTATGAATTATACATATATATATATATGAATGTAAGTATGGAATCAAGTGATACTTTATAGCACCTCTTACACAATGATCCAATAAGAAATTGCAAATATACTTGAAACAAATAAAAAATGGAACATCTGAGCATAGAAACAAGAGATATGAAGAAGAACCAAATAGAAACATACACAAACACACACACACACACATACACACACACATTCACTCACCCATCCCAATGTTCATGTAAGTCTTAGAAAGAAAAATCTGGAAACAATATAATTGTCCAAAGTTATAACAATGGTTTGGTAAACTATAGCATATCCATATAAGGAATATTTTATAGTTAATATGAAATGATGCTTAAAAATATGATTTTTCTCCAGGGGCTGGGGATATGAGAGGCATGATTTGTAAAGCTTCTTTTTGCCATGATGAAAAAGCTCTGAAATAGATAGTGGTAAGGTGGTTCATACGGTAAAGAAACTTCCTGTAATGCAGGAGACCACAGTTTGATCCCTGGGTCAGGTAGATCCCTGGAGAAGGGAGTGGCTACCCACTGCAGTATTCTTGCCTGAAGAATTGCATGAACAAAGGAACCTGGTGGCCTACAGTCCATGGGATTGCAAAGAGTTGGACATGGCTGAGTGACTGACACTTTCACTCTTCAATGATTATACAACAGTGTGAATTTTCTTAATACCACTGAATTGTACACTTCAGTTCAGTCGCTCAGTTGTGTCTGACTCTTTGCGACCCCATGGACTGCAGCATGCCAGGCTTCCCTGACCATTACCAACTCCCAGAGTTTATTCATACTCATGTCCATTGAGTCGGTGATGCCATCCAACCATCTCATCCTCTGTTGTCCCCTTCTCCTCCTGCCTTCAATCTTTCCCAGCATCAGGGTTTTTTCCAGTGATTCAGCTCTTAGCATCAGATGGCCAAAGTATTGGAGTTTCAGCTTCAACATCAGTCCTTCCAATGAACACTCAGAACTGATCTCCTTTAGGATGGACTGGTCGGATCTCCTTGCAGTCCAAGGGACTCTCAAGAGTCTTCTTCAACACCATAGTTCAAAAGCATCAATTCTTTGGTACTTAGCTTTCTTTATAGTCCAACTCTCACATCCATACAGGACTAATGGAAAAAACACAGCTTTGACTAGACGGACCTTTGTTGGCAAAGTAATGTCTCTGCTTTTGAATATGCTGTCTAGGTTGGTCATAACTTTCCTTCCAAGGAGTAAGCATCTTTTAATTTCATGGCTGCAGTTACTACCTGCAGTGATTTTGGAGCCCCCCCCCCCCCCCGCCAAATAAAGTCTGCCACTGTTTCCCCATCCATTTGCCATAAAGTGATCGGACCGGATGCCATGATCTTAGTTTTCTGAATGTTGAGCTTTAAGCCAACTTTTCCCCTCTCCTCTTTCACTTTTATCAAGAGGATTTTTAGTTCCTCTTCACTTTATGCTATAAGGGTGGTGTTATCTGTATATCTGAGGTTATTGATATGTCTCCCGGCAATCTTGATTCCAGCTTGTGCTTCATCCAGCCCAGCATTCCTCATGATGTACTCTGCATATAAGTTAAATAAGCAGGGTGACAATATACAGCCTTGATGTACTCCTTTTCCTGTTTGGAACCAGTCTGTTCCATGTTCAGTTCTAATCGTTGCATCCTGACCTGCATACAGATTTCTCAAGAGGCAGGTCAGGTGGTCTGGTATGCCCATCTCTTTCAGAATTTTCCACAGTTTATTGTGATCCACATAGTCAAAGGCTTTGGCATCATCAATAAAGCAGAAATAGATGTTTTTCTGGAACTCTTGCTTTTTCAATGATCCAGCGGATATTGGCAATTTGACCTCCGGTTCCTCTGCCTTTTCTAAAACCAGCTTGAACATCTAAGTTCACGGTTCATGTATTGCTGAAGCCTGGCTTGGAGAATTTTGAGCATTACTTTACTAGCGTGTGAGATGAGTGCAATTGTACACTTAAAAAGGATTAAACTGATAAATTTCATGCTATGTATATTTCACCAAGATAAAAAGGAATTTGGTGATACAGGAAAATACTTATAATAAAAAAACCCAAAATGACAGCAACAAACCCAGATGTTATGTTAAAAATGACTTTCTATTCACATTACAGCGAATACATTGCTATTTCTTTTCTTTCTATTAGAATGCACTGATTCACAGTTGGAGATGGATCTGAATCATCAGAGGAGCTTAAAAAAGATCTATATATGGCCAAGGCCCTTTCACTTTATATATACTAAATCATCATTTGCAGGGAAAGACTTGTTTTTATTTGAAGATTATATTTTAAAAAATAAATTCTACAGCTGACTTTAATGTATACTAAATCACCATTTCCAGGGAAAGGCTTGTTTTTATTTGAAGATTATATTTTAAAAAATTAACTCTACAACTTGGAAGGAAAATTATGACCAACCTAGATAGCATATTCAAAAGCAGAGACATTACTTTGCCAACAAAGGTCCGTCCAGTCAAGGCTATGGTTTTTCCTGTGGTCATGTATGGATGTGAGAGTTGGACTGTGAAGAAGGCTGAGCACCAAAGAATTGATGCTTTTGAACTGTGGTGTTGGAGAAAACTCTTGAGAGTCCCTTGGACTGCAAGGAGATCCAACCAGCCCATTCTGAAGGAGATCAGCCCTGGGATCTCTTTGGAAGGAATGATGCTAAAGCTGAAAGTCCAGTACTTTGGCCACCTCATGCGAAGAGTTGATTCATTGGAAAAGACTCTGATGCTGGAAGGGATTGGGGGCAGGAGGAGAAGGAGACAACAGAGGATGAGATGGTTGGATGGCATCACCGACTCAATGGACGTGAGTTTGAGTGAACTCTGGGAGTTGGTGATCGACAGGGAGGCCTGGTGTGCTGCGATTCATGGGGTAACAAAGAGTCGGACACGACTGAGCGACTGAACTGAACTGAACTGAACTTTAATACGAAGACCTATTCTTTCAGACTAGGTAACCTTTAAGATAGTGACTAAGAAAAAATAATTGTACTATATAATTTCAAAACTATCCCAGGTGAAAAAAATGGGCATACAAACCAAACATACACAGAGATTTCCTGAAAAGTTAGGGCTTCCCTGGTGGCTCTGACAGTAAAGAAACTGCCTGTGATGCAGGAGACATGAGTTTCATCCCGTGGTCAGGAAGATCCCCTGGAGAAGAGAATGGCTATCCGCTTCAGTGTTCCTGCCTGGAGAATTCCATGGACAGAGGATCCTGGAGGGCCATAGTCCTCAGAGTTGCAAAGAATCAGATGAGACTGAATGACTTTCAGTTTCAAGTTTTTTTTTTTTTTCCCAATTTTACTGAAAAGTTACACACAGAAATATTTCTGAGATGGGATAAAAACTGTCTGATATTTCATTATTTTTGTTTGTGTGTTATATCAAGTTTTCTACATAGGTACTAGGTATATAATCAGCAGCAAATTCCAAGCAAATAGTCAATGAATTTCTTTTTTGAATAAGAGAGGTTTTCCATTTTAAAACCAGAGGTTACTCCAAATACCAACTTCTACTACACTGAATGTGCTCCTTGTCACTGCAGCCAAATGTGCTCTATCTGTGACCAGAGTCAGCTGAAAACGAATATCTACCTTTGTTTAGGGATTTGAGATGACATGTGACCAGTCTGCTTCCTCCCACCATTACACTCCAGTCCCCTTTTCTCCCTTTCTTTCCCAACTCCTGTCCACTGAATCTTACGACCACTGAATGTATGGCCCATTTTGGTTTCAGCCTTATGTTTAGGGTCAGGGATACATCTACACAGATTCTTGGGGGTGCTTCTATGGGGGTGGCTTCTTTGTTTTGATTTTACCTCTTTCTTACTTTAAGGGTTTGTATTAGTCAGGGAGAGCCAAAAAAAAAACAAAAAAAAAACAAAAAAAAAAAAACAAAAACAAACAAACAAAAAAAACCCCACCAGGTCCAGAGACTAACACATTTTGGCAAACACTTCGCATTTGTACCTTATTTTCTAGCGTTCACTATACAATCCTTATGCCCACCTCCATGAGATTTCCATTCTATAAAATAATTTTTCTTGTAAATCACTTCTTTCAGATGAGTGTTAACTACCATCTAATGTTAATAATGTAAAGCCTAACCTGGCTTTCCATTATAACACATTATTGTAACATTTATGTTTATATTGAAAATGATGAACTTCAAGCTTAATTTCCTCCTTTCCTTTAGTGGATAGAGACTCTAGGCTCACAGATGTAGGGTTAACTATTGTTAACTGCCTAGCACCATGTCTGGTTTACTATAGGGTGTTTGCTAGTTCTCCTGTATTGGCTTCCTAAGGTATACATATTTTTACAGCCCTCTGCTTCTCATAAGATTATGGGAGTAAAGTCTTTGAGTGATGAATGATACAGGAAGAAGGCGGGCCACAACCTTTAAAAGAATGACATAGCTGTTGAGGACATGACAGACTGGTTAGAATCAACTAGGTCTAAGATGGTGGACAAGTTGACTTTAGCCACTAGACCTCAAGCCCCAGTACATGCTATTCCACATCAGCATGCCAAATGACACACCCACCAGTACTATGACAGTTTTGAGGCTACTTATAAAAAGCCAAAAAACTTGGTGGTGGTCCAATTCCTGGAAATCCCTGCTACTTCCCCCAAATAGTTGGAAAAATCCTCTACTCATTACCCTATGATATTATTCACCCCAATAAAAACTGACAACCCCATACCCTGGTGCCTCTTGCATTCTGATATGGCCCACACTCTGTATATGGAATGTGTATCTCCCTGAATAATCTTTCACTTAAAAAAACAAAACAAAAGAAAAAACAGCAACAAAATACTTCCCAAATTTAGGAGCTAGTCAGTCATTTAAGAAAGGTTTTGAAATCCATATCAAGTGATCTTTTTTGCTGGATATTTTCCATTTGCTCCTCCAGATCCACTCTATATCTTGACAAAGCGCTGTGCTCTCAGGAGGCTGATCATGGCCTCCAGCAATGGGCTCCCTTGCTCTCCGACTTTCTGTTGAATATGGCCAAATCAAGAGCATTGCCAAGAGGTCCGAGAGTGAAACTAGTATGTGTATTTCCCTTTTCCTGTCCTTGTTTCTCCCTCTACAGTTGGCTGTCTTTCCACGGAATGATCCATCTCCCATGAGGCGGCCTTCAAGGGCACTAGACTACCTGTCTTCATTTCCAGTGATACCCAGATTCTGCCTTCTTGCTCCTTTACCTTTGGGCTGGTACAGCTCCTGAGTAGCTAAGCACAAGGTTCCACAACACCCCTTGCTTGTTCCCTTAGTCTATCTATACTTTTATAAGCTACTTTGCACTTTCATTAAGTCCTCCCCAAGTCTCTCATGGGAGAGAGCCACATGAATCTTGCCAAGACTTTGAGTCACACTACTTTTGAAGTGAAGCAAGTTTTTTCCCATTAAGCCTTCACTGAAGAGTAAAGCACACTCTGCCAGCTGAATGGCGGTGATGGCTGCAAGATGAGGCCTCTTTCTGCGGTCCTGTGGGATGAGGAATGCTTTAGAGCAAACAAAGAGCATGTGAACGCAGATGGGCACACTGAAGTCAATCAATATGCACAAAAGGCACGGTGCCAGTGTTCACTTCAACCCTCAATGACTTTTCTGATCTAAGTAAGCATAGCTTTAAAATGACTGACCCCTTAGACCTTCCATCCAAAGGTCACAGCAACATCCAAATAACATCCACCTTGCAAGTATGGTGGCTGTTCTGGCTTAGGTAACCCACACAAAGTGGGTGCTGACTGTCAAATACTCTGTTACTCAGTCTACAAACCCTCTACATTTAACCTCCCTGACTCCCCATGAGGCTGATACTATTGCTGTTTTACAGATGACTAAAGCAAACTCAGAAAGGATACTGAAGGAGCAGCAGAAGCAGCACAGTCATATGCAGGGCTGAGGCTTTGAAGGCTTAGAGAATGTTATTAGAGATACAGCTTTGGTGATGAAAGCCTTAGAGTTAAGTTCTAGCTCTCCTGCTCTGGTTCGGTGACCTTACCTAACTTTTATGAGCCCAACTTTTCTCATCTACAAAGAAAGAGAAAGCATTTCTATATTACAGATGAATTTTGACTACTATAAAGAACATGGAGGAAATAATTCTTCAAATACTTAAGAACTGTAAAAATATGATTTATTCTTTGGTTGCCTTCTTAATCCTTTTCCACCTTGGAGGTAATAAATATGATTCCAGTTTCCATTTCCATGAGAAATCCAAAGACAGACCAGTGAGGCTCGACTTTCTCAATAGAAATAGTAAAAGTAATAATGACACCAGCAAAAACATTAATAAGTTTGCTTCTAATAACTCAAATTCATTGGCCAATTGTCACATGCTGAGCCCTTTACTTGGATTATCTCATTTAATCCTCACACCCATTCTGTGTATAGATATAGTGAAGTCACTGTTGTTTTCTTGGATGGAAAAACCAAGGTGCAGAGAGTTGAAATAACTTGCCCAAGGTCACACTGCTATACACACATATAAATATGGTTTGCATTATCCATTCACTGGATAGCTCTGGAGTACAGCAAAAGGTACTTCATAAGTCTCTGTTGGGATTATTCTAGAACTCTACTGCCTACAGCAGTAATGAAGAAAAGTAGACTTTTGTTTTCAGTAACATTTACCCAGAGCAGCAGTGGAGGAAGCAATCAAACCCATTTTTGTGTAGCCTGGAGAAAGCTACAGCTTTGCAGGTTTATCTTCACCAAGAAAGAGATCTGTTTTGTGGGGCTAAGGCATGTGCTTCTCTAAATATTCTGATGGTTGAATCCAGCCTGAAAGCAAACATTTCAAAGCCTTTGGCAGAAGTAGTTTAGAGAGAGGCTTCCAAGCCATCAGGCCAGCAGATGATGTTTACTTCTTGTGACATAATAGTCAAGTCAAATTTTATTTCATAGCAGTCACTTTCATGTCCTGAAAATAGAAACATCCCTTCAGATGACCATAACACCCCTGCACAACCCAAATCCCATTAAATAAATCTGTGGCTTTCCTTCTTTTGTGGAGAACAGGCAAGATAAGTCCTTTAACCTCCCGAGATGCTTCTTTCATTAGCAGCAGTGTGTGTGCCTGTGTGTGCACGTGTGTGTGTGTGTGTGTGTGTGTGTGTGTGTGTGTGTCTGTGCAGGCTTCTTTATGCAGATCGATTATGGTCAGGTTCAAAGGTGTGCCACCTGATTCAATAAGATGATTTGCAGAGCCCAAGTGGCCTCCTGTAAAATGCCTGACAGAGGACAAAGATGGGTAGAAATACGAAAAGGATGTGCTTTCACACAGGGACTGTACACTTTTCCGAGTCCTTATGCAACTGTGATTTCACTGTCTGTCTTCCCACCCCCAACTTCTCAATGAGGAAGTGAGGGAAACTGAGCCCAGGCAGTGTTTCAGCTCAGTACTGGGGAGAAAGGACAAGATTTGGGATCAGTGGACTTGCACTTAAATTTCTGCCCTGCTTTTATAGCTGGGTGACCCTGGGCAAGTTACAGAACTTCTCTGAGCTCGCTCTGACTTATTCATGCAATATGCCTAATACAGACTCAAAAGCCTATACATGGTATGATTTCATTTATATGACATTTCAAAGGAGGCAAAACTTCAGGGACAGAGCAACAGTGGTTTTCAAGGGACAGGGCTAGGTGTGGCAAAAGTCAGTCTACCAAGTTTTAGCCTAAGGAAGAGTTTCGAGGTGACAGAACTGTTCAATGTGGTGGTCACACGACTCTGCATTTATGAAAACTCATAGAACTAACTGTAGAGAAAAAAACTGAAGTTTACTGAATGCAAATTTGAAAAGATTCAGATGATAAAAAGATAACTGGGCTAATAAAGATGCTTCTCTCATGGGGTTGCTGGGTGTTAGCACACTCAATAGTAAAGTAACAGCCAGAACTATTTTTTACATATTCCTAACTAGATATTTCTAGGTTTGCGGCTGCTGAATGGAAGGACAAGAAGTGGAACCAAATTTAATGTCAACTCTTCAAAATGGTGAGACGGAAGTCGAGCAAAATCCTGGGCTGTAAGTGAAATGCTGATGTGTTGACAGTTGAAAATAGACAGGGGACGGGAATCAGGGGACAGGAAGAATCCATACAGACTTCTACGCGATGACTTTACCAATAAGAGAACTCGAAAACCTCTTTGTCCTCCCTGTCTGCCCATTTTCTCTTCCACTGGAGCCCCCCCTTTCCTGTCCCATCAACTCTAAACTTTCTCACCAAGTTTCACACAGATCTAGTTGTTTCTTGGTTATTTGTTTCGGGCACAATGCCAGCTGGCTTGATCTGCTTACTGCCACAGAAAACAAACCTCTCCTCCATTTCTCATGTGTTACCAGCCTAACAAATAAACTACTGTCTACGTTTTACACTGAATCCTGCAAATGACCCAGCCCCTTCCACGCAGAATGCTTTCTGCAGGCTGAAGTTTTTAAAAAGATGAAATATAACTGACAGGCAGCAGTGGGGTCCCCTGAGCTGGCAAAGGGTATTTTTAGCTGCTAGGTTTTTATTAATTACACTGGTTGCTGTTGGCTGTGGCTCTTGGTTTCTGCTGTCTTGCTGAAGAGAGTGTGTGGCTTTGAAATATAATTAAATCTGTCTGAAGTGTCCCAGCTCTGGTGCTTAGCAATTTCATGGTCACATCTTTGTATTTAGGGTGTTGTGGATTTTAGATGTTTTTATGGTAGGATACAGGGAGAGAATGGTTTCCCCTCTCTTTGCACAGTTTGAGTTCTCTTCTGCCTTTGCCTGGGAGATTGGCTCAAGCTTTGCAGCTTCTCCCCACTTTGTTTGAAGGACATGATTACCATGCACAAAATGTAGAGTCTTTGTCATATTCTTTTCCATTATGTTATATTCAGGATGTCAAATACAGTTCTCTGTGCTATATAGTAGGACCTTGTTGCTTACCCATCATCATATTAGTTTGCATTCGCTAATCTCAAACTCCCAATCCTTCCCTCCCCTCATCACCTCCCCCTTGGCAATCACAAGTCTGTTCTCTATGTCTGTGAATCTGTTCTTGTTCTGTAGATAGGCTCTTTTGTGTTGTATTTTAGACTCCACATTTAAGAGATATCATATGGTATTTGTCCTTCTCTTTCTGATTTACTTCATTTAGTATGAGAGTCTCTAGGCCCATCCATCTTGCTGCAAATGGCATTACTTCATTCTTTTTATGGCTGAGTAATATTTCATTGTATGTACTGGGTTGGCAAAAACATTCGTTCAGGTTTTTCTGTTAACATCTCATGGAAAAACCTGAATGAACCTTTTGGCCAAGTCAATATATACCACATCTTCCTTTTTTGAGAGGGAGATCTGATTTTTTTAATTTATTTTTATTGGAATATAGCTGCTTTACAATGTTGTGTTAGTTTCCACTGCACAGCACAGTGATTCGGCTCTATGTATAGATGCATTCCCCCTTTTCTGGATTTCCTTTGCATATAGATCCCCGCAGAGCACTGTGTAGAGTTTCCTGTGCTATATGGCAGTTTCTCATTAGTTACCTATTTTTATACTATATCTTCTTTATTCGCTCAGCTATTGGTGAATGGTTCAGTTACTTCCATGTCTTAGCTGTTGTAAATAGTGCAGCTATGAACACTGGGGTGTGTGTATCTTTCAGAATTAGTTTTCTCCATATATACAAGCTATATAGGGAGAGTTTTCTCCACTCCTGGGAGTGGGATTGTTGGATCATATGGCAGCACAAATTTTACTACAAAATGTAGAGTTTTAGAGCTCAAGTATCCCTCTCTGTAAATGGGAGTTGGGGATGTAGACTTGTTCTGGTGATGCCGGGGGTAAAACTAGAAACTGGGATCTGGGCTGCGGAGGCTTCTAATTGGGAAGGCTGTGACATGTAGTGATCTCCCTGTCACGAGAGGCATTCAAGTGGATGGCCACTTGCTGAGGATCCTTGAGAGAAGTTTTATGCATTCCAAAGGGATTGGTGCTTTCAAAGTTCCCCCAAGCCCCAAAATCTGTGAATCCATATGATTGCTTCCATTGAAAAGTAAGATGCTGATTCAGGGAGGGTGTGGAATCAAACTGTCCTGCAAGTTACTCAACACAATACTGGGCTGGATAACTTCTGTCTGTCTAGGTCTACTTTCTACACTTTCAGATTTTTTGGTCTTCCCAGAGGTTGACAAATACAGGTCTTATCCACAGGTTTCTGTGCTCTCTGGTTTCCAGGTGAGTCTAGCAAGTAGGGAACCCAGGATGGGCAGAGGAGAGTGAGGTGGAGGGTTTATTTCCTCCCCTCTCCCACTATGGATTTGACACATAATGGATGTACTCCTTGGGCAAAGGTAGCTCACCTCTCTCTGTCCTTTCCACTTCCTTTACATGTCCTTTCAGGCTTAACAACAGTTCTCTTGTCACTCCTCTGAGGTCCTGCCCTACCTCCTACAATTTCTCTACACCTGCCTACTCCTTGGGAAACTGTCCCTCTGTTGGACTGCCCTCCAGGATTTCATTTGAACAGATCACCTCTTTGCTGGCAAGACCCTGAATGACACAAATATTGGGTTGGTCAAAAAGTTTGCTTGCGTTTTTCTGTAAGATGTTATGGAAAGGCCTGAATGGAGTTTTTGGCCAACCTAATATTAAACATCTACTGTGTGCAATGGAGCTGATCACACAGTCATGCCCTTGAGTGCTTTCTAGTGTAGTTATGGAGATAAAGTGAAGATCTTGGGGGATAAACAGACACATTTTTATCGTGGTGCTTGTTGCTACATAAGCTCTTGTAACCCAGGGAGATGAGGACTGTGCTATGTGAGCTAACAAGACCAAATACTGTTCAGAATAAAACCAACCAACTCTTACATGAATGCAATCAAACAAATGTGTTAGTTTTTTTTGCTTTCTGACAAACCAGATTGGCTGAATATTCCTTCTGGACTAGCTGTTTGGCATGGTGTTCAGATATAGCCTCTGACAGCATCTGTGTAACGACAAGGCTAACTCTGGGAGAGCAATGCCCAGGGGGTCCGGTGCTTCCTGGCAGCCACAGGGTAAAGTGGGAGGGCAGGGATCAGAACACAAGGTGGGGCTGGATCCCTGGATAAGGTGAGGGTACTGCCCTGCAGGACCTCCCAGCTGCTCGATCATCAAGCAGAAAGAAGGAGAATTCCCTCAGGAGGGAAGCACCTGCAGAATTGTTCACAGGAAGAGAAAGTCAGTGTTCCTTCTGGGAGGAGTGCAGTGAGGAAGAAAGACGTCCTCGTGTCTTCACGAGACACGTGATGCAGCACAAGTGGTGTCCCACCAATACCCTGTTTTGTGGAATCCGGCAAAGTGCCTTGTACTCAGTTCAAACACAAAACCATCTGCGTGCATAGTTTTTTCTGTCCAGCCCTTTCACTTTTCCTCGATACTAAAAGCTGTATCAAGTCAGGGGTTATGTCATCTGTGTTCACTTTATTTTTTAAGATCTCCAGGTCTTTACAAAGTTTCTGATACATAGAAAGTGTTTAATAAATAACTGTGGCTCATGCTCAGTTGCTAAGTCATGCCTGACTCTCTGTGACCCCATGGACTGTAGCCCTCCAGGTTCCTCTGTCCATAGAATTCTCCAGGCAAGAGAATTCCACTGGAATTCTCACTGGAATACCCACTAGAGTGGGTAGCTATTTCCTTCTGCAAGGGATCTTCCAAATCCAGGGATGGAACCCGTGTCTCCTGCACTATAGGCAGATTCTTTACCACAGAGCCACCTGGGGTGAAAGTCACTCAGTAGTGTCTGACTCTTTGTGACCCAATGGACCACAGCCCACCAGGCTCCTCTGTCCATGGCATTCTCCAGGCAAGAATACTGGAGTGGGTTGCCATTCCCTTCTCCAGGGGATTGTCTCGACCCAGGGATTGACCCTGGGGTCTCCTGCATTGCAGGCAGATTCTTTACTGTCTGAATCACGAGGGAAGCACTAAATAATTGTGGAATGGAAGGAAAACTGATATGCCTTCCTTCACCTTCACATCTCTCCTTCTAGTCAAACTGTACAAGTATGACACTGTCTTTCCTCTGAGGATTTCTAAGGAGTGTCTGGGGGTGAGTCTGAGAATTGTAGGAGTGTTCATTAACAAAAGAGGTCCTTCTTGATTGCTGTCCTATAGATAGCACGAAAACCCTATGTACATTCATGCGTACACGGAGCTCCCACTGGGCTACTGCTTTGTCACCATTACTGCGTAGTGTGACCCTTGAAAGAAAGAGGTCCAGAAATGTGGAATAGAATTAAATCATTGAAGAAAAGCCTTCAGTTATCAGGGCACATCCCATAGTTGGCCCAGCAGCAGTCTCACTGGTCTTACAAATGGGGAAATGAAGTCCTTCTCTCTCTTAGTTACATTTATCATATCCTGTTCTGTGCAACCTATAAAAGTGCCAGTCCCTTCTATTGTAATCACTTTCTATTCCCTAACCTTGTAACCAAACTCTATTTTCTTCATAGTGCTTATGACTACTTGAAATCATTTATGATTTATCTCCTCTTTCTCTAGGACCTAAGCTTAAGTGCAGGGACAGCTGTATATTTGGCACCTAGAACATGTTGGGTGCATGGAAGGTACTTAATAAGCTTTGTTGAATGAATGAATGAGTGAGAGGGTCATTTTACAGTGTTATGTGGTGTTATGTTGCTATGCTGGTTCCTAATATTATATACAATTCTATACTACACAACTCTACACAATTCTTTTGCTATATGGACACTCGTTCATTTGGATAAGGAGGAATTTTTCACTTCAGCCACATAGGATATTTGGAACTCATTTTCTTCCATGAAAACATGACCCTGGCTTTGAAGTCAATTAGTAAGCAAGTCTAGCTCATCCCTTTTGGTGAATTCTCCTCTAAGCTCTCCAGCTTCCTCTGATCTATCCTAGTTCAGCAGAAATACTGTGTAATGTAGAACAGCAGAAGGTAAGGGGTATCACCACCATTTGTCATAAAATTCACTTTGGTCCCTAAGTCAGAGATGACCACTGGTCTACCAAACTCATCAAGCTGTCTTTCTGTGCAAACAGGTGCTCCATTTCTCATGCCCCTGTGCAGGTAAGTGTGGTCACAAGGCTGGGGCCTGCCCAATGTAACATGGGTGAAAGTCAAGTCTATGGAAAGCTCCCCTCTCTCCTCCTCTGTCTGCTAGACTCAGACCTACCAGGGGCTACAGGGGAAGGTGGACCCATAAGACAGAAAGAGCCTGGGTCTCTGATGAAGCCCCTGCTGAAAGCTAATCTTTATGTGAGTGAGAAATAAAATTATGGAGTCGAGCCACTGAGATGTTCAGGTTTATCTGAACAGGTAGTTAGGCAGGTAGTCAGATACCCTAAATAGTATGTACCTACACAAATTTGTCCTCTAGCCCTTAAATATTCTATAAGCTTTGCAGAACAGGAGACAAGAGGAGTCCCGGCCTTTTTCCAACCACACTTGCCTTACATCTGCTAACTCCAAAGGGCCACCCTGAGTTCTCCCCAAGAAAAGAAAGTGTGACTGGATGTTTCCACTACAAAGCTTCTGGCAAAGATGACGTGGAATTTTTTTTTTTTTTTAAGTTTCATTAAGCTGGGACCTCATAGCAGATGAATTAATGTACAAACTTTTAGTGACAGAAACACATGCTGTGGGGTAAAACTGTATGATACAGTGAAAAGCATCTTTGGACCAAGAGAGATACTATCTATTTCTAGTCCATATGGTTCTGTCCTATCCAGCTGTGACTGACTTGGACCCCTCTCCCACTCTCTCAAGGCTTCATGGGGGTACTGAAAGGATCAATAAGACAAAGTACATTAAAATAGGTTCAGGTTTTATCAACCATAATGGGAGAGGTAATTTGATTTAACAAACCTTTATCAGGATTTGTTTGAGGGGGTTGGATTAAATGGGACAAAACATAGCCTCTGCCCTCTAGTATCTTCTAACCTACTGGAGGAAACAGATCACTGAATAACAACCAAGCCCTAAAGGACCAACTGATAGTAAACGATCAGCAATGTGGTCTGGGTGTGTAAAAGTGATTCATCTTGAGAATGAGAAAGGCTCCAATTGTGTTCCTAATGTTCTTAAGAATAATGGCAAAATTTCTTAACATAACTTACAAGGTCATGTATGATTTGTGCTCTTCCCACCACTTCTTTGGCTGTAACTCTTGGCACTCTATAAACAATATGCTATGCTTCAGCAATAACCACCTATTTTGAAATTTTAAACTTCCCGTATTTTCTCCTCTAAGTCTTTGGACCCTCCTTTATCACCTCTCCTATTACAAAATGTGTTACATATCTTTTATGCTCATGAGTCATCTCCTCCAGGAAGTCTCCCTTGTCTGCCTTAGTTCAGGTTAGATACTCATTGTATCATTTAGCATACTACTGGCTATAAGTAACAGATAATGAAATACAATGGCATTATCTCATAACTGGATATCACATATCTGGATATAAACAGATCAAAGACTAGTTCTGTGCTATGATAATGTTGAAAACTGAATACAACTTTTCTGTAATTCTCTTAGCTTTTGCCTGATGGATACTGCTGCAGCTCCAAATTGTGGCCTCTCACAAAACAACCAAGAGCAGGAAGGGAATCAGACACCTGTTTAAGATGATCTTACTCTTCAAAGAAAATCCTTCCCAGAAGTCTTTGGCTTTCCCTAAAATCTCCCTGGTCAGAAGGGGCCTATAAATACATACCATAGTTGGAATGGAGGCTGCATTTTCAGGGAAAGAGTCTCCTCAAGCATGGAAGAATGCAAAGGGTAGGATTATTGGGTAAGCTGTTGACAGCACCTCCCTCTGGACTTCCACAATCACTAGTTTCCCCAAGGTCTGTCATTATATTGTATGTGATTACTTACTTGACTATCTACTAGCCTATTATCTTTGTTAGAGAAGGACAGTTTTATTGAATGAATGAAAAAAGAAATACAGCATTATTATTACTGGTACTTATAATAACAAAACAAATTGAAATCACTTCAGCCTATGAATAGCTATTTTTGCAACTCTTTAGTGACCAGTGGCTCCATAGTGAAATCCTAACAGGTTAAGACCTCAACCTTAAGGGCTATAAGTTACGAAAAAACAAAACCGAAATGAAGCACAATTCCTGAGTCTATACCAGGTGGTAAGATGAGGTGGGGACAGTACTTGAGACCTAGTGGGAACAGAGAGACCTGAAACGACCTGGTAGAGGCCAAATAGGAGTATATATCATTTTTGTATTCTACTGGATGTACGAAACAGAAAACCCAAGTTAGTTTACACAATAAAGAACATTTATTCTCACAGCAAGACGTCTCAAAGCAAGGCAGTTCCAGGGTTAATTCTGCTTCATTACCCATAGCCTGCTTTTCCCTATAGTTGCAAGATGGCCACCATAGCTCCAAAGCCACCAGAAGAACGCATTTCCCCCTCTGCCTCTTTTTCAGGGAAAAGATACTTTCACCAGAAGCTTCCCAACAGCCTTTTATTTTTCATTAGGCAGCACTGGGTTACATGCTCATCTATAAACCATTCACTGGTATGGCCAAAGAGATGACCATGATCAAATGAAATCAAGAAAGACTTATCTTTGTTAAATATGGACACTGCAACATGATCATGAGCTCTTCTTCAAACAAAAAAGGAAAAACTGGAGTGGCTGCTGGACATGCAACCAATGATATCTATTACAAATGACTTCCTTGCTTTCAAGACATGGAAGCAACCTAAACGTCCATTGATAGAGGAACGGATAAAGATGTGGTACATATATACAGAGGACTGTTACTTAGCTATTAAAAAGAAAGAAAGAATGCTATTTGCAGCAGCATGGATGGACCCAGAGATTGTCATACTGGGTGAAATAAGTCAGACAGAGGAGGAGAAATACCATATGACATCCCTTATATGTAAAATCTAAGAAAAAATGATACAAATGAACTTACTTACAAAAGACAAAGAGACTCACAGACTTAGAGAATAAACTTATGGTTGCCGGGAGGAAGGATGGGGGTAAGGGCTATTAGTTACAGAGTCTGGGATGGACACATACACACCGCTATATTTAAAATGGGTAACCAACAAGGACCTACTGTATAGCACATGGAACTCTGTTCAATGTTATGTGGCAGCCTGGATGGGAGGGGAGTTGACGGGAGAATGGATACAGGTACATGAATGGCTGTTTGCCTTTGCTAGTCACCTGAAATTATCATAGCATTGTTAATCATCTATACTCCGATACAAAATAAAAAGTTAAAAAAATGGCTACCTTGCAAATTCCAACTTTGGAAATGAGTAAGTCTTACAAGGTTGAATCTCACATCATACCCGGCACTATAAAACCCCTCACATGAAAGAACAGCCTGGATCACAATGTGTGTCCATTGGTTTCTTCCGCTGCAGTCTCACAGAGAGGTTCATATCATTACTTTAGAACTAGGACATCAATACAGAGTAATTTATTACATTCACTTCCTCTCAGTTACTTCTTTGCAGAAGGGGTTGTTTAGTTATTTCTAAACACTGGGAGTTATGTGCCCTGAACTATTCTAGAAAAGTAAGACAGTGGTACTCACTCTCTGCTCCTCTGGTTTAAGTCAGAGCCCTAACTTCCTGCTTCACAGGAATCTAAACAGCATTTCTGGGCTTCCTTGGTGGTCCACTGGTTAAGAATCCACCTTGCAATGCAGGGGACAAGGGATCAGTGCCTGGTCCAGGAAGATCCCACATGCTGCATGGCAACTAAGCCCATGCACCACAACTACTGAGCCCATGCACAGCAAGTACTGAAGCTGACACACCCTAGAGACTGTGCTCCACAAGAGAAGCCACCAGAAGCCTACACACTACAACTACAGAGCAGCCCCGCTCACCGTAACTAGAGAAAACCAACATGCAGCAACAAATAGCCAGCACAGTCAAAAACAAAAATTAAAACAAACAAACAAACAAAAAAAACCCAGCATCTCCATTTTCATCTCATTGCTCAGAGGAAGACTTCCTTGTTCCAGATTTGGAACTTGCTTTGATTGGTTCCAAACTATGAGGTGACGCCTTCATTAAAAGTTTTTAAATTGAGAGGTGTTTTCTCACTTTCAGAATCTGAAACTGGCCTGCTAGTGTTGTTTATCTTCCATTACTGAGGCGTGGCTCAGCTCATGCCAGGATATACTTCTAAGCCAGAACTTTACACGTGAATGGGTTCTTCTGCCTGGTCATCTGGGTCCTTTTGTTAGATGTTTTGAGATTCCAAGTTAGAAGTCAGCAAATTACAGCTTACAGGCCAAATCTGGCTCATTTCTGGTTTTTGTAAATAAAGCTTTATTGGCACATGGCCATACTCATTCAATTATGAATTGTGTATGGCCGCTTTTGAGTTACAGAAGCAGAACTGAGCAGTTGTGATAGAGACTCTTTGGCCTCAAAATATTTGCTATCAGGCCCTTTATAAAAAAGTTTGCTGCCCTTTGTCTAAGGGAGAAAAAGCAAATGAGAAGTAAAAAGTCTATCAGCAAGATGAATGGCCAAATGCATATAAATACTGAACAAAAGGTGCAAAGAAATTAGAATGGATTCAGATGGTTTGGAACTGGCCACAGGGGGTCACGTCAGGCCTCGATGGGACTCTGTCCAGCCCCAGATATATATGGGCACTTCCCAGGGAGCTGAAGCAGTGCCACATCTCCCTGGGAGGAAGCACTGCCCTTTACGAGTATTTGTGTTCCCAAATGTGAAACCTGGAGGTGGTTTTCTAAACCATCCAGTTTAACGGCTCCAGGCAGGGGTGTTTTGCAATCTGACACACACATCCATCAGAACTGTTCCCTTGGAGCCTCTGCACTGGCTGTAAAACACTCAGGCACAGACAGACCTCCTTGGTTTTCAAACAGGAGCCCAAGAAAGACCACAGCAGAAACCTGTTTATACAGTTCAGGTTTTCTTAGTAACATAAGGCAGACGTCAGACAAGACTTCGTCACTAACTAAGAGTTGGTTTCTCTATTAATAAAACCTATGGCAGACAGAGTTAGCTGCTTAGGGTTCTGGTTTCTTACTTTTTCTTAAAGTAGAATCAAGAAATAAAATGAAGCCATTGAAGATAAGAATTAGGAAGCATGCTTATTTTAGACATCACATTAAGTACGTGATGTATATACTGCCTCCCTTAATCTTTACTATGATATTGTGAGAAGGGCATAATTACTATGCTATCTCCTTTTTAAAGACGTGGAAGGTGTGGTCTGGCATGGTGTTTCCCAAACCTGGAAAGGTTAAAACACAGATCCCTGGTCTCTGTCCCTAGAGGTTTCTATTCCATCAGCATGGGGTGGGGCCCTCAGATTTTGCATTTCTAAGGAGTCCCCAGATGCTGCTGAGGCTGCTGGCCAGGACTGCACTGTGATGACACTGGCCAAGCATTTAAGTGAACAACCAAATCTCATGATCACCGTGGCAGGGCCAGTTCTCAAACTCAGATGTGAATGTGATTTTCTACTCCGTCTTTTAATCATTTCTGGTAAACCACCTCCCAAGAGCTCCAAAAGAAGCCAGTGAAAGATATCCAAACATACACTCAGAAAATCTTATCAAGAATTTAATGGATGCTATCTCCCAAATGCCTGAAGTCTCTCTCATTGGGTCTTGCATTTTGGGTCATCTAGGGAAGCGATGTTTGCATACCACATAGCCACACAGCCATGCAAATAATCTGTCACAATCCTTTGGCCTAGGAGAGTGGATCCCTCAAAATTAATCAGTTCGAAGAAGTCTTATCCAAATGACCTCACCTCCATGCCTTTTTAATATACTTGCAGGGCTTCAGAAAGAGGTTACCGCCACTGCAATAGTCTCAGTGCTATACATCATACCCTGGCTTCCCACACAGAATGGAAATTGCTTAAAGGGATTAGCTTCTCCTGTCCTGATATCCTAATGTTATATTGCACCTGAGCATACAATATTCAAGGTCCAGTACCATGGAGAGTTTCTGGATAGTATGACACAGTGTTGAGAATAGCTTTGCCTTCAATTTTTTTGTTTGCAGAGAGTCATTGCTCCCCACTATGTGACTGCTCAAATTGCTAAATTGTCTCTTTCCCTATCAATAAAATGGAGATTAAAATAGTCCTGTAAAGTTAGACATATTGAATGTGACATATTCAACTGTGGCATGTGGATAGACATAAAAAATGCTACTTATACATTATTATATACATAAAAATGTGGACTCAGTCATGTCCAACTCTTTGTGACCCCATGGACTGTAACCCACCAGGCTCCTCTGTTTGTTGGATTCTTCAGGCAAGAATACTGGAGTGGATTGCATTTCCTACACCAGGGGATCTCACAGACCCAGGAATTGAACCTGCAATGTCTCCTGCCTTGGTAGGCAGATTCTTTACCACTGAGCCATCCAGGAAGCCCATACATAACAATATCACGTAAGTATATTCTTATATAGTTACAACTATGATATAACTTACAATTATGTATTAATATTAACCTATACTTTATTAACATTATTAATCATATTATTATAAAATATCAATAAACCTATAGGAATTATATATAATGCATACTATATAATATACAATTATATATATTTATGTAATTCTAAATTATTATTTAAAGCTCTAGAGAATGGGTTAACTCAATGCATCTTTTAATTTTGTATTTTAGCAGAAGAATGGATGCATTAGTCAATGTATGTAGTGAAAAAGGTTCCATGCCCATTAGTGCTTTTTCCTATAATCAGATCATTTTCCTTCTAGAACAAGCTCTTTTTCACTCTTTGCCTCTCCTATCTTCAAGCCTCTCTCTGCTTGCTATGTATGAGACCTTCTTAGACCATGGCTATACCCTTGTCACCCTTCAGGGCAACACTAACCTTTGGACAAATTGTACAAATTGTACAAATCCTCTTTTCTACTTTTTGCTGTGTACAGTCTTATTCCTCTAGTCAGAACAGACTCTTCTTGAGATCAATTATTCATGTCTGTCTGACTTGTTTTGTACCTGCCATGTGGCTTGATAAATACTTGAACTATGTAAGTGTGGAGAAATACAATCAATTTAAATGTATTCTTTGAAAAGAAGCAGAGTCCAAATGGTGACGCAAAACATGCTAAGTCCCTGCAGAATAATCACTAGTCTTATTTTACAAAATAACATTGCATTCAAACCAGTGCAAGTAGAAAGTGTGTTTAGGCTGTATAACTCCAAACAGGTTAGAAAGAGAAATAATGAGGCCATTCTTTTCGCCTGTCCACAGCAGCAACACAATTAGGCACATGCTGGAGACGGGTAGCATAAACATTTCTTAATGCAGATCATAAACACTTCTTAATGCATTTCTTAATGCAGGGGCTGTAATCCTAAACTCACCTCTCCTTTAACAAAGTTATTCTGTTTTGATGTTGGCCTAGATTAAAATGTCCCATGAAGTTAGCAGCTACACTATGGTTCTGGTAGCAATGGATGTTATGGACAAGATCTAGAAGGCACAATGAATTTTAAAACTACCTTTCAACAAGGTTTTGCATTTTCAGCCTAATACATGATTCTCCAGCTACAGACTTTTCAACTAACTTGGAAAAGTGATGTTGAGAGAGAAGACTGAACACATGGTGGGTGGCAGTGATGACAGGCCACGTGGTGACATCACTGATTCACCTGAATCTGAGTCTGACCCATCTTGACTTCTTTACTAATAGTCACAGGAGAAGAAGTTCCCCTCTATGTGACAGTGACAAGCAGGGTGGTGCTTCTCAAACTTTAATGCACGCATGAATCACATAGGGATACAGTTCACATGTCGATTCTGATTCAGCAAGTCTCGGGGGGCCCGTGACTCTGCATTTCTAACATCTGACCTTATGCTAAGTCTCCTGGTTGAAGGACCATACTTTGAACAGCAAGTAGGTAGAAGATGGTGGATAACTTAATGAATGGCTGCACACACCAACCAGCCTGGGCGTGATAGTGACACACGTGCACCATTCCAGAGGGAATGGAAACAAGGACCTTCTAGAAATGAAGATCAGAGAAGGCTCAGTTGACTTTATAACAAGCATTCTACTCAGGGTCTCTTGTCAGAAACGTCAGATTAACCAACCCAAAGAACACACTTCCCTTTCTAAATCTGTAAAGCAATAACTCCTGAAAAGTTTCTAGTTAAAAGGATGGAAAATGAGTGACTACACATAATCATGGGTTCTAGAGACAGGGAGTCCAAGTCTGATTCCCAGCTCTGCCACTCATTCATTAGCTGTGACTTTGGGAAAGTCACCTTCTCTTGCTAAACCTCAGGTTCCACAGTTGGAAAGTGGGGCTAATACTTATAGGACTGTTGCAAAGATCAAAGAAAAAACACATGTAGAGCACTTCATGCTATGCATGGCCCATACTAGCTAATACATTGCAGCTTTTATTTTTTAACTAGGAAATTAGCTAGCCAAGAATCATGGAGAAATTGCTCAGTAAGCTTTGAGATGTTTCTAGGGAAAAGAAAGTGAAAGAGAGAAGAGGAGGAGGACAAGGAGACACAATCACAGTTCTCAAGAAAGTTCCAAAATATATGTGGAAAGGCAAATGCATACGCATGTGGAATGATTTAATATTTCCACAGTTACAGGCCAGGAAGCATCGCAGGTAGAGTTATACAGAACACACAAGCCATTTGGAGAAAGCATATGTTTTAAATGATATCACTTGAGACAGGAAAACTGGAGGAGTCCCTAGACAAAGCCAGGGCTGTAAAACCTTTCAAAAAATGTTTCACATCTTTAGTAAGATATTGACAAGAGCTGCTGTCATATGGAAACTATTTTTTAGAAACACCTGGCAGGACTAATTTGGAGGATTGATTTTTTTTCACATGAATTTATTAACACACAATAGAATACAAGGTGTGTCTGAGATGCAAGCTTGGTCAGAGGTTAAATCACTAAAGATAAATGATAGTAACTCTCATATTATTTCTTGTTATGGCTTGGATGAGCCACCATTCGCAAATAACCCAAAGAAATTCTTGTAAAGCTCATGATAATAGGAAGGCTCTCTGTTTTGATATGTGTGCGTGCTCACTCACTCAGTGTGTTGGACTCTTTGTGGCCCCATGGACTGTAGCCTGCCAGGCTTCTCTGCCTATGGGATTCTCCAGGCAAGAATCCTGGAGTGGGTTGCCATTCCCTTCTCCAGAGGATCTTCCCGACCCAGAGACTGAACCCATGTCTCTTGAGTTTCCTCTATTGGCAGGCAGATTCTTTACCACTGAGTCACCTGGGAAGCCCTAAGACATTCATATCTGTTAATTTTGTCCCTCTGACATTATAAATTCAATAATATCTTGTTTTGATATTTTTCTCTTAAAGGCAACTCTATGAAAGAAAAATAAGAAAAGCTTCTTATTTTCTCCATTATTTATTTTATGATTAAACTTGACCATCTTCCTGGTTACACAGGCCAGTCTGCTTTCTGAAACAGAGACAGACTCAAGGATTTTGAGGAAGATGGAAATAGAAGTCTTCAGGGAATGAGCCTGACCGACTGATGATTCTGATGGCTGTAACTCAGTCTGTAGATACACATGATCATTCTTCCTTGGAGAAAGTAGCATGAGAAGAAATCACACTTCCAGTTGACTCTCAATTTGATTCCATCTACTAGTTGGGACCATTCAACTCTATTTCAAGTAAACTTTTCAGATTAGTGGTTTAAAGTCATTGGTTTAGTTTTCTTAAGGAAAATGCTAATTTCCTCTTAAAAATACTTTCACTACCTCTTCTCTCTCTTTCTGTTTATGGTCCTATCCCTAGCTTCTCTCTAGTCTTTCTTCATTTGGCAATTGCCTAAAGCTTCACTTGGCTGTTCAATAGGCACCACCAACTTAGTTAAGTTCAACCAACATGTACTGGCTGGGTAGTGAACTGGCACAGATGATCTTGAGGTCCCTGCACTCAAAGAACTGATTAAAAAAAAAAAAACAGATACAAAAGTAGGTCGTTTCAAAACAATACATAACTCCAAGTTAGAGTTACACCCAGGAAGTGATGGGTGGCATGGAGGTGGGCATCTGTCTTTAGAAGGATGAAGTTTAGTGGAAGAGATGCCATCTGAACTTAATCCTGAACTCTGAGGTTAGGGTCACACCTTATTCATCTCTGCCTGGCAGGTGGAAGGGGGATTAATAAATGTTTGATGAGTGAAAAATTTGCTTTTGTGGCTGAGCCTCCATAAACTGCCAATAATGAGGCAACTTACCACAATTTACTATGCTCTTTCTTACTCTCTCTTTGGTCAAAATTTTATCACTCAACTATATAAATAAACTATATGAATAATCAAATGAATGCAATTCACTGTATTTCCCTAAGCTCAGTGTCACAGTGTTTTACATCAAATAGAAAAATAAAAACAATTTAATATTTACAGGTCTGAAAAAAAAAACTCTTGATATACATGGGAACAATAGTTTTTTGTGACTCAAAGCTCCCACTGTCAAAGCTTTGAGCCACTGACAGTGACTCAAAGCTTCACTGTCCAAAGACTGTTTCCTATGTTGCTGGCCTGTGTGGATGCTGCATAAATTCTCATAAATCCTATTTACTTAATCCCCATAAGAATCCTAAAATCAGGGAATACTATCATTGCCATCTTATGGATAGAGAACTTGAAGTTGAGAAGAATTGAGTAATTCACCTAAATCTGTACAGCTAGAAAGAGATGGAGCTGGCATTTGAACTAAGAGGCCATGCTCTAACAGGCTACCCTGTGTTACTCCATTTCTGTAGGTCAGCAGTTTGCTTTCTACATGTTTGTGGGGAGCACTGCATGATTTTGATTTATTTTTCCACCAGCATTTGCTCTAATCAGAGACAGGACCCATGAAAGAAGAGGTGCTTTTCTTCCTGGACTTGCAGGGTATGTAGGAATGCTCTTCCTAATAGCTCGGGTATGTTTCTATGTGCCCAGCTTGATGCTCTTTTCCCAACACAAACTCTCTGTTTCTGTCTACTTCTGTCTCTACCCAAACTTTCCTAGAGGACAACCCAGTGCCAGAGTGCATCACAAGCTTGATGTAAGAGTACACGTAGAAAGACCTCGGACACCTGGAGTCATCTTATTTCTAATCTCTCTATTAAGAGGCCTGAGAATCAGTGTGGTGGAGGAGACAGAGTGAATGCGGTTCAGGCCTCTGTCTTCATTAACAGCAAATTGTTTAATCTATCACAGTCTCCATAATTTGCAACCTTTCAAAGCAAATGATGTTGTATTTTCATTGCTGTACCCTCTAGCACACTGCAGAGAGCTCAGAAACAGCTGACCTGCAGCTCAGAGTTCCAAGTCAGTGCTGTTCACTAGAACTTTCTGCAGAGATGGAAATGTTCATTATTTGTGCTGTCAGAGGTGCATACTGAGCACTTGAAAGTTGGCTAGAGGGACTAAGAAGCTGATTTTTAAATTTTACTTAATTTTAATTGATTTAAATTTAAGTGAAGAATTGACACTTTTGAATCGTGGTGTTGGAGAAGACTCTTGAGAGTCTTTTGGACTGCAAGGAAATCCAACCAGTCAATCCTAAAGGAAATCAGTCCGGAATATTCATTGGAAGGACTGAGGCTGAAGTTCCAATACTTTGGTCACCTGATGCAAAGAGCTGACTCATTAGAAAAGACCCTGATGCTGGGAAAGATTGAAAGCAAAAGGAGAAGTGGGCGGAAGAGGAAGAGATGGTTAGATAGCATTCCCGACTCAATGGACATGAATCTGAGCAAACTCCGGGAGACAGTGAAGGACAGGGGAGCCTGATATGCTGCAGTCCATGGGGTCACAAAGAGTCAGACATGATTTAGCGACTAAATAATAAAGCCACAAAGGGCTAGTGGCTATGTACTGGACGGCACCTTGCTTGACTATAAAGTCAGGAAAATAATTCACAATCTGTTTCTCTTATAGGGCTGTGGTAAGGAATAAATGAAATGATGGAACTATAAGGCAGTATCATGTGATGAAATCAGATAACCTGGTTTAAATATTAATACCAGCTCCAGCCCTGGCTATCTTAACTTTTGGTAAGTCTAATCAACCTCCTCGAGCATCAGTTCCCTCATCTCAAAAGTGGGTTTAGTAATAACTATCTTTTATACAATGGTCAAGTGGATTAAATAAGATAATAGACATAAATTGCTCAGCACATTGCTTGGCACACAGTAAACCCTCAACAAATGGTAAGTTTTGTTTTGCTTGTTTTGAAATTGAGAGTACTCTGGAAAGCATAGAATTCTATGTATGGGGGCAAGATATGATTATTAGCAGGAAATGACATGGTCCATAACGGCTCCCCTGAGCTGAGCCTTCTCTGGAGGGGACACGGCTGTGCTGGACTCTTCCCCTTTCACAGCCTTTGTGGTCATATACCAGAGAGCCCATGAATATATGATGCTTCAGATGTATCCCTGAAAGATTTCTCAGCTCCTGGAACTAGCCTGGGCTCCCCTGGGTGACAGGATGCTGTCCCTGTCCCGCGTTGGGGGCTGGGATGAGGTCAGCTTCGTAGGTCTCCTGCCTCCTGACACTGATAGTTTTCCTTGGAGACTCTGCAGCTGAAACAGGCTTTGTCTGGACAAGCAGCGGCTGGTCTGGCTAGCATAGCAGCAAACATCCTTGATTGTTTCTCTCCATGTTGGCTGCTAATCCCCTTTTCTGTTTATCCCCTCAGGAGCCCAGGCTTTAGGCGTGGGCTCTAGACTCTGGGGCCTGGGGAGAGAAAAAGCAGATGTTCCCAGGACTGTCATTGCCATGGGCACCGGCCATGTTTGCAGTAGTGTTATTGATATGGTCCTGAGATGGCACGAGCTTCAGGCTGTCAAGGACAGCCCCCTGGCTCTAGTTACTGAAGCTGTCACCAGCACTTTATAGTTCCCTGCCGGCTGCCAGCCTGGGAGAATTCAAATCGCTGGAAAGAAGCACCTCTTTCCTTCCAGCCTGGTGCCAGAGCAAGAGAGCGTTTTTGCAGCGTCTGGGAATCTATCCCAATTCTCACGGCTTTATGGTCCCAGCCTTACCCTGAGACCATGGTACAGATCTGTTCTGCAGGAGGGAAGAGGAGGGAAAGAGGGCTTGGGTTGCTCTTTAGCAAATGTTTGATGAGGGAGAAGCAATAGCAAGTGCTGATAGTTGGGAAGAGAGCCTGGAAGCCAATCGTTTTGCACCTTATCATACACTGACTTGTTTGTTTATTGGCCACCTTTGCCAACAGAATGTAAGCGCCATGAGGGCAGGGATTTTTGTCTACTTTGTCCATCACTCTATCCCTGACTCTATCCCTGAATCATGGCACATTGACACTCTTGAATGAGTATATGCTGAGTGAATGAATGGCTGGCTCCTTATTGATGAATCTTTTTTTCTTAAAATTGAAGTATATAAGTCAGACAGAGAAAGACAAATATCATATACTACTTATATGTGGAAACTTAAAAAATGACACCAATGAATTTATTTATAAAACAGAAACAGACTCATAGACTTAGAAAACAAATGTATGATTATCAAAGGAGAAAGGAGGTGGGAGGGATAGATAAATGAGGATAAATGAGGGAGGGAGGGATAAATGAGGATGTTGGGATTAACATATATACACTATTGTACACAAAATAATCAACAAGTATATCAAAAGGGACTATACTCAATACTCTGTAATAATCTATATGGGAAAGAATCTGTAAAAGAATAGACACATGTATATGTATAACAACCACTTTGCTGTCCATATGAAAGTAGCACAGTGTTATAAATCAACTATACTCCAATATAGAATAAAAATTTAAAAACTGAAGTATAGTTGATTTACTATGTTTTAGGTGTACAGCAAAGAAATTCAGTTTTTTATATATATACATGTATATGTATACATATATATATATATGTATTTCACATTCTTTTCCATTATAGGTTATTGCAAGGGACTGAATATAGCTCACTATGTTATACAATAAGTCCCTGTTGTACATCTATTTTATATATAATAGTGTGTATCTGTTGATCTCAAGTTCCTAATTTATCTCTCCTCTATCTTTCCCCTTTGGTAACCTTAAGTTTGTTTTCTATATCTGTGAGTCTATTTCTAATGTATCTTATAAACTGAACATATAACCAGAAGCCCCTGACTACAAATCTACTTGTAAAAGAATCAGAACACATTAAATCACTGACTGAATGATGTACCATAACTTTCCTCCTTTGTTCCTTGTTCTGTCCTCCTTTTTCCTCCTTCACTTGTTCACTTTTTCATTCATCTAACATCCAGTGAACACATGGATAGCCTGATAAACTCAACCAGCGAGTTTACTCAACGAGTGTATTTGAAAAAAAACAGGACCTCTCTACTGTGTAAAAGATGAAGGTTTATTGGTGCTTGGGAAATTTGTTGAAAGATGGGATTAAAACTAGAGATACAAGCTGAACTAGGTGGTTTATAGCCATGTTCTGAAGATTCCCCAAGGGATGAAAATGTCAGAAGGGAAGAAATAGTCTTACTCTGATATTTTTATAGTAGGAATATTTACTGTACTAAGTCACAGACTCAAAAACACCCAATACAAATCTATTCTATTCAAAAGACAAATTAATTCTTCTTGAATATGAAGAATATGATGTCAGCTGGTTCAGGGTCTGGGGTGACCAAAATAGAGACTATTGGTCCAAAACAGGAGTCAGCAAACTATGGCCCATGGACTAAGTCTGGCCCACAACCTGTTTTTACAAATACATTTTATTGGAAGGCAGTCATGCTCATCTGTTTACAAATTATCTCTGGTTGCATTCATGACAGCACAGCTGAACACTTTTGATAGTGACCGTATGGCCTGCAAAGCTGAGAACATTTATTTACTATCTGGCTCTTCACAGAAAAAGTTTCCTGATCTCTGGTCTAAAGGAAAGATGCTCTGATGCCCAATGAGAGCCTCTAAAAGAAAACACTCCTCACACTGAGCCAAGTTCATGGATGTTTATACACCTGCTCTCCCTATCAACAAAAAGTAGCCAACAGTTCATCCCATAACGTCATCAACCCCCAATATGTAACTGCTTTCTGTAACTCTTGCTGCAATATGGCCACGAAGTTAATGATCTGACATCACTTTCCATAAACTAAATTGTTGACAGATAAAAGTATCCTCCCTTCAGGCTTCCTACTGCACTACCCTTTCACTCTCCCAAGGCAGGGTTGTACAATACAACCACACTGCCTCAAGTGTACTCTGAGGTTTTGACTTGGCATTCAGCCGCCTTAAAACTGAGTATTTCTTCACCTGTGCTTGCTTTGTGGTTATAGGTCTCCGAATGCCCATAACCATGATGAAACTTGTCCTTTTTCTGCCTTCGCATTTCACATGCAGGTTGTTTATGATGTGGAGTTACATAATTCTTGGTTTCCCAATAAAGAAATCAGCAGGCAGTGTGCCTTTATTGTTTTTAAAGTTACCTGCCTGTGTAAAAATTTGGAGCCAGGTGTCCCTCACTGAGTTCATCAGACCCAAGTGTCCAGACCTCCTAGACCTTCCTTAAAACCCAGCCTTGACTTTTAAAAATTTTAAATAAATATTTTCAAAGAAGGGCTGAAGCTTTTGGCCATTCTCTCTACTGCAATGCAGAAACTGAAAAACGGGATCCTCCTTCACTGTTCTGGTGATAAAGCTTTGTTTGGAAAGAAAATAATTTAAAAAGCAGTTTTCAGATACTCATTTAATAAAATCCTCCCAATCTAATAGAGTTCTTTTCACCCTTCTACAAATGAGAAGATGGACACTCAGAGAGTTCCAATAACTTATCCCAAGGACACACAACTATTGAGATGCACAGGCAGGATTCAAACTCATGCTCTTTCCATTCTGCTGTTATTCTTCCCAACAAAAGTGCAGGAATGAGGACCACAGAGCTCTCGGTGATTACTATCTAGAGACAGAGTTGACATTCTGTACTCAGAAGTTTAGAGAATTCTATTATAAGTGGAAGCTGGCTTTCATGATCTTAAACATTGTGCAAAGAACAATTACTTTGGGTGTCATTTCAAATGGAAATAGAGTTGGTGAGCATTTGGAACTTTGTGTGAGAACAGAGAGGAACAAATAAGTTTTGTTTTCACTGGAGAACCATGTATAGGAAGAAGCCAAATGTGGATGACAAGGTGTGATCAAAGTTAGCTTTAAGTTATGGAGAGTTGGTTAAAAGGTAATGGATCTCATCACTTTGCCAACAAAGGTCCCTATAGTGAAAGCTATGGTTTTTTCCAGTAGTCATGTACAGATGTGAGAGTTAAACCATAAAGAAGGCTGAGTGCCAAAGAATTGATGCTTTTGAATTGTGATGCTGGAGAAGACTCTTGAGAGTTCCTTAGACAGCAAGGATATCAAACCAGTCCATCCTAAAGGAAATCAATCCTGAATATTCATTGGAAAGACTGATGCTGAAGCTTAAGCTCCAAGATTTTGGCCACCTGATGCAGGGAGACAACTTACTGGAAAAGACACTAATGCTGGGAAAGATTGAGGGCAGGAGGAAAAGGGGGCAACAGAGGATGAGATGGCTGGATGGCATAATTGACTCAATGGACATGAGTTTGAGCAAACTCTGGGAGATCATGAAGGACAGGGAAGCCTGCCTTGCTGTAGTCCATGAGGTTGCAAAGAATCGGACACAACTTAGTGACTGAACAACAACAATGGATCTCACCCAAAACTGGGTGCTGCTGCTGCTGCTGCTAAGTCACTTCAGTCGTATCTGACTCTGTGTGACCCCATAGACGGCAGCCCACCAGGCTCCTCCATCATGGGATTTTCCAGGCAAGAACACTGGAGTGGGTTGCCATTTCCTTCTCCCAAACTGGGTGCTACCTGCTTTATAATCTAAAGCCTCCTACCCTTTGGCTCTCTTGCCTTTTTCTTTTTCATCTCTTTGCTTCTCCCATCCATTCACACTGCTGACTAAAGGCCAAGCTTTAAGTGAGATCTGGAAGATAAAAGGACAATATGACATATATCCTGCTCTCCAGAAGCTTAAGTTTAAGGCTTTCATATTCAGATATTCTCCCCATTTTTCCACCTGTGGGGACAGAGAATGCAGGGGATACCACTGAAATACAACCCAAGGTATTTCTAGCGTCCCAAACATGATGACATATACCTCAAATTTTGCCCCTACAATTTGAAGTTCTGTCCTAGGAACTGCCCACCAGACATCTCCTTCTGCCTTGCCATTACCCTTTCTTATCTTCTCAGTCCCTAAAACCATGACTCCAAGTTCAGCTTCTTTTGATCCCGGGGATACAGTCTAAGGGAAAGGTGGGGAACAATCGACTTACTTTAGCTTCTCAAGCAAACCAAAGGCAAGGAGAATACACGTAAATAAAATATTGCTGTAGCCAAACTTATCCTCTCTCCCTTCAAATGCTGCTGCTGCTGCTGCTGCTAAGTCGCTTCAGTTGTGTCCAACTCTGTGCGACCCCATAGATGGCAGCCCACCAGGCTCCTCTGTCCATGGGATTCTCCAGGCAAGAACACTGGAGTGGGTTGCCATTTCTCCTCTAATGCATGAAAGTGAAAAGTCAAAGTGAAGTTGCTCAGTCGTGTCCGACTCCTAGTGAACGCATGGACTGCAGCCTACCAGGCTCCCCCTTCAAATGACTCACTTTCATTTAGGAATCGCAAAGAAATGGGGCTCGATGGAGATAGGATGACATCACAAACATCCAGTTTCGTTCTAGTAATAACTCAGAATATTTCATTAATCCATAAAAGCTTTAAATTTTGTTAGTTTTTTTTTAATGACACCCATAGAATGTATAGCACCAATACTGAATCCTAATGTAAATTATGAACTTTGAGTGATAAGGATGTATCAATGTAGGTTCATCAAGTGTAACAAATGGACCCTCCAGTGGGGGATGTAGACAGCGGGAGAAGCTGCATGTGATGGGCTGTGAATCCGAAACTTAAAAGTAAAGTCTATTTTTAAAACAATGATATATATTCATAATCTCACTGGGAAAACTTGTCAAAACTGTGGAAAAGTACAAAGAAGCAGGCAGAAATCACCTAGCATCGTTCTGTCCCTAATGTCAGATGAGTAGGTTGAATGATTTAGTGACCATCTCTCAAAGGCTCTTCTCTAGCCATACCTGTATGTGCACAGATTTCCATAAATAGAGATGCATGTGTATGCATGTGTAGATGTGAATGTACATATATATGTGGGTTTCACCTGGCATGTTTTTGTCTCAATTAATACTGATTTTCTTAATTTTTAATAGCTGCATGGTGTTGCTGATATGAAATGTGTCATAATTTACCTAGCCAGTCTCTTCTTTGATAATTATTTTGGATTTTTTTTTTTGCTTATATAAATAATGATGCAGTGAACATTCCTGAATGCACATCCTTTGCCTATTATGATCTTTTTCGAATGCATGTATCTTTCCAGTCCATACCATATCTTGGGGGAGGTTATGAGTTACATACACTTCACCCGCATTGTGTGGATAGTTCTTTATACAAAGTAAACTTCTAGACAGAGAACACTGAAGAATTCTAGGTATAACCTTTCTGTTAGAAAAAAAGAGGAAGAAGGTTTGACTATGAAAACACATACATAATTGGTGCCTGTAGCTCAGAGCTTCACACATGGTATATGGCCAGTAAGTAACAGCTGCTAATAGGATCATTGTTGTTTCTTTTGTTTTGGTCCAGTTTCTTTGCTGAAAAAGATCTGAGCATGGCACATGGGGGCCTGAACCACAGAAGATGAACTGTATTTTATTCCCTACAAGTTTCTGACTCTGGCTGTAATCACGTGTGAATTTCAGAAACCAATGTTCAAGCCAAGAATGCAGTTCATACAACCACCCTGTTCACTCAGTGAGCAGCAACATGGAGGCCCCATACTCAACGGTGGGCATAATAATGGTCAGACGTCCTTTCTCTTATGTAATAAAGAAGCGAGTACAACTTTTCTGGGGTTTTTATATATCATTATATGTGTTCTGACTTTCCTATTCAAAGGAAACAATAGGAAGGCATGTTGGACTTTTATAAATATTATTCCCTGATTCCAAGAACTGATTCTATCAGTCTTAGAGCTCAAGGTCAGCCCCAGATTGGTCCCAGAGATTTCAACAAAAGCCTCTTAGTACTGTCTGCTTTATCCTCTTCAATTATGACACAGTTGTAAAAAAAAAAAAAAAAAATTCCCCAAACAAACAAACACCTAACACCAAACTGCTTCTGCCTACATCTGCCACACTTTTTATAAGACAGTGTGTGGCTCCTGGCTGTGCTGATTTTGAACATCACCTTCAGGAAAATTTTTTGCTATAGGTCAAGGCTCAGATTTACAGCTCTGTTTTTTGCTCTGAGGTGAGATGGAAGCAAAATCAATGAGGTTAGCTTTGGGGCCACTAGAAGTAAGTAACATGAGCCAATTATCAGTGACCTGGGATCTGTGAAGTAGGGAAAACAGGTCCAATGAAAACAGGGAAATCAAGAAGGCACTCTATCTCTCATTACTGTCTATGACAGAATTCATTTAAAAATAAGTAATCATGTTTTATTGGCACTAGAGAAAGAATGGTGGTGATGGTTTCGTCACTAAGTCATGTTGGACTCTTGTGTGGGTCTCCTGCATGCAGTTAGTTTCTTTACTGACTGAGCTACCAGAGAATCCCAGAGAAAGAGAAAACAGCCTTAAATGTGATAGTGGAAATTTTGAAATATCCAAACAGTTTTGTTCCTTGACCCCTAATTAAAAGCAGTCCACGGTCATGGGACCTCTACCACCTCCTTTGTGAATGGAGGGAGATTTTCTAGATAAAAATCTTGTGTCATCTCAAAGAAATTTAAATAAAAATAATAACCATGACTAGCATTTATTGAGCACCTATTGAATGCCTGGCACTGTACAAGGTCCTTGGCACATGAGTCACTCAATAGTCCCTGAGACCTTACTGTGTGCCAGACATCATTCCAGGGGCTAAGGACACAGCAGTGAACAAGATACCCAAAGTGCCTGCTTTCCTAAAGCTTCTATTCTAGTAAGAGGAGATAATCAACAAGTTCTTAAACAAAACAAACAACAGAATCAATGCTATGCACAGAATTAAAATCCAGTAATGTGACAGAACCATTGTGTAGTCAGAAAAGACCCCATGAAGGAGGTAGATTTAAGCTGAAACTTCAATGAAAAGAAGATTCATCTCAATGAAGGTGAGGGGGCAGAATTTAAACCTCAAGAAAGCTCTAGCAACTCTATTGCAAAGAGGAAGAAAATGAAGCTCAGAGAGGCTATACAACTTCCCTATGGTAGGGCTGGGATTCAATTATTGCTCCCTTGTCTGTAAAGCTGCACTGTGAAGCCCCACTGTGAAGCTTCAGTAGGGGAATAGGAATATCAACCTGAATTGTGTCTATAGAAATATGTAATCCCAAGTTCCCAAGAGCTACTCTTAAACATTAGTCACACTCCATCCATTTATCAGAAGAGTTATTTTACCAAATAGGTAGCATTTATGCCTGCAGTTGTTTTAACAGTTATACGAGTCTAAGAATTCTTGGGGAACTTGCTAAATGGAAGACTCCTGGGTCCCACTTCTAGGTAGCCATTGATTCAGCAGAGTCAGGGTGAGGCCTGGGAAACTGTTTATTTTTAACATGCATCTTGGTTCAACTTTAAGAATGCAGAGAGTGCTTTTCAACTAGGAGTGATTTTTTGTTGTTGCTTTCATGGGACATTTTGCAATAGAATGAGAAAATGTTGGTTGTGACAGCTGGGGTGTGTGTGTGTGCATGCACATGTGTGTCTCTCACAGGGATCTAGTAAGTAGAGGCCAGGTGTGTGTGTGTGTGTATGTGTGTGTGTGTGTGTGTGTGAGTGACAGGGATCTTAGAAAGTAGAGGCCAGGGATGCTGCTCAACATTTTACAGCACAGAGGCCAGCCTCGGCAATGAACTTTCTGGCCCTAAATGTCAATAGTGCTGAGGTTGAGAAACCCTGCCTTGGGATTAACATCTCTTCTTCATCAATCTCCTTTTCTACTCACCTCAAAGAAAACTCCTTAGAACCCTCTTTAGAACTTCCATAGCTCCTCTCATGTTAAAAACGATCTTTCTTGTTGGTTCCTCTGCCCGGTAGAAGAAAACTTAGGCCAGGATCCCTGCTTCATTCATTTTTGAGTCTGGCCTCATCCTCACTCACTCCATGAATGTTTATGCCATTTCAAGCAAAATTCATTTACAATACCGTTGGGACTGACCACAAAATGGTTCTGTGAGTGATAACCACAACTAGTGTTTACAGAAAGAAGGAAGACTCAGGGGCCTAATTTCCAGTCTAAACATCTAATACAAATCTTTCAGGTTTCATTTAAGAAAATGGCTATGTATTTTTTTTTTTTAACATTCGCCAAATATCACAGTTGCTTCCGGACCTGCCTGGGGCTGTGCAGGTGAGTCAGCCATGTGAACATGACGACCACCCATGGTGCTCCACCATCACACGAATAACCTCATTGGCTGTGTCCGCTGTAGTGTCTGGCTACCAGTTGGCAGCTCTGAGCAAACTAACTCAGTCCCTAAGCCAACTCTGAATTCCAGGAAATTAAAATCCAGCAAATAACTCTGTACAGATCTGAGAGGAAACTGAGCAAGGTAACAGTGCCCTCTAAAAATAGCCAGGCAATTACCTTTGAAGATCTTTCAAAAAGATTCACTTAACTGCACAGACTGAAGCAGCAAAGGGCTTATTTGTTTGTTGACAGAAGCTGTCCCTATGTAGTCAGCAGACTTCGAAATGTTGGATACCCAATCAATATTTGGATGCCATGGAGTTACTATGCTACTCAGCTGACCAGACTTAAAAACAAGAGACCAAGAGACTACCTTTGGTGAGGTTTATCTGGCCACATTTTTTTACTCAACTGATCATGTTAGTTTTCCTCACTTTGCTTCTTATTCCAACTTGGGTACTTGGCATGAATATTGTGGTGAAATGCATTCATTGCTCTTTCACTTCACGTGCTGGAGCAATCTATCAGCGCCATCAATTGTGTCAAGACTCCTTTTAAAGGTATTCTACCTCCAGCAAGTTGGTGAATGCAGAAATGATTATATCACAGATTGGTTATGAAGTTCAACCAATTTAGCAATTTTCCTCTTGCGGTTAATTATCCACAGAATGTTTGCTCTTTTTCTTCTTCATCTTTTAATTTTCAGTCTTGGCAATCTGAGCTAAAGTGACTGGAAGTTATGAAAAGTATGAAAATGTGTCTGTTTCAAATAGTTGGCTGAGTTCTTCATCAGCTGGAGGCCCAGCACAGGTGTGAATATTTGTTTATAATCCAAACACAGCAAAGTAAACAGTTTCATTTTGCACCTTTTTTTCCTCCATACAATGATATGAATATTTCCTTTGTGATGGTCAGTGACTTTGTTTAACTTGAAAGAAAGCCTGAATGGAAAGGAAGGGCCGAGAGACTCGTAACTGTTTGTACAAGGGCCTGAAGTGACTGACGGCTCAACTAATCTGGGCGTAGAGCCCTGACATTTTGTCAGCTCCCCTGAGGAGTCAGACGTGCTGTCCACGACACACCTGTCAAGTGCTGATAGAAAAACAACTCTGTCACACAGAGCCTTCAAGGCTACATATGTGACCCTTAACCCTGGAACTCCTTCTGGAGTTTTCCACTGGGTACCAAAAGCTTTTCAATATTTCCAGCTGGACATCTCCGTGAGCTGTAATGGCAGCTCAGCATTCTAGCACTGGTGGGCATTGTTGAGGGAATCCCCCTCTCCCCGGTGTTTTTCTCTCCCTCATGGGAAGGCCCAGTTCTGAAATCTCTTTGGTAGCAAAAGAGAAGAGCTGCTCTCATCATCTAAAACTCAGTCTTTGCCTCCCAGTTGAACCCGTGTGTCTTCCTGAAAGTGGGATATCTTTGAGGCCACTTAAATTCCTGTCTTCATCTCCAAGGTCTGAAACCCTTGAATGGGCCTACAAGACAATAAACTTTTCCATGCCATGGTGTTCAGTGTCTTCCAAGGGCTTGGTCTGGTTTCCCTTCTTGCACAAGAGACAACAAACAGGAGGAAACACAGACGCCCCTGAAGCCAGGGGTTGATGTTAAACAAACTAAGTACTGAATTTAAGACAATTTGCAACTCTTTGCTACTATCCTGATAGCCACCAGTAAAGATTATGGGAAAAGAAAAAGAAAAGATGAAAAAAATGGGAAAAGACCCAATATAGGAGCTATATCCAGGAGAACTGAATTCATAACTGAAGCAATAAATACCCTACAAGTGCACAGATGTATCTTCATTCAGCATAACAAGAAAATAAGACAGCTGACTGAGTCTATTCAGAATAATAATCAGTTTCAAGGAGGAAAACAAAACCACCTTCAAACTACGTCAGTTGAACTCCAAGAGAGATCTTGGAATCCTTGGGTTGGTTACAGCTTTTCTTAACATAAACTAATACAGCCTTGGACCGAGTATCCACAAACCAGCACATCAGCAACAGGCTAGTTTAAGCCAGAATATTTCCGCAGCTTCTTCCAGGGATGGTTTCTTTTTTCTCTGGTTTCCCAGACTGTCAGACTAAAGGACCCAAGCATTTGATGAGCACATTAAAGCTCATACTCATAGTTCCTGTATAGAAATTTCCACCGAAATGAGACAAAAATAACTAAATGAAAGGAAAACCATGGACTGGATCTTTAGACAGTATTAACATCATTTCCCTCATTTTATAGATGAAGAAACTGAGATCCAAAGAAGTGAAGTGCCTGTGCCCCCAGGTTACTAAACTAGTAAATGACAAACTCTCAATGAAAGCATCAATTTCCTTCATTTCTTTAAAGCCTTGGGCACCGCTTATTTCTAAAGCTGAATGTACACATTACTGTAGCTTATAGATACAAATTATTTTATAATGTGTGATTGTTTAGAAACAAACAAGTGGCTCATAATAATTACAGTTCAGGGAAAAATAAACTCTAAAAAATTATTCTCGGGAATTTTTTTGGATGCCATTCATGATAATGTCTCCTTAGGATAGGAATATTAATTCAGCTAGCCTCAGTGCCTGAAGCAGCTGAAGTCACTGTTTAACCAAACACCTGGAATGTCATATTTTTCAGACAGTCTTGTTCCAGGACAACTCTGCTTACAATAAGCTTTGTGACCCATCCAGCTTCCTTGGAAAGTAAGGTTAGCTCCCCCACCCTCTCTGATGCAGCCCAGTCTTAATCTTAAGGCATTTCCCTCAAATTTTCTTTAATTTTTTTTTTTTAATTTTATATTGAAGCATAGTTGATTAACAATGTTGTGTTAGTTTCAGGTATACAGCAAAGTGATTCAGGTATACATATATATTTACCAATTTTTTTTTTCAAATTCTGTTTCCATTTAATTTACTACAGAATAGTGAGCTGAGTTTCCTGCGCTATATAGTAGGTTCTTTTGGCAATCTATTTTAAATACTGCAGTGTGTACATGTCAATCCCAAACTCCCAGTCCATCTCATTTCCTTTTAAAAGACTTGTGTACCATCGGCCTAAGGTAGCTCAGTTTCCTCAGTTGCCAAAGCCCTAGACAGGTCAGCCTAGTTCTTGTCACCCTGTCCAGGGATCTGCTTGGGCTAAAAGTCAACACAACTCTCTTGTAACAGAGCAGTGGTCTCCTACCTTGTCATTCAAAGACTTGAGTCTCAAGATCTGGGAAACTGCAAAGGAGTGGGAAGGATCGAGCTCTGGAAGGAAGGAATGAGAGAAATGTGCAAGGTCAAACAAAATTTTCTGTAGATCTGTTGGTTTCTGAATACTTATTCTGAGATCACATAGTTTATCTTGAGAAAAGCTGTTAAAATGTTGACTGCAAAGGAGGGTGCACAATCTCACTGCTCCCTACACCTGCAGCACAGGCATCACTTGGGAATCTGTTAGGAATGCAGTATCTTGGGCCACAGAGCCACTGAATTACAGTATGAATTTCAACAAGATCCCCAGGCAATTCAGGTGCACAGTAAAGTCTGTGAAGAGCCCTGTGGTGAAGAGATCCATACAAGTCCCTCTTCATTTTTATCTACTTTATTTCTGGCATTCAGAGTCACTGGCTAAGCGGTAAGCCTTTTCCAAACATTTCTTTTTTTTCTCCACCTGCACCTGGCTCATTCTTCACCTCCTCTTTAAGATTCCTTGTCCTGCATGTCCCTCGCCAATCCTCTTCAACTTGAATCCTTAGAATACTCTTTGTTTGACATAATATATCACTTTATATTAGTTTTTTTTTTCCTAGAAATCTCTCACCTCTTAAAAGTCTTCCTTTCAAGTATAGGCCACTCACTCATCCTTCCTTTTCTTTTTTCTGATGGCCCTTTTCGATTCCTTTATTTTTTTAATATAAATTTATTAATTTTAATTGGAGGCTAATTACTTTACAATATTGTAGTGGTTTTGCCATACATTGATATCATCCTTCCTTTCTATAACCTATGACAAAAAGATTTCCCCTAACTTATCATGGATGCTTCTAGATCACATTCATTCTAAAACTTTTCTTTTGAGAATTTTTAAAATATGGCTTAGAGAAGCTTGATAAATTTGTCTGGGTTAAAATTAAGAAGATGGGTCAATCAAAGATAGCAAAAGCAAACAAAAAAACAGAAGTTTTCAGTGCATATATCACTCAGGATTGGTGTCTAGAATATATGATGAAATGCTATATATTAGTAAAAAGGTAAATCATACAATATAAAGAAAATGGGAACAAGATACAATGAGGCAATCCACAGACCAGGAAACATGAACATCACACCAAACATGAGGAGATGCTGAACTCCACTTCTAATTAGGGAAATACATGCCAGAACCTTAGTAAGTACCATTTCACACTCAATTAAGAAGTTAGACAATACCAAGTGGGGATGATAATCTGAAGTAATGGAAACTTAGGCTCCTGGATGGAGTATAAATGTTTATGACCACATCTGAGAACAATTTGGCAGTATCCGAGTCAGTTAAAAAAGCCCTTACTCTAGGACTCAACAGTGTCATTGCTGGGTGAGTCTAGAGCAACTCTCACCCAGATGCACAACAAGGTATATATAAACTGGGGCAAGATTGGAAATGACTAAAATTGGAAACAACTTAATGTTCACCAAAGAGAATGATAAATAAATTTTATATTCATATAGTGAAAAACTGTGCAGTAGTTACATGTGAATGAACCTGAAGTAGGTATATGTATGTGGGTGTGTATGTGTATGAGGGTACATATGTATATATATACCTATATATATATATCTCAACTTGAGTGAATCTCACAATTCAATGTTGAATGAATAAAAGGAAATTATAGAAAAATGTACAGTATCATTTCTGTAAAAGTTTAAAACATGGAAGTCAAAGCTTTAAGGATACATGTAAATTTAGCAAAAACACAAAGAATGATAGGCAATGATAAGACCTATTTAATAGTAGTTACTTTGGTAGGGGCAGGAGTGGGGATGAATCTATGAGGATTTACCTAGGGGGCTACAATGGTGTTGGTATAAAGCTTTATTTCTTAAGCTGACTAATGGATACAAAGGTAATAATTGCATTTTCTTTGTAAACTTGTGAAGGTCTAAAATACTAATCAAGGTGAATTAAAACAAAATAACTTTTCTTTAAGACTATATAACTCAGTCATGTCACCCTCTTCCCACTTTCATTACCACAGTATACTGATGAGCTATCACTCATATCCAGCCTACAGTTTTCCTCTCCATCCTCCCTACCATCAGCTGCATTTCAGCAGCCCTGTTGCTCGTGGTCCTCTTCTGCCCCAGCAATCTTGACTATCACTTGCCCTAGGAACTCACAAGATGGATTTTAGATCTTGTCACCCAGCACATCTCCAACCAACATTTCCTGATTATCTCTTCTGCGACATCTTTCATGCTTTTTCCAAGCCTATCTTCAGTCAAACCTCCTCGTGGGCTCAATGTTCTTGCCCTACTTTATTCCTCAAATCCGCTCCTGAGTTTTTCTCTTTTTCAACAACCCTGGATCAATACGTAGCCAACATCTTAGAGCTTTTGTCACACCCATCTTGCCTAACTCTAACCATCCACTTTTTCTAGTCCTAGATGAGGATGCTGAATAATGCTAACGGAAACCATGTAACAGTCCTGCCCTGCATCATTTCAAACCCATTTCCTTCAGAGAACCTGGCCTCCAGCCTCTGACACCAGTTTTTTTATTCACTCCTAGCTGAAATCATTCCCAGCCTTCAATACCAGCACTGCCTTCCCTTTGCCAGGAATGGAAAGTTAACTGCGTCCTGTACAGCCAGGGAGATGCCTGGGGAGTAGCTTAGGAGAAGTCTTCTCAGACCAGCTCAGGGTCCCCTTCCTCAGTTCAATCAGAAAGGTCTGCTTTAATCATTTAAAATATGTCCTCCGAATAAGATATCATTTAATTAAAAAAGGGCAGGGAGCTGTCCTGCTTTTTAAACCTTCAGCTTTCCATTGCACTGGGTATAAAACACAAACCCCTTAGCCAGGTGTACATGGGACATGATTCCATCTCGGCTCTGACCTGAGCTAGTACTGCTCAGCCCTGGTTTCCCACCCTGCAGGCCTAGGGCCCTTCTGCTCTCACCTCTAGGCCCACATGTGGTTCCACCTGCCCACACACCTGCCCCTTTGTCCTTTGTGTGCCTGACCCCTTACTTTCAAATTCCATTTTAAATGTCACCTCCCCTAGCATTTCTCCTTATTCTCTATCACACTACCTTCTTCATCTCTCTTCTAGCACTTCTCACACCTTTATTCAATTTGGGGTTTACTTCCTCATTTAGTGTCTGTTTCTTCCACCAGTAGACTGTAACTCCCTTGACAGGAAGCATCCTCTTTGTCATTCACATTCAGGGACAGGGCCAAAGCGGGGGTGGGGGTGGGGTTGGGGGTGGGCTTCAGACCCTCTTTAGGTCCTCAGAGAAGAAGCTGCACCTGAGACCACCCCAAATAAGTACGTAATTAAAGGAGAAACCCTGGCTGTGCACCTCTGGCTTCCCAGAAAGGGCCCAAGCCCTCCCCCTTCCAGCCAGATGCCCCCAGGACCTCTGCCACAGAGAAGTCCAGGAGCTGTACCGGAGCCAGCACCTCCCTCGTGGATCCTGTTTCTGTGCATAGGAAGCAGGCAGGAAATATTTTTTTTTTTTAGGAAACATTTTTTGATAAATCAATAAATTTGTGAAAGTTTGAGAAGCACCAGGCTAGGAAAAAAAAAAAAAAACGTCAGCTACCCTAGACTGATAGAAACAAGAAAAGTAGGGAGGTCAACCTTCCCCATCCTCTCCATCACTGGCTACCTACCCATGACAGTCTATTTTAGGACAAAGGACAGAAAAGCCAGACCAGCCTTCTGAACCAGCCTGCCTTTCAGCATCTGTGCTACATAGAATCTTCAGATATGAAGATCGGGAGACTTGTGGAGGTAAGTGTTGAAGGAGTTTAACTGATTTTGTAACAAAATGATTATTTAAGCATCCTTGGTCTATCTTAAAATACGTGGCAAGTCTTTGAAAAGACTGTCATTATATGATGGCTGTCATTATAGTAGGAAGCAACAGCACTATGGGACACAGAACAGAAGTTAGTCACCTCAGATATATGAGACAGGCAGATGTGGTTAGGAGTAAAGGCTGTCAGACTCCTAACTGATAAATCTCAGTTATCCTCCTGTGTGTACCTGGGTTGCCATGGCTGCACCTTTGCTTGGCAAATGTGTTCAAGTACTTTTTCTCCCTAAGCTGCTTTGCCTGTTGTGCTTGTCCACAAGGCTTGAATGGAACACAGAGAGATAGCAAACATGTAGTCTGTGTGGGTGTACTTGTTTTTCTGTGCAAACATGATTGAGTTATTTAGAAGAAAAACACAGCAGGAGTTGATTTCAGGCAAAACACAGGGTAGTACAGTATGGTGGAGAGAAGCCGTGTGAAGGTGGGGGCGAGGTGGCAGATATCAGGGCATGAAGTCATCAATCTGGGTAGGCACAGGGCGGTGAGGTGGAGGTTACAGTAGGAGGGCAGGTGAGCATGACGACTATGTAGCTACTCTTCCTTAATAATCATCATAAACCAGGTACTGTGCCTTTTACATAGAATTGATTGTTACTTTCATAAATGCTATGAGACAGGTTGTTGTTTCTAGTTGCTAAGTCGTGTCCAACTCTTTTGTGACCCCGTGGACTGTAGCCAGCCAGGCTCCTCTGTCCACAGGATTTCCCAGGCAAGAATACTGGAGTGGGTTGCCATTTCCTTCTCCAGGGGATCTTCCCGAGCCAGGGATGGAATCCGTGTCTCCTGCCTTAGCAGGCAGATTCTTTACTATTGAGCTACCTGGGAAGCTCATGAGATAGGTACCTTTTTTAATAACCATTTTTTAAATTGATGTATATTTAATTTACAATACTGTGCTAGCTTCAGGTATACAGCAATGTGATTCTGTTATACATATATACATATAGCTCTTTTATTAATATATGTACTCTCTTATGCATATATACTCTTTTTCAGATTCTTTTCCACTATAGGTTATTACATGATATTGAATATATTTCCTTATGCTATATAGTAGGTTCTTGCTATTTATTTTATATATATAGTTGTTCATTATTGAACAAAGGGGCAGGCGTGTGGGCAGGTGGAACCACACGTGGGCCTAGAGGTGAGAGCAGAGTTAAAATCCCAAACTCCTAATTTACCTACTTTCCCTGCTATCCCCTTTGGTAATCATGAATTTGTTACCTATGTCTGGGAGTCTATTTCTGCTTTGTAAATAAGATCATTTGTATCATTTTTAAAATTCCACATGTAAGTAATAACATATGACATTTGTCTTTCTCTGCCTGACTTCACTTAATATGATTGATAATCTCTAGGTTCATTCATGTTGCTGCAAATGATTTTGTTTCATTCTTTTTTATGGGTTAGTAATGTTCCATTGCATATATGTACCACATTTTCTTTATCTATCCATTTGTTAAAGGACATTTAGATTGCTTCCATGTCTTGGCTACTGTAAATGGTGCTGCTATGAACATTGGAGTGCATGTATCTCTTCAAGTTAGAATTTTTCTCTGGATATATGCCCAAGAGTGGGACTGCAGGATCATAAGGTAATTCTATTTTTAGTTTTTGAAAGAGCCTCCGTATTCCTCTCCATAATGGCTACACCAACTTACATTCCAACCAACAGTGTTGTAGACTCCTTTCTCTCTACACCTTCTTGAGATAGATACCTTTATTATTCCTCTTTCATCTCTAATACCTCTGTGAAGACACTGAGGCTCAGAGAGGTTAAGCAATTTGCATAAGGTCACAGAGTTCATATGAGAGCCTGGATTGTAATCTAGGTTTATCTATCTCTGAAGTCTGGGGTCATAACCACCATTCCATGCTTTGCTGCCAGTTGGCAGAATAGCCTGGAGCCCAAGAGAGGGGTTAAGCTTAGAGCTGTAATTACAGGGAAAATTTCTTAGACGGTAACAAAGAGAACAAAGAAAGAGCCAATCTCTGTCAGCATCGCTAAAAAAGGAAAGGACTGAGGAGCACCCAGGTTTTTTATGTGAGAAAGATGTTCTACTATTGCTTAATTTGAGGACAGAAAAAGGAAAAACCTGTAAATCTGAGGCTGTGGTAAAGAAAAGAAGAATAAAGGACACAGAAAACAGACCAAAAAGGAAAAAAAAAAACTTTAAAAATTACTTTCAGCACCCCTTTATGATAGCAACTCTTCAAAAACTGGGCATAGAAGAAATCTACCTCAACATAATAAAGGCCATATATAATAAACCCACAGCAAACATTATTCTCAATGGTGAAAAACAAAGCATTTCCTCTAAGATCAGGAGCAAGACAAGGGTGTCCAGTCTCACCACAATTATTCAACATAGTTTTGGAAGTCCGAGCTGTGGCAATCAGAGAACAAAAAGAAATAAAACAAATCTAGACTGGAAAAGAAGTAAAACTCTCACTGTTTGCAGACAACATGATACTATACACAGAAAATCCTAAAGATACTATGAGAAAATTACTAGAGCTAATCAGTGAATTTTGAATTTAGTAAAGTTGCAGGATACAAAATCAATATACAGAAATCACTTGCATTCCTATACACTAACAGTGAAAAATCAGAAAGAAAAATTAAGGAATTAATCCCACTTATCATTGCAATAGAAAGAATAAAATATCTAGGAATAAACCTACCTAAGGAGACAAAAGAACTGTATACAGAAAACTATAGGACCCTGATGAAAGAAATCAAAGACAATATAATGTCTTTGATGTGGAGATATTCCATGTTCCTGGGTTGGAAGAATCAATATTGTGAAAATGACTATACTACCAGATGCAATCTACAGATTCAGTGCAATCCCTAACAAATCACCAATGGCATTTTTCATAGAACTAAAACAAAAATTTTCACAATTTGTAATGGAAACACAAAAGATCCTGCATAGCCAAAGCAATCTTGAGAAAGAATGAAGCTGGAGGAATCAACCTTCCTGTCTTCAGACTATACCACAAAGCTACAGTCATCAAGACAGTATGGTATTGGCACAAAAACAGAAATATAAATCAGTGGAACAAGATAAAAAACCCAGAGATAAACCCACATACCTGTGGACACTTTATCTTTGACAAAGGAGGCAAGAATATAAAATGGAGTATAGATAATCTCTTCAGTAAGTGGTGCCAGGAAAACTGGGCAGCTACATGTAAAAGAATGAAACTAGAACACTTCCTAATACCATTCGCAAAAATAAACTCAAAGTGGATTAAAGATCTGAATGTAAGACCAGAAACTATAAAACTCTTAGAGGAAAACATAGGCAAAATACTCTAAGATATAAATCACAGCAAGATCTTCTGTGGCCTACCTACTAGAGTAATGGAAATAAAAACAAAAATAAACAAGTGGGACCTAATTAAACTTAAAAGCTTTTGCACAGTGAAGGGAACTATAAACAAGGTGAAAGGACAGCCCTCAGACTGGGAGAATATAATAGCAAATGAAATAACTGAAAAAGGATTAATTTCTAAAATATACAAGCAGCTCATGAATGTTTAAACTACTGCACAATTGCACTCATCTCACAAGCTAGCAAAGTAATGCTCAAAATCCTCCAAGCCAGGCTTCAACAGTACGTGAATCATGAACTTCCAGATGTTCAAGCTGGATTTAGAAAAGGCAGAGGAACCAGAGATCAAATTGCCAATATCTGTTGGGTCATCAAAAAAGCAAGAGAGTTCCAGAAAAACATCTACTTCTGCTTTATCAACTACACCAAAGAGTTTGACTGCATGGATCACAGTCAAAACTGTGGAAAATTCTGAAAGAGATGGGAATACCAGACCACCTGACCTGCCTCCTGATAAAATCTGTATGCAGGTCAAGAAGCAACAGTTAGAACTGGACATTGAACAACAGACTGGTTCCAAACCAGGAAAGGAGTACATCAAGGATGTATATTGTCATCCTGCTTATTTAACTTATATGTAGAGTACCTCATGAGAAATGCTGGACTGGATGAAGCACAAGCTGGAATCAAGATTGCCAGGAGAAATATCAATAACCTCAGATATGCAGATGACACCATCCTTATGGCAGAAAGTGAAGAAGAGCTAAAGAGCCTCTTGTTGAAAGTGAAAGAGGAGAGTTAAAAAGGTGGCTTAAAATTCAACATTCTCAGAAAACTGAGATCATGGCATCTGGTCCCATCACTTCATGGAAAATAGATGGGGAAACAGTGGCTTACTTTATTTTGGGGGGGCTCCAAAATCACTGCAGATTATGACTGCAGCCATGGAATTAAAAGATGCTTGCTCCTTGGAAGGAAAGTTATGACCAACCTAGACAGCATATTAAAAAGCAGAGACATTACTTTGCCATCAAAGGTCCATCTAGTCAAGGCTATGGTTTTTCCAGTAGTCATGTATGGATGTGAGAGTTGGACTATAAAGAAAGCTGATTGTTGAAGAATTGATGCTTTTGAACTATGGTGTTGGAGAAGACTCTTGAGAGTCCCTTGGACTGCAAGGAGATCCAACCAGTCCATCCTAAAGGAAATCAGTCCTGAATATTCATTGGAAAGCTGAAACTCCAATACTTTGGCCACCTGACGCAAAGAACTGACTCATTTGAAAAGACCCTGAATCTGGGAAAGATTGAAGGCAGGAGAAGGGGATGACAAAGGATGAGATGGCTGGATGGTATCACTGACTCAATCGATACGAGTTGAGTAAGCTCCAGGAGTTGGTGATGGACAGGGAGGCCTGGTGTGCTGCAGTCTATGAAGTCGCAAAGAGTCGGACATGACTGACTGACTGAACTGAACTGAACATGTGAAACAAACAACCCAATCAAAAAGAGAGCAAAAGACTTAAACAGACATTTCTCTGAAGCAGACAAAGAGATGGCAATAAACACTGATCAGTTTACCGAAAGACCAGAATTGCTGAGGCTGAGTTTTGAAGTGACTTGCTTCTTACATGGGGAACACCATGGTGCAAGGTGGGTTGCTTAAGGAATGTATGTATTTAGTAAAGATATTCCTCTGCAGAAGGAAAGAGATCAGCTGGTTCTTCATAAAAGAACAGTCAGGAAATATCAACATAATGTGTAATGCATGCCTCACTATGGGTAAAATGGAAACTTCATTTGATCCATTATAACCAATGTAATTTTTACCTCTAGAGCTTTGCTACTCAAAGTGTGATTAATAAGCCATCACCTGAGAGTGTCACCCAGATTCACTGAAACAGAACTTGCATTTTATTAATAGGATCCCCAAGTGATTGTATCATACATGCATTAAAGCTCGAGAAATGCTTCCCTGCCATCTTGGTAATTTGGTGAACTTCTATTCATCCTTCAAAGTCCAGCCCAGATATCATGTCTTTCTTAAAACTTCTCCTACCAGAGTTAATCACTTCTTCCTCTATGCTATTTCTGTGGACTGCTTACTTATCTCCATCCTGTTCGTATCACATTGTGTTGTTGATATATTCTTGAGGAAATGGGTATCTTTGTGTTCTTACTTTTACAGTCTAGTGGCAGTTAATCATGTTATCTCTATAGATATATCTCTATACCTCTAAGATAGATTCTAAGGAGTATTCAATTACTCACTTTAGTTGTTGTTCAATTTAAATCATTCTGGGAAAAAAGTTTTACAATTTTCCCATGACAAAAATCACCTAGTAAGCTTATTAACCTTATTAATTTTATGTGCTCTGCCATAAAATCTGATTCTGCTCTATTTAGCTGGGCTCCAGGAATCTGCATTTTTAGCTAGTAGCCTAATGATTTCTGGTGCATATGGTCAATGTAAAATTCTGGTTTAGAAATATTTCTGAATTGGAGTCTAGGATGCTGAGTCCTGGTCTGGTGGGCTGCTACTGCCCTGCTCATTGCATTGGTCTCTATGTCCTCTAAATACCAAAATCATGGACCAAATACATCAGTGAGGGAGCCACCCAAGTTCATTTGGACTATGTTTCTGTAAGGATGCCTGTATAGAGAAATGAAAATGTGCTCAATTTCAGGCCAGATCAGTCTGAGTTACTCAATACTGATGAGCAACTCCACCATCAAGAAGATCTCCCGGGACTTCCCTGGTGGTCCAGTGGCTGAGACTCTGCATTCCCAATGTAGAGGGCCTGAGTTTGATCCCAGGGCCAGCACAGATCTAGTGCAGCCAAATATATATATATATATATATATTTTTTTTTTTTTTTTTTTTTTTTTAAGGATCTCCCTCTTGAAATTGATCCACTGACTCTTAGGATCCATTCCAGTATTTTGGAAACACATGATGTTATCCACATGCATAGCTCTGATTGTGTGAAGCCTGCTATGGGCAGGCAATAGAGAATATTCCATTTGATTCACACAATGCTAGAAGGCAAAGGACACTATCAGCTTTTAATGATAAGGTCATTGAGCCTCAGTGACATTTTGTGACTTTCTTAGTCACACAAAGGGCTGAGCCAGGAGTCAAAGTCTGATTTGTCTACTACCAAAGCTATTGCTTGCTTCCTGTTTGTCAGACTGTTTGTTTCTTTAACTACACTTTTCACACAATAATCCCCCAGGGGCTGGCACAGCTGGGGATGGTGAGAGCCCTTCAAAACATCCATTCACTGCACTCCTGTTCCAAGTGGTGCATATAACCATTTATATAACCATTTATCTCCAGCTGTAGAGTACGTCTATACCAAAAGAATGCCTGGAAACACAAAGAAGTGATCTGGTTCTCTCCCTAAAGGAACTTTTAACTAGCTTGACTTTTCCCTTAACCGATGCTCTGAGTCAATGCACACCTCCATGGAGTAAGACAAACATGGACACATAGTTTCAAGTTGTTACAATAATTGTATCAAATCATAACAGAGTATTTTTGCAGTTGATTGGGAAGACAAGAAATTGGATGGATGGCACTTACTTAGTTAAGGGTTTAAAGCTTTCCTCAGATCACAAAGCGAAGTCGTTTATTTTTTTTTTTTTAATTTTATTTTATTTTTAAACTTTACATAACTGTATTAGTTTTGCCAAATATCAAAATGAATCCGCCACAGGTTGAGAAGGGTTATTATTTTAGTGGTAGGAGGAAAGAATGGGTTAACTAAATTATGATATATCCATAAAAGAATACTTTTATGCTGAATGTTTTCAGTCTACTACAGCTAGGGCATAAAAATGAGCACAGCACATATACTGCCTGCCCTCACAGAACTGATTGTATACTTGATGAAGCAGAATGATCTAGATCTATACATTCTATCAGTGATTCAAAAAATGTTGTAAAAATGCAATATGTGATTTGCAGAGAGTACATAAAAAAAATAAAATGCTAAAAAAAGTATGTGTGTATATAAGTGATGTTGCCAGAGGGTTCTACACAGTGTTATTCATAGCAGTTATCTTTGCAGACTAGGAATGAGTTTGGGTTGGGATGGAGGAATGGATGGGAATGGTGGACTTAATAATACATTTTTGTGGCAGGGAGACAACTGCCTACCCTTAAATCCCTTATTCAGTCAAAAAACAAACAAACAAACAAAAAAACCCAGAATCTTTCCTAGACTCCTAGTGGCTCAGTGTAGGCATGTGACTAAGTTTTGGGCAAGCTGTAGACTAGAAGTAGTTGTGTAGGACACCTAGGAAGCCTCGTTAAAAGGGAAGTGACTAGCCCTTTTGTCCATATTCCTCCTTGCTGCCTGGAATGTGGATTCACGGTATGGCTCCAACAGCCATCTTGGACCATGAGGACATCTTGAGCGTAGAAGCCACAAGCAGGAGGATACTAGGATGGAAGAGCATGAGTCTGCTCCATTCAAACCCACTGCTCCTCTGCTGTCTACTACGGGAGCCATGAGCCGCATGTGAATGTCTCAGTAGATTAATCAAAATTACATAAAATTTTTAAAAATTCAGTTCCTCAGCCCAAGCAGCTACACTTCAAACACTCAATAATGACCCAGTGCTGGCCAGTGGCTATCAAACTGGACAACATGGATTTTCATCACAGCAGAGTTTTGTTGGCTAGTGCTGCTCTACTGCTTGTTTCCAGACTCTAGAGAATAAATCCCCCCAAATTTATGTCTTTTTTACCTGTATTTGAACACACTCTATTCATGTTTTTTACAAGAACATGTATCAATTTTATGATATAAAATGAATAGAATTTTAAATATACAATTGGACATCAACATGGATTAAAACAAAGATAACTATAAATAATCTGGTTTGATTATTTAAAAATAGAAAAACATTGTATCAAAAATAGATTTTAAAAAACACTAGGTACATGAGAGGTCTGGAAAACTATAAACTTTTAGATTTGTTTCTTTGTTCTGAAGTAAAAGGCTGGGCACCCAAAGTTTATACAACCTTCACTTTGAGTTGACAAAGACCACACACCAGGTAGGCACATACATTTCTATACAGTTGTTGTCTACACACTGAGCCACGGAGCATATTAAGAATTTTCTGAGAGATACAGTTAACATTCATGGGAGACACTTTTATAAGGATAAGATATGGTCTGGTGCTCTTTAGCTATTCATCAAACTCTCTGCTGTTTGCATTTTGAAAATATACACTGCCATTACATTTTAAATACATTGCGTTATATTGTGCTCTCTTTGAACCTGCAGCAAAATTATGATTCCATTGTGTATTTTTAAAGATTAAATATTTCTCATAGTTTTGCACTATAGCAAGCAAACTGAAGGCTTTTAGCATTCCAGGTCATGTAGATGATTTCTTTTTTTTTTTTTTTTTTTCCATGTAGATGATTTCAACAAGGTTGTTTATTCTTCATTCAACGTGTGCGGGATTCAGGAGAATCATTTGCATTCTTACAAGAAGGTGCCACCCAGGTAATCTTTGGCAAATGATTGTCAGTGCATATTCTGATCTGCCTGGAAAATATGGTATATAACACCCAGGCCAAGGGAACCAAGGGCAGAGAAAGCAAGATTCTGTGGGGGATGTTTATCACAAAGCATAATAACCTTAATCTTTCTATCAATGGGGTACTGAATGTACTAAGTCCTAAAGCCCCTCATCTGGTACTCTGCCAGCACAAACCAAGGACATGGATCTTCTTCCCTCTCCCCTTAGTGTGTGTGTGTTTATGTATGTGTATTTTATCCTGTAGGTCATAATGATATGACATATACGCTGTTTGTGCACATTTTAATTTTCTAATTCCACTGAAAGTCTCAGAGGCTTCTTCAGATGAGAACTGAAAGCCAGGCAAGTGTATTCTTGGTGGGCAATTGGTACTGTTACAGAATCCCTTTTTCACCTTACTAGGAAAGAAGTGGTTTCAAAGGTGAGCATTCTCTGATTGCCATCTCCTTTTTACCTTTGTCTGAGGGATGAAGGGATGAAAGCAAAGAGTGAAGCTGGCTGAGGGGCATGACTGGGAGAGAGGGTTCCAGATACCACTCCTCATACTGACAACATTTCTGAGTGTTGTGTATTTCCTTCTAGTTCCCTCAGCACAGGTGATTTTTAGCGCACACTTTAGGATGTTGGGCTACTGTTCATTCAACAGAAAACCAAGTGTGACATCCAAAGAATATTAATGAACCACTTAAATTTTTACTGAAGTCTCTTGAAATGTCACGAAAAGGGGATTGCATTCCAAACCCACAAAAACTTTGGAAAGTCCTCTTTCCCCTCTTTGTCCCACTGTCTCTGAAGTACTGCCAACTCTTGCAGCATCCCCCAGACCCCCACACTTTCCAAACTACCGTGAGTCTAGGTCTTCTCTGAGATCTGGCCCTCAGCTTTCATGAGGGTCTTAATCTTTTTCTAACATAAATATTTCTAGATTTTCTGGCTATCTTTCAATTCTCCTTTTGCTATTATTAGCAATAACACAACTGAAGGCCTCAGAGGGTGGGCAGGCAAATACAAAAGCTCCCTGGGAAGTGGTAGGAAGCAGAGAGCCTGAGGAACTTGCCTGCTGATTTGGATATTTTTGGATCTTGATTACAAAAACTCTGAAGACCCTTCTAACTCATTCCCTCTTCTTCCAACCTCCTTGCCCCCTTAACTTTAGCTGATCTTCAACTTCATTAGCTCTTTTACAACCCCACTTGTCACTTGTTCCCCTCTTTCTCTCTCAGATCCCTCTACTATGTGACCTTGAGCTTCTCATTCCCATGCTAAACGCTTGGTCCCCTCTCCTACACTGCTGGTGGGAATGTAAGTTGGTACAACCACTATAGAAAACAGTGTAGAGGTTCTTCAGAAAACTAAAAATAGAATTACCACATGATCTAGCAATCCCACTTCTGCGCATATACCTGGACAAAACTCTAATTCAAAGATACATACACTCCTAAGTTCATAGCAGCACTATTCACAATATCCAAGACATGGAAACAAGCTAACTGTCCACTGACAGATGAATGGAAAAAGATGTCTCTCACACACACAATGGAATACTACTCAGCCAGAAAAAGAATGGAATAATGCTATTTGCAGCTATGTGGATGCAACTAGAGATTATCATGCTAAATAAGTCAGAAAGAGAAAGACAAATACCATATAACTTTAATGTGGAATCAAAAATATGGCACAAAAGAACCTATCTACTAAACAGAAACAGATTCACAGACATAGACAGCAGATGTACAGGTGCCAAGGGGGAGTTGGTGGAGGTGGAAGGGACTGGGAGCTTGCGATTAGCAGATGTAAACAATTATATATAGGATGGATAAACAACAAGGTCTACTATACAGCACAGTGAAGGTCCATCTAGTCAAGGCTGTGGTTTTTCCTCTGGTCATGTATGGATGTGAGAGTTGGACTGTGAAGAAAGCTGAGCACTGAAGAATTGATGCTTTTGAGCTGTGGTGTTGGAGAAGACTCTTGAGAGTCCCTTGGACTGCAAGGAGATCCAACCAGTCCATTCTGAAGGAGATCAGTCCTGGGATTTCTTTGGAAGGAATGATGCTAAAGCTGAAAGTCCAGTACTTTGGCCACCTCATGTGAAGAGTTGACTCATTGGAAAAGACTCTGATGCTGGGAGGGATTGGGGGCAAGAGGAGAAGGGGACGACAGAGGATGAGGTGGCTGGATGGCATCACTGACTCGATGGACTTGAGTCTGAGTGAACTCCGGGAATTGGTGATGGACAGGGAGGCCTGGTGTGCTGCGATTCATGGGATCGCAAAGAGTCGGACATGACTGAGCGACGGAACTGAACTGAACTGAACTATATTCAATGTCCTGTGGTAAACCAGAATGGAAAAGAATATGTAAAAAAAAAAAAGAATATCTCTATGTGTACAACTGGGTCTTGTTCTGATGGGCAGGGTCATGCTCAGTAAATATCTAATCTTTAAGTTTCCCCCTCAGTCAGTCTCTCCCATCAGGAAGCTTCCATAAGTCTCTTATCCTTATCCATCAGAGGGAAGACAGACTGAAAATCACAATCACAGAAAACTAACCAATCTGATCACATGGACCACAGCCTTTCCTAACTCATGCTGTGTAGGGCCACCCAAGACAGATGGGTCACGGTGGAGAGTTCTGACAAAACATGGTCCACAGGAGAAGGGAATGGCAAACCACTTCAGTATTCTTGCCTTGAGAATCCCATGAACAATATGAAAAGATAAAAAGATAGGACACTGAAAGATGAACTCCCCAGGTCGGTAGGTGCCCAAAATGCTACTGGAGATCAGTAGAGAACTAACTCCAGAAACAATGAAGAGACGGAGCCAAAGCAAAAACAACACTCAATTGTGGATGTGACTGGTGATGGAAGTAAAGTGTGCTGTAAAGAGCAATATTGCATAGGAACCTGGAATGTTAGGTCCATGAATCAAGGCAAATTGAAAGTGGTCAGACAGGAGATGACAAGAGTGAACATAGACATTTTAGGAATCAGTGAACTAAAATGGACTGGAATGGGTGAATTTAACTCAGATGACCATATATCTACTAGTGTGGGCAAGAATCCCTTAGAAGAAATGGAGTAGCCCTCATAGTCAACAAAAGAGTCCAAAATGCAGTACTTGGATGCAATCTCAAAAATGACAGAATGATCTCTGTTCATTTCCAAGGCAAACCATTTAATATCACAGTAATCCAAGTCTATGCTCCAACCAGTAATGCTGAAGAAGTGGAAGTTGAATGGTTCTATGAAGACCTACAAGATCTTCTAGAACTAACACCCAAAAAAGATGTCCTTTTCATTATAGGGGACTGGAATGCAAAAGTAGGAGGTCAAGAAACACCTGGAGTAACAGGCAAATTTGGCCTTGGAAGAATGAAGCAGGGCAAAGGCTAACAGAGTTTTGCCAAGAAAACACACTGGTCATAGCAAACACTCTCTTCCAACAACACAAGACAAGACTCTACACATAGACATCACCAGATGGTCAATACCGAAATCAGATTATATTGATATAATATGCCAAAATATTGATTATATTCTTTGCAGCAAAAGATGGAGAAGTTCTATATAGTCAGCAAAAACAAGACTGGGAGATGACTGTGGCTCAGATCATGAACTCCTTATTGCCAAATTCAGATTTAAATTGAAGAAAATAGGGAAAACACTAGACCATTCAGGTGTGACCTAAATCAAATCCCTAATGATTATCCAGTGGAAGTGACAAATAGATTCAAGGGATTAGATCTGATAGACAGAGTGCCGAAAAACTATGGACAGAAGTTGGTGACATTGTACAGGAGACAGGGATAAAGACCATCTCTAAGAAAAACAAATGTAAAAAGGCAAAATGGTTATCTGAGGAGACCTTACAAATAGTTATGAAAAGAAAAGAAGCGAAAGGCAAAGGAGAAAAGGAAAGATATACCCACTTGAATGCAGAGTTCCAAAGAACAGCAAGGAGAATTAAGAAAGACTTCCTCAGTGATCAATGCAAAGAAATAGAGGAGAACATTAGAATGGGAAAGACTAGAGATTTCTCTTTAAGAAAATTAGAGCTACCAAGGGAAGATTTCATGCAAAGATGGGCACAATAAAGGACAGAAATGGTATGGACCTAACAGAAGCAGAAGATATTAAGAAGAGGTGGCAAGAATACACAGAAAAACTGTACAAAAAAAGATCTTCATGACCCAGATAATCACTATGGTGTGATCACTCACCTAGAGCCAGACATTCTGGAAGGCGAAGTCAAGTGGGCCTTAGGAAGCATCACTATGAACAAAGCTAGTGGAGGTGATAGAATTCTAGTTGGGCTATTTCAAATCCTAAATGATAATGCTGTGAAAGTACTGCACTCAATATGCCAGCAAATTTGGAAAACTGAGCAGTGGCCACAGGACTGGAAAAGGTCCGTTTTCATTCCAATCCCAAAGAAAGGCAACGCCAAAGAATGCTCAAACTACCACATGATTGCACTCATCTCACACGCTAGTAAAGTAATGCTCAAAATTCTCCAAGCCAGGCTTCAGCAATATGTAAACCATGAACTTCCATATCTTCAAGCTGGTTTTAGAAAAGGCAGAGGAACCAAAGATCAAATTGCCAATATCCACTGGCTCATCAGAAAAGCAAGAGAGTTCCAGAAAAACAACTACTTCTGCTTTATTGACTATGCCAAAGCCTTTGACTGTGTAGTTCACAACAAACTGTGGAAAATTCTGAAAGAGATGGGAATACCAGACCACCTGACCTGTCTCCTGAGGAATCTGTATGCAGGTCAGGAAGCAACAGTTAGAACTGGACATGGAACAATAGACTGGTTCCAAATTGGGAAAGGAGTACATCAAGGCTGTATTTTGTCATCCTGCTTATTTAACTTAAATGCAGAGTACATCATGAGAAATGTTGGACTGGATGTAGCACAAGCTGGAATCAAGTTTGCCATGAGAAATATCAATAACCTCAGATGTGCAGATGACACCATGCTTATGTCAGAAAGCGAAGAACTAAAAAGCCTCTTGATGCAAGTGAAAGAGAAGAGCGAAAAAGGTGGCTTAAAATTCAACATTCAGAAAACTAAGATCATGGTGTCTGGTCCCATCACTTCATGGCAAACACATCATGGCAAATAGATGGGGAAACAGTGGAAACATAAGAGTACTTTTGGGGGCTTCAAAATCACTGCAGATGGTGACTGCAGCCATGAAATTAAAAGATGCTTGCACCTTGGAAAAAAAGTCATGACCAACGTAGACAGCATATTAAAAAGCAGAGACATTACTTTGCCAACAAAGGTCCATCTATTCAAAGCTATGGTTTTTCCAGTAGTCATGTATGGATGTGAGAGTTGGACTATAAAGAAAGCTGAGTGCCGAAGAACTGATGCTTCTGAAGTGTGGTGTTGGAGAAAACTCTTGAGAGTCCCTTGGACAGCAAGGAGATCCAATCAGTCCATCCTAAAGGAAATAAGTCCTGAATATTCACTTGAAGGACTGAGGCATACTTTGGCCACCTGATTCGAAGAACTGACTCATTTGAAAAGACCCTGATGCTGGGAAAGATTGATGGCAGGAGGAGAATGGGATAACAAAGGATGAGATGGTTGGATGGTATCACTGACTCAATGTACACTAGTTGAGTAAACTCAGGAGCTGGTGATGGACAAGGAGGCCTGGCGTGCTGTTGTCCATGGGATAACAAAGAGTCAGACATGACTGAGCGACTGAACTGAACTGAACTGAACTGATGTGTGTAACTGAGTCACTATGTTATACAGCAGAGGCTGGCACAACGTTGTGTATCAACTATACTTCAATAAAAAACATGAAAACTAAACCATTGGTCAGAGAAGGTGATGGCACCCCACTCCAGTACTCTTGCCTGGAAAATCCCATGGACGCAGGAGCCTGGTAGGCTGCAGTCCATGGGGTCGCTAAGAGTCGGACATGACTGAGCGACTTCACTTTCACCTTTCACTTTCATGCATTGGAGAAGGAAATGGCAACCCACTCCGGTGTTCTTGCCTGGAGAATCCCAGGGACGGGGGAGCCTGGTGGGCTGCTGTCTATGGGGTCGCACAGAGTCGGACACGACTGAAGCAACTTAGCAGCAGCAACAGCAAACCACTGGTTCCCTCAGCTGAGACAAGGGACGTGTTCTGGAAGGTCTCTCACGGCATGTGTATTCTGAGGTTGAAGATTCAGGACATGCTGCTCAAGAAAAACACATCTGACTTGATTAAAAGTGGGCACGTGAGCACAGGTTACCCTTTTACCTTTAAACTATTTTTTTAATTGCACAAATGACACATGAGTATTCCTGTACAAAATCAAAACAGAATTAAGACTTAAATGGTTCCTACCTCCTATCCTAACCCTATCACCTCCATGCTTTAGGATAAAAGAAACACAAACAGACACACACATACACCCAACCCCACATTTTATTCACTTCACTTCTTTAGGGGTTTGATCAGTCCTTTTCCCGGTGGTTTCCTGCTTTTATACACATATAAATATCCAAAGAAACTGTATAGTATTGTTTTGTGAGGTTTTAAAAAATGAACACATGCTGTTTCTGCACACTCTACTGAATGTCAGAAGCTCATCAAAATGAGAGTTGAAAGCTGGGCAACTGTATTCTAGCAGCACTTTGGTGCTGCTATGAATTTAATAATAAAAGTATAAATGGAATACTGTGTTTAGTGCCTTTCACTTGTTTTTGTCCTTAATATCAGTTGCTACAGAAAAACCATAGATCATTCTTTGTAATAGCTGTATAGTATTCCCTGTAATAATAATAATTACTATTTATTGACTGTTGACAGTTTGCCAAGAACTGTTCTTACTTAATCCTCAAGAAACTTCATGAAATAAGCAGCCAATACTGTTCCCACTTCACAAACAAGAAATCTTGGAACCAACATAAAAATGCCATGCTTTATTTCATCTGCTGCTAGACATTTATGATGTTTCCAATTCCCTACTATAACAAACATGCTACGAAATCTCCTTGTCCAGGTGTAGGTAGGATGAATAGGAGCAGGCGAGAGTTGAGGGGGAAGGTATGTGCATTTTTAGCTTTAAGACATACTCCAAACTGTGATGGGGTATGGAATGGGGAGTGTGCTGGAAGGATGGCCAGAAAGGGGTGGCTGCAGGGACAACCGAGATTCCAACTTCATCCACTTTTCAGTTGTTCCTAAGAACAATCCTGGGTAGAAGAAGGAATTTGTCACTATTTCTCCTAAGTCCCCTAAGCCCCAGGGCATCGTCTCACTTCTCTTCTTTCTCCCCACCCTGAGGACCTTCCACCCACCCAGCTGGTGCATCTGGGCACCAGCTGTGCCAGCTTTGTTAGGCTTAGGAGAGATGTCAAGCCCTTCAGTATTTACTTTATCCCAAGAACATTAAGGAAGGTAGACAGGCCTCCATCCCTGTGCACCATTTATACAGATGTCAGGCTGGGGATGTGGGTTCATTTTTCATTCTTTAATCCGCAGGTATGAATTAAACCATAACTTGCCTCGCTGACACCATGGCATCAATATTTTCTCAGACTGGAACATGGTCTCCCTGTTCTTGCCCACCCTTTAAAAATAAACTTAACATATGGTGTTTGTCTTATGGCAAAGGAATGCAATGTGTTTTTCTTGACATGTGACTCAATTCAAACACTAAGGAAAACTTTGATATTTCAGAGGAGGTTTGCAGTTGGAGGGAATATGCTTGCTACCTTCCCCACTAAACAGGGTAATTCCTGGAACACAAGATGTCCCAAGTTTCTCAGATGAGTACCTTAAATCATCATACATGTCATGTAGATCCTAGAGTAGTGCTGTAGACTCCATGTGATGTCTTAAAATAGTCAGAAACTAACAGGTAAAATGCATCCAGTTTGAGAACAACCCTGATGATGTTTATAAAATTTTCTCAATGACCGTACAATGCCTGACCAATCATCAAACACACCCCAATGTCACAACACAAACACACAGTAAAAGCTTGAAGGCAGAGACAACATTAAAATACAAACAGAACAATGATTTTTACAAGTGACTGAACAATCATATTGGGCACAATGCTTAATTGCTACTAGAGCCTTTCTGGGTCTTTGAATCAGTTTCTCTGAGCTCCCTGCTCCTTTCTCCTCACTGAAAAGCATATGTGCTATATATGGTATATGCATGTGATGTTGATCTAAGGCTTACATAAAGAAAAAGCAAAATTATTTTGATAATTTAAAATGCTTTTTATCATCTTCAGAAAGGGTAACACCATAATGTAAGCCAGCACTTCATGGGCCCTGTCTTGAGCAGTATCACATTGAAAGAAACCAGAAGTTTAAATCAATCTAATGTTAACTCACATCTCTTGAGAAACCTTAAAGAAGATTTACTTCCTAAGTGAAAGCAGCATTTCCTCACAGATGCTAACTCTCTCACAACTTCAAGCTGGCTCATGATTTCCTTCTTCCTAACACGCACTCTCTACGTTCTCCCTAGACTCTTCTTTGATATTCCCAGATGGTAGCTCAGTCTTTTCTGCCCTCACTCTTTGCTCTTCCAAGTGAGTTTTTCTTTGTTTATTTGTTTGTTTCCCCTCTCTAGAAGTGGCTCTCAGAGCTCTCAAAGACACATCCTCACCGAGTCTTTCTTCCTCTTGATTAGCTTATGGTTTCTTCACTTTCGTACTAATGACACTTGGGCCCATACAGTTCCTCGTTGTGGGGCTGCCTTGTGGATTGAAGGATGTTTATCAGCATCCCTGGCCTCCACCCACTCGAGGCCAGTAGCACTGTCCCTTAGCTGTGAAACCAAAAATGTCTTCAGACACTGCTCAATATCTCCTGGGTGGTAAAAGCAATCCCAGTTAAGAAAGAGTGGATTACTCCAATCTATGTATTAAAAGCCCTGGGAGATTGGGGGGGAGTGGCTTTGCCCAGAGCAGTGGCTAATGCCAGAGCTTTTCATGGTGGGAGGGGAAGGGAAATAAACGAAAAATATATTTAATAATGTGTCTTTATTATAGTACATGATCCCACACTGTGGTCAGGAAATGAAAATGACTCAAATATGAGTTAAAATCGCGTGTTCTCAGTCATCAAGATAGTATGGTAGTAGCATAAAGACAGAAATATAGGTCAATGGAACAAAATAGAAAGCCCAGAGATAAATCCATGCACCTATGGTCACCTTATCTTCGGCAAAGGAGGCAAGAATATACAATGGAGAAAAGACAATCTCTATAACAAGTGGTGCTGGGAAAACTGGCGAACAACTTGTAAAAAAAGAAACTGGAACACTTTCTAACACTATACACAAAAATAAACTCAAAATGGATTAAAGATCTAAATGTAAGGCCAGAAACTATAAAACTCCTAGAGGAAGACATAGGCAAAACACTCTCTGACATACATCACAGCAGGATCCTCTATGATCCACCTCCCAGAATATTGGAAATAAAAGTAAAAATAAACAAATGGGACCTAATTAAAATTAAAAGCTTTTGCACAACAAAGGAAACTATAAGCAAGGTGAAAACATGGCCTTCAGAATGGGAGAAAATAATAGCAAATGAAGCAACTGACAAAGAATTAATCTCAAAAATATACAAGCAACTCCTTCAGCTCAATTCCAGAAAAACAAACGACCCAATTAAAAAATGGACCAAAGAACTAAACAGACATTTCTCCAAAGAAGACATACAGATGGCTAACAAACACATGAACAGATGCTCAACATCACTCATTATTCAGTTCAGTTCAGTTCAGTCGCTCAGTCGTGTCCGACTCTTTGCGACCTCATGAATCGCAGCACGCCAGGCCTCCCTGTCCATCACCAACTTCCGGAGTTCACTCAGACTCACGTCCATCGAGTCAGTGATGCCATCCAGCCACCTCATCCTCTGTCGTCCCCTTCTCCTCCTGCCCCCAATCCCTCCCAGAGTCTTTTCCAATGAGTCAACTCTTCGCATGAGGTGGCCAAAGTACTGGAGTTTCAGCTTTAGCATCATTCCTTCCAAAGAACACCCAGGACTGATCTCCTTCAGAATGGACTGGTTGGATCTCCTTGCAGTCCAAGGGACTCTCAAGAGTCTTCTCCATGGACTCTGTGGGAGAGGGAGAGGGTGGGAAGATTTGGGAGAATGGCATTGAAACATGTAAAATATCATGTATGAAACGAGTTGCCAGTCCAGGTTCGATGCACGATACTGGATGCTTGGGGCTGGTGCACTGGGACGACCCAGAGGGATGGTATGGGGAGGGAGGAGGGAGGGAGGAGGGTTCAGGATTGGGAACACATGTATACCTGTGACGGATTCATTTTGATATTTGGCAAAACTAATACAATTATGTAAAGTTTAAAAATAAAATAAAATTTAAAAATTAAAAAAAAAAAAAAGAGTCTTCTCCAACACCACGTTTCAAAAGCATCAATTCTTCAGTGCTCAGCCTTCTTCACAGTCCAACTCTCACATCCATACATGACCACAGGAAAACCATAGCCTTGACTAGACGGACCTTTGTTGGCAAAGTAATGTATCTGCTTTTGAATATGCTATCTAGGTTGGTCATAACTTTCCTTCCAAGGAGTAAGTGTCTTTTAATTTCATGGCTGCAGTCACCATCTGCAGTGATTTTGGAGCCCCCAAAAATAAAGTCTGACACTGTTTCCACTGTTTCCCCTTCTATTTCCCATGAAGTGATTGGACCAGATGCCATGATCTTCATTTTCTGAATGTTGAGCTTTAAGCCAACTTTTTCACTCTCCACTTTCACTTTCATCAAGAGGCTTTTTAGTTCCTCTTCACTTTCTGCCATAAGGGTGGTGTCATCTGCATATCTGAGGTTATTGATATTTCTCCCAGCAATCTTGATTCCAGCTTGTGCTTCTTCCAGCCCAGTGTTTCTCATGATGTACTCTGCATAGAAGTTAAATAAGTAGGGTGACAATATACAGCCTTGACGTACTCCTTTTCCTATTTGGAACCAGTCTGTTGTTCCATGTCCAGTTCTAACTGTTGCGTCCTGACCTGCACACAGGTTTCTCAAGAAATGCAAATCAAAACCACAATGAGGTACCCTTTCACACCAGTCAGAATGGCTGCGATCCAGAAGTCTACAAGCAATAAATGCTGGAGAGGGTGTGGAGAAAAGGGAACCCTCTTACACTGTTGGTGGGAAAGCAAACTACTATGGAGAACAGTGTGGAGATTCCTTGAAAAACTGGAAATAGAACTGCCATACGACCCAGCAATCCCACTGCTGGGCATACACACCGAGGAAACCAGAATTGAAAGAGACACTTGTACCCCAATGTTCATCGTAGCACTGTTTATAATAGCCAGGACATGGAAGCAACCTAGATGTCCATAAGAAATCTGTGGTGCATATACACAATGGAGTATTACTCAGCCATTAAAAAGAATACATTTGAATCAGTTCTAATGAGGTGGATGAAACTGGAGCCTATTATACAGAGTGAAGTAAGCCAGAAAGAAAAACACCAATACAGTATACTAATGCATATATATGGAATTTAGAAAGATGGTAACAATAACCCTGTGTACGAGACAGCAAAAGAGACACTGATGTATAGATCAGTCTTATGGACTCTGTGGGAGAGGGAGAGGGTGGGAACATTTGGGAGAATGGCATTGAAACATGTATAATATCATGTATGAAACGAGTCACCAGTCCAGGTTCGATGCACGATACTGGATGCTTGGGGCTGGTGCACTGGGACGACCCAGAGGGAGGGTATGGGGAGGGAGGAGGGAGGAGGGTTCAGGATGGGGAACACAGGTATACCTGTGGCGGATTCATTTCGATATTTGGCAAAACTTATACAATATTGTAAAGTTTAAAAATAAAATAAAAAAAAAGAAACTAAAAAAAAAGAATTAAAAAAAAAAATACATTTGAATCAGTTCTAATGAGGTGGATGAAACTGGAGCCTATTATACAGAGTGAAGTAAGCCAGAAAGAAAAACACCAATACAGTATACTAACGCATATATATGGAATTTAGAAAGATGGTAACGATAACCCTGTATGCAAGAGTGCAAAAGAGACACAGATGTATAGAACAGTCTTTTGGACTCTGTGGGAGAGGGCAAGGGTGGGATGGTTTGGGAGAATGGCATTGAAACATGTATATTATCATATGTGAAACGAATCGCCAGTCCAGGTTTGATGCATGAGACAGAGTGCTCAGGGCTGGTGCACTGGGATGACCCAGAGGGATGGGATGGGGAGGGAGGTGGGAGGAAGGTTCAGGATGGGGAACATGTGTACACCCGTGGCGGATTCATGTCAATGTATGGAAAAACCAATACAATATTGTAAAGTAATTAGCCTCCAAAAAATAAATAAATTAAAAAAAAAAACAAAAACAGCCCTGGAAGGATAAATTACCTGGTCAGTCATCCCCAGTGTGTTAAATTATCATCTATAACATTGTCTTTTCAAACTATGGCATGCAAGTCAAATCCAGTCAGCCATTTGTTTTTGTAAGGTCTGCAGGCTTAGAATGCTCTTTATACCTTTTTGTGATTTTTTTTAAACCAAAAGACTATATAGTGACATGTGAAAATTATATGAAATTCAAACGTCAATGTTCATAAATAAAGTTTTATTAGAGTAAAAAAAAAAAATCACGTGTTCTGAGCTCCGTGTGAGAAAAGCATGTGAAGCTAACCTAGGGTTATCACCTGGTCCTATAAAACAACCAGGGACCTCGGGTTCAGGTCTGAGAGCTGCCACTTGTTATTGGGTTGAGCAGGTGTGGGCTGGGTCTTGGGCATGAGTACTTGAAAAGGCACATTAGGTGTTTCTGATGTGCACCTCTGGTTAGGAACCTCACTTCTAAGGACTCAATAAAGGGAGGCAGCTACAGTGCAAAGCATGTTAGAATGCAGAATCTCTATCAGGTGGATCACTAAATGACCTTGACAAAGGCACCCCACCCTCTGGGACTCATTCTTCTCATCATGTAAACAAGGGTGTTGGACCAAATCAGTGTTTCTTCAAGGGTGGTTAGAATCACCTTGGCTGTTGGTTAAAATGAAGGTACTAAACTTCAATGAACATTGAAACTGGAACTGCTCAAGGCGAGGACCTAGATATCTATATTTTTAAAATGCACCCTAAATTGTTCCTATGATAAGGCATTTAGAAATTATTTATATGTATCAGATTGTATAAGCTTTGTTGTCATTATACTTACCTATGATGTAAAGTGTTATTATGTCCACTTGACAGATGAAGGAACTAAGAGTCACAGTGATTAAGTGATTCTTTCAAGGCATAGTAACTGTGGGGAGCCAAGTACCAAGCCAAGCAGAACTCCAGCTGCTGCAATGTATACTCTGTCTCTCTTGAACATTGATGTTTCACAGCCTCTGGATCCTAACAATTTCTAAGGCTCCTGATACCTTGCAAATTTAAAGACTAATTAAAATTCTTTCCAATGACCTGTCTCTACTGTAAGCACTGATAGATTAATGAAAAGGCAATTTGTGGGGGGGGGGAGGGGGATGAAGAGGATTCACTAACATAAACATGAGAAGAATGTGGATTCTAAATATGCAGTTTTTCTTATTAACCACCTTTCTCCAGGCCATCATGGCTAATTCATTGCCATATTTCATTATAGAAACTAACTGAAAGGTTATGAGCAAATACTTTTCAGTCAGAGGTTGCAGTTATTTTCAACTTCAATACTTATTAATGTTTCTGACTTAATGCTGATGGATGGTGAAATTCCAAGAAGTCACGTGGAGACTGGTTCACAGTTTTATATTCACTCCCATCCTCTCTCCCAGATAGACCATTTCAAACAGCTTTATTGGAGAGTCCAGCAGAGGCATTTGTTTTGATTTCCCTCATTAATGTTTTCTCCTTTTAGGATAAATCACAGAGAATGCATACCAGGCTGAACATTTGCAAGCAGAATCCACAAAATAAAGTCAAACTCAGGAATAATTTGGTTATATCTATTCACCATGTCTAGTGTTACTGACAATATTCAGACAATGTAATTCCTATTACACCTGCTTTCAGAAAAAAACCTAGTCAGTAACCCTAAATTAAATTAACATTTTTAGTGTATATAATTTGTAGTTCAGAATGAGCTATAATTATCATTTAGGGAAACCATATGGAAAACATTACCAGCCTTTACTAAGTCTTGGGTTTTAACAGTGATCCATGACTCAAAATGCTTTATCCAAACAGGTTGTAAATTCTAAGACAAGCAAGATGCATTTCAGTCATTTTTATATTAATTCCAAATGAAGAATTCATTGTCTTTTCAAATTATAATAAATTGGAGAGCAATTTCCCGCTAAGCAAATCAAGGAAATTGAAAAATTACTTCTCTGGGAGCTGTTTTCTATATCCTTTTTATTTTTTAAAGGCTCTTTAAAAGACCTACTTTTATTATTCTTGATGTGTATAGTAATAGGCATTTGCATTGCCACAACAATTTTCTTCCCCTTCTTTAAACTGGAACGTACACTCTGAATAATGTTTAATGTTCAATGTAATTTCATTCTGGGGGGAGTCTGGAGCCTGCAATGAGAGCTCACATTTAAGAACCTCAATTAATATGTAGAAAATGAGCTTCCAAAGCTACTGCCCTTCTCTCTCAATGATGCACTTTACTTCTTGGGGAACCACAGAAGTGGTAGTGTCACGGTGAGGCCAAGGATTCACCAAAGCTGTGCCTTGTGGGCACTCAGGTGTCCTTGAAATTCTTGGGATTGTTAAAAATGAATCTGAGATTCAGAATCTTGTACATAATAATCCCTTAAAAGAGAGAGGAAATGGTAACAAACAAAGGATACTACTGAAAACCAAAATGGGAAGAAGAAAGAAAATACAAGAAACAGTGTTGTTGCATAGAAGACAACCAAAAGCAAATAAAACAACTCTTAAAAATGAGGTTTGCTTTGCCTTTTGAAAATCTATTCCTGCCCCTGCTCTCCTCCACCCTCTGCACCTGCTCTATATAGAAACATGGGGAGATTCTCTGATGAGAAGAGAAGGGGGCATGTCTACCGACTGATAGTTTTTGCTCACCCGGCAGAACATTTTGATTTACTCAAGATAGATGTGATCTCTGTTTAGGTTATCTGGACCCATAACTCTCTGTGCAAGGCCTATTTTAGATGAACACTGACACTAGGGATTCTTTTGACTTTGTTTCATAGGGTTTTTGAAAATGAGTCAGGAGCTTTCCATCCTATAGGCTGCAGTTTCTGCTCAGAGACTGGTTGGTGAGAGTCAGGATCAACCAGAGCGCTGTTACTCTAAAGAAGAGTTTGTCCAGGAGCAGGGGGTTGAGGGGGTGGGGTCTCATGTGGTAGGAGGAGCTTACCAAATTTTAAAGATCTCTTCTGAAGTTGTCGTGTGGTTTCTCTGAAGGCTGCCCTGTTGGCAGGATTTGGGCTTGGGTTAGTCACTGAATACTGAGATTTTTTTTAAACTTGTTGGTTCCCAACTCAGCACAAATCAAGAACAGACACAGGATATCAAACTACTGAATGACTATTGTCCTGTTTCTGTAGTATAAAATACTCTTATTTCATTTTGTTTTTATACCATGGAGTTGGATAAAGAAGAGAGAAAACTAAGAATAATTTTTATACAGTAAAGAAGTGATAGTCACCATGTGAAAAAATTTCCTCATTGTTTCATCATTCACATCAATTCTCCCAATACTTGTGCCAATACATACACAGACACAAACTTTTAGGTGTAATGGTCAAAGTCACCTCAATCCTCTCCATTTGTGCCAATACAAATACAGACACAAACTTTGTAGATGTAACGGTGAAAGTCACCAATATACCAAGGGCAATTAAGTCCAAAGCCAAGTCACAAACTTTCTTAAAGATCAGTTGAAGAGCAATATTGTCTCCCAAACTCAATTCCAGAAGGAAGCCAAAGAGGGTTGGCCTCAGCTAAGCACAAATATGGCCTCATGCTAGCAGACGCTCCCCGGTAGGATTCTATGCAGTTTGGAGAAAGATCATGAAAAAGTTCATTGTAGATCTTTTCCAAGCACAAAGAAGAAGATATCCTTTCCTAATCTTTTTCTTTTCCTTTCTTGCCTCCTTTCCTTCTTCTCTTTCTCTTTTTCTATTCTTCCACATATTAAGCACAGTTTACTTATAGTACAAATTTAGAATCACTGGAAAAATGTTTAACATTTTCCTCTTGATGATTCTCAGAATAGAGATTCATCCAAAGATTCCATCCTATTTCTTCTCTGTCTATATATAAAGTAGATCGGTGCCTGCTACATAGCAAGTATTAGAAATATGTTCATTATTTTAATGATTATTGTGAAAAATAAATGAGATGATGCATGAAAATCCTTTGGCTAAATGCCAGCCATATAAAATGTATTCACTAAAGGGTATTGGATACAGATACAGACAGTTACAAATTATATAATAAAAATATAAACATATTATTATTATTGTTTTTGCTTGGCAAGCTTCAACTTACCCCTAAAACCCCAACCTGAGTTCAACCTTCTCATCACTTCAAAATAGACCTGATTATTCTATCTTCTACAGCACTCAGGTGCTCACATATTAGGAACTTATTCTGTTGTATTACAGTGAGTTGCCACTGGTGTGTCCCCTTTGCTAGGTCATGCAGTCCTTGAAGACAAGGATTCAGCCTCAGACTTCTACAGCCCACGGGGCGGTGTCTGGCCACGTGGCAGGTGCTCACTGACATCTGTTAAACTCAACAACAGTACTGGCTAGAGACAAAGGGAATGTTCCCCTCTTCATGCCCAAATGAAGACGGGAATGTAGAGAATGTTTTTCTTTGCAAAAAGAAATCTCAGGGGCTTACATGAAAATAGGTTCAGTGCTTACAGAAACGAGTGCCAAAAGCAACGCATAAGCAACTCAGCCTGGTGCAGCCCCAGTGCTAGAAACTATCCCAGCCTCTTTCTTTGCCTCGGCAGCTGCAACACAGATGGGGATGAGTGTGTCTCAGTCACGCTGCCACTGGGCTGGGGAGAAGGGGCCAGATTCCAAAAGGAAAAGAATATTTTCTCCCACATGTTCATTTGAAAATACAACTTTCTTTAAAGATCACGGTGCCTGTATCAACATGATTCCATGTGAGTTTGGTGCTCATGGGGCGGAGGGAGAAGGAAGAGTCTCCTGAGTGCTGAAATGATCTCCACAGCCCCCTCATGGCAGCTGTGAGGCTGCCATGGAAGCCATCTTGCCTAAAGATGTCCTTTCATCTTCCCCAAGGTCTTACATTTTCTTCAACCCACAAAGTGACGTGATGGGGACAACTGTAGTCAGAGTGGCGGGAAGCATCTGAGCAGAGAGCTGTGAGCCAGAAATGTCCGTTTATGGGGCTGAGTCTGCAAAAAGTGCAATAGCTTGGCCCCACATGACTGCTACACAAGCAAAGTTCTGAGCAGCTGTGTGTGGTACCCCCTACGCCTACTGCCTCCCGGGCTGAGAGAATGGTCTTCATCTCTACTGCCTGGCTGCAAGAAAATTCTCCAAGTCAGCTGGCTGATGTTACCCACATCTTCCTGAGTCCCACCCCCAGTCCACAAAACAAAGGGCAGCTTTTCTTCTTTCTCTGAGTAATGAACTAGGTGATGCATTCACTCAACATCAACAGGGGTGCCCATCAGGCCAATAGGTTCAAATAATTATTGACAGGGCACAGGAAGAGGAATTTTGTCTACTCTCCTGCTGAACTGGTTAAGATGAGGGTCTCTGGTCCACTGGCAGCCTCTGAAGGTGATTAATACCAAGTATGGATTTTAGAAGAATTTAGTACCAGTGGAAACCATTTTTTTTTTACAAACTGTTCAAAGAGCCAACAATGATCTGACAGGTCTCAGAGAAATAACTTGTTTACACTGAGTTTTTCCTTATAAAAATGGGTGGGTTGTTTACTAGATTTTAATGGTATTTGTCTAATATCACCATAGCCTTAATTGCCTCCAGGTATTGGGTGTCTACACACATGGTCCAGTCCAGAAAAAATTCTGTATGATAAACATGTTCTTGTGCCTCCCATTCCTTGAATAGTTCAGCAAAAAGCACCTAAGCTGGGCAGTCCATCTCCACACTTTTGGATGGCCATTTACTCTAGCACTGTGAAGGTGTTCCCAGCGCTGTGAAAAATGTCTATGTTTTCCTTGGGAAGCTGATAGTGAGGGCAGAGGAAATTCAAGATAGTTGGTAAGAAGAATGTGTTGTCTTGACCTCCAAACACAAACTCTGCTAATATCACAAGGGGAAAGAGGAAGATAGAAAATGGTCCACGGATAGAGGAGTTTGGGAACGTAGTCTAACCTCTCGGTTGGCCTCCAACTATAATAGGTTTGTGACCACTGCAGATTATTGTGTCCCTGAGAAGTTCTGATTTGTGTCGTTTGGAGTCTTTATATTGAAGCATCTTTTAGGACAAATATATCCATGGGCAGTAAGAATCATCTTTTATAGAAACTGCATTGATAAAATAGGATGTTACCATGCATTTGTTTTGTTTCTGTGTCTTATCAAAAAAGCCTTTTTCAGATGCTCAGCATCAACAATCATCAGGAAAAAGCAAATCAAAACCACTGTGAGCTATCATCTCACACTTGTCAGAATGGTTATCATCAGAAAGAAAACAAACAACAAATGTTGGTGAGGATGCAGAGAAAAGGGAACCCTGGTACACTGTTGACTGTTGGTAGGAATGTAAACTGGTGTAGACACTGTAGAAAACAGTATGGAGATTTCACAAAAAGCTAACAATAGAGTTACCATATGATCCAGCAATTCCACTCCTGGCTATACATCCAGAAAACCCCCCAAAACACTAATTTGAAAAGATACGTGCAACCCAATGTTCACAACAGAATTAGATAGGGAAGTAACATAAATGCCCATTAACAGACAGATGGACAAAGAAGAGGTGGTGTACATATATAAAATGGAATATGACTGAGCCATAAAAAAGAATGGAATTTTTGTCAGTTGCATCAACATGGATGGACTTGAAGGGTATTACGTTAAAGTGAAAAAAAGTCAGAAAGAGAAAGACACACACTGTATGGTATCACTTAGATGTGGAATCTAAAAAATGCAATCAACTAGTGAATATAACAAAAAGGAATCAGATTCACAGGTAAAGAGAACAAACTAGTAGCGGTTATCAGTGGGGAGCAAGTGGGGAGGCAAGAAAGGGGTAGAAGGTATAAACTACTGAGTGTTAAGATAGGCCCAAGGGTGTATTGTACAACATGGGGAATAGAGCTAATAGTTGTTACTAACTGTAAATGGAGAGTAATCTTTGAAAATTGTACATATTAAAACTCTTTGTCTTTACCAAGGATATAGAGGTGGGTAGGAAGGAGTAAAACAGCTGGAAAGAGAGAGAGGAGAGAGGGACAATAAAAAGGAGAGGGAAACTGGAGGTGGTGAGAAGGAACAAGAATGCCATATTGATCCAAATGTATGACACGGTAATCTTGCCAGAGCTAAATACTGTAGCCACAAGGATGGTCCTTTTCCAAAAACACAGCCAAGAACCTGGGGGAATTAGATATAATTTGCCCAGAGGACACATGGTCTAGTTTCTGTCCCTGTAAGAATAGCTCATAATGTGGCTTCTCCTTTTCTCACTAAAAATTTTAACCTTCAAAGACTACTTCATTTGAATTATATATTTATGCCAATGTGTGTCCTTAAGCTCAGTGAAATTCTGGATCAGTCATCAATTACAGAACCTAGTTTGCTAATGGAGAAAATATAGGGTGGGAAAGTTGAGAGAATGTCTCTTTTAGGGGATTCCAGAAAAATAGTGTCCTGAGCATATTGTAAACCATCCCTAGCACTGTCTCTCTGGCCTTTGCTTTTCCTTCAGCAGAGATGTTAAATTAGAGTGACCTCTATGTCAGATATAACCCATCTGAATTTAACCAATTCAAATTACTATGTTGCAGAGATAATCCATAAAGAGCAAAAAAATATTTCCAAGCTTCAGCCACTGGTCTATTTAGTTAAAACAATATTAGATAAAATAAAATTCTTGCACAAGAAAAGGATTCCCACAAGAACCTCTGAGGTAATTTCAATAGGATTTCTGGGCCCTGGCAAGTTTAAATGGTCCGTGTATATCAAGAGAGACATTTCAAAGAAGAATTTTGTTTTAGTCACAGCAATGACTCACTGTGAGAACAAGCAGGGACAATGGTAACCCAAGAACCTAGCAGTTATCACAGCAAGGAAGGGACATTTTGACACACAAAATCCTTTCATGATAATCTCAACAATGTAATCTGTACATGTGTGTGGTACTCCACCTCGGAGACAGTGTGCCAAGTTTAGGGGCTGCCCAGAGGATGTGCTGGCTCCACAACTCTGTAGGTCACACACTTTTATTTTTTCACCAACTTTCTGCCTCTAAAGATGAACAAGGAAATTTCTCATCCAGATGACATTTTGTAACACCTTCCTTAAACTTCAGAAATAGCAACAAATATTGGAAAAGAAAGCTGTATTGTTGGAAAATACTGCAATATTGTACAGACCCTTCCAGCAGCCCTATCAGTGGTTGAAATTTCTTTTCTATTCTCAGTTCAGTTCAGTTCAGTCGCTCAGTCATGTCCGACTCTTTGCGACCCCATGAATCGCAGCATGCCAGGCCTCCCTGTCCATCACCAACTCCCAGAGTTTACCCAAACTCATGTCCATTGAGTCGGTGATGCCATCTAACCATCTCATCCTCTGTCATCCCCTTCTCCTCCTGCCTTCAATCTTTCCCAACATTAGGGTCTTTTCAAATGAGTCAGCTCTTTGCATCAGGTGGCCAAAATATTGGAGTTTCAGCTTCAACATCAGTCCTTCCAAAGAACACCCAGGACTGATCTCCTTTAGAATGGACTGGTTGGATCTCCTTGCAGTCCAAGGGACTCTCAAGAGTCTTCTCCAACACCACAGTTCAAAAGCATCAATTCTTTGGTGCTCAGCTTTCTTTATAGTCCAACTCTCACATCCATACATGACTACTGGAAAAACCATAGCCTTGACTAGATGGACTTCTGTTGACAAAGTAATGTCTCTGCTTTTTAACATGCTGTCTAGGTTGGTCAAAACTTTCCTTCCAAGGAGCAAGCGTCTTTTAATTTCATGGCTGCAGTCACCATCTACAGTGATCGTCGCCCTGTTAATTATTTTCCAAGCAAACTCTATATATACGGGAGACCTGTGAAAAAAGTAATTGCTTGGCTCAAATTTTTAGCAAAGTGAAAACACAAAATTAGCCGGTATGAACATAAAAAAGTATTACTAGCACCCTAGAAATTTCCCTTTGAGCCACTCCCTGCTACCCGCCACTCTTCTAACATTGTGGATTGCTTTGTATAGGATGCTCAACTCAGGGTGACCTTCCCCCCAGGGTATTTGGCAATGTCTGGACACACTACTGGTTATCAAAACTGGGGAATGGGTGCCACTGGCATTAGTAAGCACAGAGATGTTGCTACACATCCTACAATGCACAGCACAGCCCTCAACAACAAAGAAACACCTGACTTCAAATGTCAAATGTCAGTATCGTCAAGGTTGAGAAACCCTGGTTTACAAATAGAGTCATGCCATATGCTTTCTTTTGTATCTGGTTTCTTTTGTTCACCATGATTTCTGTGAAACTCACCCCAGTGGTCGTGTGGATCATGAGTGCATTTATTCTCATGCTTCCAGGTAGTCCCTCACTCACTCTTTATATGGTCCCCCCAACCCCACATTTTCACTTGAAGATATTCTTCAAAATATGCCAGTCTTTTTAAAAATTTCAAATCTTCATTTTATGCTTTGCTTTTAGGCACCTTAAAAAAATGAAGTGCTAGTATATTTTGTTATAATATTAATACACTGCTTGACTGCTTGTTTGGCTGAGTGACTGATTCACTTGTTCTTTTGTTTTTTCCATTTAATCAAATGGAGATGACTAAAGAAGTTACATCTTTAGGCCAACAGCAGTACTCTCAGGTGCTAGGATCGGGGAAATCATGCTTGGGAGAAGAGCAGGGCGGTTTTGGTGGTTGGTAAGCACGTAAAAAGGATGCCACCCTTGGTTACCTTCTCAAGATAACATGAGTTTATTTTCATGTGGTTTCCTCTTATATCTTCATTATTATCTTACACATCACCTTAAAACTATTGAAAAGACAACACTTTTGGAGTATATACTGAGGGAAAAGCATCACTTCCCAGAAGATACTTTCTACTCCCTGGCCACATGCTTCTGACTCTACACAATGGATTTTACCTGATAGGCAAAATAATGAAGTTCATTGGGTCCTTCAGTCTCTACATGACCAGAGGGGATGACAAATTAACCGTCCCTGTGTAAGTTTTATGTGAGTTCTTAAAGCAAATTGCATTGCTGTGATGTTCTAGACCTGGGTTTCTTGACCTCAGCACTACTGGCACTTTGGGCCACTGAATCATCCACTGTGGGGAGCTGCTCTGCGCAATGTGGGATAGTAACATTATTCCTGGCCTCTACCCACTAAATGCCAGTAAGATCGCCTCCTGTACCTACTTGTGACAACCAGAAATGTCTCCAGACACTGCCCAATAACCCCTGGGTAGGTGGGGCAAAATCAAGCCCCATTGAGAACTACTGCCCTAGCGGATGGGACACATTTCTTTGCCAAACAAAAATTCCATTATTCTACTAGTAAATAGTCCAGCTTAATAAAGTTTTCGGGCTTCAAATGCCAGCAGAGGGAGTATCTTTAGTATTCATTCTCTTTAAGACACAAAGCAGATTTAGGAACTGGAATAAACACACTAATCAATGAAATTATCATCTGGAGATCAGAGTTGGAACAGCTACGGCCTGGCTCCATGGTTGTTTTCTTCCATGGGCCTTTGGAATGTTTAAAGGTCAGCTTTGGAAGATAAACCTTTCAATTCTTAGCCTCTGTTTTGGCTTGGACTCAGGTTGAGTCTGGGATGGCAGGAAGCCTGATATCTGGGGACACTTCCCTTTCACTTAACATTTTGGCAGATAGCATTCCTATTATGTTTGAATATTGCATCCTAGGGACATGGTTTTCAATGCAGGCTACTGACCTTCATAACACTGGGGGAAATCATCTCTTGGTAGATAGGGAAGAAAAGAGCTAAAGTTTATTGAATAGTTACTATCTTCCTGACACTGTGCTCATCACTTCATATGCTTAACCGATTTAATCCTCACAGCAATCTAAAGTAGTAAATATTATTATATGTGCATTATTCCTAACAAGGGAACTGAGGTTAAACAATTTGTTTAAGGACAAAGAGCTAGCATATGGTAGAGCTAGAGGCTGAGCCTAGCTCTAATCCACCTAAGTGTGGTGGATTCAAGGAGACTGCATAAAACAGAAACACTCACAGACTTAGAGAACAAAGTTACTTGGGAGTGAGGTGGGGAGGGGAAAAAAGCCAAAAGCTCACCTGACACCTCCCCACACCACACACAGCCAAACAGGTGGTTCATAACAGAGTGGGGCAAGAATCCTCCTGCACTAATTCTTGCTCCTGCAGAACTTGTAACTTGGCATCACAGACACTTCACCTTGTGGATTAGGAGTATCCAACACTGGTTGTGTTCTGAAATGGACCCCATGCAGGAGACTCCTTCGCCCACTACTGCAATCTGTCCACCAGTCACACACAGCTACAACTGAAACAGCCCTTCTCCTTCCATGCAGAACCTGATCCCTGATGGTTATCTGTGCAATGTCTACCAGGTTATATTGTATTTTGCAACAGGTTGGCCAGTCATGGCCTTAGTCCCCCTAGCTGCTTTAGGAAAAAAAATGAATATACAGATAAATTTTGTGTTTTATACATGTATACACACATATATAATTTTTTTCAGTTGATTTGCCTATAAAGTACAGGAAATAGAGAAATCACAGTCTTTCAGTGTAAAGGCTTCTAAAGAACTTATTTCCTAATGGTACCACACCTTCTTAAGAATGCACTGTCCTTTGGTATCCAGGGGCTAGCCCCTCAACAAAGAATTGTCCAGCCTCAAATGTCAACAGTACTGTGGTTGAGAAACCCTGATGTAGATCAACTATTTTGAAATACATATATTCCACATATATATATACTTTTCATAAGTATATAGATAGATAAGTTCTATTATGTAAAATAGAACTTAAATTCATTTCCAATAAAGATCTCTGAATACACATGGGATAGAAGCAGAGCTTCTATCATGTAAAAACTGTTTAATGAACATGATTAGGAAGTTGAAAAGATTTCTTAAAAAGAAAGATACTAAAATTATTAATTCAGATAACATGAGGGAAGATATGTACAGCTGCACACAATAATGACAAACTGCTATAGTAATAGCCATGCCGTATGTGAACAATGTTTTCATGTTATTGTGCTGAATTTCCCAATAATCTGATCACAAGGAAAATGAGAACCACATATTTAGATAACCAAAGACCTGCTGGTTCCATAACATTGGAACACCACCATTGCATATTCTGGGGAGCTGAAATTATGAAGTCCAATTTCTGTAAAATCAAGGAATCTTTGTAGGTAAAATTGATAACTCAGTAAGACAGTGGCATGGCTGATCCTACTGTTTCCTTTTTCAAGTAAAGAGAGAAAGTGGAACTGAGGTTATCATCCTGGTCCTTGCAACTATGACCCTGTGGGCCATCTGGTTACCAAGGATGGGGTTGTTAACCAGGGCTTGGTGCAACAGCTTTCTCAGGCCAGGACCCATAAGAAGTGGCTGGTCCAACTGAATTTTTCTTCTTTTTCACTGTAACATGTCAAGTTTTTTTTCTTAATTACAAATTTTGAGATGCTCATGAACTCCCATGGAAACAATGAGCAGGAAATTAAATAATAAGGGATCAGCAGCTGGGAATAAATTTTAACTTATTTACATTCAGAAACATGCATGACTGTAGATAAGTTATTTCCTCTCTTTGGCCCTTAATCTCATACATAAAATGAGAGAGGTGGATTAGATGCCTTACGCGTGCATGCTAAGTCCTATGAATCACATGCGGACTGAATAAATTGTATTTATTGTGATTTAGAAGTGATCAGGATGATCCCTCCTCCTCCTCACACTCTTCCTCTGCTTGATTTTAAAGAATTTTTTTTTAAACCAAGTAACTTTTATTTTTATGTTTTTATTGAAGTATAGTTGATGTACCAATGCTGTGTTAGTTTTAGGTGTAGAGCAAATTCAATCGATTCAGTTATACATATACATGTTTATAGTAGATACATGGATATCTACTTTTTTTCAGATGTTTTTCCATTAGAGGTTACTGCAAGATACTGAGTACAGTTCCCTGTGCTATATAGTACGTCTTTGTTATTTATCTGTTATATACATAGTAGTGTGTATCTGTTAATCCCACATTCCCTAATTTATCTCTCTTCCCTCCTTCCCCTTTGGTAACCACATTTGTTTTCTATATCTGTGAGTCTATTTCTATTTTGTAAATAGACTAGAGAGTTCCAGAAAAACATCTATTTCTGCTTTATTGACTATGCCAAAGCCTTTGACTGTATATGTGAACAATGTATATGTGTATGGATCACAATAAACTGTGGAAAATTCTGAAAGAGATGGGAATACCAGACCACCTGACCTGCCTCTTGAGAAACCTATATGCAGGTCAGGAAGCAACAGTTAGAACTGGACATGGAACAACAGACTGGTTCCAAATAGGAAAAGGAGTACGTCAAGGCTGTATACTGTCACCCTGTTTATTTAACTTCTATGCAGAGTTCATCATGAGAAACGCTGGGATGGAAGAAGCACAAGCTGGAACCAAGATTGCCGGGAGAAATATCAATAACCTCAGATATGCAGATGATACCACCCTTATGGCAGAAAGTGAAGAGGAACTAAAAAGCATCTTGATGAAAGTGAAAGAGGAGAGTGAAAAAGTTGGCTTAAAGCTCAACATTCAGAAAATGAAGATCATGGCATCTGGTCCCATCACTTCATGGGAAATAGATGGGGAAACAGTGGAAACAGTGTCAGACTTTATTTTTTGGGGCTCCAAAATCACTGCAGATGGTGACTGCAGCCATGGAATTAAAAGACACTTGCTCTTTGGAAGGAAAGTTTTGACCAACCTAGATGGCATATTCAAAAGCAGAGACATTACTTTGCCAACAAAGGTCCATCTAGTCAAGGCTATGGTTTTTCCAGTGGTCATGTATGTGAGAGTTGGACTGTGAAGAAAGCTGAGTGCTGAAGAATTGATGCTTTTGAACTGTGGTGTTGGAGAAGACTCTTGAGAGTCCCTTGGACTGCAAGGAGATCCAACCAGTCCATTCTGAAGGAGATCAGTCCTGGGTGTTCTTTGGCAGGAATGATGCTAAAGCTGAAACTCCAGTACTTTGGCCACCTCATGCGAAGTGTTGACTCATTGGAAAAGACTCTGATGCTGGGAGGGATTGGGGGCAGGAGGAGAAGGGGATGACAGAGGATGAGATGGCTTGATGGCATCACTGACTCGATGGACGTGAGTCTGAGTGAACTCCGGGAGTTGGTGATGGATAGGGAGGCCTGGCGTGCTGCGATTCATGGGGTTGCAAAGAGTCGGACACGACTGAGCGACTGAACTGAAATAGACTCTATTTTGTAAATTTATTTATACAAATAAATTCATTTGTATCATTTTTTAGGTTCCATATATAAGTGATACCATATTTGTCTTTGTCTGACTTACTCCACTTAGTATGATAGTCTTGAGACAAGGTTTTTAATAAAATGAACAATTTCTTTGGAAAAAGCAGGCTGACAACACTAGGCCAGAGGAGCTCTTATCTTTGGGTCAAGTGCTAAAATAAAAATCAACAAAAACATATAAAGAAAAAAAGCTGAGAGTTCATAAAACAAGGCCAGAGGTTGCGCCCCTATCTTATTTTACTCTGCTTACAGTCAAGGTTGCTCTTTTCCACAAGTGAGGCTTAAGCAAATTGCACTGAGGGTGCTGTTCAATCCCTTTACCATGACTTGAGAATCACTTGAAGACCCTCTAAGTGGAGCCATGTTCATCACCTATCAGGGGAAGAGGCTGTGGGTCAGCATAGAGGCACATTTAAGTTCTACCTGGAAGAGTTCTCTTCTCTTAGGTGTTTGTGTTTTTGCTTATAGCTGGGTTGATGTTGCTTTATGAAGGTGTGTGTGTTTGGCATGGGCCTCAAATTCAAATCAGCAACTTCTGTTCATGGAATTCCAATCTGCATGTTTTTTTCATGGGGATATTTTCTCCAACTCAACTGAAGTTCTAAGGAGATTTCAAAAAATGACCACCAAGTTCAAGAGGAAAGATGCTGTCACTGCGTCTGCTGGAGGTGGCAGGGGTTCCTCCTTGCATGTAAAGAAGTGTCCTGGCCAGTAACGGCCTCCCCTAGTCCCACCAGTGTGAGTACAGGAGGTGGGACATCCTTTGGGACATTCTTCGTGTTCAGGGCCCTGGGTTTGTTGCCCCACAGCTGAATTCCAGAGCCTTGGTTCTCATATCCTCACTGAGGTCTGGAGAGTTTCCTGGAGGAGTTCTCCCTGCAGAACAAAGCTTATTGTTTGTCCAGATGGTGTTTCTATCAGTCTCCAGACCAAATCAGTGAGGAAGCAACTCTCACTTCAAGAATTAATGAGGAAAAAGTTTGCCTTTCCTGGGAAAGGAATATAATAGGCAATTTATCATCCAACAATAAGGCCCAGGTAAATAAATGCCAGTCATGAGGCTTTGACTCTTAAAGAACCAGGTCACGTGAACTCCATGCTGCAAGTAACCCCCAAACCAGCTCTTTAGGCTCCTTTCCCAAAATCTGGTACATCAGCTTCCTGGAGCTGGCTGGAAGGAGCTGAGACTATTGGAATTTGGCCTGGGTTTGTAAATCTTTAGCTAATCAGGGCCTATTTTCATATTTCTTTAAAAATTTGGAAAGATAATGAGTATTATTTTAAATTACCATGGCAATGTTTTTGACTTCTCACTTTCCCTGTAGAAGACCTTGGTTTTCCTCACCATCCGTGGCACCTCTGTAGGTGAGCTGCGGAAGGTGGCCATGCCTTTAAAATAAGGTCTTATTGTTTGAGTCTCTCATCCTTGTCTTTCAACATGCTGATGTGCTCTGGCTATACTTTTGGAAACTGGCAGCCTTAGGGAGGAATTTGTGACCTGTATTATGATTTTTGCTGTGTTTGCCAGTCCTCCCCTGATTCCAGTCGAGTCAGTCCTGTTGGGTCTTGATGCTTATTCTTTTTTTGTTTACTCCACAGGGGATTTCATCACAGGGCCTCAGGGCATGGACTGCATATGATTTCTGTATATATGATGAGACTCAGCCTCAAAGTGGATTCCAAGTATTGGGCAATCTCTCTTCAACCGCCTTCCCAAATGGTATTTTTACTCTACTTTTTACCTGCATTCAATGGTAGGTTTCACCTTCTTGCATATAAAAGAAGTTTATGGTGAATTTTTTAGCCTTGAATTAAGAATGATGGTGTGGAGGGCTGGAAAGTGACTTTCTGGGGAGGTGTTTTTTTTTTTTTTTTTTCTTTTTTTCTTTTTTCAGGTCATTCTTTGAGTTGCTTTCATCATGAAGAATCTAATGTTGTGACCAACTTGAGAAGTAACTGCTGTAATTTAATGGTTGGGCTCAAGCACTATATAGATTCGGTAGAATAAGGACTGTAGGCTGACTCTTGGGTTAGATCCATTTAAACTGGTTATCATAAGAACTGGTATCTTTTTCTACTGTGACCTTCTCTTTCATGACAAACTACAACCAATCCACAGATCATAGCACCTGAAGATGGGGGATTTTCCTTTTACTCATAGGAACAGAACAGAGAGACCTTTTTATCATTCATCAACATCAAGTGTACTTTGGGAAGTCCCAGTTGGTATTTCTGGGCTCACAAAAACCAAGACTGGGCTAACTCCAAACCCCAAAGGATCTCGCAACAAGAATGCTTCAGCCCATTTGAAATACTTTCCAGGAATCTGAAGCGTGCCCTCAGTTCAGTTCAGTTTCATTTCCTGAGTATGATGAAGGCATTAAGATTGATATTGTGGACTTAGCTGTCTTATTTTTCCTCTTCTATTCCTACTATTCCTTTTAGAGAGATTTAAGTCTTCTTATATGGCTTTGGAAACAATCATGAGCTCAGGTTACTTCTTCCTTTTAGCTCCAAAATGTAATACATAAAAGTGAATTCACAGGGTGAAAATTCCTAAAACATGTCAACAGTTGCTGTCCTGTTATTCTGCTGCTCCAAATTCTGCAGTACTTCCCTGCTTCACTCAGGGTAAAAGCTACAGTCCTTACAGGGGTGTCAAGGCTCAAGGCTTCTGACCATGTTGTGCCTTCTGACCTCAATTTCTTTTCTGGTTCACTCCTTGCTCTCTCTTGAACATCCTAGGCAGGTGCCTGCCTTACAGCCTGTGCCTTAGCTCTTCCCTCTGCCCCAGTCACACAGCTCATTTCATGTCTCCTCCAAGGCTTTGCTAACATCTCACTGTCTTAAGGAGCCCCCACCACCTGACCAACATATTTAATTCTGCATTATGTCTCCCTAACCTTCCTCAGGACTCCTGATTGCTCTACTCTGCTTTATTTTTTCCAAAGCATTTAGAAATACTGTGTAACATTTAAAAAAATGCTATTCTCTCACCCACTCAAGTATTAGCTCCATAAGGGCAGCAATTTTTGTCTACTTTGTTCAAGATAAATACAACATGAATACAATAGAATAGTGTCCTAGTACTGGGTACACAGAAGGTACTAAATATATTTTAATTTTTTATTTACATTTAAAAAAATACCTAAAGTGAGATCATGTAGTATTTATCTTTCTCTGACTTATTTCACTTAGCATAACGCCCTCAAGGTCTATCTATGTGGTGGCAAATGGCAAAACTTCCTTCTTTTTTTTAGTGGTTAAAGAGCTTTCCATTGTGTGGACACAGGTACAGATATATGCACATTTTCTTTATCCATCCATCTGTTGATGGACACTTAGGTCGCTTTCATACCTTAGCTACTATAAATAATGCTGCAATGAACATGAGTGTGCAGGTATTTATTCTGCATAGTGATTTCATTTCTTTTGGCTATATAGCCAGAATTGGAATGCTGGACCATATAGTAGCTCTATTTTTAATTTTTTGAGGAACCTCCATACTGTTTTCCATAGTGGCTATATCAGCCTTTTCTTTTTTCTTTTAATAGATTCAGTTTCTTTAAGCTATAGGTCTTTTACTTCAAAACAACCTCTCTGCTCCTCTAAGCTTTAAGAAAATTCAGAATTTCAGAGTTTTGTGCAGACACAGTCGCTTCAGACTGGGGTTACCCTTGTTAAAATAAAAAAGAAACAAGAAAAACCTTCTGCATTTCTCAAATAAATGCAAAACACATAGTAAACAGTGTTCTTAGTAGTTCCAAATAGAAAGATTTTTATAACTTTGAGCACACATGTCTCTACGCAAAACCATCCGGGGGCTTCCCACCTTGCCCTTATAAGCTACAGCCCTGACACTGACAGATCTGGGAGTCTGCATCTTGGCAACTTGATTAAGCCGGAATTAATTTTCACAGAATCCTCTTCCCTAAATGGTTCTCGGTCAGAGTTGGCCAGAGAGGAATTTGAGCAAGATCTGGAAGGCGGAAGAACAAAAGTGGCCACTACTCTTTGGAGGTCTTTCCAGTCAAATACGGAGAAGGACAAATACAGATGAGTCTAGAAGACTCCAGGTGTTTCTCACTCTCCTCTGCCATACACCTAGCTTTTCTTGGTTACTGACTGACAGCCGCCCCAGGTCCAACTCCACATGCTCGTTTGTGGACACTCAGAGGTAGGGGATACGTATGCATGGGCTATAGACTCCTGTGGACTTCTTTGCTAGCTCTTCTCTGTAATCCCATCCCAGCATCTGGACACACACCTGGATCCTAGCTCAGATCCTCATGGCAGCTCCAACTTATTCCCTACACCAGGCTGGTTAGTGACTCTGCCCTGACAGGCAATACTCCTTGCCAGACTTTTACTTACCCAGCTGCTCCCACAAATATGAAAAGTCTCATTCCTATAATAAAGCCCTTATTTCAAAGTATTCATGGGGGTTCTGCTTTCCTGACTGAACTTTCACTAATACAATCAACAACACCCTAAGAGGTAGGATCACATTTGGGGCTTCCTCTACCTAGAACATTCTTTCTACACATGGTCACAGGGCTCACTTTCATTATCCTTTCAGATCACTGTTCAAATGTTATCCTAGAATGTCAGTCCTAAGGTAAGAGTGGCTCATCCCCCTCCACATGCTTGGCTGTCTCTTTCTCCCTTACTTTGAGCTATTTTCCTCTATAATATTTATCATCAGTTGGCCTGTTATTATGTACTTATTACCTGCCTTCCCACAGGGATTCTTTCCTAGAGTCAAATTGGGAGTCTAGGAGTCCTTGGACAACAAAATAATCATATCCTTATTTTTACTGCCCTCTAACTGAAATTTAACGTTTCTTTTAATTATAAGTACAGACAGCAAACTGAATGTGTAGCAGTGCCTGTGACTTGTTAGCAGCAAGAAATTGCAGGTATGTTTCCCATGACATTACAGTTGTTGACAATATCTTAAAATAGCATTTATGCCCACTGCTTAGAAATTATGGTCGTCAACAGGCTTGCAGCTAGGTGACATGTGATAGTCTTCCTGGATACAGATGCCCACAAAATGGCTGATTATAGAGCAACTCTATGCTTGGCTGTCATTCAGCTACCAGTGAAACCACGGTTTCTTATGCTGGTGACTCAGATAGCTTCTTGCATTCTGGTAATTCTCACTTCAGTGTTAATCAATATGTAGAAAGACTAACAAGCAAGACTAACAAGCAAGACTATTGCTTGTTAAAAGTGTCTAAGAATACATAGTTCACACAACAATTCTTAACTCTCTATAAGGTTGCATGGCCTTCTGTAATAAGGACAGGCATGCAGTCTAGGAATAAAGACCAGATAACTTCAAATACATGTGATGGCTGAGATAATTATCTCAGTTATTTAAAGTAGCCTACAGCTAAGAGAGTGTGCAGTAATAGGGGTCAAGTACAGCGCAAGTTACTGACTTTCAATATAATTGCTTTTCTTTGAATTCTGTGTATTTTTATTTTCTACATTTGAAAACACTATTCTGAGAAGGGATCTCTAGACTCTACCAAACCACCATAGAATTTGTGGTGCAGGAAGAGATTAGAATCCTGAACTAGAATGTGTTACAAGAGGGTAGAGACTTTTTCTAACTGTTCGTTTCTTTTGCTCAGGAATCTACCATTTGGCAGGACATGATTAATTTCAAGAATAAGCTAGGGCCAGACAGGACTCTATTATTTATATTCTTTTCTCAGCTTGGCATCTACCTCTTCGCTTTTTCCCAGGGCCACCCTTCCCTGTATTCTCTAGATGTGGCATATTCATGAAAGGATGGCATCTCTTGGAAGTGACAGGAGACAACATTCCTGAAGAGTCTACTGACAGGTAAGGGTTTTTCAGGACACAATGCCAAACCTACTTTTTTAAAAAAAGCTTAAAATATCCTAACAACAGAAAGAAATCCCGTAATAGCTCATACTTTGGGGATTTCCATGTTGTTCTTTTTTCCCCATGAAAGATACAGGACACTGTACTCAGAACTGGCACCTGCACTGTTTAAGAACACTGACTCACCACCTCCTCTCATAAAGGTCTCAGGAATTCTGAGATGATGGATTTTTCTCTACTGAAAACCGCCGGCCCTTGTGAGGCCCCCAATGCTCTACTATTTGGATAAGAAACTTGTGAACATTTTGCATATTAAAAGAAAAAGCCATAGGAAAAAAGTAGTTTTAAAGTATTGTAGTTCATGTCAAATGCAACCAAGATGCACAAATCAATTCACACAGCCGCAGTGGGATTAAGTGGAAACCCCACTGTCACTCCATCTGTGTGAAGACTTCCCAATGCACTTCCAAACCTACTACCTCACATGATCTTCCCAAAGTCCAGATAAGATGGGCTGAACAGTTCCAAACATATGAAAAGGACCCAGTTTCTCAGGATGGGACAAAATTATAAAAAAGGGAATTTTCTAAAGAAAGCTGTACTAGATTTGATTAACACCTGATTGGCAGGGTTCTATTACCTAATCAATAGCTTTCTAAAGGCCTATTAAAAGATCTCTTATTTACTTATACGTATTTCAAGGGGAGAGAACCAACATTTATTGATTTTTTTTTATTACTTCTAGGCAGAGTGCTTGTTGCTTGACAAACATTTCATTTGAATTTCCCAGCTACTTTAAGAGGTCAATATCAGGGGAACCAAAGCTCAGAGGGGTTAGGTGATCTACGCAAGGTCACACTCTTTCCATCCATCAGAACATGCTGCTCCAGAGCTCACAGAATTTCCCAGACTTGAGCCATTTCATACTATCTTTACGGTTCTATTGTTTGCTTCATGTTGTTCTTTACATTGGCTTTGAAGATTAAATACATGCATTTAAAAAGGAAACTTTACATTGTTGCTGATAAATAGTACCACTTGTCACAGATTGAGGGTAACTGTAAAAAATAAATCAATGAGAACAGGACAATGCTTGCACATTTTATCCAATTGCAGTCATTAGTAAACATTCTGAGCCCGAGGCTGATGCTCCTCAACCCAAAGCTAGCAACTGCTGGAGATGGATTAAAGCCATCATGACTGCATTACTTTGCTGGGTTGCCATAACAAAGTATCAAAGCCTGGAGGGATTAAACAACAGAAATTCATTTTCTCACAATTCTGGAGGCTGGGGGTCCAAGGTCAAGGTGTTGGCAGGTTGATTTCTTCTGACACCTGTCTTGGCTTCTACATGGCCCTCCCCTTGTGTCTGTACCTGGTCTTCCCTCTGTACTTAGTGTGTGCAAATCCCCTTCTCTTATAAGGACACTAGTCACATTGAATCAGGGCCCACCCTGAGGATCTCATTTAACTTATTTAACTTTAATGATCCTATTTCCAAATTTAGTCACATTCTGAGATTACTGGGGGTTAGGACTTCAAATTATGATCTTGGGAGGGACTCAATTCAGTCCATGTGTACTGTGCTTAGTCGCTCAGTCATGTACGACTCTTTGCAACCCCATGGACTGTAGTCCACCAGGCTCCTCTATCCATGGGGGTTCTCTAGGCAAGAATAATGGAGTGGGTTGCTGTGACCTCCTCCAGGTGAGGCTTCCCAAACCAGGGATTGAACCCAGGTCTCCTACATTGCAGGCAGATTCTTTACCATCTGAGCCACCAGGGAAGCCCAAGGATACTGGAGTAGATAGCCTATTCCTTCTCCAGGGGATCTACCCGACTCAGGAATTGAACCGGGATCTCCTGCATTGCAGGTGGATTCTTTACCAGCTGAGCTACCAGGGAAGCCCAAGTCAGTCCATAACAGCAGCAAAATGAAACATTTGCCTTGGAATAATAAGAAAAGTTGAACCAAAAGTGAAAGGGAAGAACTCCCTCATCACTTGATAAATATTATTTAATGCCATGACCCAAAACCATCTAAAGTTGTCTCCTAAACCACTAGTGATACTCATCCTATGTTCTGGAAAACACAAATACTGGCTCTGTGATAGATATCTTTGTCACATGCTGTCAGCAGATCCCCTTGGCCCTGTCAGGGTAGATGTCACTTGAAATTTTCTTAAGTTCCCCTGTATGCTGCTGGCTTCTGAACTCAGCCTGGGGCTTTCTGTGGCCTATAAGAGTCTGCTTGACAAGCTCACAGGGTGGCAGGGCAAGGTACAAGGAGTTAATTTTCCCAAGGAATAATCCTTAAATAGTTGATGAAAAAGTACTCCTGCTTCCTTATGATTTGCCAAGCCAATTTCAAGGGTTTTCTATACAGACCCTCAGAGTCTCCAGCAAAATGTAGCCCCAGTGGCCCAGGACATCAACCCACTCATTAACCCCCCTCTGATGACCTTCTCCCCTTCCTTGGTCTCACCCCTACACCCTCACTGTGTTGTTCCCAGTAAAATAACTTCATCTAAATCCTTTTCTTAGGGTCTACTTTTAGGGAATACAATCAAAGAGTACATCTATGATTTTCATCTAAAAATGAATAAATAAGATGAAACTTTATTTCCAGCTAACCCAACTAGAAATCCAGCTAATTCCAACTGCTACTTCCAGCTAATCAAGCCCAGTCCTGTATTACTCTTGCTCCTAGAACAATGAGATGTAGAATGCAGATGTAGAAATCAACATGGAAATACTATAAAATGACCTCTTAGATACTTTTCAATGACCAAAAATTTCTACAGTCCTAATTCAAGTCTTGATCATCCCCTTTGATGATTGAATCTCCCTCCTCATGCTGGAAAATTGAAAGCTTTTAACTTGGCCTTACTAACCATTGTAGGCATACTAAGTATTTCTTTTCTTTTTGGCCTTCAGGCAATTTGGGGGATAATCTCTTGACATCTTATCTTTCTTCTGCAGACTGGACCCCTTGGAAGTGGATTTTCTGATGATAAATTTAAAAGAAAATCCTATCCCTAGAAGGGGAGAATAACCTAATTGCTCATTTTACTTAAAAATGAAGAGGTTTGCTGATGATGTGTAGATGTGACTTTGGAAAACAGTAAGAAGAGAATTCCATGCATACCTTTTGAACATTATCAGCAAAAGTTGTGTACCAAATGTATAGCTAGATCCACAAATAAGGCAATAAACCATATGGACACACTGAGGCTTCTGATTCTTATTAAGCTTTAAAAAAAAATATGTCAACAGAAAAGCATAGAGAATGATGTATTGGGTGCCCACTTACCCACAGCAAAACTTAAAGAAAGCTTAATTTGAAATAGCCCTCTTTCTCCTTTTAGAGAAATGAAACATCACAAACATGCTTGAGACTCCCTAGTACCCCTATTTCTATCTCCCTCCTTCCCCAGATGGATTTTGTTTTTTATCATTCCTAAGTCTGTTTTAATATTTTTATTACACATGCAATATTATAAACAACAGTATTATTTTGCATGTTTTAAAACTTTCCATAAGTGGATCATTCTGTGTGGATCATTTTACAACACGATTTTTTTTTACTCAATATATTTTAGAAATTTATCCATGTTTACATGTCTAATTTAACTCACTCATTTTAGCTGCTATAAAATATTCCACTATATGAACAAACCACATTTTGTTTTTCCATCTTCCAGCTGATAAACATTTAGATAGTTTCTAATGCTTTCATATAGCAAACAACACCTCTACAAATATTCCTGGATATGGTTCTTTGTGTATATGTGCCTAGAAATAGAAATGCTGCTTATTTACAATGTGTGGTTCAACTTTATTATAATCTCACTAGCATGTCTGAATTTTTTCTTTTCCCCACATTCTCACTCATATTTGATATTAACTGATTAAATTTTTGCCAATTTGTGGTCTGTGAACAGTATTTCATTTTAATTTGCATTTTGCTAATTACTAGTGATGGGAAGGAGTTATTTATGTAGTTTGGATGCTAATCCTTTGAGGGTTTATATACACTGCAGATATTTTCTCTTAGTGGGTAAGTTACTTTGCATCTTGCTTTTGGTGTCCTTAGATGAGGAGAAGTTATGAATTTTAATATAATCAATTTTATCCAGTTTTTTCCTTCATAGTGATTTTTGTGTATTGTTTAGAAAATCCTTCTTTGATTTCTCGTCTCAGGAAATCCCTGAGGTCATTCAGACATCCTCCTATTCTGAAAATTTTAGTTTAACTTACACAATTAGGTCTAAAATCCACCTGAAACTGGAATGGAGAATTCTGATGTAATTTTTCCTTTGTAGATAACCAAATGTATCAGTGCTGCTTACTGAAAGCACTTCATTTCCCCACTGCTCTGTCTGGCTACCTTTATCATAAGTCAAGTAGCATATGTACATGAGTATGTATCTCTTTATTCTCTAGTCTGTTTTGTTGGTATCCCAACTATCCATGTACCAATTCCACAATATTTAACTGCCATAGCTTTATAATGTTAATATACCCCAGTATAAATTATTTCCCTCTAAATCTTACTCTATTCTTATTCATAATTTCCTTAGTTTTTTGTGGTCATTTCCTCCCATGTATGAATTTTAGAACCAGCTTGGCCAGTTTTATGAAAAGTGCCACATATTAAAATGGTAATTACAATTTTTTGAATGTATAGATTAATTTATGTATAATGAATACTTTGTATAACATGGGGTCTTCCTATCCATAAACATATCCCCTTTTATTTTTGTTCCTTTTCAATGTTTCAACAACTTTATAATTTCTATTCTATGGATGCTATATTTCTCAGATTATACCCAAAGGATAATAGACCTCACCTTTTAATGGGAAGTGGTAAAGTTATGAATGAGCATGTGGGACCATAAATATTGCCAAGGCCATTTTTGAAAACTGCCCACAATCTTCCTTCTGGCTGCAGTAATTCAAATCCCTCTCATTAGACAAAAAGAGGCTACCCTCTCCTCCCAGGTTTAATTCCATTATAGCTTTAAGTTCTAGCTTATAGTCTAGGACCTTGCAATATAGATTATGATCACAGGCAATTGAGAGTCCTCAAACAGAGCTTCTATAAGCAGTTTCATTGATCTTAAGACTAGTGAATTGGAGAAACAATTTGGCTCAAACACACACACACACACACACACACACACACACACACACACACACAACATACAATGATGGAAAAGGTACACAGTAAGTGCATAGACTCTTTTCTTAAAAAATGGTAGCTGAGTTCCAAAGGCAAATGTCTAGGAACAGAGAGCATCCAAAGAAATGTATTACCTTTTATGAACTAGCCTTGGAAATTCACAGAATTACTTCCAGTACAATCGATTTGTTGAGGCACTCACAAGTCCCACCCAAGGAGAGGGAAAACAGACTCCACCTGTTGGCGGATGGGCAGTGGCAAGTTTCTGGAAGATCATGTGGGACAGGAACTATTGGTATGGCTCTTTCTGGAAAACACATTTTGCTATAATTACTACTTTATCTAGGACTGCCAGGTAGGCTCTTTAAAGGTGATATTTGAACATATAAAAGTACAGGAATGAGTCATGCTTACATTTGGAAAACAGTAGTGAAAACAATTGCAAAGGCCCTGGGGCAGATTATGATTGATAGATCAGAAATAGTATGCCTGAAGTCAGGTGAGCAAGGGGAAGTAGGGGTAAGTTCAGAGAATAGCCAGTGGCCTATTATCCAGGGTCTTGTAGGCCATTATAAAGACTCTAATTCTTAATCCAAGACATAGAGAAGGGGGTGGTTGACAGAGGGGAGGCATTATCAGACTCATGTTTTAAAAGGATCACTCATCGAGGCTCAGTACCCAAAAGTCTGACTGTGAAGACCAGTCACCTAAAGATAAATAGGAATGGAGTTTATTGCTTCACACTCAGAGTACTCAATTACATTTGAGCCAAGAAGATGAGTGATAAATCTTAGGCTCTTGTAAATGTCTTTCTGAAAACTTTATTTGGTTTAACATTGAATTTGTATATTTTAGGCATTACTAATATACTTAGTGGGCTTCCCTGGTGGCTCAGGGTAAAGAATCTGCCTGCAATGCAGGAGACAATGATTAGATACCTGGATCTGGATGATACCCTAGAGTAGGAAATGGCAACCCACCCCAGTATTCTTGCCTGGGAAATCTCATGGACAGAGGAGCCCAGTAGGCTACAGTCCATGGGGTAGCAAAAGAGTCGGTATTACTTAGCAACTAAACAACAACAATAATACTTAGCAGTTCAAGCAAGCATTTTCTCAAATTTGAAAACTTTTACATGTGTAGGGTGGTAAGTGTTCTGGAGACCTCTCTTTTGCTCTCCAGAGCCACTACTCTCTTTACTCTGCTGTCTGCTCAGGAGCTGATGTATGTGGACTTGTGCAATAGCCTCTGATGACTCTGGGGTCCAGGGAGGTAGAGCCAGTGGAAATTTCCAGCAGGTGAAAAGGAAGGAGGAGTGAGATTTGGCTATTAATTTCTCCGGCCTCCTTTGAGAGTTCCTCAACTGTGTCTCAACAGAAAGTCACAGTGCTCTCCAGGAAGCTGTTCTATGCGACCGTCTCTTTTTTTCAGTTCCAGCAACCTCACCCTCCCTTTTAGGCCATGATACTGACAACTTCACTCCTGACATGCCCCAGTTTCTGCACCATCCCCTGTGGTACCCTCCACCCACACCACCATAAGTAGACCCTTTGTAAATAAAAACTTACCAAATGATTTTATTCAGCATGTGTCATCTGTTCTGATTGGGACTCTGAGCTAACTCAGCAGTACTTAATCTCTTAGAATTCAAACCTGGGTATCCACATATTTAATTTTTATCCATTTTTCTCCTCTATTTGTGCTTTCTTTTTTTCTCCTAGCCCTATGGCCTGTAAGTATGGAAATATGAAAAAAAAAACATGTATAGAGTTTCAGGAGGTAGTTTGGTGTAACATTTAAGTTACACAATGTAACAAAAATAGATGTCCCCCTAAAAGGACCAGTTTGGGCACATACATTTTCCTTATACAAATGGGACAGAGTTGTTCTTATGTCTTCTCCCCATTCCCCACACCAAACTAAACTATATCATCACCTTATGGACATTTTATAAGGATGCTTGAGCAGAGGGCTAAAAGAAATGAGCCAGCTGCATATCTGAGAAAAAAATGTCAAAAAACAGGTACAAAAGTGCTGGTGTTGGCGACTAGCTTGGCACCCTAGGTTCGCAAATCTTAAACATCCTGGATCTCTCATCAGACAACATGAGCCTATTTTTTCACCTAGTATTTAAGCCATTATATCTTTCTCTTGGTTTGTTGGTCTTCCCACCTCCCTTTATTTTTCTGGAGAAGAGCATTACAGACAGGCTCAAAGGGTCTCAACTTCAAGCATAGGGGGCATTTCTTTTTTTTTCTTTTCCTTGTTTTCCTTTTTAAGACAACTTTCATACAGCATCTTTTCTCTTAATAAACTCACTTGGGCAAAGCCCAGTATTGGTCTGAGTAATTTCTTAGTCTATAATTGTTGAAGGACTGGCTAGATCTTTCCTGAAAGAAGCCAATTTAACATCTGGCTTAAAATAGCATTTGGCTTGCAGTCTCTGAGGCAGCCTCTTAATTCCCAGCAAAGACCTGGGAAAACTGAGGAAAATACAAAACTTAAAGAATAGAAAGACTGATGGGAAAAGTTCTCCTGACAGAATTGGATAAAGAAAAACCTATGCAAGAAACATCAAGCTTGGTGATATACCAGAGTGGATCAGAATAAATGTGGGGATGGAAAAGGAAATGGCACCCCACTCCAGTACTCTTGCCTGGAAAATCCCATGGGCGGAGGAGGCTGGTAGGCTGCAGTCCATGGGGTCACAAAGAGTCAGAAACGACTGAGAAACTTCATTTAGAGAGTCCCAGAGATCTTATTCCAGTCTTGCTATAAGAGTTAGAGCAATATTCCAGTTACTCCGGCTACATAGCAAATTTCCTAAAACTCAGTGGCATCAAACAATGGTCATCAATTTTTGTTGCTCACAATTTGTGTGGGTCAGGAATTCAGACAGGGCAGACTGAGAATAGCTCATCTCTACTCTGCGTGGTCTACAATCTCAAGAGGAGGTCTGGGGCTGCCCTAATCTACAGTCCCATGCACCCATGTGTCTGGGGGTCGATGCCGACTCTTGACTGAGGCTTCACTGCCCCTTAGCCAGAACATCATACAAGGCCTATCCACGCAGCAGGGGTTTTGTTTTCATGAAATGGTGACTTGATTCTAAAAGGAAATGTCCCCAGAGAGAAAAAGAGCAGGGAAAAACTGTATTGCCTTTTATAACTTGGCCTTGAAAATCAGACAATGTCACTTCAATGCATTCTATTATCAAGACAGTTACAATGGTTCACTCAGTTCCAGGAGAGGAACACAGATTCCCCACTGCTTGATGGAGGAATATCCATCCAACGGTTGTACTTGTACACGGTCTACATTACGGACGTAGAGAAATTGCCTAATTGTCTACCTTTCTAGCCAGAGGAAAAGGCACCAAAATATTAACATTGGTTTTACTGGGTGATGAGTTAAAAGTGATTCTTGTTTTATTTTTTAAAAACCTTTTGCAAATCTTCCATCATTTCATAATTTGAGTAAGTGTTAGGGGAAAAAAATGACCTCTGGACACACAACAGCTGTGTTTCCCTGTCACTAAATGCTTCTGAGTATCAATTACCAACACACTCTCACCAGCATTTCAACAGGAAAAAATGGGCTGAACCAACCTCTGGAGCTTTCTTTCCTTAAGAGAGGGAAGAGCTTGCTGATCTTCACTTGAATCCAAATCTACAGAACAACCACGATGGGGTGACTTAAAGAAGGATGAAGAGGTCAGCTTCATGGCCTAGAGTGGGGTGACCCTAGTGACTGACCCCCACAAAGACCCAAAGACCCTCTGGATTTGCCTGATCATGTTTGCTGAAGAGCCCAACGGATTTCCCAGTGACCCAGATCCCTGTGGTGTGAACATGACTTCTGAAATTTCAACAGAAACCTCTGTAGCCTATAAAAAATACAGGACTGTGGGGGCAGGGAGGTGTATGAAAGATCGCAGAGCAAAGCCTGGCTGCAACCCCAGCCCTCCTCTTTATTTCGAACAGCACACCCAGAGGTCCTCAGGGAGGGCAAAGCACAATAAGAAAACACCTGTGAATTCCTTGCAGAACTCCCCCAATGGCTACATTCCACACTTTCCTCTTTTATAAAAGATTCCAGTTGCTTCATCTCTGACCCCAGGGCATGGACAAATGGATGGAGATCTGGTGTGGTTTCTCTGCTCTTGGCTGTGTTCCCTGTACCAATTAATCACTGGACCCCAGTTGGACAGGCCCAGCTCTTTGCTTCTACTCATCCTCTGGCTGTTCTGGTGATTATTCCAAAGCCTACCCCAGATGCAAGAATTTCTCAATGTTTTTTTTTTCTTTCCCACTGCTCCAATTCACACGCTGGCTCCTGCACAGGGAGGGGCCGGTGTTCCCTCCCACACTGATGACTGTGGTCGGTTGGGAACCCTGAGCATCCCATAGGAGCTCGGGCTCTGTTACCCACTACTGCCATCTTGGGCATGTCACTTGACTTCCCTAAGCTTTCTCATCCTTTGAAAGAGGACGATAGTAACTACACCTTGCCATCTTCTAGGACTCATTGTGATAATGATAATCTCACCAGGTATTAACCTTTTTGTATTTTTTTTTTCCCCAGAGATCCCATCTGCAGTCCAGGAAACCTATAAATCCCTTGTCTGGATTTTATTTATTTTTTATTTTAAATATAGTTTAAAATTTATAGTTAAGTAACAGTTAAGTTTCAGGGCTACAATATAGTGAGTGATTCACAATTTTGAAAGGTTATACTCCATTTATATTTATTATAAAATATCTGATATATTTCCTGAGCTGTACAACATATCCTGTGGCTTACTTACTTTATACATGGTAGTCTGTACCTCTGAATCCTTTACTCCTATCTAGCCACCCCCTCCTTTCATCTCCCCACTCGTACCACTAGTTTGTTCTCTGTATCTGTGAGTATGCTTATTTTTTGTTATATTCAGTGGTTTATTTTTTTCTACATATAAGTGATACTATTTATTTTTCTCTGTCTGACTTATTTCATCAAGCACAATATCTCCCAAGTCCAACCATGTTGGTCCAAACAGCAAATTTCCATTCCTTTTTATAGCTGAGTAGTATTCCACTGTATATAAATACATCTTCTTTATCCATTCATCTGCCAATGGACCCTTAAGTTGCTTCCATGTCTTGGCTATTATAAACAATGCTGCTATGAACTTGGACTGCATGTATCTTTTCAAATTAGTGTTTTTGTTTTCTTCAGATATATACCCAGGAGTGTAATCAGAATTGTGTTTTTACAGAATCATGGATATAGAGATTAGACTGGTGGTTGCAAAGTGGAAAGAATGGATTGGGGGAAGGATGGAGTGGGAGATTGGCATTAGCAAATGTAAACTTTTATATACAGAATGGATAAATAACAAGGTCCTATTGCATAGCACAGAGAACTATATTCAATACCCTATGGTAAATCATAATAGAAAATAACATTAAAAAAGAATGCATGTATATGTATAATTGAATTACTTTGCTGTACAGTGGAAATTAATAAAACTCTGTAAATCAACTAAACCTCAATTGAAAAAGAACTGCATTTTTAAATGCATAAAATACCTAGGATTATAAACAAAACCAATCATGTTGAAGTAAAATTATCAATGTATTAAATTGTATTGCTGCTACTGCTGCTGCTACTGCTAAGTCGCTTCAGTTGGTCCGACTCTGTGCGACCCCAGAGATGGCAGCCCACCAGGCTCCCCCGTCCCTGGGATTCTCCAAGCAAGAACACTGGAGTGGGTTGCCATTTCCTTCTCCAATGCATGAAAGTGAAAAAGTGAAAGTGAAGTTGCTCAGTCGTGTCCGACTCTTAGCGACCCCATGGACTGCAGCCTACCAGGCTCGTCCACGCATGGGATTTTCCAGGCAAGAGTACTGGAGTGGGTTGCCATTGCCTTCTCCAATTAAATTGTATTAAATGCATTTTAATGTATTAAAATCAATCGATATAGAAATAAGTGTGAGACTTCCCTGATGATCCCACATGCCATCAGGCAGCTAAGCCTATATACCACAACTACTGAGCCTGAACTACAGAGCCCAGAGGGTACAACTACTGAAGCCCATGTGCCCTAGTGTCCATGCGCCAAAGCAAGAGAAGCCACCACAATGAGAAGCCCATGCATCCCAACTCGAGAATAGCCACCAATTGCTGCAACTAGAGAAAGTTCGGGCACAGCAACGAAGACGCAGCACAGCCAAATATTAATTCAGTTCAGCTCAGTTCAGTTCAGTCGCTCAGTCGTGTCCGACTCTTTGCGACCCCATGAATCACAGCACACCAGGCCTCCTTGTCCATCACCAACTCCCGGAGTTCACTCAGACTCACGTCCATCGAGTCAGTGATGTCATCCAGCCATCTCATCCTCTGTTGTCACCTTCTCCTGCCCCCAATCCCTCCCAGCATCAGAGTCTTTTCCAATGAGTCAACTCTTCGCATGAGGTGGCCAAAGTACTGGACTTTCAGCTTTAGCATCATTCCTTCCAAAGAAATCCCAGGGCTGATCTCCTTCAGGATGGACTGGTTGGATCTCCTTGCAGTCCAGGGGACTCTCAAGAGTCTTCTCCAACACCACAGTTCAAAAGCATCAATTCTTCGGCACTCAGCTTTCTTCACAGTCCAACTCTCACATCCATACATGACCACTGGAAAAACCATAGCCTTGACTAGACAGACCTTTGTTGGCAAAGTAATGTCTCTGTTTTTCAATATGCTATCTAGGTTGGTCATAACTTTCCTTCCAAGGAGTAAGCATCTTTTAATTTCATGGCTGCAGTCACCATCTGCAGTGATTTTGGAACCCAAAAAAATAAAGTCTGACACTGTTTCCACTGTTTCCCCATCTATTTCCCATGCAGTGATGGGACCAGATAAGTAAATAAAAGAAAAAAATGTGTTTCCATAACACATTAAATGAGAAGACTAAGCAGTGGGTCTAAAGACTATTGTGATTTCAGACTAGTGATGACACCAGATATGTTCAGATATGTGCAACAGTAGTGATGCAATATAAACATATCTGTGATTTCATCTGGTGATCAAGTCACAAGTACCTTTGATATAATAGTTTGTTATCTGGACTTAAAATTGAAGAAAATACTGAATTTTAGTAAGAGGTTAGTAAAACAACAACAACAACAAAAAATCCTTTTCCCATTCAAAGTTCATAGTCCCCCTCAAAATCTGTCTACATATTTTGTGAGTCCATGGGCTTCCAATCAGAAAAATAGATAAATATAAATGAGATATGTATGTGAAAATGCACAGCAGATTCAAGTTTCCTTGAATCGTTAGACTTCTTCCCTTTTAGTTGAAGAATTTCAACCAAATTTCAACCTTGAAGAATTTTTCAGTAGTTGGTTGGGGGAGAATGATCCTTCAGACACAGCTCATTAATATCCACCTAAGGACTGAGGAATTATGTCTCAGAGTTAGTTCATTATAAACTTTATGCTCAGGTTAAGTAAGTATGTCTCCAGCTACAGTTTCTAGCTCATTCACACTGGTTGAGTGGTGGGGAAGATGGGCAGTGTACATGGTAAAGACAGAGCCTCCGAGGGCTTGTCTGAGCCCTATTACATTAGAGGTGGGCCCAGGTGACTTTCCTTTTCTCTTTTTTTCCTTTTCAAACACCTTCTGGATGATTCTAAGCCTCATCCAAGTCTCAAAATCTCCCGATTAAGGGGAATTGCATCTATTATTATCAATCTTGGGGCTTCCCTTGTGGCTCAGCTGGTAAAGAAATCTGCCTGCAATGCGGAGGACCTGGGTTTGATCCCTGGGTTGGGGAGATCCCCTGGAGAAGGGAAAGGCTACCTATTCCAGTACTCTGGTCTGGAGAATTCCATGGACTGTACAGTCCACGAGGTCACAAAGAGTGGAACACAACTGAACGACTTTTATCTATCTATTGATCTATTATCAATCTTGTTTGAAGAAGCAGAGCTGTTGTCTGGGCAGCACAGATGATGGGAAGATGATTTTCTGAAAATTTCTCAACCTGATTATCACCTGAAAGTGAAAGTTGCTCAGTCATGTCTGAGTCTTTGCGAACCCATGGACTATACAATCCATGGAATTCTTCAGGCCAGAATATTGGAGTGGGTAGCCTTCCCCTTCTCCAGGGGATCTTCCCAAGCCAGGTATTGAACTCAGGTCTCCCGCATTGAAGGCAGATTCTTTACCAGCTGAGCCACCAGGAAGCTCTGAACCCACATCAAATAAACCAGAATCCACGCTCCAAGGTGTCCTTGTAATCTCCTCAACATCTACCCCAGTTAGGATGGCAGGAAAAAGAAAAACATCTCCACTTAAGACGGAATCCAAATTTCACTGTCAGCACAATACTGCACAGACCCTTCTAATAAAAAAAAAAAAAAATCCTCATATTTAAGTAAGCAAATTACCACCAGCTTACATCTAGCATCCTACTATAGAGATATGTCACATGTTCAGTATTGGTTGGAGGAAAGCAAAGAGTGGAAGGAAGGCAGATCTCACCACAAGAAGCCTCCACCCAGTTTGGTGACCTTTTTCCCAGACACAAAGAGCCCAACTCAGGAACTTTTACAAATGAGGCACTCAGAGCTTCCTGATGTTTTCCTGATCTCACAACAGAGCAGGTGGAGCAGAAAAGAGCATTAAAGGTAGTACCTTCCCTTAGAAAAAGCTGCCCTGGCTCACTCTGAGAAAGTATTTCTTTCTCTACTCAAGAGCTTGATGCGGGGAGAAGAGACTTCTCTCCTTCTAGAGAAAGATGGAGACAGAAGAGAGGCATGAGTGATCTCCCTCAGTAGGAACTGATGATTTGAGAAGATACTTACCCCTGCAGAAGAGGTGGTGGAATCTGAAAGCGTATGGCAGGCAGTGTATGGCAGGCAGAGTGGGACAAGCAAAAATGCTACTAAGTATTTTTTTCAGGTACTCCTTTCCTGGTGATTTCAGCAAGCTTCTAGGAATATTTGAGACCTTTTCTATATGGCATAACCAATGATAGAACCATTTCAAAGCTTTCCTTGGTGCAGACATTTGCAGGCTCCACGTCCCCTACCCTACCCCAGCTGCCAGGGATTTGAGCACTGTGGGCAAACAGCCTGGAGGGGTGTGAGGGGAGCACTCTCGGGCATCGGATGCTGTACCAAGCACCGTTTCCACCCCTCCCTCCAGTACACACACAGTGGCATTGTTCCTTCTACTTTGAGACTGTCCTGTTGTACAAAGAGAAGCTAGCTAACTTTCTGCAGGGAGAAAGGACTCCATTTCTCCCATTTCCCTTCAATCCATGTAAGCCCAGGCTCTTTTCTCTGGTTCCTTCTGGAGCACACATGCTAAACACTTGGTTCTCCCAGTGGCCTCTCCTGCCTGCATTGTGCACCTTTGGAGGAGAAACAGAGCCTAAATCAGGGGGCAGAAACTTTGGCCTGAAGGCCGTATCCTGCTGCTGCCTGTTTTTTGTGAGTCAAGTTTTACTGGTGCACAACCGCACCCATTTACTTCTGTGTCCTCTATGACTTCTTTCTAGTGACAAAGGTAGACATGAATAATGTGATGGAGAATTTACAGTCCACTAAGGACTGTATCTGGCCCTTCACAGATAAAGGTATCTAACATTTGGCTGACGTAATGGAGACACGGGTCAGAACAGCTGAAAAACAGGGGATTCAAAGAGTTGAAGGAGGACATCTACATTTCTGATCATGAGAGCAGAAGAGCAAGAGAAATAACTCATTGTTTGCAGTACAATAAGTAATGTGTGCTGGACACTTTCCGTGTGCCTAAACACTGTGGCAAGTACTTTACACACATTTTCTCTTCTCAGCTCTGTGAGGGAGGTACTATTATTACGGAGCAGAAAGCTGAGGCCCGGAGATGCTGAGTCACTTGCTGTGGACATGCAGCTAGTAAGTGGTAGAGTGGGAATTGGAACCCGGGGTGATTCAGAGCCCACAGTTTTGACAATATGGTTGTCCCACTGTCTGGGTCCATGTCATAGAGAGCACTGGAATGGTTGCATCATTTGCCCAAATCTATGGTGCCCAAAGTCTCAGTGTTTGCTGCTGGAGGTAGCAGTATTACAAGAAATTTGGATTCCTTACATCTTCAATGACCCCCTGAAGCTGCACTTAAAAATGTCCTAGTGAAGGCTGGGGTGGGGAGGACTTTCACACCTAGTTGAACTTGACTTCCTTACTAGATTTTTAAAAAGAAAACTGATTAATCAGTCACACAGCTTTCCACTATTTTCAAAATTAGTTACAGGATGAGGATGAAAGCTTGGAAAAGGAAGCCCCAAACTGGCACAGTAAATAACACTTTCAAACATGTTTCTGCCTGACCTTTCATCTAGAAATCTTCAGTTGACTTCACAAGCAGTTACTCTTCACTATAATGCTCCTCTCTCAGGAACTAAAACACAGACTGCTTTGAGACTCTTTGAGTCCCTTCACAGCTGTCTAATTTTTTCCCAGATCTTTCTGGTTAAAGCAAGACTTTAATATTTGAAAAAAATGCTGTGTACTGATTTCTCTCTTTGTACAGATGGACATTTACCTAAGGAAGTATTTCAGGCAGATCCTGGATTCCAAAGACTGTTGTTTTATGGTACTGGACATGAAAAGTTCAAAGAAAGGAAAAGTAATCTTCAAGAGTCAAGTGAAAGCAAAATAGTACTTAATTCACAATCTGCTTGCATGGGTGGAGGAGTTCAGATACACAAGACATTTAGCTCAGGGTTGGCTATAGGCATGGTGGTTCCGTGTTCAGCTTTTCTTTAACAAAGACGTTAGACATCTTCATATCCCAGCATCAATAATGACATGTAAGAGTTAAGTCGTGAGCCCTGACCAGGTGCCAATTCTGTACAAGAAGCTGCCTCAGTGGCCCCTAGAGTGAAGGGTGGAGAGTAAAACTTCTGATTCATATTTATTTTGAATCTCATTCTGTTAAATTATTCTTGGTTCATACTTTTTAATGATGATTCAGTAAATCATGGACATAATTAATAAGCAGATGTCTAACATTTCATAAATGAAGGGGCATGTGGACAAAACATTATTTTACATTCCACATCTCAGCATGTGAAAAGCAATAGACTCTCAGGAGTTGCAGACTGGGATATCATGGGGGCTGTGGACTGAGCAGACAGCTCACACCCCATCTAAAGTAGGCAGCTGCTGCGCAGCTCTGCCCACCCAATTTCCCGCCAAGTGTTACCACGCGGAAATGACCCAGCTTGGCCCAACCTTTATACTTTTTAAGAGAAGCCGAAAAGTCAAATTTTATGTGTAATCTTGCCATCTGTATGTGAAATCTTGCTATACTTGAGTAGAGGAAACTTTTAAAAGCAACAATGCACTGGCCAAAAAATCTCTACATCTGTTAGCCAGATTTGACCCATGGACCGCCAGTTGGTAACCTCTACCCTGAATGTTAGATCCAAAAATTGCTGTGGTTGAATAAATTTGTGAAATGCAATAGAAAATGGTTCTTCTTATTCTTAATGCAAGTCAGTATTTTAAATGCCCTGAAAAGCAGTTCAAGAATGCTGCTGCTAAGTCGCTTCAGTTGTGTCCAACTCTGTGCGACCCCATAGACGGCAGCCCACCAAGCTCCCCCATCCCTGGGACTCTCCAGGCAAGAGCACTGGAGTGGGTTGCCATTTCCTTCTCCAATGCATGAAAGTGAAAAGTCAAAGTGAAGTTGCTCAGTCGTGTCCGACTCTTAGCGACCCCATGGACCGCAGCCCACCAGGATCCTCCGTCCACAGGATTTTTCAGGCAAGAGTACTGGAGTGGGGTGCCATTGCCTTTCCAGTTCAAGAATAGAAGCTGTTTTTAGTTTTGTTGAAACCACTGCTCCTCCAGATCGTCTGCCTCTTTATCTTACATCACAATAACCTGCAGGAGTGTGGTTGCAGTGTGTGCACTGGCCAGCGGTGCAGTCTCACTCACTCTTGCCAGGAACTGCAAGGCAGGTCTTGCTTTTACTCCTATACTGTACACGAAAGCAAGTGAAGCTCTGGAAGGTTAAGAAAATTATTTAGGGTCGTTACTGAGAGAGAGATACTGTCTCTGATTTTAGAGCTGAAACTGTGTCTACTACATTTCATAACTAAAGTCCCCCTAACACTCCCACCCCCACCCTCCTCACCCCCGCCAAGAGCCTGTGGACTTGTTTTTCCCATGATCAGTATAATAACAATTCCAGAATTCAGGGTCTATTCTTTGGTAAGATTAAGAAGAAAGTCCATATTCTACAGAAATATTTCAAATGGCCCCAGCTCCGTAAGCCACACAGGCCCAGAGGTGTCATGTTATGGCCAGGTGCTCTGAGCAACATCACCTCCCCTGGGGAGACTTGGTGGATCCTGCCCTCCACACCCTGCCCTGCCCTGGGTGTTCTGAAATAGCTCCTCTGGCCTCCCCCCATCTCTTTCCCTCCCTCCCCGAACTTCATCACCTTTCTCCCCACCCAAAGCCGGCCCTGGTTTCATTGGCCTCAGTCAGTTCCCTCTGCAGACACCCAAGTGAGAGCCAGAGGGAGGGGTCGGTCAAGGTCGGGGATGGACAAGGAGGAGGTCTGGGAGGTCCAGCTCTGTGGCACAGGGGTCTGAATAGAGGCTGGGGTGAGGTCAGGCTGAGAAGGGTGAGGAAGGCCTGGATCGTGGCCTGGCTCCTCTCACACCATTTGGACACCAGATGCAGAGTGAAGGCTGCCATTTGGACAGCCTTGAGCCAAATTCCATTCCCAGGAGTGAGACATCCCTCCCTGCTATGTCTTAAAGATCCCCACAGAGGATCCTTCATGTCAAAAGGGGTATCCACCCCTCCCTTGGCAATCACTCCCAAGCTTAACTAACCAGCCATGATGGAGAAAGTTCATCCTCAGCTTGCATAGAAACTCTTCCTGCTGTATTTCTTTTCAGTGTCTCTCCAGAGGCCCCGAGGGACACGAGTTCTACCTTCCACATATTAACCTTTGATAAACAGAGAAGAGCAGCTAAAAGCATCAGGCAGAACTCACTTTGAGTCTCAGAGCATTAACTAGCTGTGTGTCCTTGGGCAAGTTACTTAACATCTCTGTACCTCAGCTTCTTCATCTATGAAATGGGGTTAAAACACGGTACCCCCAAGATAAATGAAAGCATACATCCACACAAAAACATGCACATGATTATCCAGAGCAAAATTCTTCATAACAGCCCCAAAGCAGAAACAGCCCAAACGCCTATCAGCTGATGAATGGATAAGCAAAACGTGGTACATTAATAAATGGAATACTATTCAGACATAAAAGGAATATGGTAGTGATACATACTCCAATGTGGACAAACTTTGAAAACATTATGCTCAATGAAAAAAGTCAGGCACAAATGACCATATATGATGATTCTTAAGAAATGTCCAGAAAATGCAGATCTATAGAGACAAAAAGTAGATTGGTGGTTGCCTAGGGCTAGTGGAAGTGGGGAATGGGGAGTGACTTCTAATGGGTATAGAGGTTTTGGGGAAGATGATGAAGATATCCTAACATTGATTGTGGTTATGGAGGCAAACTCTGAATATACTAAAAACCACTGAGTTATATACTTTGAATGAGTGAATTGTATGGTATGTGAATTAAAATACTGCACATGCACATATGCATGCTAAGCCCCTTCAGTTGTGTCCGACTCTTTGCAACCCCATGGACTCTGGCCCACCAGGCTCCTCTGTCCATGGGATTCTCCAGGAAAGAATACTGGAGTGGGTTGCCATTTCCTCCAACATCATATGGTTATTATAAAAATATAGTCATATAATGCCTGTAAAGTATTTAGCACACTGCAAGGTGGTGCAGGGGTAAAGAATCCATTTGCCAATGCAGGAGATACAAGAGACTTGGGTTTGGTCCCTGGGTCCAGGAGGATCCCCTGGAGAAGGAAATGGCAACCCACTCCAGTATCCTTGCCTGGAAAATTCCATGGACAGAGAGGCCTGGCGGGCTACAATCCATTAGGTCTCAAAGAATTGGACACAGCTGAGTGAGGATGTAAGTACTGGTAAACAATCAATAAATATTATTTTTAATTATAATAATAATGCCAACAATTATATACTTATATTTATATAATGTTATAGTATATAAAATAATAACTATGATAATGTATATGCAACTGTGTTAAATATAAATTATCATAAAATAATTACAAAATAATTATTATTTTACCCTGTCTCCTCTTCCTCTTAAACTTTTCTGATCTTGGAATGGCTATCCAGTCTATAGCCATACGGTACTGACCACGCCTGATCTCATTTGGATGGTCCTCCAATTTTATTTATTTTTTTTTATTCAGTTCAGTTCAGCTGCTCAGTTGTGTCTGACTCTTTGCGACCCCATGGACTGCAGCACACAGGCTTCCCTGTCCATCACCAACTCCCAGAGCTTGCTCAAACCTATGTCCACTGAGTCCATGATGCCATCCAACATCTCATCCTCTGTCGTCCCCTTCTCCTCCTACCTTTAATCTTCCCCAGCATCAGGTCTTTTCCAATGAATTAGTTCTTCGCATCAGTTGGCCAAAGTATTGGAGTTTCAGCTTCAACGTCAGTCCTTCCAATGAATACTCAGGACTGATTTCCTTTAAGACTGACTGGTTTGATCTCCTTGCAGTCCAAGGGACTCTCTCAAGAGTCTTCTCCAACACCACAGTTCAAAAGCATCAATTCTTTGGCGCTCAGCTTTCTTTAGACTCCAACTCTCACATCTATACAGACTAGTAGAAAAAACATAGCTTTGACTAGACGGACCTTTGTCGGCAAAGTAATGTCTCTGCTTTTTAGTATGCTGCCTAGTTTGGTCATAGCTTTTCTTCCAAGGAGCCAGCGTCTTTTAATTTCATGGTTGCAGTCACCATCTGCAGTGATTTTGGAGCCCAAGAAAATAAAATATGTTACTGTTGCCATTGTTTCCCCATCTATTTGCCATGAAGTGATGTGATGGGATGCCATGATCTTTGTCATTTGAATGCTGAGTTTTAAGTCACCTTTTGACTCTTCTCTTTCACTTTCATCAAGAGGCTCTTTAGTTCTTCTTCACTTTTATATTACTAAAATTATTTTTTAACATTTTGAGTATTGTCATGTTACATGTTATATGTATATATATGTGCCATACTATAATTACTACAACGTATAACATATCTCTAAGATTATTACTATATATTATACATATAAGAATACATATGTGATGGTATATGATGTATAAATTACATTGTACATGAGATACTATAATTATTATGAAAGATTATATTAGTAGTAGTATTCACCCTGTGACTTTTCTTCCTCTTTAACCTTTCTGAATTTGGGCTGGTTTCCCTAGTTCTTTGAACGTTTCCTGGCTCCTCATATATTTGGAAAGAAAATAGCTCTGAGTCTGGAGAAATTAAATTACAATCATGACTCTAATTCAACTGCCTTGTGTAGCTGCAGCCAGAAAACAGAAAAAAATACCCTGGAGTGTGCACTCCCTGCTGGGACCTGGGAGAATTGAGGAGAGTGCGGCAGAGCAAGGGAGACCCTTGGGTATCCTGCTGGTCCTGCAAGGTGGCCCAGAAAGGGCTCTTTCCTCCCAGCCCCTATCCCCTTTGTAAAGGGATCTCAGAGTCCAGGCTGTGCTCTCCTGGCAGAGGAGATGGGGTCCCAAAGTGCGAGCACACAGGTGTCCTACGCTCACAAAAACGCAAAACAGAGTTCCAGTCTGAGCTGATAACAAAGACATCGTTGAAGCTGGGGGTCTGCCTTCCAGGGCCAAGCAGGGAACCGGATATTTCTCCCCAGGAGGCGTTCACTGCCCGCCTTCCCCACTGAGAGCTCGGCAACCACTGGGTCATGGGTGAACGCAGGACTTCTGACAAATCCCAGCTGGACCCAGTTGCTGCAACTTCAGAGCTGTTTCTCTAAGTCTGGGAGGAGGGAGGCAGCAACAGTACCTCCGCCCCCAGCCCCAGTGTGGTTTCCAGAAACAGAAGCATAATGGTACTCTCCTGGAGAACTGTTAGCTGGACCTGAAACTCCCCTGTCCTCTCGATTTCCCTCGAGCCCTGCTCACTAGAAGCCTGAACAAGGGCTGCTTTCCATACTAACTGGACAAACTTCCCTGTTCATTTATCATATCAACTAATTTGGGCGAAAAAAAAATTTGCAGCTATTTTTGGGGTCCTTGGAAGTTCTGCCTGACTTCATAACAATTTTCTTCTTATCAAATCAATCTGTCTATATACACATATATTTAAAAGTGCTTTTGGAGGGAAAGGAAAAATAGTTATGAAACCTTTTTTTCCTCAGAAAGACTACTAGAAGCAAAATCCTTTACAGCAGTGGTCCCCAACCTCTGGGATCTAATGCCTGATGACCTGAAGTGGAACTGATGTAATAATAACAGAAGTACATAATAAATGTCATGCACTTAAATCATTCTGAAACCATCCCCTGTCCCAGGTCGGTGGAAAAATTGTCTTCCATGAAACCGGTCCCTGGTGCCAAAAAGGTTGGGGACCATTGCTTTAGAGGAAAAGGCCTGGCAAACTGGAATCACAAAGTATCCAAGCTGGATTATGCAGTATAATGAGTGCCAGGGGTAACTCATGTGGCTTTCCTATGTGGGTGAGGAAAAGGCAGACATAACCAGGTCCTGGAGTACTGGGCACAGGGTTGATGAGTGGATGGCAGGGCTGCACTTGTGGAAGGCACAGTCTGCCCAGTCTTTCATGGGAGATCTGATATGATTCATTCTTCTTTTTTCTACTACCCCCACTTAATTCTAAGAACAGAGGCTCAGAGACAAACTGATTGTCACATAGCCAGACAGTCACAAAGCTCTTCTTGACGAATTAACAGCCCTCTCTGATGGTGCCTCTTCAACCCAACAAGGAGTCACGGTGTCCAAATGCCTCCCAGACAGCAGCATCTATAGGCGCCTCGCAGTGTTTTGTAAACCCTTGAGAGGAAGGCCCTGGAGGGAATCATTTCAATATTCTTCATGTAACATGTATAGTTTAAAAAAAAAGAGAAGTAAAAGGACTGGACAAAATTAAGGAGAAATTTAATGGAGATTTAGAAAGAACGAAAGATTGCAAATATTGTGATCTAGACATATAGTGTCTTCCCTCACAGCTCAGTTGTAGTGGCTTCCCTTGTAGTTCAGTCGCTAAAGAATCTGCCTGCAATGCAGGAGTTCAGTTCAGTTCAGTCACTCAGTTGTGTCCGACTCTTTGTGACCCCATGAATCGCAGCACGCTAGGCCTCCCTGTCCATCACCAACTCCCGGAGTTCACTCAGATTCACGGTCATCCAGTCAGTGATGCCATCCAGCCATCTCATCCTCTGTCGTCCCCTTCTCCTCCTGCCCCCAATCCCTCCCAGCATCAGAGTCTTTTCCAATGAGTCAACTCTTTGCATGAGGTGGCCAAAGTACTGGAGTTTCAGCTTTAGCATCATTCCTTCCAAAGAAATCCCAGGGCTGATCTCCTTCAGGATGGACTGGTTGGATCTCCTTGCAGTCCAAGGGACTCTCAAGAGTCTTCTCCAACACCACAGTTCAAAAGCATCAATTCTTCGGCACTCAGCTTTCTTCACAATCCAGCTCTCATATCCATACATGACCACTGGAAAAACAACAGCCTTGACTAGACAGACCTTTGTTGGCAAAGTAATGTCTCTGCTTTTGAATAGGCTATCTAGGTTGGTCATAACTTTCCTTCCAAGGAGTAAGCATCTTTTAATTTCATGGCTGCAGTCACCATCTGCAGTGATTTTGGAGACCCAGGTTCAATTTCTGGGTCAGGAAGATCTCCTGGAGAAGGAAATGGCAACTCACTCCAGTATTCCTCCCGGGAGAATTCCATGGACAGAGGAGCCTGGCAGGCTATAGTCTATGGGGTTGCAAGAGTTGGACACGACTGAGCGACTACACACACACACAGACATATAGTGAATGTGAATTTAGTCCTTATATTTGGTGTTTCTGAAACATCATATTTCTTTATATAACTAAGCCAATTTATTTTTGATTTTGAGCCCTTATCCTGCCATGCTGGTGGGAATCTTAATCTCAGTCATGTGGAGATTCCTCATTCTTGATTTCTAGTGTCTAACTCTGTGCCAGAAGTGGTGTAATGGGGGTGGCCATCTGGTTGTCAGACCAAGGAGGTGGTCTGGGGAATACCACTGCCACCATCCACACGGGTTGGTTCTAAAGCTTGTGGCTGCTTCAGCACTAGGCTTGGGAAATAAGGCTGATTTGCTGGACTGCCTGAGATGCTGCATTGAGTCAGTTTTTTCTGGGATTCTGCCAATTCTTCAGGGCACTGCCAGGAAGGTGGACCCTGGTCTCTGTTCTTGCTGGCCCATGGCATTCTTCCCTCCATGCCTCTCCAAGCCCATCCTCAACCCCTGCCCTCTTTGCCTCTGCCCTCAAGAAGACAGGCTCTCTCTGCTTTCTGCCTTCCCACAAAACTCTGTTGGATGCTCAGAGGCCCAGAACCTGCTACTTGCTTAAATGAGGGAAAGAGTAAAGGAAAAATGTATATTTATAGAACAAAATGAATATGTTAAACTACTCTCCGGTCCCATAAATGGAGGATCTTGCTCCCAGATGAAACTCTGAAATTATTCACCCTAAACCCTTATTCTGCAAAGCAAGACACAACGCTTTCCAGGTGGCACAGTGGTTAAAAAATTCACCTGCCAGTGCAAGAGACACAGGAGACTCAGGCTCAGTCCCTGGGCTGGAAATATCCTCTGTAGGAGGAAATGACAATCCACACCACCACACCAGTATTCCTGCCTGAAAAATTCCATGGACAGAAGGGTCTGGCAGGCTACATACAGTCCATGGGGTCACAAAGAGTAGGACACAACTGAGTGACTAAGCACACATGCAAACCCCTTATTTTTCAAAGCAGGGCAATGCTGAGAGAGAAAAGATGACTGAGGTGGTCCACATACAACACAGGATGTAAAAGGGAAAATTTCATGTGAATCAGATAACATTTTAACTGTGTTTCAGTACCTCATACTTTAACAAATTCTAGGAAAAACTTTGCTTTGAAGCTAAAAATGCCTTTTGTCAAGTGAATAAACATCCCTAATTTTCACTTTAAGGGCTTGTATTTAGATACAGAGGGTTTCTTAAGTTTACCTGTTTCGTAAAGATTTATTTTTGTTGGCTATTGCACACTCTTTGAAATAATTTTCCTCAATAATGTAGCCATAAAGAATTTATGTCCCACTAATTTGCACATGCAAAATACTGATACAGGTCTCCTTGGGGAGTTTTATTTAGTGGTTTCACCAGCCAGATGCCAGCATCTCCCAGTAATAAGACAAAATACCCTATATACTTCATTCCCTGTCCTTGTTTGGCGTTTAATATCTGAATATTCTTTGATGAGGCCCATTTGATTCGCTTACACACTGGTGAACTTGACTGATGCTTGCAGTAGCAATCAGCTTAGGAATTCTTGAGTGTGCTCCTGCTTTGAAGCCAAGATGGAAGCTAAGCAGGGGCCACAAAAGGACTGAGAGATGGTGTGAAGATCATTAAATAACTTCAGATGGACACCTGTCCATTTGTCTTAAGAAATGGGAATGATTCCATAGGAGGGCTTCTGAAGACAAGGGAAGGGGGAGAGTGGTAAGAACAAGCTCACAGATCTTTCTTCATGCCCACAGTTGGACTTGTGAGAACCAAGGCAAATTCTAGGCAAGGAACTTATTTTGTAGCTACCCTTATGGCAGAAAGTGAAGAGGAACTCAAAAGCCTCTTGATGAAAGTGAAAGTGGAGAGCGAAAAAATTGGCTTAAAGCTCAACATTCAGAAAACGAAGATCATGGCATCCAGTCCCACCACTTCATGGGAAATAGATGGGGAAACAGTGGAAACAGTGTCAGACTTTATTTTTCGGGGCTCCAAAATCACTACAGATGGTGATTGCAGCCATGAAATTAAAAGACGCTTACTCCTTGGAAGGAAAGTTATGACCAACCTAGATAGCCTATTCAAAAGCAGAGACATTACTTTGCCAACAAAGGTCCGTCTAGTCAAGGCTATGGTTTTTCCTGTGGTCATGTATGGATGTGAGAGTTGGACTGTGAAGAAGGCTGAGCACCAAAGACTTGATGCTTTTGAACTGTGGTGTTGGAGAAGACTCTTGAGAGTCCCCTGGACTGCAAGGAGATCCAACCAGTCCATTCTGAAGGAGATCAGCCCTGGGATTTCTTTGGAAGGAATGATGCTAAAGCTGAAAGTCCAGTACTTTGGCCACCTCATGCAAAGAGTTGACTCATTGGAAAAGACTCTGATGCTGGGAGGGATTGGGGGCAGGAGGAGAAGGGGACGACAGAGGATGAGATGGCTGGATGGCATCACTGACTCGATGGACATGAGTCTCAGTGAACTCCGGGAGTTGGTGATGGACAGGGAGGCCTGGCGTGCTGCGATTCATGGGGTCGCAAAGAGTCGGACACGACTGAGCTATTGATCTGATCTGATCTGATGGATACTTCTAGTGGGCCTGGTATGACTAGCTTTTTCCTAAGTGAGAATTAGATATAATGGATTCCAATTTTTTATTTGGCATTTTATTCAGTCAGGTACTGGTAAAAGTATTTCCTGCTCATCATTCACAATCATCCTATGAAACAGGCCCTACTAATATCCCCATTACACAGATGAGGATGCTAAGCACAAAGACGTTCAGGTCACAGAGCCAAGCCATCATCTGAGTGCATGTCTCTCTGATTACCCAGACAGCAGCAGCCCTAACCACCATGCTAGATTACCTCCCACTGGATGTACTGAGTCCCTCAGAATGAGACGATAACTGCACATTATACCCTGCAGGTTAGAACATATCTGGAGGAAAAATTCAGTAGATGATGGACAGGATGTGAATTTGATACAACGTGGCCTTCTTGGAGGTCAGACTTAATCGCCTGTGCCAGTTTGCTTGGGGCATTGGAAAGTGTTTCTCAATCCTACTTAGTAACAGCTTAAATCTTAAAAAACACCTCCCAGGAGTTCTTTTAATGATATCCAACATCAACATAATGGGATGATGTCCAGAAAAAGAATGGAGGGAAAATTAAAATTTGTGTGGAGAATGGAAAAAAGCATACAGATAATGTCTACCTGGCAGGCATAATGACATCACAGCCACCTGGTATAAAAATCAACATAAGACATGGGAACCCATCCTTTCATTTCCTCATTCATTCACTGATTCGATAATTCTTTACTGAGCACCTCTGCTATGCTCAATACCAGAAGAGATAGTAGAGTGTGGCAACTAGCAGGATGGACTCAAGCCAGGCTGCATGGTTAGAAACATAACTCCACAACTATTGTCTCCATGATCTTCAGCGTACTACTGAACCCTTCAGTACCTTAGGGACAACTTTCCCGCTCTCAAGTGCCTAAGTCATACTTAAGATTAAATGAGTTAATATTCAAAGAGTTTGTACATGTAAAGTGCTTAGAAGGGAGCATGGCCCACTGTCAACACTATTTAAAACTTTCTTATTATGAGATAGTAGAAAATTTGCCCAGTGGCTGAGGTCAAAATGTTAGGAGCATTCTTCATTTTCCTCTTCCCTTTTATCCCTCTCTCCCATAATCTATAAACAAGTCCTTAGATTTTTCTCTCCTCAATCTATCTATTTTTCTTAGTCTCTAACACTAACTAGACTAGGCTACCATCCTTTCTTTCTTGGACCACTGCAATGGCCATGCCTTTGCCTCTGTACAATCCATTCTCCACAGTAATCAGAATGATCTTAGTAGAACACACAACATGCCACTGTGCCTCTTTAAGCCCTACCATTGGTTTTTCACTGTAGCCAGAAGAGAATCCAAAATTCTCACCAAGTTTTAGGTGAAGAGTTGCCAGATAAAAAGCAAGACTCTCAGTTAAATTTGAATTTCAGGAAATAGTATTTTTTAGTATAAGTATATCCCAAATATTGCATGATATACTAAAAATGACTTATTGCTTATGCCAAATTCAAATTATCTGAGTGTCTATTTATTTAGTAGAAACTGGTAGCCCTCCCAAACAGGGCCTCTGAGATGAAGCTCTTTTCACCATGTATCACTATTCTTCCAATCCACAGAACTTTCACCCACATTTCTTGCTTTCTCTGTCTTTAGAATTTGTTCTTGCTATTCTCTCTGCATAGAGGTTCTCTAGAATCTCTTCTAAAAGGGTATTAACTCTACTCATGAGGTCTCTACCCTCATGACCCAATCACCTCCCCAAAGTCTTACCTCCAAATACCATCACGTTGGGGGATTAGGTTTCAACATATAAATTTTGGGGGTAGGGATACAAACATTCAGTCTATGGCACTGACGTATAGCAAAATTCAACCACTACAGTGTACGATTCCGTGAGTTTTGACAAATGTGTAAGTCATGTAACCAGCAACACAGTCAAGATATAGAACAGTTCTTTTACCTCCACAAAATTCCCTTGACTTCCCTGCCCCTTTGGAGTCAACCACTGACCTCATTCTCAACCCCTGCAATCACTGACCCCTTGTTTATCCCTCTAGCCTTGCCTTTTCTGAAATGTCATCATAATGAAATCATGCAGAATATAGCCTTTGTCCATTTTCATAATGTCTTTGAGATTCATCCATGTTGTTGCAGATATAGTACTTAGTTCCTTTTGTTGCTGAATAATATTCCACTGTATGGACATACCACAGCTTATTTATCTATTCATCAGTTGAAGAAAATTTGGGATTAATTCCAATTTTATGAATGCAGTGACTGTGAATAAAGCAAATGGATACAACAAATGTTTATTTGTATATAGGTTTTTGTGTAAGTCTCTGCTTTTATTTCTCTAAAGTAAACACCTAGGAGTGCGTTTGCTGGGTTACAAGGTTAGTTTATGTTTAACTTCATAAGAAACTGCCAAAGTATTTTACAAAGTGATTGTGCCATTTTGCATTCCCATCAGCAATATATGAGAGTTCCAGTTAGTCTATATCCTCCTCAGCAGTACTGTCAGTTTTTAAAAAAGGTAGTATATCTCACTGTGCTTTTAATTTTCATTTCACTAATAACTCATGGTCTTTTCAACCTTAGCATTTTTTCATGTACTTATTTTCCATTATGTATCTTCTATGACATACTATCCAAATCTTTTGTCCATTTTTAAAAATGGATTACTTGTTTCCTTATGGTTAGGTTTTGAGAGTTCTTTCTATATTCTGGGTATAAATTCTTTATCAGATACAAGGTTTGTAAACACTTTCTCCCTGTCTGCAGCTTATTTTTTCATTTCCTTAGCTGCTGATCATTGAATCTTAGTTATATTCCTCCCTATTACTCTCAACTGCAGGAATGTCTTATTATCTCTAAACCACATATAAATTCCTGAAATGATCTTATTTATTTCAGGCCACTGCTCAGTGGAATGCAAATGCTACAGGCACAGGGGGCTTGTCTATTTTCAGTTCAGTTCAATCACTCAGTCGTGTCCGACTCTTTGCGACCCCATGAATCACAGCACACCAGGCCTTCCTGTCCATCACCAACTCCCAGAGTTCACTCAAACTCATGTCCATCGAGTCGGTGATGCCATCCAGCCATCTCATCCTCTGTCATCCCCTTCTCCGCCTGCCCTCAATCCCTCCCAGCATCAGGGTCTTTTCCAATGAGTCAACTCTTCACATGAGGTGGCTAAAGTATTGGAGTTTCAGCTTTAGCTGAAATCATACTCTCACAGCATCCCTTGGGTCAAGGCAGTGGGAAGGCTTATGATCTAATTCTGGCCAATTAGAAAAAGAAATCTCTTAGAAGGCATCTGGGGGAAAGTTTGTTCAGAGATGCAAGGAGACTGTACTCATTAAAGGTCCTTCTCTTTCTTTGCTGCCTTAGCTACATGGTGCTTCCTACCCTTAAATGTGGTTGAGATGCTTGGAGTTGTAGCTGCCATATTGGATAATAAATGTGACAAGTCCAAAGATGTAGGATTATTAAAGAGGACAGAAGGAACCTAGTCCTTGATGATATTATTGAAATATTGAATCAACTTAGGAACAGCCAGCTTCAGACTTCTTGCTAAGAAATTAAGTCGCATGATTTAAGTCACTGTCACTTCCGTTTTCTGCTTCTTATATATGAACACATTTTTACCTGGTACATCTTCCAGCCTTCACAACTGCAAATATCTTTCTCTCCTTTCGGCTCATGAATCCTTCTGAATTTCTCTGTAGTTTTGTTTTAGGGTTTGGTTAACTTTCGTATATTTAAAAAGTTTATAAATACATCTTATTTCCCTTACAAGACCTCAAGTTATTAAGGCTAGGAATTCTAATTCATCAGGATATTCCATACACCCTCTGGTAGGGTACCTGACACAAGGTAAATACTTAATGAAAGCATATGCATATTCTCTACCTCTGTACGTGAGTTTTGCCTACATCTTATACCTGATGCTTACAGTTTATATTGTGAGAGGAATCTTATTTAAAAGCAGCAGCACTGGACTCAGATAGAACTGGGTATGTCTTGGCTCAACCCCCTTGTTTAGCTATGTTTTTCTGGATAAACCCTGACATCTCTAAATTTTACCATGCCCCAAGTTTCAACTCTAGTATCACCTCCACATAAAGTAATCTGTATTTGTTTTCTCCAAAACTTGGAAATATTATTTTCCTCTTTAAAGTCCTCACCCTTTTCTGAAGTACAGAATTTTATTTAATTTTTAAAATATATGTGATCATTCTACATCATGTTCCTGCTACTTGATTTTTTGTTGTTGTTGTTGTTAACTTCCTGTGTTCTGAAGATCTTTTTAGTTCTACATGTATAGATCTACTTCACTGGCATAGCATTTACTAGTGTAGATTTGGCAGAATTTAATCATTCCATTATCAATGAACATTTGTGTTATTTCAAATTTCTGCACACTACATAAAATTCTACAATTAATTTCCACATTTTTTCTACCCATATTCAGGTATTCCTCTAGGGTAGATACCAAGATATAGGCTGGCTGGGCAGATGGACACATTTTGAAATTTAAGAGTCTGTACTGAACACCTCTAATTAGGTAGGAACAACTAATAGAGGATTAAAATCACTCAACTGCTCTTCCTTGATTCTACTCATCTCAGATTCTGGAACAATGGCAATAGGGGCCTTATGACTACTGAAAACAGCATGTTGTCCTGACTTGCCACCCATCACCCTCTATTCCCTGTTTGTGGGGCAGTGTGGTTGATGAGGGTAAAAGCACAGGTCTCCCAGACCAGCAAATGGCTCAGGTACATTCTGCCTGTATATCCATGGAAGTGGTGGCAGGCTTCTTTGAGCTCTTGTTCCCTTATTCACGAAACTGGATGAAAAGCATTCTAGGACAGTGAGGTAACAACAGGTAATGCTTAACCAACCTTTCCCCCTCACAACCTTCTACTCATTTCCTCCATCTTTTCTGTCATTCGCTGCCCTCAGAGGTCAATGGGAAACTCACTGTATCTGTACCCCCAAATAAGGACAGGTATGCAGTGAATGTGAACTGAAGATAGGCATTGATCCTCTACAGGGAATTTCATCTTCTGAAACTGTTTGCTTCTATACCATGAGTGGATGTGCCAAATTCATCTCCAAATCAGCTCAGCATTCTGAGCAAATTCTACCCACTTTAAGGCCCCAATTAATGACTGCTAAACAGATGAACCCGCCTACAATGCAGAAGATCCTGGTTTGATTGCTGGGTTGGGAAGATCTGCTGGAGAAGGGATGGGCTATCCACTCCAGTATTTTTGGGCTTCCCTTGTGGCTCAGCTGGTAAAGAATCTGCCTGCAATGCGGCAGACCTGGGTTCGATCCCTGGGTTAGGAAGAGCCCTTGGAGAAGGGAAAGGCTACCCACTCCAGTATTCTGGCCTGGAGAATTCCATGGACTGTATAGTTTATGGGGTCACAAAGAGTCAGACACAATTTCACTTCAAACAGATGAACTGATCCTACTTTATCGACAGCAGTTTCACAAGGAGACTGTTCTGGGGACCAGGAGTTCCCAAAATAATAAAAACAAAATTGATCCCTGCTTGCCATTTTGATGATATTATAATTGAGGTATTAGCATAGCGATCCAAGAAGGCTAACTTCTCAACAAAAGAACATTTCTGATGTCAGCACTAAGAACTGGCAGAGTGAAATTCCAAAGGATCCCATTGAACACCAACAAAGTTGTGAGAGATTGAACTAAAGTTGTGAGATATTGAACTGACTGATGGGCCTGCTGAAGGAAAGCAGACAATCCTTCAGAAATGCAAGAAGAATGGAGCAAACTGTGCCAGGTGCCACACTAAGATTAAGTAAAAGGGGTCACAATGAAGAGATGACTTCTCAGGTCTTACAACCTCATGGAAAATGCAGCTGGTCCAGGGAAACATTACATTCAGGTAGATGAAATGAACAGATCCTTCATGAAAGACATTATGACATTAAGAAAATAATCAAGCAACATTTCAGTCAGGTGAAGACTACTTGGGTAGAGGTTGAGAAATTTAGCATATTATGAAACAGTCCCTGCTGGTACTTTAATAACTTGCATATTAAAATTTATTACTTCCTCTAAAGGGAAGCTTTTTAGCATAGATGTTTAAAAACCAAGGGTAGGAAGAAAACTTTTCTTACAAACAAATAACCTCATAGTGTCCACTGGAAGTGAGCTTACAGTTTGAGAAACCACCAAAATCAATTAAAAACACTTATTTTCTTGAACATTTTTTAATAATAATAATTACTATATTACAATGATAATATTATATAGAATGTATTTACAATGTGTTATATAATTTCTATATTATACATATAACATATAATAAAGCTTATATCATATATACAATATGAAAATAACATGAAGTAATAAGAAACAAGATAATAAAATGTACTACTGTTACACTGATAATAGCTAATATTATGAAATGCTTTCTATGTGCCAGGTCCTGTTTTAACCATTAGAACAAGTAGGTGCTTGCAAGCTTACACAAGGAAACCAAAACCTAGAAAGGTTGTTAGCTTCCCCAAGGTCATGGAGTTCATAAAGAAAGAAGCTAGAATTTTAATCATGGTGATGTGGCTCCAAAATCCACATGTTTAACTGTCCTAGTATGTGAGATTCTATGATGGGCATTATTATTGTACTGTATTATTATACAAATGCCAGAGATTAACTCTTCTTGCAAGATATTAGAGTCTCCTTAGGAAGATATATACAAACACAAACAACTCCAATACTAGGCAAAATAGATAAAATACCAACTAGAAGTTCTGGTGGTAAGCAACAGAAATTAACCATCTGATTTAAGCCAAAAAAGGAAGTTCCTGAAAAATGTTAGTGGCATCACAGTCACTGGAAAGACAAATAAATGGGCAGAGACAAAGTGAGACTATCTAAGAGCAAGACATTCATCACTGAATCTTCCTTTAACCAGATAACTGTGAACAATAATGAAAGAAAAAAGCTTAAAATGTAGAAAATGTACTGAAATTATATCTTAGTTTGTTAAACACAGTATATAGTGTTAACCTCCTTGAATATGTTTTTTTTTCTTTTTTTTATTTATATAACGTTTTTATTTTTTTTAATTTTATTTTTAAACTTTACATAATTGAATATGGTTTTAAAGTTTCTTAACTGTCAAGTTTGACTGATAATAAAAATGAATTGTGATGGTCTGGTTAATTTTCACTTGAGAGTGTTATGAAGTTATATTTGAGATGTCTTATTCTCATGAAGCTGTAAGAGTTTCCTGAACTTCGGAAAGAGGCAAAGCATAGGTGAAAGGGATCATCACAGCACTTCAAAGAATTGAAGTACAGAAGGTCTTTCCGACTTTACTAAAACATCTAACAAACACCTCCCAATGTTGATAAGACATAAACAAATCTGTGCTCTCTGTAAGAATATAATTTTTTTTTCTTCTCAGAGATAATTTTGGCACTGGGACTGATGCTCATGAAAGTTTAAAAGATGATCCAGAAAGGATGATGACACTGTGTAGATGATTCTCTCCTTGACTTTGAGTGTCTGCCACTCTGACCATCACACAAATTTTATGGGCCTGCCAAGAGAACCTTCCTCCTTTTTCAAAGAGTATAAAATTAAATTCACTTCTCTTTCATTGAGCACACACAGATGGCTTATCTGCTCCAGGGTTTTGATTGTGTTTTCAAGTCCCTACTTGCACCTCTCTGAACATATTCAAAAATAATCACCAAAGTTGCAAATCCAGATTTTCAGATCAGGAAATATTCTCTGATTTATGAACTGCACATGTTGGTTGTAACCGACAAAGCCTCATCACTCATCACAGGCTGTTTTTCCCAGCTCACCTCTCTCCCTTTCTCTCTGTGCATGGCTCAGAACCCTGTTTGAGATGAGATTACAAGATAGCCTCATTAACGCTGGCACCCAGGTAGTCAGAACTGGCTCTGGTCCCTCAGATTGGCCAGTGAGCCCCAAAGCCCAGCTGTATTGATCAACATGGTGATCTTCTAAATTCTTTTGCTTAAATCCCATTCCAGGCAAACATCTGGCGTTCACTCCACTCATTGGACCTGTGCAGATATTTGCTTATCTTCTGAGAATCATTCTTTAAATTCTGGAAAAGATCCACATCCAAAATAGGAAATGAGATGGGGTTCACATGCTACAAATTGAAAATGCCTTACCTACTTCTCATACTAATCAGAATAATTCAGTTTCTTCCTTCCCTTTCTCTTCTGCTTGGCTTCACCATTATGCTTCAAAGTTTCCAAGTCAAAAGTATCACCAACTCAATTTAGAACAATCCCTGCTCCTGATAGGAAGCAAAAAGCATCCCTTTGGTCCTCTAGTGGTAGGAGGAGATGAACCTCCCAGGGAAAGAAAATCTTCTGCCTGTAATTCTCCAGTTCGAGAAAGAACAAAACTAGAACACAGGTCTTCTGACTGCATCTATGGCATATGCTCGAATTGTAAATTCAACTGTCTACTGTAGCCAGACGACTAATACAAAAAGTGAAGTCGGCCATATCTGTCTTACAAGGGCACTTGGAGCCAAGATAGCACACTGTGTGTGCTGAACATGTGTGAGTGCTAAGTTGTTTCAGTCGTGTCCGACTCTGTGTGACCCCATGGACTGCAGCCGGCCAGTCTTCTCTATCCATGGAATTTTCCAGGCAAGAACAGTGGAATGGGTTGCCATTTCCTTCTCCAACTTGCAAATAATATATACATATATATATATAAAATTTATATAAATTTACACACACATATATAGGATAAGGGGATAATATCTGAAAAAAAATCTGAAATTTATAAAGAACTCATATAACACCATAACAACAACAAACACTTCACATGATCTGATTAAAAAATGGGCAGAGAAATGAAATAGACATGTATCCAAAGAAGACATCCAAAAGGCCAACAGGTACATGAAGATGCTCAAAACTACTATTTATCACAGACATATAAATCGAAAGTACAATGAGATACTACTTCACACCTGTGAATGGCTATCATCAAAAAGATGAGTAATAACAAGTGTTGACAAAGTTGGAGAAAAGGAAACCCTTGTACATTATGGGGAATATAAATTGGTTCAACCATTACAGAAACAGTATGGCGGTTCCTCAAAAAATTAGAACTGCCATATGATCTAACAGATCTACATCTGGGTTCAAAGACCAGGGAAATGAAAACAGGATACTGAAGAGATATTTGCACCCTCCTATTTACTGCAGCATCATTCACAATAGCAAAGATATGGAAACAATGTAAGTGTATCAATTTATGTGGTTAAAAAAAATAGATGTGGTATGTATACACAGTGGAATATTATTCAGTCACAAAAAGACAGAAATCCTGCCATTTGTAAGAGCATGGATGGACCTTGAAGACATGTTAGATAAGTCAGAAAGTAAAAGATAAATATTGTTTGATCTCAAGCATATATGGAATCTAAATAAGTTGAACTCCCCCAAATAAAGCAGAATGGTGGCTGTGGGGGGTTGGGAGTGGGAAATTGGGGACATGTTATTTAAGGGCACAACTTGCAATTCATACCTTTTGTGTTTGCCATATGGAAATTTAGGCTTCTGTTAAAAAAAAGCAGAAATCCAGTGGGTTTTTTTTTTTTGGTGAAGCTGGTGACTCAACCTAATTACAACCCTGCCTAGGGCCACATAATTCAAGTCAAAAAGAACAAGACTATAGACTGGAGTTAATTATTACTGCATTTTTCTTTCGGTTGCTGGGATGCTCATCTTCCATTCAGCTTTCTTCCTATGGAGAAGCTAGCTTTAGGGTTACAGTCTAAAACTTGAAGTCATTATTAGGTGTATATTTATTTATTTATTTTATCTTTTTTTTAATTTTATTTTTAAACTTTACATAATTGTATTAGTTTTGCCAAATATCAAAATGAATCCACCACAGGTATACATGTGTAGGTGTATATTTAATTTAAGTCAGTGACTAGTCATGAGCCTCTGCTGGGATAAGGCATTGTGTTAAGCAGGCAGGGCTGTAGACATGAGCAAGTCATAATGCCCATCTTTCCTCCTGTCTCACAAGTGATAACAAGGCAAATAAAAGGAACATCAGGGCAGATAGACAGGTAGGCTGTTAAGAAAGGGACAGAGCTAGCATAAAATGTACATGAACAGAAGAAAGGCCTCAGGCTATTCACTTTGGAAAGATTTCATTAAGAAGGTGACACTTTTGAAAGACAATGCATAGGCATGGTTTCAGTAAACTTAAAGAAAGAGAATTAAAGAAAAAGGGAATAGCATAACTAGAGTGTAGACTGGAGAAAGTTTTCGGTTTGGCTGGAGAAGAACATGCTTTCAGAAGCTGGAGCTATCAGTTCAGTACAGTCACTCAGTCGTGTCTGACTCTTTGCGACCCCATGGACTGCAGCACACCAGGCCTCCCTGTCCATCACCAACTCCTGAAGTTTACTCAAACTCATGTCCATTGAGTTGGTGATGCCATCCAACCATTTCATCCTCTGTCATCCCCTTCTCCTCCCACCTTCAATCTTCCCAGCATCAGGGCCTTTTAAATTGAGTCAGTTCTTCACATCAGGTGGCCAAAGAATTGAAGTTTCAGCTTCAGAATCAGTCCTTCCAATGAATATTTAGGACTAATTTCCTTTAGGATGGACTGGTTGGATCTCTTTGCTGTCCAAGGGACTCTCAAGTCTTCTCCAACACCACAGTACAACAGCATCAATTCTTCAGCACTCAGCTTTCTTTATAGTCCAACTCCCGCATGTATACATGACTACTGGAAAAACCATAGCCTTGACTAGATGGACTTTTGTTGGCAAAGTAATGTCTCTGCTTTTTAATATGCTGCCTAGGTTGGTCATAACTTTTCTTTCAAGGAGCAAGCATCTTTTAATTTCATGGCTGTAGTCACCATCTGCAGTGATTTTGGAGCCCCCCCAAAAAAAGTCTGACACTGTTTCCCAATCTATTTGCCATGAAGTGATGGGACCAGATGCCATGATCTTCGTTTTCTGAATGTTGAGCTTTAAGCCACCTTTTTCACTCTCCTCTTTCACTTTCATCAAGAGGCTGTTTAGTTCTTCTTCGCTTTGTGCCATAAGGGTGGTGTCATCTGCATATCTGAGGTTATTGATATTTCTCCTGGCAATCTTGATTCCAGCTTGTGCTTCCTCAAGCCCAGCATTTCTCATGATGTACTCTGCATATAAGTTAAATAAACAGGGTGACAATATACAGCCTTGACATACTCCTTTCCCTATTTGGAACCAGTCTGTTCCATGTCCAGTTCTAACTGCTGCTTCCTGACCTGCATGCAGATTTCTCAAGAGGCAGGTCAGGTGGTCTGGTATTACCATCTCTTTCAGAATTTTCCACAGTTTATTGTTATCCACACAGTCAAAGGCTTTGGCATAGTCAATAAAGTAGAAGTAAATGTTTTTCTGGAACTCTCCTGCTTTTTCAATGATCCAAAGGATGTTGGCAATTTGATCTCTGGTTCCTCTGCCTTTTCTAAAACCAGCTTGAACATCTGGAAGTTCACAGTTCACGAATTGCTGAAGCCTGGCTTGGAGAATTTTGAGCATTACTTTACTAGCGCATGAGATGAGTACAATTGTGTGGTAGTTTGAGCATTCCTTGGCATTGCCTTTCTTTGGGATTGGAATGACAACTGACCTTTTCCAGTCCTGTGGCCACTGCTGAGTTTTCCAAATTTGGTAGCATGTAGAATGCAGCACTTTCACAGCATCATCATTTAGGATTTGAAATAGCTCAACTAGAATTCTATCACCTCCACTAGCTTTGTTCATAGTGATGCTTTCTAAGGCCCACTTGACTTCATATTCCAGGATGTCTGGCTTTAGGTGAGTGATCACACAATTGTGATTATCTGGGTTGTGAAGATCTTTTTTGTACAGTTCTTCTGTGTATTCTTGCCACCTCTTCTTAATATCTTCTGCTTCTGTTAGCTTCTGCATAGCATTTCTGTCCTTTATTGAGGCCATCTTTGCATGAAATGTTCCCTGGGGATCTCTCATTTTCTTGAAGAGATCTCTAGTCTTTCCCATTCTATTGTTTTCCTCTATTTTGCATTGATCACTGAGGAAGGCTTTCTTATCTCTCCTTGCTCTTCTTTGGAACTGTGCACTCCATGGGTATATCTTTCCTTTTCTCCTTTGCTTTTTGCTTCTCTTCTTTTCACAGCTATTTGTAAGGCCTCCTCAGACAGCCATTTTGCTTTTTGGATTTCTTTTTTGGGGATGGTCTTACTCCCTGTCTCCTGTACAATGTCAGGAACTTCTGTCCATAGTTCATCAGGCGCTCTGTCTATCAGATCTAGTCCCTTAAATCTATTTCTCACGTCCACTATATAATTTTTAGAGATTTGATTTAGGTCGTACCTGAATGGTATAGTGGTTTTCCCTACTTTCTTCAATTTAAGTCTGGATTTGGCAATAAGGAGTTCACGATCTGAGCCAACGTCAGCTCCTGGTCTTTGTTTTTGCTAACTGTATAGAGCTTCTCCATCTTTGGCTGCAAAGAATATAATCAATCTGATTTTGGTGTTGACCATCTGGTGATGTCCATGTATAGAGTCTTCTCTTGTGTTATTGGAAGAGGGTGTTTGCTATGACCAGTGTGTTCTCTTGGCATAACTATTAGTATGGCATAACTTTGCCCTGCTTCAGTTTGTATTCCAAGGCCAAATTTGCCTGTTACTCCAGGTATTTCTTGACTTCTTACTTTTCCATTGCAGTCCCCTATAATGAAAAGGAAATCTTTTTTGGGTGCTATTCTAGAAGATCTTGTAGATCTTCATAGAACCATTCAACTTCCATTTCTTCAGCATTACTGCTCAGGGCTTCAACTTGGATTACTGTGATATTAAATGGTTTGCCTTGGAAATGAACAGAGATCATTCTGTTGTTTTTGAGATTGCATCCAAGTACTGCATTTTGGACTCTCTTATTGACTATGACTATGATGGCCACTCCATTTCTTCTAAGGAATTATTGCCCTCAGTAGTAGATATAATGGTCATCTGAGTTAAATTCACCCATTCCAATCCATTTTAGTTGTCCATGTTCACTCTTGCCATCTCCTGTTTGAGCACTTCCAATTTGCCTACATTCGTGGACGTAACATTCCAGGTTCCTTGGAAAAGGAGGTCAGGGACCAGGCAAAGTAAGATTAGAATAACAGCACACTCTCATGATACATCTAGATCCCTTTCATCAGTTCACATTTTCTACATCCAAAGCCCTCACTGATAGTTTCTCAACTGTTCCACTTGGTAGCACAGCTTCTTTAGCTCTGGGAAAACTGAGTCAGAGAGGTTAGCTAGTTTTCTCAAGGTTACAAAGAAAATTACAGAGAAAGGTAGGATCAGTACACGCATCATCTAAGTTAGGGGCTGGCCAACTGTTTGTTAAGAGCTGGATAGCAAATATTCTTAGCTTTGTGGGTCAAACTGTCTCTGTTGCAGCTGCTTACCTTTGCCACTGATAGATGAAAACTGCCACAGACAATCTGTGACTGAATGGGCGTGGCTCTGTTTCAAGAAACTGTTACTTTATAAAACAGGCAGCAGGCTGGATTTGGCCATGGCTGAGAATCCCAGGGACAGAGGAGCCTAGTGGGCTGCCGTCTATGGGGTCGCACAGAGTCGGACCCGACTGTAGTGACTTAGCAGCAGCAGCAGCAGTTTGCTGACAGCTGGCCTAAATTTTTTCATAACCTGGTTTCAAAGGTGCTTCGGGAACTTGTCGACTTTGTTCACTGTCGTATTCCTTAGCCTAAAAATGGGTCTGAAATATATAACAGGGGCTTAGTTTATGTTTCTTGACTGAAAAAGTCATGTTCCTTAAATTTAATAGATACACCAACAACCTATTTTAATATATGTGCCTGGATGTTATCCTTTTTATCTTCCCTTTCTAGTCATGTTCAATTGCATCAAATCCTATTGATGCTACTTTTACAATATCCTGCTCCATCTTCTGTTGCCATTACCATCTCTTGCCGAACTATTTGAGCAAACTCAGTCTTCAGGGATCTTCCCAACCCAGGGATTGAACTTAGGTCTCCTGCATTTCAGCCAGATTCTTTACCATCTGAGCCACCAGGGAAGCCTAAGTCTCCACTCATAACTCCTCCTGATACCATCTAATTCAACCTCAACAAAAAAATCACATCTGAACAGCATTTAGGCCCTGCCTAAAATTCAATGAATACTATAAATAATGCTGCTGTGAACACTGGGGTGCATGTATCTTTTCAAATTAGTGTTTTTGTTTTCTTTGAATATATACCCAGGATTGAAACTGGTGGATCATTAGGTAGTTCTATTTTTAGCTTTTTGAGAAATCTCCATACTGTTTTTCATAGTAGTTGCACCAATTAACATTCCCACCAATAGTGTACGGGTGTTACCTTTTCTCCACATCCTTGCCAAAATTAGTTATTTGTATTCTTTTTGATAGTAGCCACTCTGACAGGTGTGAGGTGAAACCTCATTGTGGTTCTGACTTGCATTTCTATGATGATTAGCAATGTGGAGTATCTTTACAGGCCTGAAAAGTCCTGTTTCATTGCCTTTTGATACTGAATTATATCAGCTATTTATGTTATTTTGGATATTAATCCCTTACCGATCATATAATTTCCAAATATTTTCTCCCCTTCAGTAGGCTGTCTTTTGTGTTGATGATCTCCTTTGCCATGCAAAAGCTTTTACATTTAATTAGGTCTCATCTGCTTATTTTTGCTTTTATTTCTTTGTTTTAGGAGACAGATCAAACACAATATTGCTATGATTTATGTCAAAGACTGTTCAGCCTGTGCTGTCTTCTAGAAATTTTATGGCTTCAAATCTTGCATTTAGGTCTTTAAGCCATCTTGAGTTTATTTTTCTATATGGTGTTAGGAAATGCTCTAATCTCAATGGAAAACACTAATTTGAAAAGATACACACACCCCAATGTTCACAGCAGCATTATTTAAAATATCCAACACATGGAAGCAACCTAAGAGCCAATCAACAGATGAATGAATGAAGAAGACATCTTCACACACACACATATACACACACACAGTGGAATATTACTCAGTCATAAAAAAATAATGAAATTCTGCTATTTTCAACAATGTGGATAGACCTAGAGAGTATTATGCTTAGTGAAATGAGTCAGAGAAATATAATTATTCTGTTAACATTTTTGTGAAATCTAAAAAAATAAACAAATGCACATAATAAAACAGAAACAGCCTCACAGATACAGAGAACAAACCAGTGGCTACCAGTGGACAGAGGGAAGGGGGAGGGGCATCATGGGGGTAGGAATTGAGAGAGACAAACTACTATGTATAAAATACATAGGCAACAAGGATGCATTGAGTAGCACAGGAAAATACAGCTATTATTTTGTAATAATTTTAAATGGAGCACAATCTATAAAAATATCAAACAGTCACTATGTTGTAAGTCTGAAACATAACATTGTAAATCAACTATATTTCAACTTTAAAAAAGTAACTTTGAAATAACACAATGGAATTCCACCTCATTTTGAATTAAACTAAACTGATAGTCTGAAGGGTACACTCCTAGTCCAGAAGCTCCTGACAACCCTTGGACTTTAGCTGTGACAGCCCCTCTACCCACTACTACTCCACACACTGTGCTCTCTTCTCAGATGACTTGGGGCTCTCTTCTGCAACAGGGCCTTTGCACAAGCTCCCTCCTTTCCATTCCCTTTCTTCCATTTGTCTAGTTCAATGTTCTTTCATTCTTCAAAGGTCAGCTTCCTGGTTTGCTACACTAGGTTAGATAATCAGCCTTCTCTCACATGACAACCTCATAGTTCTTTTTACATTTGCAATCAAGTAAAGATTATTTAACTTCTATGCAGAGTACATCATGAGAAACATTGGGCTGGAGGAAGCACAAGCTGGAATCAAGATTGCTGGGAGAGATATTAATAATGTCAGATATGCAGATGACACCACCCTTATGGCAGAAAGTGAAGAAGGACTAAAAAGCCTCTTGATGAAAGTGAAAGGGGAGAGTGAAAAAGTTGGCTTAAAGTTCAACATTCAGAAAACCGAGATCATGGCATCCGGTCCCATCACTTCATGGCAAATAGATGGGAAACAGTGGACACAGTGGCTGACTTTATTTTTCTGGGCTCCAAAATCACTGCAGATGGTGACTGCAGCCATGAAATTAAAAGATGCTTGCTCCTTGGAAGAAAAGTTATGACCAACCTAGACAGCATGTTAAAAAGCAGAGACATTACTTTGCCAACAAAGGTCTGTCTAGTCAAAGCTATGGTTTTTCCAGTGGTCATGTATGGATGTGAGAGTTGGACTATAAAGAAGGCTGAGCACTGAAGAATTGATACTTTTGAACTGTGGTGTTGGGGAAGACTCTTGAGAGTCCCTTGGACTTCTAGGAGATCCAACCGGTCCATCCTTAAGGAGATCAGTCCTGAGTGTTCATTGGAGGGACTGATGCTGAAACTGAAACTCCAATACTTTGGCCACCTGATGTGAAGAGCTAACTCATTTGAAAAGACCCTGATGCTGGGAAAGATTGAGGGCAGGAGGAAAAAGGGAAGACAGAGGATGAGATGGTTGGCTGGCATCACTGACTTGATGGATATGGGTTTGGGTGGACTCCGGAAGTTGGTGATGGACAGGGAGGCCTGGCGTGCTGTGGTTCATGGGGTCGCAAAGAGTCGGACATGACTGAGCAACTGAACTGAACTGAACTGAATGATTATTGTTTAATGCCTGTCTTCCTGCTTCTTTTGCTCACCACTGTATATCCTAATACCCAGCACAGTGTCTTTCATAAAGTAAGTACTCATAAGTAGTTGTTGGATGAATGTATTAACAACACAGAATCAATTTTGGAAATGACCTTAGAAGTTTATCTAGTTGAATCTTCTGATAGATGCAACATTCTCAACAATTTTAGTGAACTTATATGGTGCTGATCTTTTTACTTGGTTTCTGGAATCTGAAGCAGCCCTATTTTATTGATTTGCTACACTGCAGCAGGTACCTTAGTGAAAAATGCTAATCACAATCTTCAAAAGTGTTAACGCTTGCAGCAACTGTGCGTATCTCCCCTAGAGCTGGTAAGCTACCCCTTCCATTTCCACTTTTCATGATTTTCCAATTTTTTTTCTGTAATTATTAGGTATCACTCTTATGGCAAGTTAAAGTTCTATAACATTATCTTGAATTTACATGTTACCTTTCCCTCCAAACACAGTGGTGCTTATTAAAATGAAGTATTTCATGTTTAGTTGTGAAATAGCTTAAATATTAAAAAAAAAAAAGAAGAATGAAAAATAAAACTGCATCAGCAACTCAGGCCTGGTGCTTTACAACTATCTGGCCTTTGGCTTATCCTTAAGGAATAAAGGAGTAGAAGTTATTATATTCAATTCCATTTTCCAATGGATTAATAAGCAAAGGGCTTAGATGACTCTTCTGTGATGATACAACTAGAAAAGAGAAGGAACTGAGATTCAAGTACCCATAGATGGTCTCACCTTGATTTTTCTCAGATTCTGTGACATACACAGAGTAGTCTAATCTTCCATTTAGAATATTGCTGAAAAGTAGTGAAAAATAAAAGTCCTCTTGAGGGCATAATATAAACTGACCTTTGTATTATGGAGAACAAACTCTTCTCTTGAGGTTGTACGAATCCTCAAATTCAATGATTCTTTGGGAAAAACCACTAAGGCCTCCATCCTAAGACTGGAAAACCTAAAAGAGAAGCAAAGCACATGGCTTCCTCCGGATATTCATGTCAAGCCTGCATTTCAAGTAGGTAACTCATAAGCAGGCTCTTTAGACTTATGCTGCTTCCTCGGTGCTTCAGATCAGATCAGATCAGTCGCTCAGTCATGTCCGACTCTTTGCGACCCCATGAATCACAGCACGCCAGGCCTCCCTGTCCATCACCAACTCCCGGAGTTCACTCAGACTCACATCCACCGAGTCAGTGATGCCATCCAGCCATCTCATCCTCTGTCGTCCCCTTCTCCTCCTGCCCCCAATCCCTCCCAGCATCAGAGTCTTTTCCAATGAGTCAACACTTAGCATGAGGTGGCCAAAGTACTGGAGTTTCAGCTTTAGCATCATTCCTTCCAAAGAAATCCCAGGGCTGATCTCCTTCAGAATGGACTGGTTGGATCTCCTTGCAGTCCAAGGGACTCTCAAGAGTCTTCTCCAACACCACAGTTCAAAACCATCAATTCTTTGGTGCTCAGCCTTCTTCACAGTCCAACTCTTACATCCATACATGACCACAGGAAAAACCATAGCCTTGACTAGACGGACCTTTGTTGGCAAAGTAATGTCTCTGCTTTTGAATATGCTATCTAGGTTGGTCATAACTTTCCTTCCAAGGAGTAAGCATCTTTTAATTTCATGGCCGCAGTCAGCATCTGCAGTGATCTTGGAGCCCCAAAAAATAACGTCTGACACTGTTTCCACTGTTTCCCCATCTATTTCCCATGAAGTGATGGGACCAGATGCCATGATCTTCGTTTTCTCAATGTTGAGCTTTAAGCCAACTTTGCACTCTCCACTTTCACGTTCATCAAGAGGCTTTTTAGTTCCTCTTCACTTTCTGCCATAAGGGTGGTGTCATCTGCATATCTGAGGTTATTGATATTTCTCCCAGCAATCTTGATTCCAGCTTGTGTTTCTTCCAGTCCAGTGTTTCTCATGATGTACTCTGCATATAAGTTAAATAAACAGGGTGACAATATACAGCCTTGACGTACTCCTTTTCCTATTTGGAACCAGTCTGTTGTTCCATGTCCAGTTCTAACTGTTGCTTCCTGACCTGCATACAAATTTCTCAAGAGGCAGGTCAGGTGGTCTGGTATTCCCATCTCTTTCAGAATTTTCCACAGTTTATTGTGATCCACACAGTCAAAGGCTTTGGCATAGTCAATAAAGCAGAAATAGATGCTTTTCTAGAACTCTCTTGCTTTTTCCATGGTCCAGCGGATGTTGGCAATTTGATCTCTGGTTCCTCTGCCTTTTCTAAAACCAGCTTGAACATCAGGAAGTTCACGGTTCCCATATTGCTGAAGCGTGGCTTGGAGAATTTTGAGCATTACTTTACTAGCGTGTGAGATGAGTGCAATTGTGTGGTAGTTTGAGCATTCTTTGGCATTGCCTTTCTTTGGGATTGGAATGACAACTGACCTTTTCCAGTCCTGTGGCCACTGCTGAGTTTTCCAAATTTGGTGGCATGTAGAATGCAGCACTTTCACAGCATTATCTTTCAGGATTTGGAATAGCTCAACTGGAATTCCATCACCTCCTCGGTGCTTAGGTATATAGAAAAGAAATTTTCTCTCTGAGATTTTGAATTCCAGGTATTAATATTCCCTCAAATGAATTAAAGGACAAAAGGAATACTCTTCATGGGCAATCTAGTCTCTCTCTCTGTTTTTCAAGAGCTGAGGGTCAGTTTCTGAGATGCCTGTCTGGGTATCTTTATCTGGTTTGAGGTGCTAAGTTAAGACAACCTCTAAGAGTGTAAGAGAAATTTGTTGAGAAGTGGTAAGAGCAGCTCATTTGACCTGTACAGTTCCCTCCAGTGAGGATGTATTAACTCCAGCTAAACACATTAGTGCCACCTATTGGAAAAATATATTTTAATAAAAATAAAGTTGCAGGCTTATCTGCACTACTGGAAAATCTTTACCTGGATGGCAATTTCCCCTGCCAAAGAAAAACAAAGTGAAGCCAGCTCACTGAAGGAATGGTAGGTGAGCTCTAGGTATTTGTTTTTTTGGGGGGGAAAAAAAAGCTTTTGTTTTTCAACTGGATGCAAAAAAAAAAAAAAAAAAAAAAAGTGAAATAATAATGCAATATGAAACCAACACTGTATTTTGAGAAAGAGCTTTGCTACAAATTGTTCCACGGCCATCTCTAATGGGGGCTGAGTTTCCTAGGGCGTGACCAGAGCAGGCTCTTCTCACAAACTGGGAGCTTTCCTTCCTGAGCCCTGTTATAGAAGGAGCCAGAAATCTGGAGAAGAGTCTGGAATGATCACTGGAGATTTGATCTACCTTTTCAAAGAAAAGAAAAAGTCCTATCCCCCCTTCCCTCTTATTAATTAAGAACAGAAATTATTTGGTTATGAATTACAAAATGGCCTTTCTCACCCTCCTCCCCAATTCCCCTCCCACCGAAGTACTTTAAACACAGCACTGTAAAGTCTGTACAAACATCCTTTCTGGGGGAAAATGGTACAGAGAAGGTGAACAAGAAAGAGGACAGTATGTATCATCTGTTGAGTGTAAATTCAAAGAAGAAGAGGATAAAGGGAAGAGGGAGTGGGGAGAGGAAGGAGGAGGAGAAATAATTCTGGCAAAGGGCACAAACATTTTCCTGAAATAAATCAAAAACAAAACAAACCACAAAACCGAAAATCTATTAATGGATGTTTAAGAAATACAGGATAGGGAGAAAGGATATTGCTTTCTGGTCTATGTTTCTGTACTTAAAACTTTTTCTGATCAGTTGGACCTAATTATTTGTTTTAAAATCAAGAAAAAAAAATGGCATGGCAAAGCTAATCTATGTCATGAGAAGTCCAGATCAGGTTTGTCCTTGGAGGTAGACAGTGCCCTAAAAGCAGAAAAGGAAATGCGGGGAGGCTGAAGATGTTTTCTCTTGAGCTGGGGAGCTGGTGCTAGTAACAAACATGTGTTCAGCCTGTGAAGATTCACCAAGCTGTCTATTTCTGTTTTGTATACTTTGCTGCATGTGTGTTCAGCTGGAGTAAAAGTTTCAAGAATGATGTCAAGAGAAATCCTTGGGTAGTAAGATTATAGACCATTTGTTTTCTTTCTATTTCTTTGTATTTAAAAAATGAACTGATACATGTTATAAAAACCAACGAAAATCAACTCAGTTTTGAAATTTCGTTTCCCAAATATATGTTTCAAATACATCTGCTTACACACTGTTACGGTCAACAGGAGTTAGAAAGAACTCTACATCACCCATGCTCAGAGTTTCCTCCACACAAGGAGGAGCGGGGATCTCCTCTGTGGCCTTGCTGCTTCAGCCTGGTCTCCAGTGTCTTGGCTGGCAGACATGGTAGGGCCCCCATTCCACAGGTCCAGGTTGTCAATGACCAGTGCCAAAGCGCCTGTGTTCTTTCATGAGAGGCTGTTGAGCAGCCGGGAGGCCCAGCATCCACACTCTGAATCAGGCCAACTCCTCCCTCCCTCCCTGGCAAGGGCACCTCAGTCGCTCCATCTGCAGGAATCCACCAGTTCAGATTACCTGTTTACTAGCAAACATTTGATGGGCTTGCAGATGTTGAGGCAGATAAGTTTTCAAATGATTGCGCCTGCCATGTCCTTTATTTGGAAGAGCCACTGTTTAAGCCTGCAGCTGGCAAACAGTGTACTGTATTTTCTATGAGCTTCTGATAAGGATGGGGAACGCTGAAGACCCAGGTAGGGTTACAAGAGAGCTGTGTGCCTGACAAACGTCATACCCCCACCCGATGTTTTACGTTCAGGGTATTACCGATTGTGCTAACTGTACAGGTCAGAACTTTAATCTTGTTCCACTCAGATGGCAGATAAAAGTCCGAGTGAAACCAGTAAAGGGCTTTTTCTGTCATTCCCAAAGAAAGGAGTCTTAGAGGCTGAATGCTTTGCTTTTGTACTTTTCCACTAGGTTATCATTTTCTTGTAAAAAGCATATGATTTAATTGTCACATGTGTTCTTACGAATGGCAACAGGCATTCCAAAGTAGATTTATAGATTTACTTATCTTAAGACTTGGGATGGCCTATATGGGAAAAGTATCTATAAAAAAAGAGTTGATACTGCCTGAATAGAAGTCCTCTATTAATCTAGAACACTAGAAGAAAAATAGAAAAGTCTCTCAAAAGCCTTCTAAGAGAACAGAACTGGAGTCTGAATATTTGCAGTGTGGAACTCCTGCCCTGTCTTACCATGTGAGTGAAAGAAGTTGTTTCCTTTGCAATTTCCTGTCGCAAGATATGGGAGAGAAAATAGTTTCATTGGTATCACTCAATTTAGTAACATCTAGATGTCGCCACTGACCTCATAGTCTTCAATAGTGTCATTTGTAGGTAAAAGTTCCAGTGTATTGTTTTCTTGACCTTCTGTTTTAAAGGTCAAACTTTACATATTTAAGTGTGAGTTTAGGGTGGTGGTTTCCAGGTTTCCTCAGATTGATACTGTTGGCAGAATCCCATATTACCTTGCAGAATAGGGTCCTCACCCCCCCCCCCCACCCCCCCCACCCCCCCAGCCCCGGTGCAGTGGTAATGATTGAAAGAAATCTTCAGAACATAAAACATAAAGACAGCAGCCAAACACTGTCAAACTGGAATTGGCCACCGTGGAAATATCAGTCACCCAGTTTTTCGTTGATTCAGAGACATTTGTTCTAGTGGGGGCCGGGTGGTGGTCAGAGGGTTGGGGGAAGCAGGAGACTGAAGTGAGCCTCCTCAGGCAGAGGCTTTCCCTTTTGCCACCTTCAGGATTTTTTGTTAACTGTTGTGTCCAGATAGTTGTTGTGTTTTAAAATATAAAGAAAGAAGACTGAAATTGTAAATACTTTGTAAACATAATCATTTGTACTTGAATAGTAGGGTTTTAAAGGGCACTGATATCCCACCAAACAAAAGGTATAATAAATTGACCTTTAAAAAAAAAAAAAAAAAAGAGTTGATACAAATATATATATGTGTGTGTGTGTGTGTATTTGTATAACTGATTCATTTTGTGATATACCTGAAACTAATAGTGTAAATCAACTACACTACAATTAAAACAGAAAAACAAAAATAAACAAACAAAAATCTTGGAGAAGGGTAAAAAAAATCTAGAAAAGAAAAATGATCTATTTCCTAATATTATTTCCTAATTTTCACTACATGGAGAATGGACTTTGTTTGAATCATAAAAAGGAGTTAGTAGTAGTAGCTGTAACTGGTAATTTCAGCAGCTGTCATTTCTCAAATACCTACTATGTGCCATGCATTGAAGTCCAATGTTAACACACACTACGGCATTTCATTTTTATCACATACCACTCTTAACTATGTGAGAGAGGAAATCCTGAGACATTTGAAAACCTGTACCACAGTACACAGATGGGATGTAAGCTGTGGAGGTGGGGCCTGACCACAGATCTTTGTTATTCTGAATGCCTTTCTTTCCTGCTTTCTTTCTTCTTCTGTTACACTGATGTATTATTATTGCCTTTGTCACTCTTGGAAGATTCAGAGCTAAACAATTTGGGGCCATCAACTGGCTTCTTAGGTTCATATTTGAGGGAAACATTGGAACTGACTCCTTCACAACCAACTCTAGCAGGCTGGCAGCTTAGGAGATGAGCTCGTTTCTTTGGAAGAGTCTTGGAAGGTTTCTGAGACTGGTTATGTCATTCCAGTTCTTCTGGGCAGAAAGAGAATGAAGAATAGGTTCTAATAAAGTTAAGTCTGGCTGTCTTCGTGGTGATGGTGATTTTATGGAATATAGCTCTCTTGGGTGAGACTGCAAGAGCTGGGTCAAGCCATGTCAGAGATGCCTGGAAAACCACATGGTAAGGGAATTCCTTTTTCAGGGGTTTGGGAGGTGGTGATGAAGGTGGGAACCTACTTTATTTGCTTCTTAAAGAGCTAATCTAAAAGCATACAACCCAGGGCCAACTATTTTCTCCAATGGATTCAATTTATACATACACAAGCACTGGATATCTACAGTGAACAGAAGTGTATCTAATCTAGAAATAGTGTATTTCTAGGGTTGCGATCATTTATGATAGAGTTTGGCTATCTGAGACACCAACAAATGAAATGGAGAAATGGGAAAATAATGCTCACTCCACTTAACCAATTCTTGGGGAATGGGACATGGGGATATACATACTTTACAGTATTTTAGTCTTCGCTTGGTTTGGCATCCAACTCAGTGGCAGTACGAACTTCAAGTTCAGGGGGTAATTTGGTTCCAGAAGTTGCCAAAAGAATCCTGCTGCCCACAGAAAGATGACAGTTTTGAACAGTGGATTCCCCAGTGCAAGAGGTCAGATGAGGCAGACTTTACCAAGTTTACATAACAAAGAGCAATTCTGTTAACTAAAATGATTAATTCCCATCAGTACACATCAAACAGAACTATTACAAAACATTATTGTCTGGGTTCACATCACATAGTAAGGGTTTTTCACAAGTTCCATTTCCAATAACTCTTTTGACAAAGCCAGAACTTTTTTTTTTTGAGGGGGTGGTGGTGAGTGGACATTAATTTCCAGAGGAATCCATGAATGGGGCTGAGTAGGCTGTGCCTTAAGTGCGAGATATGTCACAGTGATGTTGTGGCAGGAAAAACACAACAGCCCTTCTGAGGAAAGGGGGCCTTCCAGGGATCGGGGATTGAGGAAAAATGTGCTGCAGTACAAAGCCTGGATTGTCCCTCTCCTCTGAGACAATGGGGTATTTAAAAGGCTCACAGCATCAGAATTCCGACTTACTCCTTTAAGGCATTCTGAAGTTTTATATCTCACAGCTGACAGTATAAGTGAGGAGAAAAGGCCTGTTTTATGAACTCTCTTGCAATGAAGGAGACAGCTGGATTTTGAAGATGCTATTCGTCTGCCAGCATGGTAACTCTTAAAAGGCCTAACAATTTAATGAGCCCATTTTCTGCTTCTTAGAAAGTAGTGACCTAGATGAGGAAAAAGCTCTAAATCTCCACACCGAAAAGTCTGGATGTGAGTACCAATCTTGCCAGTCATCTGAGTGGCCTTAAGCATGACCCCTAAACCTTCCTCATTTGTAAAGAATGAGCCCATTTCTCTGAGTTGCTGTGAAAAACAAAAGGAAAGATGTATTCAAAGACAACAGAAATTATCATTATCACTAAATACTTCTATACAGACAATGCTCGTCCTTAGAAAAAGATTTTAGGGAGGGCGCTTGCAACAGTTTAAGTTAGGACCTTTTTTCTTTGGTTAATCTCCTTCTTAGGCTATGGAATCTCTTAGCTTCCTAGTCATTTGGTTAAGTTATCAACTCCAAAGTGACTGTAATAATAGCAATAATAGTGAACCTTGGAGTAGGGAGACCCATCATTTCAAACCAGATCCTTAAATTATCCTCATTTCCAAAGCTAGAACATCACACACTGACATGCTTTCACTTTTCTTCCTCTTTGGCCAACTCAGTAGAAGAGAACTGTCAAGATCAGTGCAACTTTCTACAATAAAATGAACTGCATTGGCTGTGGCATAAGGACCTAAGACCTCAGCTGCAAAAATTAAATTCAAAAAACTGGAAGAAAAATGCCATACTAACATTTAAAAGCTGGTTTTCTTTAAATGCCAGAGTGCACACGGCCAGTTATATGACAACAGCAAAGAACACATTACATTTGGGTGCACGATATGCATGTGTGGTATGAAGTCACATTTATAGAACTTTGTGGCAGCTAAGGAGCAGACATTACAGTGGAGCAGGTGCTAACAGGGGTTCTTCATAAACTGTTTTCCTTTCTCTTTCTTCTTTGGCCAGTCATCTTCAAGAATCAAATGGAAATTCTACACCAGACCCTACACTTATTTTTGGCAGAAATGTGCCACCCTTACATGGACCATAAATGGGAAAGTTGAGTTTTTGATTTAGGATTTCTAGAATGAGTTGTGGCAGATGCCTGGGAGAGGTTCAGAACATTGTTCAATGCCCTTGTTCTTGCAGAAATGATCTTAAAGAGTCACCTTGGTCAGTATCAGAACAGAAACTATCTCAAAGGCCTGAAAAGTAGATATGCCCCTTTCTAAGAAGGTTTGCAGGCATTAAAGACGAGTCTCCTTAGAAGGTTTTGCCACCCACTCCAGTGTCAAGGCAAGTGGTATAAGAAAACATTTTGTTTGAGAAGCATCCAGAGCTCTGGGAGTAACTTGTGGCCTGACAGGTTGGTCTGGGTTCTAATAGGTGCTAGGTGCCTATGTCTACCCTGACCCAGTGTGGGAGGGTGAGCTTCCAAACCAGGTAACAGCTGGGTATGTGAACAGTGGGAGCTTGGCCATGAAGGGTCAGCTTTGTGACATGCCCCTGTATCCCCAGACTAGAATCCATCCGATACCCTCTACTGGGGCTTGATTCACCAGGTCAATGCTCTCCCTTGTGGTGATTTCTGGAGCTGTTATCAGAGAAAAAGTGGGGAGTTGGAGTAGGGGGTTAGAATACATGATCTGGAGATGAACACTGGTGACCTCTAAACTGAAGAAGGGGTTGGTGACATTACACTTATGTTCCTGTTCCAGATAGCACACATGGCCTTCTCTAATTTTCAGTTTGTGAGACAACTGTCAAACTGGCTGCTTTCAAACTCTCTTGCTTTGGAATTCTTACCTGAATTCTCCCCAGCTCACAAATATCTTTCTCGGGTCACATCTCTTGTTTGGGTGAGTGGAGGTGAAATGATCCAGAGCCTGACTGATTATGGTTGTGCTGTCTGTTCCAGGTGTCAGACCAGCTGAACAGCTTACATGTGTTTGCATGAAACCAAACTATAACCTTCCCAAACCTAACTTCTTTGTTTCATTTAATGCAAGACAGTGGAGGACAGAGGAGCCTGGCATGCTGCAGTCCATGGGGTCACAAATGGTCGGACACGACTTAGTGACTGAACAGAAAACTACAACAATCTCACTTACCAATGTATTTTTCAATGGTTTTTGTGTGTAGTTTAAAAGACTGGGCTACAGTTCTGCAAGAGGTACATATCTTATGTTTATTTAACCACAGACAGCAGCTTCCTCTGAAATGAAATCAATTATCACGTACATCATTTATGGACCAATTTCTTCCAGTAGCCATTCTGTTTGACTTTAAGCTGTGTATTTAAGCAGTATTCGTAATGTTGTTCAAAGCAGCACCAAGACCTCAGCAGATGAAAGATAAAGCATGTGTTCAGTCTATGACCTTGATTACAACATGTTTTGATGTGATAATTTGGATTTATCTTGACTCACATTTGTTTGACAACTGCCACAGATAATGTTTAAATCAGAAGAGAATCATTTACATGGGGGAAAACAACCCCTGAGTTTGAGTCAACGTGTTGGGAACCCTGGCCAAGACTACATTTTTGGAGAAATCAAACAGTAACAAGTCCCATGTAACAAACATGTAATATCAGGACTACTATATACATATATTATATAACCATTTAATAAACAATGAATATATATAAAGCCAACACCATCATTAAGCACCTACTAAGTGTAGGAGAAGTCTAAGAATCTTGGTAAACATTGCTTCTTATCCTATACACCACAATTTTTACAAGTTCCAATCTGTATTTGTTTTCCACTCATTAAACAAAGTTCTTTTACAGTGCCATGCAATCACACCTAAGTATTTGCCCTTCCCCAGGTTTAAAGCAACGTTTCAGAGACAGACTATCAAGGAATGAGGACTATACAAATGTCTCCCTGTGATAACCGGACTCAGTAGCAACCCGAGTGGCTCCAAGTCTCAAGAAAGTTTCCACTGCCTCCCAGTTTTCTCCTGCCATGTGACTGCAGGAACTTGAAGTGGCTCCAAAGACTGAGACCAAGGTGACTGTCCTGACCCTTCCAGCAAGAGTTCTTGGAGTACCTTTGTGCCAGTGTCACAGGGGCAGGGGCTTTCTGATCATTTCCTTTCCATTGCCCTCTAGGCCAGTCCCTTTATATTACAGATGGGGACATGAGGACCAGAAAGAAGTGACTTGTTCAAGGCCACTGTTAATCTATCTCTTTGCCATTACTGGTACCCCAGTCTCATGTCTCCCATTTCTAATGCTCTATTCTTTCCCTTAATCTAAATCATCTTAATCTTTCTGATTTCTGAATGAACTGTGTGTCTTCTATTACCTCTGAGCTTTTGCAGACAAGCTGTTCTATATGAAGATCCACCATCTCCCTATACATATCCGCAGGCCCACCATCTCCCTGTATAGTAGTGGACCCTTCACGTTTGACAAGTGACTGGTTGATTCCTAAGATCTTAGTGAAAACATCATTTCCTGTAGGATGCTCTTCCTGACCTTCTGAGACAGAGTTACATGTCACTGCTGTGTCTTCTCCTACCATCTATGCGTGTGTGCTAAGTCACTCTTGTCATGTTCGACGCTGTGCAATCCTCTGGGCTGTAGCCTGCCAGGCTCCTCTGTCCATGGGATTCTCCAGGCAAGAGTGGGATGCTGGAGTGGGTTGCCATTTCCTTCTCTAGGGGATCTTCTCAACCCAGGGATTGAACCCGAGTCTCTTATGTCTCCTGCATTGGCAGGAGAGTTCTTTACCACTAGCACCACCTGGAAAGCATTTCTCACCCTATACGGTTATCATCAGGATTTCCCACCAGCTGTAGGTTCAATGAAGACGAAGATGTATCATGCCATGGTTGTATCCCTGATGTCGAGTACATTTCTTGGGTCTCAGTAACTGTATTTAGAACAGATCGATGAACAAAAGAGCCAGCCTTCTCTGAAGAGTGAGGCTTGAGGGAAGAATGCTAGTGGTAAGTGGGGACCTGACTTGGGCAGGTAGAGAACTGATAGAAAAGGAGGTGCCTCCGTGAAGCCTAGATCCCAACGAGCATTTCTCTGTGATTATTCTCCTTTGAACCTTATAATATTTATTCTTTCAATTCTAATGATTTGGTATTTCTAGAGAGGCTTACAGCAAAGTCACGATTAATTGAGGAAGGTCATGCCTAAGAAGACCCCACCCACCATCGCTCTCAGGCGCTGCTGGAGAACTCTTACCAGAAGAGGCCCATCAAGGGCCTTCTCAGAGGCTGCCCTAGTATCAAGCAGGAGTTGGGCCTTTAACCTGTCAGTGTACTGGGTTAATGCCCATCTTTTATTAAAAAAAAAAATATTTCAGATGGCTGCCAAGTCTGTTTCTTACTACAACTCACTACTGTGAAACAGCTCACAGGGGAAGGGAAAGAGAGGGATATGCTTGTGCTAACATAACCCAGGTGTCCATGGGGCTCCGAGGGCAGGCAGCTGAGAGTCTTAGAGAGGCACAGACTACCTAGGGGCTTCTTGGGGCTAACTGGCTGGCACTGTAGTTCCAAGCACTCATTGAGGCAGAATCTAGTCTTAGGGTTGGAGGGGAGGTGTTTCCCACTGCTCCTGAAGCAGGTGCCTTGTTCTGGAGATCACAACATGGCTTTTAAATCTCTAGAGCAATAAGGGTCTGGACATTTTAGCATTGGCTATCCCATAATCCATGCGGGTCCTCCTCAAGGTCCAGATCCCACCTTCAAATTCCAGGGCTAAGGCAGAATCCATTGGAACATACTTAGTGCTATGGTTTGGGAAGAAACCCCTAAGCGACTTCCCATATTTCCCTCCTAGCATGTTTTCTTGCCTGTCAAAGAACATATTTGAATGAAATCACTTGCAGAGTCCATTTTAATTCTAAATTTATTTTTATCAGAGTCCCTAGTTCCTCTCTCAGATTATTTTCTATAAAATGCTAGTTGCCCCAAATAAATACAAATAGAGTAAATGAGCCAACAAAATCAAACATATAGCTACAGAGAACAGAGTAGTGGTTATAAGAGCTGAAGAGGTAAGAAGAGAGTGAAGTGGGTACAGAAGACCAAGTGTAAGGTGATGGGTGGAAATTAAATTTTTCTAGTGAGCACACTGTAGTACACATAGTCACAGAAACAAAATGATGCACACATGAAACACATATCATCATAAACTGGTTCCCTCAGTTAAAAAATTAAGAATAAATAAAATTCTAGGTCAGGTGCATGTCCAACCTGTGTGGACATGCCTAACACTTCTTAGAGAGATAGGTCCTAAAAGTCCAAACTTCTTATCTATAGAGGTCTTGTCATCATAGAGTCAACTTCCTATTTTGCAAAGCAAACGGCTCACCCTCCGGCCCTCACCTGTGTACGCAGAGAACCTCTAGCCTCTCCCAAAGTCCTGCTCACAAGCATCTGAGGGAACACTGTCACCCCCAAGGTTTGAGGCTTCAAGTACTAGATTCCACTCTCCTGAGCAGAAAAGGTGGTGAACTCCCTGCCTCTGGGACCCATGGAGAGTCTGGCTTGCTTCTCAGGGAACCAGGTTCTCATTGTCTTCAGCCACAAACAGAGTTCTCTGCAGAGCCTACACTGGGTTCTCCATCTGTCCATGTACTGATGATGTGCAAGAAGCTGGGGGAAGGAGAGAAGTTTCTCATTCATGCTGCTCCGTTAGCATTATAGAGGCCCCAAGCGAGCATTTACAACTACTCATGTGACCTGAAATTTAGGGAACATACACTTTCAGAATTTACTCACAGCCTCTCTCTCTAAGATCTGGACATGCACTCAGAGGGTTCCTCCAGGTCATCACTGAAGAAAGTCAACATGCTCTATCCTATTCATCCCTTTGCGACCAGGGTTGTGATTCAGTTGGTTGTGTCACTTTCCTTTTTGAGAGGAGTCTTCTTGGAGGAAGTTGAAACACTCAGATTCAAAGAAAATGTAGGGACTTCTTCCTGAGTTTCTCTGACAACCTCCACCATATGTGAATCCCAGGGACACAGGCACAACCAGGCTTAAGGAGGGCTTAATTGCATACAGACTCTGGAATTCTTGGTGGCTCTGTGATCATTCCTCTACTCTGGGTTGTGTTTCTTCTCTGTTCTGTTTATTCTGATGAATTCCTTATTCTGTATGGTGGTTTTCCTTTAGTGACTGATGGACCGAGAACCCTTTTCATTCATCGGGACAGAGACCTTAGAGGGGTGCCCACACACAGTATCCTATGGGTGTTTGGAGAAGATCTTGACCTTTCCCCTGCTCAATTCTGCGCCCCACCCAGAAAACACAGGGGTTTGGAATCTGTTGCATGAGTTTCAGGAGATTTACTGGTCCAAGAGTGACAGGGTGAGGAAGGGAACGGGTATGATTTTGGTGGGTCAATCTCAGAGATGCTATGTGTTGAAGAGCCTTTATGTGTGGTCATCATTGAGTTTCTGCCTAATTCATTCTTCCAGCAAGTATTCATCAAGTGCCCACTACTTGTCCTTGTGAACTACATTATTATTCTGGGCACCAAGGACAGTGGTGAATAAGATGTGCTGACAAAAACTGGAAACCCAGTGGGGTGTTGGTATGGAAAGATTTTGCTATTGGACTGCAGAGCAGTTAGATCATTTAAGAAAAAAATATTATTTTACACTGAAATGTTGAAAGACTCTCAATGTGTTGTATTTCACAACTCAGCCACTCTAGAACCACAAATATGGGGCCTTGGAAGGTATTACCCTAGGCGACCACAGATTACAGGGAGCACATTAGACAGAAATCTATGATTTATGAGATGGGCAAGATAACATTGTTTAGGAAAGGAGACTGGGAAATCACCTTTGTTGGGGATCTTAAAGAGAGAAGAGCTGTCAGTCTGGAAGCACCGAGCTGACTTCTTGTTCTGCTATGCCGGGCTATGCTGGTGATGAGGGCATGGGCTCTGAGCCTGCTTTCTGGCAGTGGAATGGGGGTCGTCCTAAGTTTCCTGCCACTGATGACCCACGGCCTGGATGGAGGTGGAGGGTAAACTCAACTAATCCAGCAGATACAGGAAATCAACAAAACCCCATAGACTGAACAGACACTTTCAAGATGGCTTATTATAAGTCCAAGTGTGCCTGTTCTGAGGAACTGCTCCAGAAGTAATAGAAGTGATTTAAAGTAAGAGGAGGGGCATGGTTAGGAGACAAATAAGGTTGAAAAATGCCTTGCTGATCAAAGTCAACCAAACTTCTTTCCCGCAGGACTACTCAGTCTTTTTAATGTGAAAATGTACTTTTTGAAGCACCGGGGTGGGGGCCAGGAGAGAAAGCCTGGAGCAATTTGCAAATATATTTGGAAAAATGGAACCTGTCCCTAGAGGCGCATCACGTGGGGCCAGTGTTCTCGGAAGACGCTCTGGCAAGTACGGCTTAGGAAGACGTTGTCATCAGGCTTGAGCTATCATTTCAATCAAAATTAAGGATGATACTTCTCTTTTTGCTTTTACTGAGATGTGCATTTTAATGTGAAGAAACATTTTCTTCAGCACTTTAATATTTTCAAAACTGCTATACTACCCATTAGAGAAAATATCTTAAGTAAAGCAAAACAAATTGAAAAAATAAATAAGATTAACTCTCCCTTAGTCTCTTGTTCATAAAAAATACATACTTTTTTCAGGATTCACTAGGGTCACAGAAAACCTTAACTATTTTTGTCTTTTGAAATATATTTACCATCTGCATTGTAGAGAATTTAAGTTAAATATCTCTATATATTTATAGCTATTTATTCTTCTATCTATTGATCAATTATACTTATACAGTCCATAAGTTAAAGTATATCATCCTAATAGTTACTATTCCAAATATCCACATCTTCACAAAGATTATATTTTATTAATATTTGTAATTCTTTCTAGGGTTATATACTTTGACTTATGAACTATAAGTCATATAGTTTACCATATTTAAACCATAATTATGATTATATTACTGAAGATCTGGTTTGGTAGCACTGTAGCAATTCAAAAATCATCTGGAAGGCTGGATTAAAATGTGATTTCCTGAGTTCCAGGCCCAGAAATCTGATTCAGAGGGTCTGGGGCAGGGCCTGGGAACCTGCATCTTTAACAAGCTCCCCAGGGAATTCAAATGCTTGGATGCTATCCTGAGAGAAATTAAAGGTTAAGAAACAGTATGGGCTATGGGAACATGTGATTGAGGCTACATGATATACTCAACTACATGTAAATGTAAAGTGGTCAATATAATTTTGAAACAATATTAAAAATATGCTACATAAAACATGTTTCTAGGCAGCTTGGGTTTTGTGATGGGCATTATGGAATAAGTGGATGTGGTGAGATAAACAATTGGACCCTATTTTTTCTATTATTCTCCTTTGATAACAGCTGATGTGTTTTGTGTGTCCCAAGTTTATTTGCTTGAGGAGAAAAAGACATGGGTCAATATTTGCTATTTCAGGAACATTTTACATTGGTTTTATGTGTTGAGTTTATGATATATAAGGTTACAAAGCATTTTCTTCCACAAACACAGTTAATAGGGCAGATTAGATTGGCCCTTCTGACAGATTAGATAGGTTTTTGTTTTAGCCTTTGATGAAATGCAGTAAGAGCACAAGAGATGCAGTTGTTTAAAAGTCATCCTAATAAAAGGATCTGGGATTAGTCCCTCTGCCAGCAGCCATGAGAAAGTGAACAAGTTGCTGGGGCATTACCAGCTACCAGTACGACTTACCCTTCTGTACCATGACAGGGAAAGAGGGGTCCCTTTTCTGTCGGAATAAGGATGGTCATTGCTGCCTCATAGGAAAAAATCACATCATCAACCAAAGCAGGAGACACCTGTGTGAAGTCTGAGACTATTCAGCACCCATAGAAAATCCTAGGTTTCCTTAAATTAAAAAAAAAAATTATGAAAGCAGCTTCATTTCACTCAGTCAGTTATACATCTTTGTTTTTCTCTCCACCTAAACTGGGATTCTTAAAAGTTTTGAGCGGTCGTGAGTTCCACTGTGTGTGTGTGTGTGTGTGTGTGTGTGTGTGTGTGTGTGTGAGTCACTTAGTCGTGTCCAACTCTTCGCGACCCCATGGACTGTAGCCCTCCAGGCTCCTCTGTCCATGGAATTCTCCAGGCAAGAATACTGGAGTGGTTGCCATTTCTCTTCCAGGGGATCGTCCTGACCCAGGGATTGAACTTGAGTCTCCTTCGTTTCTTACACTGCAGGCAGATTCTTTACTGCTAAGCCACCACGGAAGCCTCCTATGAGCTCCATTATATGATTGTATATGAACAAGTTTACATGTTTTCCTATTATTTGTCTATTTGGTTAGCGAGAGAAGAAGGACACATTATGTTTTCTGTGACTGACAGTTTCCCTGCTGTTTTGTACAAAATACAAACTCAATCCCTGCAACAGCCAGTTCTATGGATGAGAAAACTAAGGCACAGAGAGGTTAAGGAAGGTGCCCAGTGTCACACAGTTAGTAAATTGTGAAAGTGTCAGTTGCTCAGTCATGTCTGACTCTTTGCGACCCCATGGGCTGTAGCCCGCCAGACTCCTCTGTTTGTGGAATTTTCCCAGCAAGACTACTGGGGTGGGTAGCTGTTCCCTTCCCCAGGTTATCTTCCCAGTCGAGGGACTGAACCCGGTCTCCCTCATTGCAGGCAGAATCTTTACCATCTGAGCCACCAAGGAAGCCCAGTAAACTAGGAAAGCTGATGCAGATTCAGGTTGCTGGGTTCCAGAGTCATTCCTTTTAAACTGCTATTCTACACTCTCCCTTATAATATTAACAATATGCTTAGGTTCACAGGGCTTCAAAGAGACCGAACTGGATGGGTGAGAAGATAAGAATCAAGATCTAATAGGAGTGAATAAGGCTTCAGTTGACTAATTAGTAAGTACATGCCTTTAACTTTCAGCATGCCTACCCCCTCTATTTCTCCTTCAGCATACAGCCTTGATAGACTGAATGGGAAATGATAGTGGATAAAAAGAATAACAACCAAACAACAGTAACAGAAAGAGTAATGGCACTAGAGATACTAACGTGTGTTGTACACTTGCTATTCATGTACCTCCATATACACTTCACACAGAACATTTCATGTGTGATCTCCTTTAATCTTAACAAACTCATTTTCCAAGGAAGGAACTAAAGCTTAGGGGAGATGTAATGGGCTCAAAGTCAACCATTAAATGAGTAGTAGAGCCTGAATTCACCCAGGGGGAAAGACGTTTATTCTTTAAGGTGCATAGGTCCTCCTCAAATTTCTTGTTGACAGGCCCTGAATTTGTATTTAGAACACCACAGCTTGTTCTGCAGCTCACTGCTTGCTTCAGTGTGAAGTCATGGTATTTGCTAAATATTTCTAGCTTACCACATTCTGAGCACGTGCGAAGATGTCACTGACTCTCCCTTCCTCCCCCTTTGCCTGCCCGCATGACTACTAGGTCTGGCTACCTGCTGAAAGGCCGTCCTGTTGTCGCTTTTGGGCAGGGGCACTCATGTGCCAGGCCAGGGCCCTCCCAAACTCTCTAAAGAGCTGATCTGTCAGCCTGAATCCACAACACAAAGAAGAACCCCCGGCTGCCTCGCAGATGGGCAAGTGGGGTAGGTGAGAGAGAAATGCTGACGTGTGTTGAGATCACTCTGGACTCCCATAAAGTTGCAAAAATAGTACAGAGCATCCCTGAACTCTTCAGCCAGCTTCCCCCATGGAGGTATCACATCTAATTACAGGTCAGTATTACTCCAAGGAATTGCCACTGACATAATACTGTCAACTAAACTACAGATTTCACTCCATTTTCTCCAGTTTTCACAAAAACTTGTCAGTGTGTGGTAGAGGTGGTGGGGGGGCTGATATCTTGCCACTTTAAGATTCAGTGGTTGTTACCACAGTAGAGCTTATCCTATGATGATTCATTGATCTAATCTCCCCTTTACTTAGGTGCAACCTCAAAGTTCATCTGATTCCTGAAAATAATTCTTTGCTAGAAGCCATTGATGAAAATGTTTCCACTGGTCATCTGGAGTCAGAGGTGATTCTGGGTGGTGGGTCTGAGGTCGGAGGCATCTAAACTTTTTTTTTTTGCTTTTAGGTATTTAGACAATACGTTGTTACTTGATTCAGGTTGAAGAAGTCAGGCCTCCTGAGAAGATAAAGCCCAGGACACTTGGCAGTGACAGGCCTGATAATAATGTGAGAAAAGAGGTGACAAAGGATCATAGAAGAGTTTAGCATATGTAGGGTGGGAAAAATAAAAATTTTATTACCAATGCTCCCCCATGAACTGAACAAACATGCTGGTTAATGACCTATTTCATGTCTCATTGATACAGCCTGACAAAATATTTTGAAAGCATGATAAGTGAGGAAAGACTTGTGCTTTCCCAGCATTACCATTTTTCTCTCCAATACTGTAATTTTTGTGGCAATTGTTCAAATAGCCAATCTACTTCGGAAATTACTTTTTTTCCCCTTTTGCCTTAGGGAACTTGTGTTTTATTATTTTGATCAACGATTCAGCCATAGTCTTAGGATCGAGAAACAACCACTTGACAAATATTGTTCTAGAAAATTTAAGTCTGAACAAGCAGAAAAAAATTGGTTAGGAGTCTGAAGACATATTTAAATTTGAATGACTAAGCAGCTGCATTATTTGAATTCTTTAACCTTTTTTATACTGTCTTTTAATTGAAATTTTACTTTGAGATAACTAAAGATTCACATTTGGTTTCAACAAATAAAACAGAGAAACCAATCCTGTATACACTTTACCTGACCTTTCCTAGTGTTAACATTTTGCAAAACTACAGTTTAATGGTAGAACCAGGACATTCACAAAGACACAATTCAACAATCATATTTAGATTTCTCCAGTTTCACTTGGACTTGTGTCTGTATATGTGTGTGTTTAGTTCTATACAATTTCACTACCTGTGTAGGCTTGTGTTCCCACCACCACAGTCAAGACACTGAACATTTTATCACCATAGGGATCCCCTGAGTCATCCTTCAATAATGACACTCAACTTCCTCCTACCTCCTTCCCTTCCTCCTGTGGTTTCTAATCCCCCTAGGAATCGCTAATGCATTCTCAGTTTTTAAACTTCTGTTACCCAGAAATTTTATATAAAGGGACTCATCAATGTGATATCTTTTGGGGCTCTGGGATGCTGGCAGATGTCACCTGGACAAAGAGAAGGAAATGCATCACAGGAATAAAACACAAATTCAAATAAGGTGTTAGGAAAGAAAAAAAAAGTGGTAGCAGGAAAACAACTGATAAAAGGCTGGTTATCTGGAAACTGAGGAACCCATGGCCTTCGATTCATCATAGCCATTATTTGGGAAGGAAAATAGGTTCCAGTTAAACAGGAAAAGAAGCGAGTCCCTGTGATGCATTTAAATTGCTCTGGACTTTGGGCGTGTATGTTTGCAGAGAGTTTAGTTAACCAATTCAAGCTTGGATTTCAATTTTCTGTCTCCTAATTTAGGTTTCCAAGATTGTCAAAGAATATCTTATTAGATCAATGTCTAAAAAAATTAAATTTCAGATGTAATATAATCCATACTGTATATTGTATGAAAAGATAAATATATATATACTTATACAAGGCCTATCTAAATGATTTTAATTTTTTCAAGCTACACCAATAGTAGAGGTTACATAAAATATATGCAGGTTAATCTAACATAATCTATTTACAAGTGTCAGTCTGACTCCTAGTCACCAGCTATACCTTTCCATTTGTTCTCAATGTGAAGATTGCCCTCTAGTGTTCTGTTTTTTTTAAGAATTAGTAGTCTAGGTCTACTAGTGGAGAAGGAAATGGCAACCCACTCCAGTGTTCTTGCTGCCGTCTATGGGATCGCACAGAGTCGGACACGACTAAAGCGACTTAGCAGCAGCAGCAGCAGTCCAGGTCTGGTCCTGAGTGGGTACTTGGATACGAATTGCTTCAGCAATCAGTTCCACAAATAAGTGTTACACACCTACCTGGTGCTGTGCCCTGATGAGGAAGGTGGGCCTTATTCCAGACCTCCTTCAAACTGTGCCAGATATTTCAAATCATCTTGGTAATTTATTCATTATCAAACTGAAAATCAGTATTATGGAACTAAGTGTACAATAGGGGCTGTTATGTCATTAAGTCAAATTCAAGATGTAAAGGAATATCTGCACGAGTCTGCTTATATATTTAAAAGTTACTTTCTGAGATGTTCACTCTTACAGACCCTTCTATTCAGAGATCAGTTCCCAACAAAAAAGGACTTTCAAAGATATTATTTCTAAAAGATATTAAGCGTTTTGTATTACAGATGGCAGTATGTCATGATAATGAGGTTTTTAATGTTTTATTAGAGAAAATTTCAAACAGTCATAGAGGAACAGAGAATGGTATACTAAATCTCCATGGGCCCCTGACCCCGTTCTAGCCATTACTGCTGTTCTGCTAATCAAACTGCATCTCTACTTCCTTCACCACTTATGCCTCCTTCATTTCAAACACTACTTTAACCAGTTTAATAAATTATCATAGTTTGAATATTAAAATCCACCCTTCAGTGCTTAAAATCTTTAAAATAGTATTCAATGTACTGAACTCTACTGGCTTGAGGGCAGATAAATGAAGTATCACATTTGAGAGCAGTAAGAATAAGATACTGTAAAGGCAACATAAAAGTTAGCTTTTGTGAATGATTCAGTCAGCTCAGTTCAGTTGCGTCTGACTCTTTGTGACCCCATGGACTGCAGCAGCATGCCAGGCCTCCCTGTCCATCACCAACTCCCAGAGTTTACTAAACTCATGCCCATTGAGTCAGTGATGCCATCCAACCATCCCATCCTCTGTTGTCCTCTTCTCCTCCCACCTTCAATCTTTCCCAGCATCAGGGTTGTTTCAAATGAGTCAGCTCTTCGCATCAGGTAGCCAAAGTACTGGAAGTTTCACCTTTAGCATTAGAACTCCCAATGAATTTCCAGGACTGATTTCCTTTAGGATGGACTGGTTGAATCTCCTGGCATTCCAAGGGACTCTCAAGAGTCTTCTCCAACACCACAGTTCAAAAGCATCAATTCTTCGGCACTAAGCTTTCTTTTTAGTCCAACTCTCATATGCATACATGGCTACTGGAAAAACCATAGCTTTGACTAGATGGACCTTTGTTGGCAAAGTAATGTCTCTGCTTTTTAAATGCTGTCTAGGTTGGTCATAACTTTTCTTTCAAGGAGCAAGCATCTTTTAATTTGATGGCTGCAGTCACCATCTGCAGTGATTTTGGAGCCCCCAAAAATAAAGTATCAACTGTTTCCATTGCTTCCCCATCTATTTGCCATGAAGTGATGGGACCAGACGCGATGATCTTAGTTTTCTGAGTATTGAGTTTTAAGCCACCTTTTTCACTCTCCTCTTTCACTTTCATCAAGAGGCTCTTTAGATCTTTGCTTTCTGCCATAAGGGTGGTGTCATCTGCATATCTGAGGTTATTGATATTTCTCCCAGCAATCTTGATTTAAGCTTGTGCTTCATCCAGTCCAGCATTTCTCATTATGTACTCTGCATATAACTTATTAAGCAGGGTGATAATATACAGCTTTGATGTACTCCCTCCCCAATTTGGAACCCAACTGTTGTTCCATTTCCAGTTCTAACTGTTGCTTCTTGACCTGCATACAGATTTCTCAGGAGGCAAGTCAGGTGATCTGGTATTCCTATCTCGAAGAATTTTCCACAATTTGTTGTGATCCACACAGTCAAAGGCTTTGGCATAGTCAATAAAGCAGAAGTAGATGTTTTTCTGGAACTCTCTTGCTTTTTCGATGATCCAACAGATGTTGGCAATTTGGTTTCTGGTTCCTCTGCCTTTTCTAAAACCAGCTTGAACATCTGGAAGTTCACGGTTCACGTACTGCTGAAGCCTGGCTTGGAGAATTTTGAGCATTACTTTGCTAGTGTGCAATTGTGCAATAGTTTGAGCATTCTTTGGCATTGCCTTTCTTTGGGACTGGAATGAAAACTGACCTTTTCCAGTCCTGGAGACACTGCTGAGTTTTCCAAATGTGCTGGCACGTTGAGTGCAGCACTTTCATAGCATCATCTTTAGGATTTGAAACAGCTCAACTGGAATTTCATCACCTCCACTAGCTTTGTTCATAGTGATGCTTCCTAAGGCCCACTTGACTTTGCCTTCCAGGAGGTCTGGCTCTAGGTGAGTGATCATACCATCGTGATTATCTGGGTCATGAAGATCTTTTTTGTATAGTTCTGTGTTTTCTTGCCACCTGTTCTTATAGCTAATAGCTTCTAATAGCTTCTGCTTCTGTTAGATCCCTACAATTTCTGTCCTTTATTGAGGCCATCTTTGTACGCAATGTTCCCTTGGGAATCTCTAATTTTCTTGAAGAGATCTCTAGTCTTTCGCGTTCTATTGTTTTCCTCTATTTCTTTTCACTGATCATTGAGGAAGGCTTTCTTATCTCTCCTTGCTATTCTTTGGAAATGTGCATTCAAATAGGTATATCTTTCCTTTTCTTCTTTGCCTTTCACTTCTCTTCTTTTCACAGCTATTTGTAAGGCCTCTGCAGACAACCATTTTGCCTTTTTGCCATTTCTTTTTCTTGGAGATGGTCTCAATCCCTGTCTCCTGTACAATGTTACAAACCTCTGTCCACAGTTCCTCAGGTACTCTGTCTATCAGATCTAATCCCTTGAATCTATTTCTCACTTTCACTGTATAATCATAAGGGATTTGATTTAGGTCATACCTGAACAGTCTATTGGTTTTCCCTACTTTCTTCAATTTAAGTCTGAATTTAGCAATAAGGAATTCATGATCTGAGCCACAGTCAGCTTCTGGTCTTGTTTTTACTGACTGTATAGAGCTTCTCCATCTTTGGCTGCAAAGAATATAATCAATCTGATTTCAGTATTGCAGATGATTAACTAATGCTGCTGCTGCTGCTAAGTCATTTCAGTCGTGTCCGACTTTTTGCGACCCCATGGACAGCGGCCCACCAGGCTCCTTTGTCCCCGGGATTCTCCAGGCAAGAATACTGGAGTGGGTTGCCATTTCCCTCTCCAATGCATGCATGCTAAGTCGCTTCAGTTGTGTCCGACTCTGTGAGACCCCATGGACAGCAGCCCACCAGGCTCCCCTGCCCATGGAAGTCTCTAGGCAAGAATACTGGAGTGGGTTGCCATTTCCTTCTCCAGATTAACTATTACTAAAGCTAAAAAGTTTTACATAAGAAAAAGAGAGAGAAGCATATGGAAAGATGGAGAGAGGGAGGAAGTAAGAGAAAGAGGAGGGAATGATGAAGGTTTTAAAAGAATGAAAAGAAGAATAAGTCTTTCTCACAGACACCTTCTCCGAGAACCTTTTCCCTAATGGCAGTAATTAACCAACCTTTCCTCGGCTTGCTTTTCCTTATTCCGTTTTACCTCATTTTAAATAAAATGCTGCAAAGATCTGTTTTCAGTAGTTTATAAGCTTGTTGAGAGCTAGAATTATTTATTTGTGCATTGTCTTCTCTTCCTTGAAAAATTCCACAGTTCTCTAAGCAGTCTCCCTAAATCTATTCTTGATTTTTAATGATTTTCTTACAGTAATCAGGATGATCTTGATAAGATCTGATAGATCCCTTCACTTCTTTATTCAAAACCCTATGAAGGCTTCCTGTGTCACACAGTGAAGCTGAAGTCCTTACTGTGGCCTCAAGCATTCCAGGTATCCTTTGCACAGGGCCTTTGCACAGCCTTGCTTTTGCACGTTCCAGCTCCTGCCAGGAACGTTTTGTTCCCAAAAGTCCACCTGGCCAATTCAGTCATCATTTTCAACTTTTTGCTCAAATAGTCTCTTCTACTCCCCTACCCCACCACTTTTCACCCCTCCCTTACTCCACTCTACTTTTGTCCATAGCAAGTATCACCAGATGGTTCTGTCTGACCTGTTGGAATGTAAGCTCCCTGTACAGAGCACGTCTTCACAGCCTTGCTTAGAACTTGTCACATAGCAGATCTCCAGAAATATCTGTGGGACGATGCTGGAATGAATCCTGTCTCACGTAGTGCGTTGTAGGCATGTTTAGTAAATGTTTGGGGAATGAGCCAATGTATGAATTTTGACCCAAACTTATTCTGAATAACCAAACTGCCTGAAAAAGCAGGGGAGACATACTCAAAAAGTGAGGCCAACTGTAAGTAGATTTTTGAACACACAGCAATGTAGTGGCTCTATTAAGTGTGGAAACTTTAGCTGTGAACCTAGAATATGTATTCTGAGAAATCAAGTGAAATGTTCTGTCTAGTTCTATTTCAGAACAAACTTCCGATCCTGAAAGTTGCATTCTACAGTTTTCCTGAAACATCTGACTCTGGTATAGATCTTGTTAAAAGAGAGTTAAATAACTCCCATCCATCCCAAATTGGTGTACCCAATAATGCGTGTTTTAAAGCAGGCTTCTCCTTTACTAGATGCTTTCTATTTCACTCTTTCTCATGTTAAGTGGGGAGAAAAAAGTTTTCATCTTGGTCACCATGCAGCAATTTCCTTGGGAACAAAAATAGTAAGTGTAGAGGGGAAAAGCACAAAGCCCCTTCTTAAGTGGGTGGTCAATACCACCTTAATTCTCGGTTGTAATCCTCACAAACCCAAAGCCCTATGAACTATTAAATTACTCTGGGGATTTCCTCTGGGCTCCCTGCCCCAGCTGGTCTCACGATGTTCTTGGCAACAGGCAGATTGGGTAATGTTCTCTGAACACCTGTCACCTGCTATGTACAATAATCTAAATAGAATGTGAATACAAAAGGCCTATTATCAATTATGCAATGATCAGTTTGGCCCAGGCTGCATGTCTGTGTGGCCTCCTTTAGAGCATGTTGAATGTTCTCTGAGCAGACCCATCACAAACACAGGAGACAAGAAAGGGCATGAAGACCTGGTTGCTAACTCTGTACTTCCAGGTTCAGCTAAATGAGTATGGATACATGGAGGTGATCAGAGGGTGGAGGGAGATGTCTGCATGACGCCAAAAGCAGGGGATCTGGGCAAGGCATGTATTAGCCAAGTTCTTAAACGTGTTTTTTTTTTTTTTTTTTCTCTCTCTGGTGAGTACAGGTGACCTCTGAACAATGTGGAGGATAGGGGCTCAGACAGCTCTCACAGTCAAAAATGTCTCTCTCATTTACAGTCCACCCTCAGGATCCACAGTTCTTCGGTATCCGCGGTTGTGTGTTTGTGGATTCAACCAAGCTGGAAGCCCATAGTGCTGCATGTATTTATTGAAAAATAATTCATGTAAGGTTATTCACACAGTTTAAACCTGTGCTGTTTCAAGGGTCAACTGTACTTCTTTCTCCACTGATAGTACACCAAATGATATTCAAACTATTGGTATTAGAACCCGGCTTCTTACCTTTCCACTATCTTTCCTTAATGTCTGGCATGGATAAGATAATCAACTATCCCCCAGTTGCACAGGAGTGAAGGAACATGGGACTTTTAGTGCTCAAATTGGGAAAGTCCTAGGCAAACTGGTACAAGTTGGTCACCCTGTGTCATAAATGCTCAGTATCTGTTTGAATGGAGTCTATTTTCAACTCATCATTATCATATACACAATTCAGCTAAGGGGCCAACAGGGATTAAAACCAGTAATAAAGATATTCAGAGAGCAAGACCACATAAAGGATAAATACAAAGCCAGTGATACATCTAGTGTATCACTAGATGCACTAAAAGCCAGTGGCAGCAGTCTCCTTAGGAGCAGACAATAATGGAGTGCAATGTCTACAGAGGATTTTAAAACAAACCTAGACAGCATATTTAAAAGCAGAGACATTACTCTGACAACAAAGGTGTGTGTAGTCAAAGCTACGGTTTTTCCAGTAGTCATGTATGGATGTGAGAGTTGGACTATAAAGAAAGCTGAGCACCCAAGATTGATGCTTTTGAACTGTGGTGTTGGAGAAGACTCCTGAGAGTCCCTTGGACTGCAAGGAGATCCAACCAGTCCAACCTAAAGGAGATCAGTCCTGAGTGTTCATTGGAAGGACTAATGTTGAAGCTGAAACTCGAATACTTTGGCCACCTGATGCGAAGAGCTGACTCATTTGAAAAGACCCTGATGCTGGGAAAGATTGAAGGTGGGAGGAGAAGGGGACGACAGAGGATGAGATGGTTGGATGGCATCACGAACTCGATGGACATGAGTTTGAGCAAGCTCTGGGAGTTGGTGATGGACAGGGAGACCTGGCAAGCTGCAGTTCATAGGGTCGCAAAGAGACGGACAGGACTGAGTGACTGAACTGAACTAACTGAACTGTAAGGAGATCAAACTAGTTAATCCTAGAGGAAACTAACCCTGAATATTCATTTGAAGGATTGATGCTGAAGCTGAAACTCCAATACTTTGGCCACCTGATGCAAAGAACTGACTCATTAGAAAAGACCCTGATGCTGGGAAAGATTGAAGGCAGGAGGAAAAGGGGACGACAGAGGATGAGATGGTCGCATGGCATCACTGACTCGATGGACATGAGTTTGAGCAAGTTCCAGAGTTGGTGAAGCCTGGAGTGCTGCAAGTCCATGGGGTCACAGAGTCAGACACGACTGAGCGACTGAACTGAACTGAAAAGTCAATCTGTCTTTAATTATTTAATTATGTGATAATTAAATAAAGTCAATGATAAAATACTCCTCTTGACTGAGAGAGATAACCCCCACTGTACCCTCCCCTTGGAATGCTACTGTATGGAGCGAAGATGTCATCCATTATATGTAAACGTCTTTCCCCCTCCCCCAATTGAGAGCTTCCTGATTATACTAGCCCTTAATGTCATCTAATCTTCTCACCAACTTATAAAGAAGATATTCTCACTTTTCTCATTGTGTGGATGAGGTATTAAGAAGTCTCATGCTTAGCTACCCTGTATAAAATTGATAAACATCAAGGTACTACTATATAGCACAGGCAACAATATTCAATATCTTGCAATAAACTAGAAGGGAAAGAATCTGTGTGTATATATGTAGCTGTACAACAGAAACAAACACAACATTGAAATTAACTATATCTCAATTAAAAAAAAGAATAGGCATTATGTGAATTAAGTGAAATAAAATTTCAATGCTCTTAAAAAAAAAAGTCTCTTGCTTAAAGCCACACAGATAGTAAAAGGACAATCTGAATCCTGGGCCTGAGGCCAAAAATAGTGCTCTTACTTCAGATGATGTGTTACCTTTATGTTTGACTCCCACATGAAGACAAGGCTGAAACTGAGGGAATGAATACATGAATATACCGTGGGAAAACTGTGGTGGCTTCATAGAGTCTTCAGATGCCAGAGAGCTTCATGTTCAAGCAGGACAGAAGCCCTTCCGTTTTTCCATTAGTTGAGGCTTGCCAGAATCTTAAGAATTTAGAACATGGAAGACTGACCTGGTTCCTGTTCCTGTCACTCTTCTTTTAGGGGGAGATGCTTACACCAGTGGACACAAAGTGTTGGTGGTGAGCTGGACCAGGAAACATTAATGTCTTTGCAAGATTCTTTTTCCTTAGACTAGGTTCTTTCAGTTTATAAGCCATGTGGAATGGAGGACCCAGGAATTAGACAGCTTCTGAAGGTTTGATGTAGGCAATGAGGTCATCATTAATGGGATTCCTAAGAAGTCCCACTTCCTCAAATCTATTTGACATGTAAGAAGGCTGACGCTCTCTGCTCTTCCCATGGACAGTGTAATTTGGTGATTTTTTCATAATTTTCTAGGGGTGGGCTCTCAACTACAGGCTGCAGACTGATGTTTCATGGCCCACATCTAGTTGGTAAGTATATTTTGTTTGGCCTGGGGTGCTCCAAATTTTTTTAAGTTTGTTGACACATTAAAGAATAGTACGACTTTGCATGCAAACCTGCATTTCTGGCTTCTCCTGAAACATGAGGAAAGCTGGATCAACACCTACCCAGCAGCACTGACTAAGGCTAGTACTGCTGAGACTCCTTTAAAACAAGGCATTCCTATGTCTGTAATTTCCATAAGTCCACACCCTGTCATAGACTCAACTCACTTCACTGATTTGTCACTTGTCTTCTCCCTTTATGCACTTAAGCTTATGATCTTTGCTTTAGATTTGCACCATCCAATACAGTAGCCATTAACCACATGTGGCTCAATTTGCATTTAAATTAATTTAAAGTTAAACAAAATTTAAAATTTAGAACCTCACTGCTGTACAGCAGAAATTAACACAACACTGTAAACCAACTATACTTCAATAAAAATAAAATTTAAAAAATGGAACAAAATTTAGCATCTCAGTTGCATCAGCCACACTTTAAGTGTCCCTAAGCCACAGGTAGTTGGTTAGTGGGTACCATATTGGGCAGCACAGGCTAGAATACTTCCATCTTCAAGCGTAATCTGTTGGACAGCGTTGCTCTAGACATTAACTGTTTCAGAGTCATGGCTGGCATCACTTATCATTCACTTAATAGATTTTACATCCTGAAAATTCATTTATGGCAAGAACAGAGGATGAGGAGGAGGAGGAAGTAGAGGAACCATTTGAACAGTACTTAATTTCAGCGAAATATGACATAAATTGTCTCATTTCATGCTTTAAATAATCCTATGACATATGGGAGATTATTAACTCTTCCTTATTCTAAAGGTGAAGAAACAGAAGCTTAAAAGTTAATTAAACTGCCGAAAGTAACACCATAATGGTACGGCAGAACCAGGATTTTAATCAAAGATGTGTTTGGTCCTAGAACTCATGTTTCTTATGATCCTTCAATACTTGCAGAGTCCACAGAGATGGATCCACATCTCCATTATCAGTGATTCTGCTGGGAAGTCGGGGGAAGGGGTGTAGGACCTTGGTCCACTGGATCAGTCTGAGGCTTGCACCAAATTAGTTCAATGAGGTATTCTTGGCCAATCCCAATGTCCATTCAAGTTAAAAACTGGAAAACATCCTTTTAAAGTTGACAATTATTTATCCATAGGAAATTTATCCAAGGAAATTTATTTTGGCATACAGATGAAAATGCCACTTTTCTTTTAAAAGAAGATTCATTATTAAATGTGTTGTTGCATTCTTATTTAGTAGTATTATTTTATTTTATATTATTTATAATTTTATTATTATTTTCACAAATTAGCACTTACTTAATAACATCCTATGCTCAAAACAGAAAAAAAGAAGAAAACACTAACTTTCACCTACTATGTGGCAGTAAAAATTACTGATAACTTGGAGAAATGATGTTTAATTAATTTCATTATGGGTAAGAAGTTTGATATTATTTTTATATCTGTGGGCAAAATAATTATCATGGTCGTGGTGCATAAACATGCTTTTGTTGCCCTTTAGGTATGTGTTACAAATTCTTCTTGATGATTCTCTTTTTTTCCTGCTCTATTTATGACTTTTTTCTATTTGACAGTTCTTTTGTTCACTAGCACTGTTTCCCATTTGCATGCTTTTAAATTATGATTTTCCTTTAAAGAATGCAATGCATATAAAATTACATTGAGTTACCATTAACTGAAGAAGAGTGAAAAATTTTTGTAATCAAGTAGAATGTTTTTTAAATGTAAAGGCAGTGAATTCATTTGGTTTGTGTCAAGTTTCTTCTATGTTCTGTATCTGAAAATTATTTTGTAGTTTTCTAAACTATAGATATTTATCAGAAATATTTTTATGACAGGATTTGCTTTGCCAGGGCCCATAATTATCATCAGTTTTGCTTGCCAATAAAAAAGAATGCTTTCATCTGGATGAATTTATGCATGGGATGGGGGCGGGAAATTCTTTTTGAAGGAGATTTTTATCTATAGCCTAGAGGCTGAGGGAATAGCTTTTTAAAAAAAGTAGACAGAAGATGTGATTCATAAAATTTCTTAATTTCAATTACAACCACGCATGATGCTAGTTCTTTTATAAATGCAGTGGTCATACTTTCCACTTTATGATCAGTTCAGTTTAGTCGCTCAGTCGTGCCCGACTCTTCGCAACCCCATGAATCGCAGCACCCCAGGCCTCCCTGTCCATCACCAAATCCCAGAGTTCACTCAGACTCATGTCCATTGAGTCAGTGATGCCATCCAGCCATCTCATCCTCTGTCGTCCCCTTCTCCTCCTGCCCCCAATCCCTCCCAACATCAGAGTCTTTTCCAATGAGTTAACTCTTCGCATGAGGTGGCCAAAGTACTGGAGTTTCAGCTTTAGCATCATTCCTTCCAAAGAAATCCCAGGGCTGATCTCCTTCAGAATGGACTGGTTGGATCTCCTTGCAGTCTAAGGGACTCTCAAGAGTCTTCTCCAACACCACAGTTCAAAAGCATCAATTCTTCGGCACTCAGCTTCTTCACAGTCCAACTCTCACATCCATACATGACCACTGGAAAAACCATAGCCTTGACTAGACAGACCTTTGTTAGCAAAGTAATGTCTCTGCTTTTCAATATGCTATCTAGGTTGGTCATAACTTTTCTTCCAAGGAGTAAGCGTCTTTTAATTTCATGGCTGCAATCACCATCTGCAGTGATTTTGGAGCCCCCAAAAATCAAGTCTGACACTGTTTCCACTGTTTCCCCATCTATTTCCCATGAAGTGATGGGACCAGATGCCATGATCTTCGTCTTCTGAATGTTGAGCTTTAAGCCAACTTTTTCACTCTCCACTTTCACCTTCATCAAGAGGCTTTTTAGTTCCTCTTCACTTTCTGCCATAAGGGTTATGATATGGCCCTTTAAAATGTCTCTCCTTTACTGTTCAGATTCATATTGCCAATCTTATCTATCAGTTTAGAAAGAGGGTTTTTGGTTTTGTTTTTAAAGGAGGAAGATAAACAAAATCAAACACTGTTATTAAAATTTGAGCGCAAAATGATTTCTCAATGCAAATATATTGCACTTAGTAGTAAACATCTAGGTGAAGAATTTATTTATTTATACTTTCAATTAGCATTTGCAGTGTGGCCTTCAGTGTGCTCTGTGCCAGAGTTTATCAAATTGAATGTACCTATGAATCGCCTGGGGTATTGTTATAGTACAGATTCTCATTCAGTAATCTTGGAGAGTGCATTTCTAACAAGCTCCCAGGTGAGGCCAACGCTGTCAAGCACAGGGATCACACACTGAGTACAAGCCTCTGGGCAACAGAAATAGAGATGCATAAAATACAGCCCCGCAATGGGCTCTTGAATAATGGAAGAGAGATGAATAACTGAAGACCTGCAAAAAGTAGGAGGTGGTTTCATTTTTGGTGATATTTGAACAGTTCTCATTTGGCTACATTTTTGGAGCGAACGACTACAAAACTACTATCTGCAGGCCTGTGAGAACCACTAGAGGAAAGCAAACATTGGAAGGAGAGTAGACACTTGACAAAACAAAAAAAGGGAACAGCATGCGGTGAGTCTACCATTTTGATGGCTTTTAGCCATAGGGAAGTCCCTACTCTGCCATTTGGGTCAATGCAAACTCAGAACAACTCAGTGAAGTGGCTTGAAAATATGAAGTAAAAGTTCAGGGTAAGTCCAGCAGCTGGAAAGTGAGGGGAGATATCACAGAAAGGAAAGGTACAGACAGTGTCCTCAGTTTTGTGTATAAATCTCGTCCCAGTCTGTGGCTGACCATCCCCTGCCCTGGCTGCCACGTCCCATATGCATGGGAAGACTGCAAACAATCCAGCCAAGGCTAAAAAGCTGGAAAGATTTCAGCTAATGCTCATGGCAGGGGAGGAAAAGTCTGCAGTTTGGGTTCAGTTAACTTACAAAAATCATCAGTATTTTTCAAAGGAACATAACAGAATCCAGAGCTTCTTTGATATAATCATACTCAATATCTAGGATTTCATCCAAATTTTCTTATAACATGAAGACAAAGGGAAATGCAACCTATATTCAAGAGTATCAATGAAGACCAGACATGAGATGAACCAGGTACTGAAATATCAGACAAGGATTTTAAAGCATCTCTTATAACTATACTCAAAAAGACACAAAGGAAAACATGATTTTTGTGATTTAAAAACACATAGGAAATAATAGAAGCAACCTTATGACCAACCTAGACAGCATATTAAAAAGCAGAGACATTACTTTGTCCACAAAGATCCGTCTAGTCAAGGCTATGGTTTTTTCAGCAGTCATGTATGGATGTGAGAGTTGGACTATAAAGAAAGCTGAGCACTGAAGAATTGATGTTTTTGAACCATAGTGTTGGAGAAGACTCTTGAGAGTCCCTTGAACTGCAAGGAGATCCAACCAGTCCATCCTAAAGGAGATCACTCCTGGGTGTTCATTGGAAGGACTGATGTTGGAAGCTGAAACTCAAATACTTTGGCCACCTGATGCGAAGAGCTGACTCACTGGAAAAGACCCTGATGCTGGGAAAGATTAAGGGCAGGAGGAGAAGGATATGACAGAGGATGAGATGGTTGGATGGCATCACCGACTCAATGGACATAGATTTGGGTAGACTCCGGCAGTTGGTGATGGACAGCGAGGCCTGGAGTGCTGCGGTTCATGGGGTCGCAAAGAGTCAGACATGACTGAGCAACTGAACTGAACTGGAAAACAAAAATGACACTATGGAAACTCTAAAACTGAAAAATACAGTATCTAAAAGAAAATTCTCTAACTGGCTTTAACTACAGATTGGAAATGAAAGAAAAGTTAACCTATGGGAGGACAGATCATCAGAAAGCATTCAATCTGAGAATTAAAAATATCGGCAGACTCTCAGGGATTATGAAGGACAACAGCCAAAGAAGTAAGAAATGTATAATTGGGGTCCCGGAAAGAGAGAAGTGGTTTTCCCCTAGTCTTTTCCTGCTTTGCCTTTATCTCAGCCTTCTTTCATCAATTAAGTTGCAGTGAGGCTATTCTAGGCTCATGAATGCAAGGATAGGATTTATTCCCTGGAAGGCAGAGAAAAAGGGAATTCTTCCCAGGTTTGGAGATTTAGAAGCCTGGGTCTTGAAGGGAAGGCCAACAATTCAAGACCTAGTCTACATATTTGGACACTACATGATCATTTAAGAGCATAACTTTAAAGCTTTAATCTATAAAATAATTTTTGAGCTGAGGAGGACAACTTTGAAGGGGAAATAATGCAATCTTAGAAATAATGAGCCTTAGCAGTTTTTGTTGTTTTTTTCTTAACCATCTCTATGCTGTCACCTTAAATTTGAGCTATTATAATAATATGCTAGATTATTGTAGTAGCTTCCCAATAAGTATATCTGCTTTTACTCTTGCCCCACCCCACCTCCCCCAGTCTGATTTCAGCAGAGCAGACAAAGTGATTTGTGTTCTGCTGCTGCTAAGCTGCTAAGTTGCTTCAGTTGTGTCCGACTCTGTGCGACCCCATAGACAGAAGCCCACCAGGCTCCCCCGTCCCTGGGATTCTCAAGGCAAGAACACTGGAGTGGGTTGCCATTTCCTTCTCCAATGCATGAAAGTGAAGAGTGAAAATGAAGTCGCTCAGTCGTGTCCGACTCTTAGCGACCCCACAGATCTCTGTTCTAGCCTCAGCCAAATCAGACCAAGTCCTCTTCTCAAAAATCTGTCAAGGCTCCTGCTGGTACTCAGAGTCGAAAACCAAAAAGATCTTAACAAGGATTATAAGACTCTATACACATAACCCTGCTCTCTTTCTGATTACACTTCTTTGCATTTACACCAGCTTCCCTCATGGTGCTTGAATATGTCAGGCATACTGCTGTCTTCAGTACCTAGGCACACTCATCTCCCAGACAGATATCTACATGGCTCATTTACTGACCTCCTTCAGGTTTTATTTCAAATACTTAGCCTCAGTAAAGCCTGTCCTAAGACTCTCCACCTCCAACTTTTCCCTCCTATTGTCTTCTATCTGTTCTTTTTTGGTTGTACTTTTCATATATACTTTAGTACTACATGCTTTTAGTAAATAGATAATGTATATATTTATTTTTTATAGGGTTTATTGTCTGCTACCTCTTTTAGAATGATGCAAGGATCTTTGTTTGTTCACTGGTCTATCAAAGTGCCCAGCACAGTGCCTGCCATTTAGTGGAAGCTCAGTAAATAATGTATACATCCTGAACCTCTTCCCTTACTAGTCCAGAGGTGAGTCCTGGGGAAGAAAAACAGGACTATTAGATAACACTTCTAGATGAGACAAGGGGTAAATTGTATGTCAGCTGATGTCTGTTATCTAAGCACAACAGTAGGTATCCCAGAGGCTTTTATATACATTCCATATAAAGATGACAACTGCAGACTGTTAGTTACTTCAATTCTTTGTACCAAGAATGGGCAAATTTTTTCTGTGAAGGGTCAGATACCAAATAGTTTAGAATCTGGATGCCATACTTTGTCACTGTTGTATATTCTTTGTTTCTTTTTTTAAAAAACAACCCTTTTTGTGTTCATTAAAAAAAAACAACAACATTGTAAGCTTGCAGGGCATACAAAAACACACAGCCTAGAAACTGTAGTTTGCTGATACCAAGGAAAGGGAAGGATTCTCTGATCACTGGTATAAGTGGAGTCAAAGCTTAAAGCAGAAGGTGTTTGAAAAAACTAAAGAAATTAAAATTTTTACACCATGAATTTACGATTGGGGTTCAAATTACATACAGTAGCTGCAGGCTAAGCATGATATTATCCTTTTGTTCAAGAGGTCATGAAGAAGTGTGGTCAGCTCCTCCTCAATGTACAACCTGGCCCAAAGGAGAAACTATGTTTTGCCTGAGTGTTCTTCCAAGGCCCTACCAGTCCACAGTAAAATTTCACAGCATTAAGGGCATTCCAGTTATTAAATTCTGTGTAACAAATCATTCCAAAACATAATGTCTCAAAACAGCAACCATTTCATGGTATTTCAGAATTTTATGGGTCAGAAACTCGGGTACAGTTTAACAGGATGGTTTTTCTGCCTTCGATGATGTTGAATGAGGTCACTTGGTGGTACCGATTAACAGATGGGCTGGTTTGAAGGTTTGAGATGGCTTCACTTTGTGTATCTGGATCCTTGGCTGGAAGGCTCAGCTTAGCTGGAACTACCACAAGAAGTGCCTGCTCATGGCTTCTCCTATGATCAAAAGGATTAATACTTTTTCATGGTGACTGAATGCGCCAAGATTGAGTGTTCCAACCAGAGAGGATATAGAGATGCACAATCTGCCCAAGCCTGGGCCCTCTCACTGCACAAACTTTCACCAAATTCTATTGGAGTAGTCACAGACTACACCCAGGTTCAAGGGAGAGGAGAATCCTCCCTCTAGATAAGAATTATCAAACACAGCTGTCTATCTTTAATCTATTATAAAGTGAAATCAGCAATATTTTACCAAGCATAAGATCATGGTGGAGGATGATTTTGTGGAATGACATATTCCTTCTCTGGTGCTATCAAGGCATGGGAAGAATGTCACCCTTATAAGAAATACATTTTTCAAAAATTTCTTAATAAACAAGTAAGCCAATTTGTTATTCTACACTCTAGTTAACAAATGCCAGTAGGGTAAAAGCAAGTAGAATTGATTCAGATTCTGACAGAAATGGGAAGGAAAAGGTAAAGAAAAAATAATTTGGGAATAGGGTTATACAGGAAAAGAGGGCAGAACAAAATGTTTATTTCATAGAAAAACTGACATGTCTCCAGAAAGAGAGGGAAGGCAGCAAATGCACACTGGTGGACAAACAGTGAGTAGAAAGCAGTAAAGACACAAAGATAATTTCAACGTCAGTTAGATATATCAGGAAAGAAGAAATCAGTTGGGAAAGGACAATGCTTTGTGCTTGAAGCCAAAGACTAAAAATAAGATTAAACTTTACTTCTAAAGATCTCAACAGAATTTAGACTTCTTTCTAAAGAACTAAGATAGGAGGAAAAAAGACTGTAAAACATACCACTAAAAGTTGAATAATATTGCTTTCAGTATGAATTAGTAGGGAAAATGTTCAATTTTATAATAGTGGTTATTACTATTATTTATCTACACTTGAGAAGGAACAATTGAGAAGCACCTAGCTTTCCAATCCAATTCTGAAGTACAAAAACAAAAGGACCAAGTGCAAACAAACAACCCTTACCCAAGTCTCCTATGCTAAAGTCTGTCCTCACAGAATTTCACTCACTCTGAAAAAATGAGAAAAACCTATCTTCTGTCTGCCCTGTAGTAAGAAAGCAGTTACCCCTGCATTTCCTGGGAGATGGAAGTGGTTTATTCTCTGGTGTTCCCAAACATGTATTTGGGCTGTGAAGACAGAGGAGGTTGTGTCTAAAGGACTTTCCTTCTGGAATGGTGGCAAACAGAAACAGTGTGCCCAACACAATTTATCCAGAAACATCAGGGCAGATGCTGAAATAGCCCCAGAGAGGACAAGTCAGAAACAGACAGGCAGTGAGAAAGAAAATACATCCTTGTTTTCAAAAGAATTCTGAAAAGATGGCCCGAGTTCAGAGGATGTATTTATTTCACAAACAACAAAGCATCATCTGAAACAATCAATGCGCTTCCTCGTGTGCCCTTTCTCACCCCAATTTTCTCTCTTCCCCAATCCAGTCCCCTGCTATTTTCCCTCAGATCGAAGTTCAGGCCTCAGCATTTAAAAAACCTATAACAAGCATGGTTCTCACATCAAATGTGGAGAGTTTGTGTCCCTTTTTTCCCAAAGGAGGGTAGAAAGTATCACTGTTCACTGCAGTCCAAGCTCAGAGCATAAAATCTGACATGTCCAAGACCAGAGAAGAAAAAAGGGCAGTGAACACATTGGGAATGGAGTGGGAGACTGGATGTCATAGCAACAGCACTGTGCCCTGGAAACATAATCAGAGTCTGGAGCAACCTGAGGCCCCCAAGGAAACCTATTGGAAAAGGAAATGGCAACCCACTCCTGTATTTTTGCCTGGAGAATCCCATGGACAGAGGATCCTGGCAGGTCGCAAGTGTCGGACACGATTTAACGATTACACCACCACCACCAAGGAAATCTACACATAAGTTCTTTACCAAGTAGCTATAACTACTCCTAAAATTCCAAAAAAAATATTTCCCATCTGTAATTCACGTTGGTCTCCACTGTTCCACTTGGAGACTCGAATGGGATAAAACCCAGATGGAAATTCATCTTATTTAGTGGTAGCAAAAACAGTTCAGTTTTATATGACTGATTTTTCAGGTACACCCCTCACTATGACAATGAAGTCTTCTTTGAAAGACTCTCTTGGTTATAAATAGGACAGATAAATAAATCAGGCAAATACAAGGCATGGCCCTGTAAATATAGCTTATGTACTTACTGAAAGAACCTTCATAAAAAATAATTTTTTTAAGGCACAAAGTGATTTGATGACTCCTTTAAAAAATATCCTCTTAGGATTTGCAGAGTGCATGTACTTGCATTTTACATAAATTTATCATTTATAATAATTATGCAAAGTATGGAGAAGCTTTAGACAAATAAGTTAAAAATGATATATATGGGCTGTCAATGAATTATAGGGTACAAGAGTTGAGAAGAAGAGATCTCAGAGGTGATGTAGCTCAATCTAATTTTACTTAAGACCAGAGATGGTTAATGATTTTCCTAATGTCACACACTTAGTTAAGGACTGGAGCAAAGACTTGAATCTTTGTCTTCAAATCCACTGCTTTCAGACTACATTAATATTATAGCCAAAAAAATCCCATGATGTTGATTGCTTATGTTTTATTAACAAAGGTAAGTAACGGCAAGATTCCACAAAAGAACAATTTCAAGATCTCAGTGGTTCAGCCAATGTATTTCATGTGAAGTCCAGTAGGTAACTGGGAACTCCCACTTTTCAACGATCCAGAGGCCCAGACTCTCTTCCACTTGAACCACCACCATATTAAAAAGTGGCTTATTACACAAGTTCTTAAGTGCTTCATCTTGGAAATTTTATACGTTATTTCCACTTACATTTCATTGGCAAAAATTAGTTACATGGCCCTGTCTAAACCAAAGGAGTCTGGGAAGCACAGTATCTCCATACACCCAAAAAAAAGATGAGAAATGGACATGAACAAGCACCTATAACCTCTTCCACACATGTATATCTGTTTTTAGCAAGCAACAAGAGGTATTACAATAACAAGTATGGAGGCATTCTAGGAGATTAGGAAGTAAGAATAAGACAAATACTTTTTCCATTGCTGCTTCTGCTCCTGCTAAGTCGCTTCAGTCATGTCCGACTCTGTGTGACCCCATAGATGGCAGCTCACCAGGCTCCCCCATCCCTGGGATTCTCTAGGCAAGAATACTGGAATGGGTTGCCATTTCCTTCTCCAATGCACAAAAGTGAAAAGTCAAAGTGAAGTCGCTCAGTCGTGTCCGACTCTTAGCGACCCCATGGACTGCAGCCTACCAGGCTCCTCTGTCCATGGGACTTTCCAGCCAAGAGTACTGGAGTGGGGTGCCATTGCCTTCTCCAACTTTTTCCACTGAATCTTACTAAAAATATAAAGCCCTGGCAAGAAATACTGATGGCTTATGAATTTCTCTTTTTGCACAGTCATTCTAAAACCTCAAGTCCAATCTCACAAACATCCTGATCCAAAATATTGGCCACCTGCTTTGTCTATAAAATTCTACAGATCACAACTCTAAATTGGATCTCTTTTTCCAGGGCATTATATAGCTTTCAGTTGGCCCCCTGGCAAGGAAAACTGTGCCTCCAATAAAAGGAATACAAATATTTGTGAAGTTCATGGATGGCTGCTCCAAACAACCTGGCTAGAGCCAGGCCCTGGAGAGCATGTGCTCTGCTGGCATGTGGCATGTCCTCCTTTCATGGATCAGCGAGCTCATGGAGACTTTCCAACTCTAGAAAACTGCAAACTTTAGCCATGGGCTGTTAAAGCTAGTCATCTGCTTCTCGTTTTCCTATCTGTTTCTAAGACACAATCTTTATTGTCTTCTTCACCCATTTTGTTGAAGGGAACACTGTAGTTATGGTTACTACTACTACTACTAAGTTGCTTCAGTCGTATCCAACTCTGTGCGACCCCACAGATGGCAGCCCACCAGGCTCCGCGGTCCCTGGAATTTTCTAGGCAAGGACACTGGAGTGGGTTGCCATTTTCTTCTCCAATGCATGAAAGTGAAAAGTGAAAGTGAAGTCGCTCAGTCAGTGTCCGACTCTTCATGACCCCATGGACTACAGCCTGCCAGGCTCCTCTGTCCATGGGATTTTCCAGGCAAGAGTAGTGGAGTGGGTTGCCATTGCCTTCTCACAGTTATGGTTAAGCTAATACTAAAATATTAGAATAACAGGAATTTAAACTTTTTGATAAAAATGCTTTTTGAGTAATGATATTGAAAACTTTCATACACACACCATAAATGTGGGTTAGATCCCTGGTTTGGGAATATCCCCTGGTGAAGGAAATGGCAAACATGGTATTCCTGCCTGGAGAACCCCATGGACAGAGGGACCTGGCAGGCTACAATACATGGGGCCAAAGAGTCGGACATGACTGAGCAACTAAACCACCCCCTTGGGCTTCCTAGGTGGCACTAGTAGTAAAGAACCCATTTGCAGAACAGAGTTTCTCAATCCTTAGTGTGCAAACATTCAGAGATGTTTGTTAAATGCAGATTCTGATCTGGGATGGGTCCTGCAATGGTCCTGTCTTTCCAAGAAACTCAGCTGATGCCAGTGCTACGGATCCCTCCAGTGGTGCAGTCTAGCTACATGACTCACATGAGCTCCCTGGGATTCTCCTTTTACCAGATTCAGTGTCTCCATTCCTCAGTTGTTACCCTTTTCCCTATTAAAGCCTGGGAAAAACTGCTCTTGGGCTATTGTTTATGCCTACTCCCATTCTCTGCGATCATATCCAATGACTCACAGTTATTAAAGAACAAAAGCCTATTTCAGTTGCCAAAAGGTAGAATACACTCTTGGGTACAATTTCTGCTTCAAAGCTTTTCAGCAAAGTAGAATTAGGCTGAGGCTAGACTTCACCTGAAGCCACATCCTGAGGCTACCTTGCCTTGGGTCTCTTGCTTAGAGGTTTCTTCAGAGCACTGCCTTCCAAACCCAACTGTAGGCTCTGCTTTCAGGAAACATACTGAAGACATCTACGGCCCATACTTTGTTTAAAAAAAAAAAAAAGGCTAGAGTATCTAGAACATTGAAGCAGGATATAGTGGACTTGGGATAAAGCAGATTAGATTTGAAAATTTAACCAATACTTTTTTTAGCTCTTACCCTAGGGTAGTAGTTGTTCAATGTTCTTTAAAAAGATGAACCTTCATGATGACTCCCTGAAGTATAAACTGTAATTAGCTCCACATAATAAACAAAGAAATCAAAACATCAAGAAGCATCCCAAGTCATTCACTTGGAAAGTGGAAGAGCTAGTAATGGCACCCAGACAACTGGTTCCACAGTCTGTGTTGCTAATTGCTAAATGCAATTTCCCCCTTCTGTGGCTGTGGCCTATACTTTTTTGACCCTCTGATGCCTAATCTGTGAAGCAAGGGTTATGGTATCTACCTTTGGCAATTATTCAAGGATTAAAGGAGGTAATTATATCAAGTGTCCAGTACAGAGCTATGCACATTTTATGTGTGATGTTGACCTCATTTAACTCAACTCTTTAGTAATCACCCAGGATGTCATTTTTCCAACCAAGACTCTCATGAGATTTTAAAAGTATCAACCAGTCTGTTGTGATGTTAATGTTCTTTTGGTGAACAGCTTCAGGTTTCAGTGCTGTTCCTGTTTGTCAGTTTGTACTTTTTGACCATGTTATTGAAAGCTTTACTAGATGAGGCTCACTGTACTTACTGGAGAAAATAAAGTCCAAGTCAAGCTCAGGCACGCTGAGATTTCATTTCTCCAAAGGCTAATGAAAATCCTTTTTTAGATTGGGGGAGATGATTCCTGAGGTGCAATTCACAGACACTAGAAACATACCAAGGTCTCCAGATGGGCCAAATCCTGACTCACAATGACATGTGGAATATCACTTATGTGTAGAATCTAAACTAGAATGCAAATGAGTTAATCTACAAAACAGAAACAGACTCACAGACACAGAGAACAGAACTGTGGTAGCCAAGCAGGAGAAGGGATAGGAAGAGATGGAGAGGGTGGCTGAGGTTAGCAGATGTAAGCTATTATATATAGAATGGGCAAACAACAACATGGAGAAAATAGATAACTATATTCAATATCCTAGGATAAACCAAAATGGAAAAGAAAACAAAAAATGCATGTGTGTGTGTGTGTGTTTGTACATACATACACATATATATAACTGAATCACTTTGCTGTACAGCAGAAATTAACACAACACTGTAAATCAACTATAGCTTCCAGGGCCTTGTCAGTGAAAGTGCTAAATTATAACCACTGGACCATTAGGAAAATCCTTTATTTTGTATAGCAGAAATGAATATTCTCAAACAATTTGAGCACAATCATGTTAGATGAAGGACACCTAACATGGAAATACCATCAAATAAAAAAGATATTGGCTAAAAAAGATGTTGGAAGATCTGAAAATGAGATGGTGTGACAACTGAGGGATCAGCCTAGTGGAAGCATCTACCATCCTTTAGGACTGAGGGAAAAGCTGACAAGCTGTTTGTTACCAGTTTTTAGGACCCAACCTAGCTGGAGGCAGGATCACAGAGGAGATACTTTAAAAGGCAGCAGACAGACAGACAGACACAAAAACACAGACCCTGGCATCTCCCTTTCTCCTGCTTTCTCTCGTCAGTGTCTACCATGAGCTAATGTAGCCAGGGGCCAACTGGCAAGGGAGCCTGGTGAATTCAGAGTGCAGAAGCAAGCCCTGAACCACAAAGCAGAGGAAGTATGGTGAATGGACATCTGTAGAGCCCCCTAGGCTTATTGGTAGTGACAAGGTAAGGACTTACTGAACAGGGGAATCCAAGCAAACAGTGGTTTTTCTAGCTTCCAAACTGTGTGTGCGTGCTAAGTTACTTCAGTTGTGTCTCTTTGCAACCCTATTGCCTATAGCCTGCCAGGCTCCTCTTTCCAAGGGATTCTCCAGGTAAGAATACTGGAATGGGTTGCCATTTCCTCCTCCAGGGGATATTTCGGACCCAAGGATAGAACCCAGGTCTCCTGCATTGGCAGGCGGGTTCTACCTGGAAAGCGCCACCTGGGAAGACCAACCTAACTGGTGAGTACCACTAAATTAAAAAAATCCATGAATAGAGCTATTGATCTATGATGGTAACAGAGTAATAACTGTAAAGCCAATTGAGTTCTGCTACATGTCAGACTAGACTCAATGATGTCTACGATTTTTATCATCCTGTGATTTACTCCAATATTTCATAAGTTAAAAAAATAAATTTGCCCTTGAAAGATTAAATGAGGTTCTTAAAAGTCGATTCCTATGTTCATCCATGGCAGGTGGAAAATATTAAAACTGAGTAGCAATTACTATTTTGTGAAGAAATCAAAGAAACTTAATACTAGTAGAAAGAAAAAGTCCCATTATGTTTATTAAGAAAATAATTCCAGTATTAGCTCTAGATAGAATATCTGTTACATTTAAAGATTATGCTGCAATAGGGAAAAGAGAGAGATGAGAAAATCTATATTTGTGATGAGAGGGGCTTTTACTTATATTAAATAAACCAAAATGATAATGGTAATGATTCCTGGAGTATTTAGGTATCAAGACCTGTGCTAATTGCTCTAAAGAACAGTTTCTCTTGGTAGTGCCTTGTAATAATGCATTTGTAATAAGGGCTGTCTCTGGTGGCTTAGATGGTAAAGAATCTGCCTGCAATGCAGGAGACCTGGGTTAGATCCCTAGGTCGGGAAGATGCCCTGGAGAAGGGAATGGCAACCGACTCCAATATTCTTGCCTGGAGAAACCCATGGACAGGGGAGTCTGGTGGGCTACAGTCCATGGGGCCGCAAAGAACCAGACATGTCTGAGTGACTAACACTTTCACTTTTGTGCACTGTAAAATGTTTAGCATCACCCCTGACCAGCACCGATTTGATGTACTCCTCTCCCAGTTTTGATGATAAAATGTCCCTCTTGGGGGGTAAAACTGCCTCTGGATGAGAACCACTGCTCTACAGGAATCAGAAATGAGGAAAACAAGGTTTACAGCGGTTAAATAACATGCCCAGTTACATTAAGGTAGTGAGTGGTATGATCAGGATTTGAACACAGGTCTAACTCTCAATCTGCTACTTAATCTCAACATGGAGCTTTCTTCTTTCACTTTACTCCTTTCTTCTCTCACTTTACTTCTTTCTTCTCATTTTCTGAGAAGTACTGTGGACTATTTTTTTGTACTTTGGAGGAAAATATCAGGGAATTGAATAGTCATTTTTGGATTTGAATCTACAGCAAGAGATTGGCTGGACTTCTGATAAGATGGTAGTTTTATGCTTTTTTGACCACAGAAATTCACAGAAGTATAAAAGTCTCACAGCTCCTCTGTTTCATGAAATTTTATGGTGGATTTAGCCAACTGCTAAAAACAACATCTGACAGCAGCTGGTTCATTTCAGGTGAGGCAAGACTGTGCTGAAAAGCTCCCTGTTTTGTGCATGCTATGATTCTTATTGAATCTCCCTTCCTTATAATGTACCACTGCAGCAAATAATCAATTTCAACTTCACGCAGCCAAGGTCAAGTGTGAGGGAATAACAGGCTCTCTACTCACATCATGTAGGAATGATTTATTGCTTTTCCAGAAGAAGATTCTTGACATTTTGAAAATGTAATGTAGTGCAAGAGTAATTAAGCCAAAGGTGGACTGCTGAACGATTGATTAGCATTGTCAGAGAAGGGTGATTAGCTTAGATGCTTCAAGAACTGATTTTGCCAGCGATGAATTAAAGGTTAGTAATTAAATTTATGGGCCATGGCCACTGTCTCCAGGTGGCATTTCATATAGGAGTGTCTGTGTTTGGAGAGGACAGGCAAATAAAACGAATGCCAGCTGCTTCAACAACCTTTGGTTAAATGTCTCTTCAGAGACGAAGAAGAATAATATTGAGTCAAACTTGTCTTTGAGTCATTGTATTGCTTATTATGTTCAATAACGTTTTTAACAAGCAAGTTCTAGCTAACTTTTCAATGGACCAAATCAAAGACAGAAAGGTAAGTTTAATAAAACGTATTCATATCCATCATACTCATGTACTTAAGTGTGCTCTGGTTAAGGAAATACTTAGTTATGAGTCTTCTGTTTTCTCCATCCTTTATGAAAACTGTCTCTTCCCCTTCCCTCAGCTTCCAGCCACATACAGAAGCAGAGCATGTGTACTCAGTCACTCATGGTGTCCAACTCTTTGTGACCGAAAAGACTGTACCCCTCTAGGCTCCTCTGTCTGTGGAATTTTCCAGGCGAGAATACTGGAGTAAGTTGCCATTTCCTACTCCAGGGGATCTTCCCGACCCAGGGATCGAAATCTCCTGCACTGGAAGGCAGAAGCAGACATACTCATAACTTCTTGCCTCTGGCCATAGTTGACGCATCCGGGGATAGACACAGAGCCCCAACTAAAGCCTTCAGGATCCTTCCCTGAGGAGTTTCTTTCTCTTCAATGTTTGAATAAATTCAGAGTGTACAAACATCACCATAATCCACATAGAACATTTTTATTAGCCAAAAAAGAAACACTCCATGCCATTACCAATCACTTCTCTTTTTTCCTCCTCTTCCCCGTCCCTAAGGCCCTGTTGTACTTTCTGTCTCTATAGATCTATTAAGGACATTTCATAAAAATGTATTTATATGACATAGATCTTTTGTGACTGCTTTCTTTTGCTTAGCATAATGTCTCTGAGGTTTATCCATGATGTAGCATGCATTAGTATTTCACTCTTTTTAAAAAAAATAGCTGAATAATATCTCATTGTTTGTTCTTACCCATTTATCAGTTGATGGACACTTGGGTTGTTTTCATTTTCAGGCTACTATGAATAACACTGCTTGCTATGAACATCTGTGTTCAAGTTTTTGTGTGGTACTATATTTTTATTTGTCTTACACCTAAGAGGTAACATTAATGGATCATACATTTTGAGGAACTGTCAAACTTTTCCAAAATTGATGCATTATTTCACACTCCCATTACAATGAATCAAAGAGTTCTAATTTCTCCACATTCTCATCAACACTTGTGATCGTCTTTATTTTCGCCATCCTAGTTAGTATGAAGTGGCATCTTATTGTGGTCCTGACTTGAATTTCCCTAATAATTAATCATGTTGAGCATCTTCCCATGGCTTATTGGCCATTTATTTCTTTGGTCAAACATCTATTTAAATCCTTTGACCACTGTTTGATTGCATATTTTTATCACTTGCAAGATTCATTTATATATTCTTGAAATAAGTCTATTTTATCTGAAATACTTTTAAAAATATTTTTTCTCAGTCATTAGGGTGTCTTTTCACTTACTTTCAGTAGAAAGGTCTGACTTTTGATATAGTTCAATTTATATTCTTTTCTTTGGTCTCTGTGCTTCTTGTGTTTCTTGAAGAAACTACTGGCTAATTTAAGGTCATGAACACATATGTATATACTCATGTATTTTCTTCTAAAAGTTTCATAGTTTTACTTTTCACATGTAAACCTTTGATTCATTTTGTTAATTTTTGTGTGTCGTGTGATGCTGGAGGTCCAACTTCATTCTTTTGTATGTGGGAGTCTCAGTACCACTTGTTGAAAAGATTATTCTTTCACCATCAAATTACTTTTACACCTCTATAGAAGGTCATGTGTGCATGCTAAGACTACACTCATGCTCAACTCTTTGCAACCCTGTGGACTGTAGCCCACCAGGCTTCTCTGTCCATGGGATTCTCCAGGCAAGAATACTGGAGTGGGTTGCCATGTCCTCCTCCAGGGGATATTCCTGACCCAGGGATTGAACCCTCTTCTACCTCCTGCATTGGCAGGTGGGTTCTTTACCACTAGTGTCACCTGGGAAGTCCCTATAGGAAGTCAACTGACTATAAATGTAAGGGTTTAATTTCTGGAGTCTCAGTTCTATCCCATTGACCTACATGCCTACTTAATGCCAGTACCACATTGTCATGATTATTGTAGCTTTGTAGTAAGTTTTGAAATCAGGAAGAAGAGCCCTCTAATTTTATTGTCCTATTTCAACACTGTTTTTGTCATAGTGGGTCAGTTGCATTTTTGTATGAATTTTAGAATGAGTTTCACAATTTCTGCCAAGAAAGTACCTGGGATTTTTACAGGGATTATTTTGAATGTGTAGACACAGCTGGGGGACTACTGCCATCTTTACAAATATTGAGCCTTCAGATCTGTGAAGATTTGGAGGAAGACGGGATGTCTTTCCATTTATTTAGATCTTCTTTAATTACTTTCAGGGGAGAAGCTTGTACATCTTTTGTTAAATGTATCTCTAAGTATTTTATTCTTTTTGATGCTATTGTAAATTTCCTCTTGGAAATTTAAAATAAGGATTAAACAATCTCAGTCTTCGTCTAGTCTCTTGGATGGCAGAAATGTAAATCTAGGTAATGTTAATAGCCATTTTCTGCTTTATGGTAGAAATACAAAAGCTGTAATATAGTCTTAAAACATAAAACAGACACAGAAATGAGAGATGGTAAAGACACCCAGGATTTCTTCTCTGATTTTAGTGTAGTCTCCACAACAATTCTTGATGACAATACTTTCCTGTCGCTTGAATTACCCCTAGTGCATTTCCACTGTGCTTAACTAAAAGTCCCAACTAACACACTATCAGCACACAGAAAACAGAACCTGCTTTTGTTATTATGGAAGAAAGAGGCCACTTCAATATCATTTCCATCTCTCAGCTCTCAATCACTCATTTTTGTTTCAAGTGAAATAAACAACATAATATTTTAATGGTCATCATCTATCTTGTGAAATTACCCAGCCACATTAAGCTTTTTGGCATTCTAATCATATTAAACTGTCCAAATTATAACAGATACTATGAGAACTGGCACTAGATTTATATATCAGCAGAGGGTTTAATGCTTATCTCTTGATGCTTTACCAAAATGTGACAGTTGTTGGAAATGAGCAATATAAAGTCAAACAGTTTTAGAAACCTTTTAGCAAAGTCACAAGTCTAAATACTTGGGTGCTATTTGGGCCCTAGGAGAATAATTCTCAAAACTGGTTATGATATGTGTTTGTCACCAATTGTCTTAGGGGATATTACCAAAATTTCCAAACACATGTAGGTTCAATTTAAACACTTTAATATGTATTTGTAATGTATAGATAATATTTTGGGGTTGTCATGTAAGTCCTTCCTCCTGCACTGTGAATTATATAACAAGAAAGGTAAGATTTTAATCAGCCAATGGATTTTATAAAACTTCAAATGAATCTTAGAGGTAGTGAACCTTCTAATCTCTGTCTATTAAAAAAGCCACATAAGGTAGAATTTTAAATTTTATACACTAATCCTTGATATGGTATTCTGACTTCTAAAAAATTATCCTAAGGCAACTATCAGAGATGTACATTCAGGATGTTTAGTAATACATTACTAATAATAGCATAAAATGTAGCTACAGACTAAAAGTACAATAGACATTGCATAAATTAGGTTTAGTCCTTTCACATGATGGAATATTAAAGAGACATTAAGAGTCATGTTTTAGAACTTTTAATGACATAAAGACGTTTTCTCAATACAGCAAGTGTGAAAAGGTATTACATAATATTCCAATTCAATAAAATAATTTTTGTATATCTATTTATGCACAGAAGAAAAATTTAGAAAGCTAACAAGCTATGCTGAATAATAGGAAGCTTATTCTGTTCTTGTGTGTGTATGTATTTTCTACATAGCATTTATTACCATTAACAAGAAAAAGTGAAATCTATCTCAAAATTCTAAGAGTCACAAATAATGTAGAAGACTATGATCTTTTCAGAAGACAGAACACTGTGTTTGATCCCACCTGAATTTAAGGAGATAGTGTCCTAGACCTGGGTCAGCTAATGAATCCTCTCTATGCCTAAGAGGGGAAAAAAACAGCATCTGTCTCCTCATGTGCCAGTTTTTTGTTCTAATACATGTCTTATCTACTTTTTTCTTGACTGAAGTATAGCTGACTTACAATGTTGTGTTAGTTTCAGGTACACAGCACAGTGATTCAGAAATATATATATATATATGTACATACATTTTCAGATTCTGTTCCATTATGAGTTAATATAAAATATTAAATCTAGTTCCCTGTGCTATACAGTAGGTCCTTGTTGCTTATCTCTTTTATACATAATAGTGTGTATCTGTTACCCAAATTTCTAATTTGTCTCTTCCCCACTTTCCCAAACCATGAATTTGTTTTCTATTTCTGTGAGTCTATTTCTGTTCTGTAAATAGGTTCACTTGTATCATTTTTGAATTCTACATATAAGTGATATCATATGATCTTTGTCTTTTCTGTCTGACTGACTTTACATACTATGATAATCTCTAGGTCCATCCATGTTGCTGCAAATGGCATTATTTTATTCATTTTTATGGTTAATATCCTATTGTATGTATACATACATATGCACATGTACCTCTTCTTCATCCATTCATCTGTCAGTGGGTTATTTACTTCACAATAAAAAATATAAGATATGATTATTAATGATCATTTATAAAATAACAGGTAATAATAAAAATGTAACATTAGTGATTGTTTAGTAGATATGCACCTTATTATAACTGAACAAGTTAATATCAGAAATTATTTTATAATAGAAGTTAGATTTTTATGAGTGTTTTGGCAGAATGGCCTCTATTTCCCCAAGGTTTTTGAGGTTACAAGAACTAAAAGACCTTGTTCTTCCTTTGTTCTCTCTGCTTTCTTTAAAAAAAAAAAAAAAAGGCAAAATGAATCAGAAACAGACTCACAGGTTAGAGAACAAATTTATGGTTACTGGAGAAAATGACGGAAGGGAGGAATAGATTGGTTGTTGAGACTGATATGCATGTACTGCTTTATTTACAATAGATAACCAACAAGGACCTACTGTGTAGCACAGGGAACTCTGCTCAGTACTCTGCAATAACCTAAATGGGAAAAGAATCTGAAAAGGAATACATACATGCATATATATAACTAAATCACTTTGCTGTATACCTGAAAATAACACAACATTGTTAATCAACTATATTCCAATATAAAATAAAAATTAAAAAGGCAACGTGAAATGTGTATTAACACTATACTACTGCCATAATTTATTTAATTTGGCAGTTAAATATTTTATTAAAATATTAACCAGGATGTGAGAAGTCATAAAGAGTAACCCTAGATATCCTGTTTTCTGTAATAACCCCAACACCACCCTCTAGTTTCTAAAAAGGCCCTATTTGTTGCATTTAAACCTGCAAGGCCAGAGTCTTCTTCCCAGGATCACTCTGTGCAACCCAGACCAAACACAGAGAACTTCTTCATCCACTGCTTTGGCCCTGAACCAGTAAGAGAAGAGAAATCAAAGAGCCTACACATCCCTTCCCTTTGGTCTCCAATGACAAACACAATTAAATCATTCTACATTAGAGGAAACTATTTTCTTTTTTAGTTAAGTATATCATCATATCACACCATATATCAAATCATATCATGTAGGTCATATTATATCAAATATCTTTCAGTGCAAGAGTCAAGACTGACTCCAGTTTGTGGCAAACTCTCAGCTCAGATCATTACATAATTAAATTCTCCACACTATGTAAATTCATCAGTATAATCAAGCTATACAAATACAAAATATATATACAACTAACATTTAACCATAGTATTCTAAGTACTAAAAATTGGTAATTTTTCTTCATTTTACACATGAGGAAACTGAGGCCCAGGACCACTTGCCTAAGATCACACAATTACCAAGTTGCAGTGACAGAACATAAAGACTACCATCATGTGTGTTTCATACTACTCTTTACACTGATCTGGGGAACCTGAATGCTGATACAGAAAGATATATAAGAAGCAGAAGAAAAAATTGTACTTTCAGCTTGCCAGCAGAGTAAGATCATGCACACGTAACACATCATCTGAACCAAAAACCTGTCTAAATATACACTGCTAAGTTTCCACTGGTGAGATCATCATCGGGCTGCTGGAAGTCTAGCAGTTATTCCATGGGATACTGTGAAGTTTAGACAAATAAAGATAAAGGATATTGATTCAAGCAATGACCAGTAGCTCCTAACAGACCAATTGTCTTGCAAAAATATAAGTATTAAAAGCAAGTATCTGGAGGCACTAGAGAATGACCAAAAACCACGTATTGGAGGAGAAACACTACTTGAAAGAAGGGAATGGTAGTTATTGAGTTTCTGAAATCTTTTATAGCTACCAACCTCATGGCAAGCTTTAGACTGTGTTTTGCTGGGTGGTTAAAATTCATATAGAACACCCACAGTCTTACTGGCTTGAAGAATCTGAGGACAAATTTTAGAGCAACTACAAGTACCAGAAAACGCTGGAGGAACTTTCCAAAGAAGAGATTCAGAGAGGGAGAGCACCAACTTCTATGTAAAAATTCTTCCCAAATCTCTAAATGACCCCTGAATTGTGTGTGTATATGTATATATACACACATATACACATATACGTATATAGCAGACACCAAGAAGTCCAAGTGAGGCTACGAAAAGAGTTCATGGGGATTTCAGCTACAGTCCAATCCAGAGGAGACAGACTTCACAGACTGACTTCAGTCAAGGGAAACACTGTTTCAAAAAAAGAAAAAATCAATATTCTTCAGAGGATTATAACAGAATGTGCTCTCTCAGCATCTACTTGATAGTGCTTATAACACTACCTAAAACTACTCAACACATGAAAAAAATGAGAAAACATGATCCACTCAAGAGAAAAAATAACCTGCAGGGACCAACTAGAAAATGACTCAGATATTGGGTTTAAAAGAGTTTATAAAAGAAAATGCTAACAATGAGTAAAAACAAGGGGGAATGAAGCAGAAAAAAATGGAACCACAAAAATGAACCAACTATATGTTCAATATGATCTCAATGGAGAGATCATCTAGACAGAATATCTGTAAGGAAACAATGGACCGAAACTATACGTTAGATCCAATGGACCTAACAGGTGTGTAACACTCCATCCAAGAGCAACAGCATAAACACTCTTCTCTGATGCACACAGAACATGGTCTGGGATCTTAAGTTAGGCCACAAAATAATGAGTGACTGAAACTCTTTTAAATTTAAGACTTGTGATATGGGCCACCATATGGCTGTGGTACATGTTATGAACATGTGCACTTGAAAAGCATGCATGTTCTGCTGTTGCTGGGTGAAGTGTTCCATAAATGTCAACTAGGTCAAGAGGTTAATATTATGCTCAGATCGTCTATATCTTTATTGGATTTCTGATGCAGTTTTGTCAACTGCTGAAAGAGGAATGCTGAAATATTCAAGTACAAACTGTGGATGTACCTGTTGTTGCTGTTCAGTCGCTAAGTCATGTCTGAGTCTGTGACCGCACGGACTGCAGCTCATCAAGCTTCCTTGTCCTTCACTATTTCCCAGCATTTGCTCTAACTCTTGTTCACTGAGCCAGTGATGCCATCCAACCATCTCATCCTCTGTTGCCCCCTTCTCCTCCTGCACTTAATCTTTCCCAGCATCAAGTGTCCTTTCCAATGAGTTGGCTCTTTGCAACAGGTGGCCAAAGTATTGGAGCTTCAGCTTCAGCATCAGTCCTTCCAATGAATACTCAGGGTTGACTCCTTTAAAATGGACTGGTTGGATCTCCTTGCTGTTCAAGGTACTCTCAAGTGTCTTCTCTAGCACCACACTCTCATATCTGTACATGACTACTGGAAAAACCATAGTGGATATGTCTACCATTCCAATTCTGTCTATTTTTACTTTATGTATTTTGATGCCCACTTATTAGGCATATTCATATTCATGTTTATGTCTTCCTTATGACTGGACCCTTCTATCTGAATCCATATCTGCAGTTCCACAGAATCAACCAACTGTAGATGGTGTGAAGTGAAGTGAAGTCAAAGTCACTCAGTTGTGTCTGACTCTGTGTGACACCATGGACTATATAGTCCATGGGATTCTCCAGGCCAGAGTACTAGAGTGGGTAGCATTTCCCTTCTCCAGGGGATCTTCCCAACCCAGGGATCGAACCCAGGTCTCCTGCATTGCAGGATGGTGTAGTAGTTAAATTTATTGGGGTTCGGGGGGAACATGTATAAACAGACTCATGAAGTTCAAACCTATCTGTTCAAGGATCAACTGTAATTTAAGCTCATCTATCAAAATGTGCTTGAGAACAAAATTAACACAATCCACAAAAACAGTGGTTAAAAGAATAATAAATTTGACGTGAAATGCTTGAAGGAGGCAGAAATGAAATAGCATCCTTAGGAAGAAACTGAAAGAAACTCCAAGAAAGGTGTGAGTATATCATAGCAAATCCTCAACTCCTCCAAACGCCTCCACTCTGGAATACCATCACTGCCTATCATGCAGTCAAGGTGACCAACACTTAAGGTCTCCTTCAGACACTTATGGAGAGTCGCCAGACTCACAGTGGCTGGGCCGCGGCTGGAGTACGGCTGAGCTTTCAGAGGTAAACAATCCGAGCTTCTGCTCGCTCACATGCAGTGCTGTCAAATGTATTCCACTGCCTTCCAAGCCATCTGTGAAATGTTTACTCAGTCTTTTGGGCATCAGGAATGTAATACTCAGAATAAAATCACTAGGTGAATTCCAGTTTTAAGAACCTTGAGGTATAAGTCAAGATTTAATACTCATATTACAATGGGTCTGTTTCTAAATTAAATACTGAGATCACATGGTGAGACAGGAGTTCTTCTTTACCTATGACTTTTGCTCATCCTTCGGGCTTCAGGATAAATGCAACTCATTATTTTCCTTTATAGTCTTTGTTAAAGGCTACAACTGTAGCACCATTTGTCTATCTTATTAACTCTTTGGTTATAATTTGGCCCTAGCACTCCAGAAGCCAGGAAACTTGCCAGTGTAAATCAGCACTGACTCTTCCTAAGACCATGTAAATTCTAGTAGCTGCTGCTGCTGCTGCTAAGTCGCTTCAGTCGTGTCCGACTCTGTGCAACCCCATAGACGGCAGCCAACCAGGCTCCTCCGTCCATGGGATTTTCCAGGCAAGAGTACTGGAGTGGGGTGCCGTTGCCTTCTCCGAAATTCTAGTAGAGTACCTGGTAAAAGGAGGAGTTTAACAAATTACTAATGAAATGAGTGAATAGATGAAAGAAGGAAGGAGGGAAGGAAGCAGAATTTAAGTGTGGATATGGGGCTTCCCTCGTGGCTCAGACAGTAAACAACCTGCCTGAAGTGCAGGAGACCGGGGTTTGATCCCTGGGTTGGGAAGATCCCCTGGAGAAGGGAATGGCTACCTATTCCAGTGTTCTTGCCTGTAAATTCCCATGGAGAGAGGGGTCTAGTGGGCCACAGTCCATGGGGTCACAAAGAGTAGGACACAACTGAGCAACTGACTCATACTTTTCACATGGGGTGATAAAAAAGACTCAGTTACAAGGTAGTCAACCCATGGCCAAATACTAGAGTTGTGGGGTCCACAGTATAACTTCACTATGTGGATCAGAAAAGTTATAAGCAATTAAATTCATATGCCTGCTGCTATCTCTTCAATTTTGCAATGAAAGATCAAGAGTATAAATTCTGAGAATCTCAGGTACGGCAAGCCAACCTCTACTGCATACAAGAATACCTGGGAAGAATTTTACTTTTTTTGTTTTTTAATTGAAGCATAGTTTATTTACAATGTTGTGTTAGTTACAGGGAGATTTTTTAGATGTCCATTCCCAGTCCCCACTCTGCCAATGATGCACTCTACTAAAGTGAAAACCAAACAAAATACCAGGGGACCAGGAATCAAATCACCTTTGGAAAGATGACAGGAATCTGAGCAAGATACTTCTCCTTTGTGAGACATGAACAACATGAGAGGAATGGACTAAATAAGGTTTGAGTCCCTTTTGATGGCGTAGCAAGGAGAGATAAGAAAGCCTTCCTCAGCAATCAATGAAAAGAAATAGAGGAAAACAACAGAATGGGAAAGACTAGAGATCGCTTCAAGAAAATTAGAGATACCAAGGGAACATTTCAGGCAAAGACAGGCTTGATAAAGGACAGAAATGGTATGGACCTAACAGAAGCAGAAGATATTAAGAAGAGATGGCAAGAACACACAGAAGAACTGTACAAAAAGGATCTTCACGACCCAGATAATCACGATGGTGTGATCACTCACCTAGAGCCAGACATCCTGGAATGTGAAGTCAAGTGGGCCTTAGAAAGCATCACTATGAACAAAGCTAGTGGAGGTGATGGAATTCCAGTTGAGCTATTTCAAATCCTGAAAGATCATGCTGTGAAAGTGCTGCACTCAATATGCCAGGACATTTGGAAAACTCAGCAGTGGCCACAGGACTGGAAAAGGTCAGTTTTCATTCCAATGCCAAAGAATGCTCAAACTACCACACAACTGCACTCATCTCACAAGCTAGTAAAGTAATGCTCAAAATTCTCCAAGCCAGGCTTCAGCAATACGTGAACCGTGAACTTCTAGATGTTCAACCTGGTTTTAGAAAAGGCAGAGGAACCAGAGATCAAATTGCCAACATCCGCTGGACCGTGGAAAAAGCAAGAGAGTTCCAGAAAAACATCTACTTCTGCTTTATTGACTATGCCAAAGCCTTTGACTGTGTGGATCACAATAAACTGTGGAAAATTCTTCAAGAGATGGGAATGCTAGACCACCTGACCTGCCTCTTGAGAAACCTATATGCAGGTCAGGAAGCAACACTTAGAACTGGATATTTTCGAATTATGTATGTATGTATGTATGTATCACTGATTAAATCATGGAGTTCTCTAAATCTTTGAGTTTTGAATTATTTATTTATCTCGGATGATATCATGTCGTTCTCGAATCCTTTCACGATTTCGGTGAGGGTGAGGAGGCCTGCTCCTAGGTCCGAGGGGAAGGCCAGAGCAGAGCCGAGGCCGGTCAGGCGCCAGTCAGTCACGTCTCCCACACTCCCGCAGCCTGCTCCTTCCCGGGAGGGCACGAACGCTAGAAGCCGGGAACGGCTTGGCGAGGCTCGCCCAGGGCAGAGCGGCCTCTAGGCCGGGGCTCCGCGTTCTCGCGCCCACCCGGGCGCAGATGTGGAGCTCCGCCAGCATGGAAGCTCCCTCGGTCCTTCCCCATACAGGCTCGCAAGCACCCGCCGGCAGCCCGCCTCCCTCCCTCCCTCCCTCTTCTCTCCCGCGTGCTGGGAGGGGAACTGGGCTTCCAGGCCGGGGCACACAGCGCAGCCTGGCGCTCTCTGCTCGGGGGCCGGTTCCCCTGCGCTGGGGCTCTGCGACGAAGCCCAAATGCACGGGGAGGGAAGGCAGGCCCCAAACCACATCCACACGTCTCTGCTCTGGAGGAGAGCTCCAGGGAAGCCCAGTCTGGCAGACGCTTTCTCGGCACACACAGAGAACGCTCTGGCGGTGGAGCCGCCTCCCTCCCAGGCGCCGGGACCCTGATCTCCCTCCATGCCAAGCCGATTGGAAGAATCAATATAGTGAAAATGAGTATACTACCCAAAGCAATTTATAGATTCAATGCAATCCCTATCAAGCTTCCAACAGTATTCTTCACAGAGCTAGAACAAATAATTTCACAATTTGTATGGAAATACAAAAAAACCTCGAATATCCAAAGCGATCTTGAGAAAGAAGAAGGGAACTGGAGCAATCAACTTACCTGACTTCAAGCTCTACTACAAAGCCACAGTTATCAAGACAGTATGGTACTGGCACAAAGACAGAAATATAGATCAATGGAACAAAATAGAAAGCCCAGAGATAAATCCACGCACATATGGACACCTTATCGTTGACAAAGGAGGCAAGAATATACAATGGATTAAAGACAATCTCTAACAAGTGGTGCTGGGAAAACTGGTCAACCACTTGTAAAAGAATGAAACTAGAACACTTTCTAACACCATACACAAAAATAAACTCAAAATGGATTAAAGATCTAAACGTAAGACCAGAAACTATAAAACTCCTAGAGGAGAACATAGGCAAAACACTCTCTGACATACATCACAGCAGGATCCTCTATGACCCACCTCCCAGAATATTGGAAATAAAAGCAAAAATAAACAAATAGGACCTAATTAACCTTAAAAGCTTCTGCACATCAAAGGAAACTATTAGCAAGGTGAAAAGACAGCCTTCAGAATGGGAGAAGATAATAGCAAATGAAGCAACTGACAAACAACTAATCTCGAGAATATACAAGCAACTCCTACAGCTCAACTCCAGAAAAATAAATGACCCAATCAAAAAATGGGCCAAAGAACTAAACAGACATTTCTCCAAAGAAGACATACAGATGGCTAACAAACACATGAAAAGATGCTCAACATCACTCATTATCAGAGAAATGCAAATCAAAACCACTATGAGGTACCATTTCACACCAGTCAGAATGGCTGCGATCCAAAAGTCTACAAGTAATAAATGCTGGAGAGGGTGTGGAGAAAAGGGAACCCTCTTACACTGTTGGTGGGAATGCAAACTAGTACAGCCACTATGGAGAACAGTGTGGAGATTCCTTAAAAAACTGGAAATAGAACTGCCTTATGATCCAGCAATCCCACTGCTGGGCATACACACTGAGGAAACCAGAAGGGAAAGAGACACGTGTACCCCAATGTTCATCGCAGCACTGTTTATAATAGCCAGGACATGGAAGCAACCTAGATGTCCATCAGCAGACAAATGGATAAGAAAGCTGTGGTACATATACACAATGGAGTATTACTCAGCCATTAAAAAGAATACATTTGAATCAGTTCTAATGAGGTGGATGAAACTGGAGCCTATTATACAGAGTGAAGTAAGCCAGAAAGAAAAACACCAATACAGTATACTAACGCACATATATGGAATTTAGAAAGATGGTAACAATAACCCTGTGTACGAGACAGCAAAAGAGACACTGATGTATAGAACAGTCTTATGGACTCTGTGGGAGAGGGAGAGGGTGGGAAGATTTGGGAGAATGGCATTGAAACATGTAAAATATCATGTATGAAACGAGTTTCCAGTCCAGGTTCGATGCACGATACTGGATGCTTGGGGCTGGTGCACTGGGACCACCTAGAGGGATGGTATGGGGAGGGAGGAGGGAGGAGGGTTCAGGATGGGGAACACATGTATACCTGTGGCGGACTCATTTTGATGTTTGGCAAAACTAATACAATTATGTAAAATTTAAAAATAAAATAAAATTAAAAAAAAAAAAAAAAAAAAGAACTGGATATGGAACAACAGACTGGTTCCAAATAGGAAAAGGAGTATGTCAAGGCTGTATACTGTCACCCTGCTTATTTAACTTCTATGCAGAGTACATCATGAGAAACGCTGGGCTGGAGGAAGCACTAGCTGGAATCAAGATTGCTGGGAGAAATATCAATAACCTCAGATATGCAGATGATACCACCTTTATGGCAGAAAGTGAAGAGGAACTAAAAAGCCTCTTGATGAAAGTGAAAGAGGAGAGTGAAAAAGTTGGCTTAAAGCTCAACATTCAGAAAACTAAGATTATGGCATCCAGTCCCATGACTTCATGGGAAACAGATGGGGAAACAATGGAAACAGTGTCAGACTTTATTTTTGGGGGCTCCAAAATCACTGCAGATAGCGACTGCAGCCATGAAATTAAAAGACGCTTACTCCTTGGAAGGAAAATTATGACCAACCTAGATAGCATATTCAAAAGCAAAGATATTACTTAGCCAACAAAGGTCCATCTAGTCAAGGCTATGTTTCTTCCAGTGGTCATGTATGGATGTGAGAGCTGGACTGTGAAGAAAGCTGAGCACCGAAGAATTGATGCTTTAGAACCGTGGTGTTGGTAAAGACTCTTGAGAGTCCCTTGGACTGCAAGGAGATCCAACCAGTCCATCCTAAAGGAGATCAGTCCTGAATATCCATTGGAAGGACTGATACTGAAGCTGAAACTCCAGTACTTTGGCCACCTCATGTGAAGAATTGACTCATTGGAAAAGACCCTGATGCTGCAAGGGATTGGAGGCAGGAAGAGAAGGGGACGATAGAGGATGAGATGGCTGGATGGTATCACTGACTCGATGGACATGAGTTTGAGTGAACTCCGGGAGATGGTGATGGATAGGGAGGCCTGGCATGCTGTGATTCATAGGGTCACAAAGAGTCAGACACAACTGAGCAACTGAACTGACTGAACTGAACTGAAGGCATTATGTAATTCTGTGTGTCTGTACATATTTGAACTCTATGTCAGGCCTGGCATGAAGCACAAAGTAGTAATTTATAAGTCTTCTTCAACAGGAAGAAAATAATCAAACACCACAAAAGCTAAAGAAAAATATCAATAGTTTATGGTCATCATGTTTATTGGGTTCTAAGATGAAAGTCTTTCTTTCCACATTTAGCATTCTAGAAATTGAGCTGTATCATATAATTAACGTTAAAAGAAACCTTCAGGAGGCGGTCCTAAGACGGCAGAGGAATAGGACAGGGAGACCACTTTCTCCCCACAAATTCATCGAAAGAACATTGAATGCTGAGCAAATTCCACAAAACAACTTCTGAATGCTGGCAGAGGACATCAGGCACCCAGAAGGGCAGCCCATTGTCTTTGAAAGGAGGTAGGACAAAATATAAAATATAAAAAGAGAAACTAAAGAGGTAGGGACGGAGATCCGTTCCGGGAAGGGAGTCTTAAAAGAGGACAAGTTTCCCCAGAACTGAAAGAGACACGTGTACCCCAATGTTCATCACAGCACTGTTTATAATAGCCAGGACATGGAAGCAACCTAGATGTCCATCAGCAGATGAATGGATAAGAAAGCTGTGGTACATATACACAATGGAGTATTACTCAGCCATTAAAAAGAATACATTTGAATCAGTTCTAATGAGGTGGATGAAACTGGAGCCTATTATACAGAGTGAAGTAAGCCAGAAAGAAAAACACCAATACAGTATACTAACGCACATATATGGAATTTAGAAACATGGTAACGATAACCCTATATGTGAGACAGCAAAAGAGACACTGATGTATAGAACAGTCTTTTGGACTCTGTGGGAGAGGGAGAAGGTGGGATGATTTGGGAGAATGGCATTGAAACATGTATAATATCATATAGGAAACGAGTTGCCAGTCCAGGTTCAATGCACGATACTGGATGCTTGGGGCTGGTGCACTGAGACGACCCAGAGGGATGGTACTGGGAGGGAGGAGGGAGGAGGGTTCAGGATGGGGAACACGTGTATACCTGTGGCGGATTCATGTTGATATATGGCAAAACCAATACAATATTGTAAAGTTAAAAAAAAAAAGTATTAAAAAAAAAAAAGAGAAGTTTCCAAACACCAGGAAACACTCTCACTGGGGGTCTGTGGGGAGTTTTGGAATCTCAGAGGCAACATAACAGGGAGGAAAAATAAATAAATAAATAAATAAAACCCACAGATTACGCACATAACTGCAACTCCCAGCTCTCGCATCCGCCACCAGCAAGAGGGGGCTTAGAGTAAGGACTGGGCCTGAATGCCCTGAGGGTGATCTGAGGGAACTATCCTGAGATAGCAACCCAAACAGTGGGATAGCCAGAGAGAGAGAGCGAGCAGAGAGAGAGAGAAATATCCCATGAAAAGCTCTAACCTAAGGCACTGCCAGGCCGCTCACAGAACAAAGGACTGAGCGAATACCAGAGGAGAGCTAGCAGGTTGCGAACTGGCCCATCCCCCGCTGAAGACAGGAAGGCAGGCGATGGACAGCCAGAGCCAGAAAGGGGCAATCTTGGACCCAGAGATGGCATCCTCTAACAAACTGCAACCAGGATCCCAGTTGCTAACCAAGATTTCTTGGGATTCTGGATGGCTGACAACCACTGAGAGGGTCTCAGCCAGAGATCAGCTCCCAAGAAGAGACACACAACATACCTGAGAGAGGCACGCCCGCTGCCACCCAGGAAACCAAGCAGCTGGGACCGGGGAGGTGATAAGATGCACTCCCCACCTGGGGAGACTCTGCTCGCCAAGCACCTTGTTGCCTGAGCTGCTCGGACCTGAACCTGAGCAGCTTAGACCTGGGAAGTGCAGGCAACCCAGGGCCCGCCTCAGACAGTTCCCCCGCAGAGCAACCTAGAGCCTGAGAAGTGTAGACTGGGAAAGTGCATGTGCCATAAGCGGGGGCAAACCCAGTGCAGACAACACACTGAGAGCACTCCCCACACACGCCAGTGAAATTTGTTTGCAGTGATCCTCCCCACAGCATGACTGAACAAGTGAGCCTAAATAAGTGACCACCTTTGCCCCCTTGTGTCAGGGCGGAAATTAGACACTGAAGAGACCAGCAAACAGAGGAAGCTAAAATAAACACAGGGAACCGCTTTGCAAGTGACAGGTGCAACAGATTAAAACCCTGTAGTTAGTACTGACTACACTGGAAGGGGCCTATAGATCTTGAGAAGTATAAGCCAGATCAAGGAACTATCTGAAACTGAACTGACCCCACACTGCCCACAACAGCTCCAAAGAAATTCCTAGATATATTTTTACTATTATCATTTTTTAAATTTAGAAAATTAAAAAAATTTTTGAGTCCTCTATTACTCCTTTTTCATTTTTATAACCTACTATTACCTTGCAAAAAAAAAAAAAGACCCTATTTTTAAAGCAAACTTCACATGTATCTTTTATAATTTTTGTGACTTTGTTTTGCTCTTTTAATATTGCATTTTTGAGAATCTAATCCCTACTCTAGATTTTTAATCTTTGCTTTTTGGTATTTGTTATCAATTTTGTACCTTTAAGAACCCAATCTTCAGTACCCATTTTTACTTGGGAGTGTGATTACTGGCTTGACTGCTCTCTCCCCCTTTGGACTCTCCTTTTTCTCCACCAGGTCACCTCTTTCTCCTCCCTCTCCCATCTCTTCTCTACCCAACTCTGTGAATCTCTTTGTGTGTTCTGGGCGTGGAGAACACTTAGGCAACTGATTACTGGGTGGATCTGTCTCGGTCCTTTTGATTCCCCCTTTTCTCCTCCTGGTCACCTCTGTCTCCTTCCTCCCTCTTCTCTTCTTTGTGTAACTCCATGAACATCTCTGAGTGTTCCAAACTGTGGAGAGCAGATAGGGAATTGATTACTGGCTGGCTTGCTCTATCCCCTTTTGACCCCTTCTTCTACTCCTGGTCACCTCTATCTCTCTCCTCCCTCTTCTCTTCTCCATGTGACTCTGTGAACCTTTCCGGGTGTCCCTCACTGTGGAGAAGCTTTTCATCATTAACCTAGATGTTTTATCATTGGTATTGTATAGACAGAGAAGCCTAGAGGCTACTGTAAGAATAAGACTGAAAACCAGAGGCAGGAGGCTTATGTCCAAAACCTAAGAACACCAGAGAACTCCTGACTCCAGGGAACATTAATCAATAAGAGCTCATCCAAAAGCCTCCATACCTACACTGAAACCAAGCACCACCCAAGAGCCAACAAGTTTCAGAGCAAGACATACCAAGCTAATTCTCCAGCAATGCAGGAACATAGCCCTGAGCTTCAATATACAGGCTGCCCAAAGTCACACCAAACCCAAAGACATCTCAAAACTCACTACTGGACACTTCATTGCACTTCAGAGAGAAGAAATCCAGCTCCACCCACCAGAACACTGATGCAAGCTTCCCTAACCAGGAAACGCTGACAAGCCCCCATCCAACCCCACCCACAGCGAGGAACCTTCACAATAAAGAGGAACCACAAACTGCCAGCATACAGAAAGGCCACCCTAAACACAGCAATCTAAACAAGATGAAAAGGCAGAGAAATACTCAGCAGGTAAAGGAACATGATAAATGACCACCAAACCTAACAAAAGAGGAGGAGATAGGGAATCTACCTGAAAAATAATTCAGAATAATGATAGTAAAAATGATCCAAAATCTTGAAAGCAAAATGGAGTTGCAGATAAATAGCCTGGAGACAAGGACTGAGAAGATGCAAGAAATGTTTAACAAGGACCTAGAAGAAATAAAAAAGAGTCAATCAATAACGAATAAGGCAATAAATGAGATTAAAAAAAACTGGAGGGAATTAACAGTAGAATAACAGGGGCAGAAGATAGGATAAGTGAGGTAGAAGATAGAATGGTGGAAATAAATGAAGCAGAGAGGAAAAAAGAAAAAAGAATTAAAAGAAATAAGGACCACTTCAAAGACCCCTGGGACAATGTTAAATGTCCCAATATTCAAATCATAGAGGTCCCAGAAGAAGAAGACAAAAAGAAAGGCCATGAGAAAATACTTCAGGAGATAATAATTGAAAACTTCCCTAAAATGGGGAAGGAAATAGTCACCCAAGTCCAAGAAACCCACACAGTCCCAAACAAACCCAAAGCGAAACACCCCAAGACACATATTAATCAAATTAACAAAGATTAAACACAAAGAACAAATATTAAAAGCAGCAAGGGAAAAACAACAAATAACAGACAAGGGGATTCCCATAAGGATAACAGCTGATCTTTCAATAGAAACTCTTCAGGCCAGAACATACTTAAAGTGATGAAAGAGAAAAACCTACAACCCAGATTACTGTACCCAGCAAGGATCTCATTCAAATATGAAGGAGAAATCAAGAGCTTTACAGACAAGCAAAAGCTCAGAGAATTCAGCACCACCAAATCAGCTCTTCAACATATGATAAAGGATCTTCTCTAGACAGGAAACACAGAAAGGGTATATAAACTCAAACCCAAAACAACCAAAGTAAATGGCAACAGGATCATACTTATCAATAATTACCTTAAATGTAAATGGGTTGAATGCCCCAACCAAAAGACAAAGACTGGCTGAATGGATACAAAACAAGACCCCTATATATGTTGTCTACAAGAGACCCACCTCAAAACAAGGGACACATACAGACTGAAAGTGAAGGGCTGGAAAAGCATATTTCACCCAAATGGAGACCAAAAGAAAGCAGGAGTAGCAATACTCATATCAGATAAAAGAGACTTTAAAATAAAGGCTGTGAAAAGACACAAAAAAGGACACTACACAATGATCAAAGAGTCAATCCAAGAAGAAGATATAACAATTATATATGCACCCAAAATAGGAGCACTGCAATATGTAAGGCAAAGGCTAACAAGTATGAAAGGGGAAATTAATAGTAACACAATAATATTGGGAGACTTTAATATCCCACTCACACCTATGGATAGATCAACTACACAGAAAATTAGCAAGGAAACACAAACTTTAAATGATACAATGGACCAGTTAGACCTAATTGATATGTATAGGACATTTCACCCCAAAACAATGAATTTCATCTTTTTCTCAAGTGCATATGGAACCTTCTTCAGGATAGATCACATCCTGGGCCATAAATCTAGCCTTGGTAAATTCAAAAAAATTGAAATCATTCCAATCATCTTTTCTGACTACAATGCAGTAAGATTAGATCTCAATTATCACTCATTATCAGAGAAATGCAAATCAAAACCACAATGAGGTACCATCTCACACCAGTCAGAATGGATGCTATCCAAAGGTCTACAAGCAATAAATATTGGAAAGGGTGTGGAGAAAAGGGAACCCTCTTACACTGTTGGTGGGAATGCAAACTAGTACAGCCACTATGGAAAACAGTGGGGATTCTTTAAAAAACTGGAAATAGAACTGCCATATGACCCAGCAATTCCACTGCTGGGCATACACACCAAGGAAACCAGAATTGAAAGAGACACATGTACCCTGATGCTCATCGCAGCACTGTTTATAATAGCCAGGACATGGAAGCAACCTAGATGTCCATCGGTAGACGAGTGGATAAGAAAGCTGTGATACATATACACAATGGAATATTACTCAGCCATTAAAAAGAATGCATTTGAATAAGTTCTAATGAGGTAGATGAAACTGGGGCCTATTATACAGAGTGAAGTAAGCCAGAAAGAAAAACACCAATACAGTATACGAATGCATATATGTGTAATTTAGAAAGATGGTAATGATAACCCTATATGTGAGACAGCAAAAGAGACACAGATGTATAGAACAGTCTTTTGGACTCTGTGGGAGAAGACGAGGGTGGGATGATTTGAGAGAATAGCATTGAAACATGTATATTATCATATGTGAAACAGATCGCCAGTCCAGGTTTGATGCATGAGACAGGGTGCTCAGGGCTGGTGCATTGGGATGACCCAGAGGGATGGGATGGGGAGGAAGGTGGGAAGGGGGTTCAGGATGGGGAACACATGTATACCTATGGCTGATTCATGTCAATGTATGGCAAAACCACTACAATATTGTAAAGTAATTAGCCTCAAATTAAAATAAATTTTAAAAAATGAAAAAAAAGAAACCTTTAAGGAAGAGGAATACATTATGACATATTCCCTCACATATTAAATGTGAACTGATTCATTTCTAGAAATTATACCTTACTTACCATGATCATTTGAATCTTAGCTGAAACTTGAACACCTACAGTTGCCTAAAATGTCTAAAATGATACTGCGTTGTAACACTGAAACAAAAATGTCTTGGGTAAGGAGACTTGTCAAAATAGCAAGCAACACAAACAATGCCAGTAGAATCTATATGTGACGGGGTAACTAAGAGGAATGCAAAGTATGGAGATGTTGGCATGCTTGATTTATTCATCTAGAAAATCTATTATATCATTTCTGGACATCTATGCATCAAAAAACCCTTTCATTTTTAAAAGAAGTTTAATATGTAATAAAATTTAAGAGGAAAACAAAATGATGTGCTCTGTCAAATAGAAAATACAGAAACCCCAGTGTGCCTTAGTATGCCTCAAGAAAATTCTGTGAGAAAGCAGGTCAGTGATTGCCTGGAGAGAAACAATGGTAGAGAGAAAGAGGGAGGGATGCCAAAGGGGTACAAGCAAACTCTGGGGGTGATGGACAAGCTTATTATCTTACTTGTAGTGATGGTTACATGGGTATATACATACTTCAAAACTCAAAGATCATTCACCTTAAATATGATATGTACATGTGGGCACATTTCAGTTATACCTCTGAAAAAGGGCTCATTCTGTCAATAATAAAGATAACACAGAAATCATGGTCATGAGCATGGATTATCAAAGACAGCATGACACGAGATGCCACACCAAAACGATTCAGGAAAATCTTCAGACTCGGAATAAATCTGAAGATCATTACCACCTTCATCATCAACACAAGCATATATTCAATGCTTGCTCAGCATGGACCAGGTTTCCTACAAAAACAATTACTTGTTTTATTTTGTTTAATCCTCACGACCACCCCAGAAGCCATATCTTACTATTATTCCTGTTTTCGAGACTGGGGGGTGAGAGACATAACAGGATTAAAACCTGCCCTGGATCACACAAATAAAAGACAGCAGATGCAAGATTTGAACTCTACAGTCTGTGTTCTGAAACCACTCTATGTGGCTTTTAGGACTGGGAAGATGACACTTAAAGGTTGTTTTTCAACAGGATTTTTCATACTGGTATATAAGGATAGATAATGACATTTCTTTAAAAGTTCTGTACTTTGTAGGACCTACAAGAATATCTCAAATCTGTGGCCTATTAGAGGGTAACCACAAGTTCAAAGTCTATGTTGAAAATGGTACATGAGGACTTTTGATGATCTATGGTTTGACCAGTATGCAGTTAGGGTTTCCAAATGTGGTCAACAAGGGGCAAAGGTGCATAAATTTTGGTTTGGTTATTTCATTACTTTTTAGAAAAAGGGGGTTGGTGAATCAGAGAGTCTAGAGGTACTTGGAAATTCTGAACATTTCTAAACATCTTATTCTGTGTGAGTATATAGTCTTGGTCTTTGAACTTTTTACTGTAGCAAAATATACACAATGTAAAATTGACCATTTTTACTGTTTTAAGTGTACAATTTAGTGGCATTAAGCACATTTTTCACCTTATTTTTAAAGGTAATATTTTACTCTGGGGAGACAGTATGCATAGTGTTGAGGGCATGGGTGCTGGAGTCACACAGGTTGGCATTTGATTTTCACTTTTGATTCTTACTGGTTCATGGTCTTGGACAAATTAAAAACATCTCTTTCAGTTTACTCTTCTTTAAAATGGTGATAGTAAAGACCTACCAGATAGTACAGTGGCTAAGATTAAGCAATATAATATTCAAATTGCTCAGTAAAATTCTTGGCATGGAGTAAAACCTTCAATGTGCAATACAAAAAGTAGTTACTGTTTACCATTTCTGTGAGCCAGAGGTTTGTAACCTGGGGAATGCGAACCTTAAGAGGGTTTGGACTTTTGACAGAAGTCTCCTAAATAATGTACAAATTTATGTTTTCTTACCTAGTAGACTGTGCATGCCTTTGTCAGCATTTTAATGTGCATGTGAATCACCTTTGAATCTTGTAAACATGTGACTCTATGTAGGTTCTGGGTTGGTCTGAGCTTCTAAACTTCTAACAGCTTCCCAAGGGACCACCCCAGGACTAGGGAGGCTCTAACCTCTTTATACAATTATCAGTATACTTGCCTTCTCATCAACTTTCTCTGGACAAAATGAAGACAGGGTCGGGGTGAATCTGATTCTATTTCCCAGGGGCTTTGCACAGAGGACAAACAGAAGTCGAAGTAAATGCTGAATGATGTATGAAATACACACTGAAGAGAAGGAAGTTGTTCTCTGGAGGCATGAAGGTATTTCTCCAGTTGTCACAACTGGGCACATTTTCCAAATACCCATTTCAGATACTTTCCAGGTATTTTTCTGCCTCTAAGGTAAAAGTTTCCTCCTTCTCTGGGTCTCAAGGAAGGTTCCCTCCCATGCTAATCACTAACAAAAAGACTTAAGTGTGTCCAACATCAATTCCTAGAGAATAAGAACATTTACTGTGTAATGAAGTTCATTGTGTAAAACCTGCCCTGGGCATTAACATCTGCAGGACATAGATCCTCACCTGGCCATTCATGCACCTTGTCGTAGAAGGGGCTGTGCTTTGTCTAACATGGATTAAAAAGGATTAACTGACGCAGCTATGTTAGCCTATACTGCTGATGCAGGAAAAGTAAAGACCCAAGGAAAGAAGGAGGAAGCTGCATTGGAGCAGACACAGTAAAGCTCAACTTCTATGAGCAGGTGGGGACAGCTGCAACACCAGGTGTGACCACGTATTACCTTTCCTGCTCAGAGTCATTGCTGTCTTTACTTGCCCGTGAGTTGGCTCACAGAGAGGCACTCACAGAGAAAGTGAGTGCCATCAGTCAGAACGCTGTGCCCTGAGAGCACATGGTTTCCTCAGGCGATGATGGATCACACTGACGCTCTCACATCTCCTTTCCCACGACCTCTGAGCAACTGGGGAAAGCCAAAGAACAACTCTGGGCATTCAATTTCCCTAACAAAGCCACAAAAGTCCCAGATTAAACTGGCCTCTTTGAAACTTGAAAGAGACCACCATTTGTCACCTTTTAAGGAGGCACACTGATGAATGGGCAGTGAATAACCACAAGACAATCCCCTGATTAAAAGTGTAGCCATTATAAATGCAGATTCAAGTGCTTAGAAATAAATGTGGACTCTTGAGTTCAGCTGAGTCTGCTCAGAAGTTTTGTATTTATAAAGAAAGTGAAAATTGCAAAGGCAACTTCTGAGCAAGTGTTTAAGAGACACAAAGACAAAAGAAAATTTTTAGCACAAATTCTGAATGCATTACTCAACAGTACCGAATACATTACTAAATTGCTAAACACTGTCTTTATATTACAATCAATCTTCTGTCACCATTCTAACAAGGGCCTCAAAAGCTGGAAAAAGCCACCCATCTTCAACAAAATGTCAGTGTTATCTGACATTTCCTGATAACGGTGATGGCAACAATTGAGTTGTTAACATCAACCACTCTTCATATATTAAACTGTTTATTCCTCATGACAATATAAAATCGATGATTATTTAACCTCATTTTTAAGGTACAGCGTTTAGGTAACCTGCCTAATGGTACATGCTGGTTAGTGGCAGAACCTCCTCAAACTTGGGTAATCTGGCTCTAGGACACATGCTTCCCATTCACCTCAGTTTGAATGAGATATAATTGACATTCAACATTGTGTATTTTAAGGCATACGACTGTACTGATTTGATAAACGTGCAATGTGATTACACCACAGCATTAACTGATGCTTTCCTCCATTGCATTATATAATTACCCTTTACTTATGGTGACAACATTTCAGATCTACTCTCTTGGCAACTGTCAAACATATAATTCAGCACTGGTGACTATAATTACAACACTGTGCCTTAGATGTCCAGAACTTTTCCTCTTCTAACAGGAAGTTTGTACTTTTTAATCAACATTTCCCACTTCCCTTACCCCACAGCTCCTGGTAACTCACCTTCTACTCTCTGTTTCTCTAAGTTTGGCTTTTTTGGATTCCATATATAATTGAAATCGTACAATACTTGTCTTTCTCTGCCTGACTCACTTCACTTAGCATAATGCCCTCAAGTTCCACCTATCTGGTTGCCAACAACAGGATTTCCTTCTTTCTCATGGCTGAATATCACACACACACATGCATGCTCACACATATGCTCTCTCTCACACATATACAACACCCTACATCTTCTTTATCCATCTATCCAAGGGATAGACATAAGGCTATCTGACAGACACTTAGGCTGTTTCTATACTTGGCTACTGTGACTAATGCTGCAGTGAATGGGGTGGGGGTGGGGGTACCACAAGTGCTTTCCATTCCTCCTGGCACCAATCATGATGGTGCCAGAACATTAACTGCTATGTTTACAGGGCATTGCAGATTCTACCATATTTACTTCAATTATCCACAAAGTTGCTCTCCCAGCTCTCATATTCCATGAGATCATGAGCCAACTCATGGCAACAGGAAGATGAGTTTAGTTGAAGTGGTTCAGTTCAAAATCAATAAACTATTAAGTGACCAGTAAGTCCTTTTTGTGGCTCAGGAAAGGAGATGGGTGGTGGCAAAGGACATAAATGACACACAAAAAATGTGGTCCCTCTCCTCAGGTGTTATATTCTCTTTTTTAATATTTATTTGTTTGTTTATGGGCTTCTCATTATGGTGGCTTCTCAGTTGTGAAGCATGGGCTTAGTTTGCTCTGTGATATATGGGATCTTCCCAGACAGGGGTTGAACCTGTGTCCCCTGCACTGGCAGGTGGATTCTTAACCATTGGACCACTAGGGAAGTCTCATGTGTTATCTTTTAAAAGACAGTAGTGTTACTCAGTCATGTTTGACTTTGTGACCCCACGGACTGTAGCTTCCCAGGCTCCCCTGTCCATGGGACTCTCCAGGCAAGAAAACTGGAGTGGGTTGCCATCTCCTTCTCCAGGGAATCTTTCCAGGACCCAGGAATCAAACCTGGGTCTCCTGCACTGCAGGTAGATTCTTTACAATTTGAGCTACAGGGAAGTCTAGAAGATACGTTTGAACTAAAGATGCCTGAACCTTGGGAGGCCTCACCAAAAGAACTGGATGACCACCCTAAAAGGAAGCCAAGGGTGGTGGTGCTGATTTTGTTGCCCAGGACCCTTTAGCTCCTCCACTGGTAATGGCATCCTGAACTTCTATTAAAGTGTCTAATACTTCCTACTCTCAAGATTCTCAGTCTTGTTTTGATATCTAGGGGCAGACAAGTGGCTTGAGTTATACCATCTGGAGTCATTCTCTTGGGAATTCAAATCTTGAGCAGAGCAATGCAAGGACAAAACCCTTTCAAAATAAAGAACAAACAAAAAGCCCATTAATATCAACTTAAACCGCATACCCACTTGGAGAAGGTGTTAATTCAGTTCTACTACCTGGATCTCCAGAACCCTGATGAGTGCCTTTGAGTGTTGTTCTTCACTGTTGCCTCCACAAATTCATTTTGAGCCTAGGCTTCCCAGTTTCTGCTACTTGTAACAAAAAAAAACCCTAACTAGAACATCAAAATTACATACTCAGTTATTCTATGCTGCTGCTGCTAAGTTGCTTCAGTCGTGTCCGACTCTGTGCGACCCCAGAGACGGCAGCCCACCAGGCTCCCCCATCCCTGGGATTCTCCAGGCAAGAACACTGGAATGGGTTGCCATTTCCTTCTATAGACCAGTTAATATTGAACTACACTTATCTCAAGTCATTTTAGCAAAGCACTCTGTTGGCTATAAAGGGGAGTTCAGATAGGATTCTAAGAAACCTGCTCACATGCTACTCACAATGGCCAAACATGGAAAAAACCTAAAGGTCCATCAACAGGTGAACGGGTAAAGAACATATGTGGCGTGTGTGTGTGTGTGTGTGTGTGTGTGTATACACACACATACATATATACACGGAATAGTGGTGGTTTAGTCACTAAGTCATGTCCGACTCTTGCGACCCTATGGACTGTAGCCCTCCAGGTTCCTCTGTCCATGGGATTCTCCAGGCAAGAATAGTGGAATGGGTTGCCATTTCCTTCTCCAGACACATGGAATACTCAGCCATAAGGAAAGAACAAAATAATGCTGTTTGCAGCAAATGAATCCACCAGAGATCATACTAACTGAACTAAGCCAAAAAGACAAACACCATATGATATTACTTACATGTGTAGTCTAAATGACAGTAATGAACCTATCTATGAAACAGAAACAAAATCAGAGACACAGAGAATAGACTGGTGGTTGCCAAGGGGAAGTGGGGGGAGATGGACTGGGAGTTTGGATTAGCAGATGCATACTGGTAATATATAGGATGGATAAACAACAAAGTCAAAAAAAAAAAAAAAAGAAAATCTCAAATAAACCTGCTGATGAAAGTCGATGTGGTCATATTTTATATAGAAAAATAGCACATTATAAATTTATAATAAATGTCCCCCAAACTCTCTATGCAGCCTTCATTAATTGAACTGAGCACTGAGTCAAGAATCAGGAGACGTTACCAGCAGACCCAGCTCAGCCATGAAAAGAGTATGTGTCCTTGGGTAAGTTACTTCCCCTCTCTGAGCGTATTTCATTTCTATAATATTAAGGAGTGGAGGGTCTTTGAGTATTTTCTAAGCCAGGGTTTAAGGTTTTAAATGAAAAAAAGATAAGCTTTAGAAATTACTGAGGAATTGTGTAGATGCACCTTAAGACCTCTTCTTTCTATAAAGACTTTTTCCTCATATGGATGGGTAAGCTGGAGTTAAGTTCCAACATGACTCATTCTTGAATTCCAGGAGTATGAATGTTATAGTATGTTTCATATGCTGCCTGTAATGATCTTACCACTCAAGGGGAGATGTCCAAAAGTCAGGATTATTAGAGAACTCCTCAGTCATTTAACTGAAATCTAGTTATGGACCAACCCCAAGGAGGTCAGCAACAAGTGTAATTTAATTCTTAGCTATTAATAAATGAGTTTTAGATTAATTTGGATCTTCAAAGGAACTCTGTGTTGAAGCAAAATTAATCATAAAGCTTATTGGATTATTTTGTTGGCAACTGTTCAAACTTCATGGTTTCAAGACTTAGCTGTATCACTGAAGAAGAGCAAAGGAAAAATACATGTCTCAGTTGAAATAAACAGTTTGAGTCCTAAAATGTATTTGTCTTTTCAACATATTTCCTCATCTTATACTCCTCTGACCTACAAAAGCCACCCAAACCATAGATTTCCTAAAGCTACTCCTGATCTCTTTTTTCCTTGTTCTAGAGCTTACTCTTGAAACATACTGACATCATTTCTCAATCCTGTGGTCAGTGGCCATGAGCTGAGCAGAAGAATCAGTTCATAAGGTGAAAGGCTAGCTATCAAATGATTCTGATCAATTCTATTTGCAGTTAAATTCCCAGTGTTGACTAAAAAAGATGCACAACTTGAGAGTTGCGAGTTAAGTTTTATTTGGGGCAAAATGAGGACTGGTCTCCTGGGTGTTCATTGGAAGGACTGATGCTAAAGCTGAAACTCCAATACTTTGGCCACTTCATGTGAAGAGTTGACTCATTGGAAAAGACTCTGATGCTGGGAGGGATTGGGGGCAGGAGGAGAAGGGGACGACAGAGGATGAGATGGCTGGACGGCATTACCGACTCGATGGACATGAGTTTGAGTTGGTGATGGACAGGGAGGCCTGGCGTGCTGCGATTCATGGGGTCTCAAAGAGTTGGACACGACTGAGTGACTGGACTGAACTGAAATGAAATGACTGAGGACTGCAGCCTGGGAGGCAGCACCTCAGATAGCTCTGAGAGACTGCTCCAAAGTGGCAGTGGGGGAAGGTCAATATATAAGGTTTTGGTGAAGGATGAGTTCAATACCATTAAGCAATCATTATTCAAAAGGTTTTTTTGTTAGTCATGAGGATCTGATGTCACCATGAAGGGATTTAATGTTTTTCTCCATATGAGAAGATGTAAGGATTGAGATCATAAGATCTGTTCCTAAAAACAGATCAGATCAGATCAGATCAGTCGCTCAGTCATGTCCGACTCTTTGCAACCCCATGAATCACAGCACGCCAGGCTTCCCTGTCCATCACCAACTCCCGGAGTTCACTCAGACTCATGTCCATCGAGTCAGTGATGCCATCAGCCATCTCATCCTCTGTCGTCCCCTTCTCCTCTTGCCCCCAATCCCTCCCAGCACCAGAGTCTTTTCCAATGAGTCAACTCTTTCCATGAGGTGGCCAAAGTACTGGAGTTTCAGCTTTAGCATCATTCCTTCCAAAGAAATCCCAGGACTGATCTCCTTCAGAATGGACTGGTTGGATCTCCTTGCAGTCCAAGGGACTCACAAGAGTCTTCTCCAACACCACAGTTCAAAAGCATCAATTCTTCGGCGCTCAGCCTTCTTCACAGTCCAACTCTCACATCCATACATGACCATAGCCTTGACTAGACAAACTTTTGTTGGCAAAGTAATGTCTCTGCTTTTGAATATGCTATCTAGGTTGGTCATAACTTTCCTTCCAAGGAGTAAGCGTCTTTTAATTTCATGGCTGCAGTCACCATCTGCAGTGATTTTGGAGCCCAATATAAAGTCTGACACTGTTTCCACTGTTTCCCCATCTATTTCCTATGAAGTGGTGGGACTGGATGCCATGATCTTCGTTTTCTGAATGTTGAGCTTTAAGCCAACTTTTTCACTCTCCACTTTCACTTTAATCAAGAGGCTTTTGAGTTCCTCTTCATTTTCTGCCATAAGGGTGGTGTCATCTGCATATCTGAGGTGATTGATATTTCTCCCGGCAATCTTGATTCCAGCTTGTGTTTCTTCCAGCCCAGCGTTTCTCATGATGTACTCTGCATATAAGTTAAATAAACAGGGTGACAATATACAGCCTTGACGAACTCCTTTTCCTATTTGGAACCAGTCTGTTGTTCCATCTCCAGTTCTAACTGTTGCTTCCTGACCTGCATACAAATTTCTCAAGAGGCAGATCAGGTGGTCTGGTATTCCCATCTCTTTCAGAATTTTCCACAGTTTATCATGATCCACACAGTCAAAGGCTTTGGCATAGTCAATAAAGCAGAAATAGATGCTTTTCTGGAACTCTCTTGCTTTTTCCATGATCCAGCAGATGTTGGCAATTTGATCTCTGGTTCCTCTGCCTTTTCTAAAACCAGGTTGAACATCAGGAAGTTGACAGTTCACATATTGCTGAAGCCTGGCTTGGAGAATTTTGGGCATTACTTTACTAGCGTGTGAGATGAGTGCAATTGTGCGGTAGTTTGAGCATTCTTTGGCATTGCCTTTCTTTGGGATTGGAATGAAAACTGACCTTTTCCAGTCCTGTGGCCACTGCTGAGTTTTCCAAATGTGCTGGCATATTGAGTGCAGCACTTTTACAGCATCATCTTTCAGGATTTGGAATAGCTCCCCTGGAGCACAGAATGCCTCACTCCACCCTGAACTCCCTCAAGGGTTGTTGAAGGTCAATAGCTATAGCAGCAGGGTTCTCCATAAAAGCAGATGGCAAATGCCTTTGCTGTTCAGTCACTGGCAATGTTCTTGGTAAGTGCCAATTTGTAGCTGACACCAGACAGGATGGGAGAACATAATTGATGGAAAAAGGTTACTTTTTCCAAGTATCATGAAAACAGATAAACAAACATAAACATTACTAAGATACATAGGGCTTCCCAGGTGGCACTAGTGGTAATGAACCCATCTGCCAATGGAGATGTAAGAGATGTGGGTTCAATCCCTGGGTTGGGAAGATCCCTGAAGGAGGGCATGGCAACCCACTCAAGTATTCTTGCCTGGAGAATCCCATGTACATATCTCTATATTAATATGGTTTTTCTTTCAAAAATAACATCAGAAGACATTCTTTGCTCAATAATTCTGAATTTAGCCATTGGTATTAAGGTTTAGATTAAGATTAAATAAGGTAATATATGGAAATTGATTAGCTGACAAACTTCAGCTTGTCAACTCCAGAGCTCTGACACTGAGCCAGGGACTGTTGTGAATCGTACTTAAATCACAGCATTTGATTCTATTGCCCTTTAAAATAGCACCTATTACTATTCAATTTTTCCTGATTAAAAAACAGACTCAGAATAACAGAGTCTGTGTCCAGGGTCACATAGCTAGAGTGGCAAATTCAGGTTCACATCTAAGTGTCTTATAGTTCATCTTTTCAACTTCTCTGCCATGTTAACCGATTAAAGAAGAATCTGAAGTAAAAAGAAGGCAGACAGTGGTTTCTTGAGAACTTTGAAATATTAACTGAGTATTATGCCAAAAGGAAAAAAGCATTTTTACCCCTTTAAATGGCATTGTTAGGAATTGTTGATACTACTGTGTATGTACATGATACCTGATGCCACTGGCAAACCTGGTGACTGCAAATCTGATCTGATTGTCTGGGTCTTCTTGGGGGTATGATTTAGAGGGAAGGAAGGTTGCCATCAGAAATAGTGGCTCCCTGTCATTGAGAGGTAAAAGCTAGAGGTATGTGACCTAAGCAGAAATCTTTTCAGACAGCAACCACCGCTGGCCTGGACTAGAGACTGACCCTGTATGAGGATCCATCTGTGCTGTCTACTCAGGAGGGGTTACATATTTATCTCCAGAGAACTTGACATAAGCCATTTGTCAGCCACTGTCACATGTGCTTGGTGTGGCCGTGCTTTAGTCATTTAGTCAAAGCAACAATTCCTCGTTGAGAGAGCAACTGTGGGATGCCAGGTGTTGATATTTTAGAAACACTGGTAGGGACAGCTGTGAGGGCAGATTTCAATTTTTTTCAGCCAAGCTGGTGGTTGAATTGGATGCCAGATGAAATCAAAGAGTTCCAGTTTTATGTCTTTGCATCTCCACAAAAATGTGTGATTTGCCATGACCTTTCTCAGGGATACCCCAGGATTCACCTTCATTCTAGAGCATGAGACTCTAAAGAGGGGCTTTGCTCAGGCACTTACACCTCCTGAATGCAGTCAGAGATTCCTCCAGTTGTCCATGCTGGGGCCCTCCACCACTGTGCCTGTTCTCATCATTATCACTCATCACTCTGATGACCTTCTTGTCAGATCAAATTCAATATGACCTTTGTTTTCACTTTCTTTCATGGATTGATGTCCATCTGACCCACACTAAGAACTGCCTCTGGCATAATTTTTACTGCTTTTTGTGATAATCATTTCTATGAAGAGAGAAATAATACTTTAAGGAGATTTTAATGGAATCTTTGGTTTTTCAGGTAAAAGCAATGCAGATTTAACAAAATTATGCTCTAGATTCTTCAATATCTAGTAAACTCAGGCTCTCAAATAAAACAAAATTTCACTGCAGTACAAGACTAGTAGGAAATTACTTTGATATTTTACTAGTTCAGTTCAGGGATATAAGAAAATGCTATGTTCACAATGGTACTTGTGTGTATGTGTGCTCAGTCGTGTCCAACTACTTGCGACTCCATGGCTTCCATGACATCCTGCCAGGCTTCTCTGTCCATGGGATTCTCCAGGCAAGAATACTGCAGTGGGTTGCCATTTTCTTCTTCAGGGGATCTTTCTGACCCAGAGATTGAAACTGCATCTCCTGACTTTGGTACTTAACTTCTTTGAAAGCCATGCACCTCTTTCCAGAAAAAGACTCAAGTATCCTCAAAGTTTCCTATCCTCCATGTTTGGGTTTTCATGGATCTGGTGAATACTCTACAGTGTGTGCTCCAGACCAGTACTTCTGTAACACCTTCCTAGAAGGAAAATGTTTTCTATCTGCACTAATATGGTAGCCACTAGCCTAGACTGGACAGATAGCTCTAGACTAGAGGTTCACAGACATCAAAATAATAACTTATTTCATATAGATGTATTTCTAAAAAACAGCTTTATGCAGCTATAATACATATCATACAATTTGTTCAAATGACGTATACAGTAATTCAATGGTGTTTAGCATATTACAGCTCTGCAATCATCGGCACAATCAATATTAGAATATTTCCGTCATCCCAAAGAAATCCCAAACTCATTAGATGTCATTCATTTTCCCCAGTCTCTCCTAGCCCTTGGTAACTATTAATCTATCCCCACTTCATAGATATATCTATTCTGGACATTTCATATAAATGGAGTCATACAGTATGTAGTCTTTGTGACTAGCTCTTTTATAACTTCTGTAAAAGGTTCTTTAAAATACTTTTAAGGTTTATTCATGATGTAGTGCCAGTGGTACTGATCAAGATACTTTTGTGATCTTAATGTGTCAGCACACCATTCCTTTGTACTGTTGAATAATATTTCATTCTAGGATAGATGACATTTTGTTTACCTATTTATCAACTGAACAGCTTTTGAACTGTTTCTGATTCTTGGCTATAATGAATAATTCTCCTATAATTATTCATTTGCAAGTATCTGTTCACAAATATGTTTTAATTATCTTGGGTATATACCCAGGAATGGAATTGCTGGGTTACATGGTCACTCCATTTCTAATATTTTGAGGAACAGGCTGTTTTTTAAAAAACAAACTCAGAAAAGTTTTTCAAAGTGGCTATACCACTGTATATCCTTATCAGCAAAGTATGAGGGCTCCAATTTCTCCCCATTCTTATCAACGTTTACTATTATCTACCTATGATCATTTAAAAATTATTTTTAAAATATTTACCTATGATCACTAAAAAAATCATTATCTACTCTGATCATGTAAAAATAATTCTATTTGTTTAATTTTGGCTGTGCTGGGTCTTCATTGCTGTGCCAGCTTTTCTCCTGTTGTAGCAAGTGGGGGCTACTCTTTGTTGTAGTGCATAGGCTTTTCATTGCAGTGGCTTCTCTTGTTACAGAGCATGGCTGTAGGGCACGAGGGCTTCAGCAGTTGCTGTGTGTGGACTCAATAGTTATGATTTCTGGGCTCTAGAACATAGGTTCATTAGTTGTGGTGTGCAGGCTTAGGTGCTCCATGGCATGAGACATCCTTTTGGACCAGGAATTGAACCTGTGTCTCCTGCACTGGCGGGCAGATTCTTTACCACTGAGACACCATGGAATCCCCTCTGATCATTTTTTATATGTGTAAAATTTATAAGTATATTATGTCCTTTTCTGGATTGTTTTTTCACTTTTTAAATAAGTGCCCTTTGATGTGCAAAAATTAATTTTAATGAAGTCCAGTTTATCTTTTTTTTTTCTTGTCAGTTGTACTTTTAATGTCATGTCAAATAAACCACCTGATCCGAGGTTGTGAAGGTTAACTCCTAAATTTTCTTATAACACTTTTTGTTCTTATATCTTGGTCAAGAATCCACTTTGAGTTCATTTTGGAAGGGGTCCAATGTCATATTTTTGTATGTGAATATACAGTTGTCCCAGAACCCTTTCTTACAAAGACTTTTTTTTCCTGTTGAATTATCTTAGCACTCACAACAAAATCAACTGACCATACATATAAGATTTCTTTCTGGACTCTCAATTCTATTTTATTGTTCTATGTCTATCCTTAAGCCAGTACCACACTACTGTAGCTTTGTAGTAAGTTTTGAAATTGGCAAGTATTACTTCAACAGTTTTGTTCTTTTTCAAGATTGTTTGGGTATTCTGAGTCTTTTTCATTTTAAGTTGAGTTTTTCAATTTATGTAAAAAATAAATCCAGTTGGGATTTTTATAAAAATTCTGTTGAATCTGAAAATCAGTTTGGATAATGTTGTCATCTTAATAATGTTAAATCTTCTGCACATTAACAAGGATCTACATCCCGGAATATATTTATCTGAGGTTTTTCTCCAATAATCCTGTCCCACAGAATTTTTCTTTCATTTACTTCAAATTTTCACATCCATCTGATAACATAGAATCATTTTAAAACTCTAATATTATAATAGCATTAATTAGCTTAATTTTTATGGTACCTCATTTTTCATTCACTTATTTAACATTTTACATATTATATACTTACTGTGTTCCCTGAACTTTACTGATCATTCCTGTGCTGTGCTTAATGGCTTAGTCATCTGGCTCTCTGCGACCATCCCTTATTTTAGAAATTTGAGTCTTCTCTCTTTTGCTGATCATTCTGATCATTCCAGCAAAAGACACATCAATTTTATAGATCTTTTCAAAGAATCAAATTTTTGTTTCAACAATTTTTATATTGTTTTTCTATTCTTTTTAAAATTAATTTTCATTCTGTTCTTCATAATTTCCTTCTTTTTGCTAGGTCTAGGTTTAGTTAGCTCTTTTTTCCCCACAGTGTCTTAATATGGAAAGTTATGTTACTGACTTGTGACCTTTCTTCTCTTATAATATAGGCATTTACAGCTATAATAAATGCCTGTGTTATAGTTTAGGAACTCTTTTAGCAGTCTCCCAGAAGTTGAATAAGTTATTTTTTATTTTCATCCATCTAAGGATTTTCTAATTTCCCTGGGAACTTCTCTGATCCATTGGTTAGTTAGGCTACAAGTTCCTTTTGAAATGTAATCTAGTTCAAAAATTAATTATGAAAGGAAAAATACCAATTTTTAACCCATTATATTTTAATTTTTAAAATAAGTCATTTGGATTCAGCAAATAACACATTCTATAGTGATCAAGTTAATTTTCACGACTACATCTCTGTACTGCTTCTCAAGCTTTAACATAGACACAAGTCACCTGAGTTTTTGCTAAAATGCAGATTCTAGGTGTGGTGTGGGTGGGCTCCAAGAATCTGCATTTATATTAATGACACATTCCAAATGCTGCTGATTCTGATGCTGCTGGTTCAAAGAATCTGCTTTGGGTACAAAGGCTCTGTTCAACTGCTTGGGATACCTTTCATGTAGTCTTTGTGCTCAGGTGCAAATGGCCTTTTCTCCCAAAACTCTTACACCTTGTCCTTCTAGTCAGAGGGTGAACATTCTTTTGTGTAACTTCTAACACCTTCCCCATACCCTTCATTTCAACTTGTCCCATTCTTGTAATAATTTCTTAATGTACTGTTTTCTCCAGGTAGACTATGAGACTAAGAAGAGTAGGTCTCTGTTCTCTTCATGCTTCTGTTGTTTAGTTGCTAAGTTGTTGGACTATAGCCCACCAAGAACAAAACCCCATGTCTGTCCATGGGATTTTCCCAGGCAGGAATACTGGAGTGGGTTGCCATTTCCTTTTCCAGGGTAATCTTCCCAACCCAGCAACCAAAACTGGGTCTCCTGCTTGGCAGATGGATTCCTTACCATTGAGCCACATGGGAAGCCCCATTCTCTTCATGACTTTATCGCTATTGTCTGGTTCAGTATTCAATGGCTCAGACTAGATGCTTATTAACTCTCCATTAGTAATGGTAAATAACACTTACTGTGTGTTTACTGTGGGTCAGCACAGAGTCAGATGCTTGGCAGACATTATCTCAGGTCAGCCCTACAAGGAAGGTCCTACAATTATCCCCATTTTGCAGATGAGAACTGAAAATCTTGATATCCATGATTAGTTGTGTTTGATTTTGTTTCCTTTAGAAAATTAACTCAGTTCAATTTAACAATACTGATCAAATCTCTGAGCAATCTAACACATGTTACATTCTAAATTTATATATTATGGCAGCCAGTTCAGAAAGAGAAAAACAGCAGAACACCTTTCTCTCTTCTTCCTGCATGGGATATTGAGACAGGTGGGCAGCAACAGTGCCCCTCTAACTTTAGCCCTGCCCTCACCTCTTGCTTGGTCACAGCATGTGCCTCCCATTTTGGTCTCCTGCCTCCAGATCCCTCTCTTTTGTGCTTCTTCTAAAGTGTATTTGATCATGACACTGGCTGAAATTTTCAATGACACATAATATATAATATCCAAATTTCTTAGGTCTGCTTACAACTTTCCTACAAACAACTTGTTTAGCATTTCCTCCTGCTGGAAGAGGGTAGTTCTGGAATGCAGAATGACTAGTCATTCCTCAAACAAGACAATTTCTACTCCTTTGTGTTTTTACACACTCACTTCCCACTGCTCTCGGTGTCCTTGTCGAGACCTGTTCTTGTTGGGGGCCAGCGTGAGGCACTCCGCCCATGGCAAAGGTCATGAGGAAGGAGGCTCAACATACGCAAAGGCGGGATCGAGCCTCAGGAGTCCCCCTGGAAATTCTCGAGCATCTACCCCCATAACCAGAGCCTGCCTACTTTACTACTTTGTGCTCTCACCTACACCTCTGACTTTACGGGGGGCTGTCCCCCACCACCTCTTTCGGAGAAGGAGTTAACTTAGAGCTCCAGTTAATAATAATTCCTGGGCATGATAGGAGTGTTTCAACCTACAAACTCCTCTGAAGGTTCTCTAGCCTGCCTGACAGGCTTGTCCGGCCACATGTGATTGCTCACAGTCTCCCAACTGTGAGAGGCACGAGATGCTTTAAACCTTTTAAAAACAGGTTCCTTAGAAAAGTTAGAAAACTATTAGTATAAGTATAATGGGCTGATTAGAAATTGTATTGATGAAGGGTTTTTCATTTGTTGAGCCAATGTTTGTTGCTAAGTCTCCATATCCCCTGCCCTTACACACATTAATAAATATATAGAAGAAATAAGTATTAACCTTTGATATTAATCATGTTAGACCTTAGGCTAAGTAAATTCTTTCCTTAACTAAAACCCACTACACCCTCACCCTATAGGAATGTAACTTTATTTGGGTGGCGTCTGTTTTAAGAATAATCACCCTTGGAGAAATAAGTGTCCTGGTTGACTGACCGCTGTCACAAGGAGAGGGTCATAAATTGTCAGCAGGCCCCCTGGCCAGAAGATGATGTAACACCCCCAAGACCTCTGTATACATTTGTATGAAGCACCTGAGTTTGATAAAAGTCAGGACTGCTGACCCCACGTGACTTTTGCATAATATCTCAGTGTATAAAAGTAGACCATGGAAAATAAAGAATTGGGATCAGTTCCTCGAAAGACTGGTCTCCCCATGTCTCTCTCTCACTCTGGCTGAGTCTCCATCTGGAGCGTGGAACCCACCATGCTTACTAATTATGCCTGGGCTTCTAAGATCCGACTGGGGAGGCCTCAGTGTCTCCTCTCCTTCGGGAGAATGGAAGGACGCCTGTGGCCTACGTAAGTGGTGCAAACTTCTTTTCTTGAAGTTTTATTGGTCTCCCACGTAAACCAAGCTACTCAGCCTCTTTTCTCCACTGAATTTTCCTACTGAGCTATCCTCATTCTATTACTCTTTATATCTTTGATGAATAAATAATTAAGTAGGTTGCCGACGCCGTCCCCACTTCGAATACCCTGGATCAGCTGGGGCTGGACCCCGGAATGTCCTGTCCCTTATCCATTCATTTTTTAGGATCCAGTTCCTAATAACTATATTGAGAAATGACCTTAGCTCTACTCCAGGCTCCATTCCTCCTCCTTTGTGCTTCTTTACAATTACACACGTACCTCTAATGCTACAGTTGCCACATTTTATGACACTGATCTATTTATGTCTTCATCACTAGCTTGAGAGCTTCTCAAGGGCAAGAAATTTCCCATCTTCCTATTTCCAGCACCCAGCACAGGACTTGGCCCTCAACAGATGTAGTTGCTTAAACAAATTAGGTCAAAACATAAGACACCAACTGTTAACCTTCTCTACAGAGTTCTTTCACATTCATTCCCAAAGCTTTCCATGTGTTTGATTACTATAGTAAATACCAGATCTGCTTTGAATGATAATTACATTTGTGCATGGGATTTGTGAGGACTGGAATAGTACCTGTTGGCTTGTCACATATGACAGTATCCTGTACACTGAAACCGTTCTGTGAAGCTCTGCAGATCTGAAATGAACCTAACGAGCTTCTTGGGTTTTAGCCAAGTTATTATAAAGCCTTCTACTACTCTGAGGGAACAATTATCTCCAACACAGGAGTGAATGATCTATCACAATGCTGTTTGATGTTTCACAGTTTCACATTCTTATGACAGGAGGTATGTTCAAATCAGGTTGGTGTACTGTCAACTGATTACATCGGTCAACACCTAACCCAGATAATGGCAACATAGAGGGTTTGAAAAGAGGGGAATCATTTTAGAAAGCAGAAGTCAACTGAAGAAGAAGTAATAATTTAGAGGGAAATATGCTTCAATTTGAAAGAGTGTTCATAGATCCACTCTCTTTCTCTTTTCTTGCATCACAAATTTGTTCCCAGTGAAGAAACATTCATGCATCTTACCTCCTGTCAGAGTCCCAGAGCATGTAAAGGTGAACCCACTGGGGCTGGCCAGGGTAGAAGAGGAAAGCTTTTTCCAGAAGGCACTGTCTGAGGAATCATAAGAATTTTAAACATGGCAAAGGGAGGAACAAATTACTATTTGAAAAATCAGTTGTTTTCCCCCAGGACTGAAGAAAGAACAAAGCATACTCAGTGGACTCCAACTCTTGGAGGATATAAAAAAATTGAATTTTCTTGGGAATTCTTGGTGGGCCAGTCATTAGGACTCTGAACTTTCACTGCTGAGGCCTGAGTTTGATCCCTGGTCAGGGAACTAGAATTCCACAAGTCTTGAGGTGCAGTCAAAAAAACAAAAACAAAAAAAGGTCTTTTCTTAAACAACCTCGCTGTTCAAATTAGCATACAATCATTTCAGCTTTTCTAAATAAAAGTGTTTTTTTTTTTTTTTTAAAGAAAGAAAGAAATTTGTGAGATACTAGCACATGGCTCTCTCAATGACTCCTTGAGAGGCCTTTGCATTTTGCATTCTAGAAGGCCTCTGGCAACCTCAAGCTCATTCTTTCTCCCTCACCACCCTGCAAGCATCTACTGATCACTGGCTAAGCATGAAGCACTGTGCCAGGGACCACTAGGACAGATGATTAGGTAGAGAAAATATAGATCAGAAAGCATTATTGGGTACTTTAAAATAATACTTTCAAAATCAAGGGCGAGAAAGATCACATGCCAACAGCCAGAATAACACCAGTAACTCCACTAGGCCATACAGGTATTTGAATTCAGACTTGTTGGATACTGCACAATGGATAACAGAGATAATGAGCCTAATGGTTATAAATGATCAACATTTGCTGCTCTAAGACAGTGATAACTGAAATTAATGTAACTGCTCCTAGGATGAAGATAAATATTAATATGGCCACTGCTTTCTTCACCAACTTTACCTCTTATCACACTCCCCCTCCTCAAGTATTTCAGTCACAGTGGCCTTTGTTCAGAGTCATGGACACTCTCTGCTCCCATGATAAGATTTGCACATACTCTTCCCTCCGTATGGAACATTCTTATCTCCTTCCCCTCCCTCACTCACAAAAGTAACCCCTATTTATCCTTTCTGTCTCAGTTCAGTGTCACTTTCTCAAACTCACTTCCCTGACTTTTCAAACCAGATTACATCCTCCTTTCAAACACCCTCCCAGCATCCTTTACCTCTTCTTCAGAATATTTATGGTAGTTACAATTTTTAAAAAATCTTATTCTTATCTACTTATCTGGCACCTCTACAAGACAATGAATTTCATGAAAACAGGGAGACAATTACTTTTTGTTCACCACTGGCTCCTCAGTGCTCAGCAACATGCAGGGAACAAAGAAAGTACATGATAAAAAAGGGCAATAAATGAATAAAATATAAGTTGAGGTGTCTTAAAAATATTACTATAGTGATTACTACTATAATATTAGAGTTTGAAAAGAATTCTATGTTGGCAGATATGAAACACAGATATGAAAAAGTTCAAAGTGAAAAAGAAAAAAGCTATAGAAAAGGACTGTTGGAGAAGAAATTCAAATATATACAAAGGTGTAGATTCAATGTAGATTCTGAAAACATGAGGAATGATGGACAAGACACTTCATAAACAATGGGAATTAATGGATGAATTACAAGAATCTTCTCAAAAAAGCTGTAATGCTAAGAAAAATATGAGGACAGATCTTTCAAACTCTGAGGAAAAGGAAAGAGTGACATATTAATGGTAGAAATACAGACCTTTTCTGGACTGAGTATTAAAAACACATGAGAATGTAATGACTTTAAAGATTGAGAAACTCCAATTCTAAATTCTAAATCCACCCTGTATATTTCACCAATGTGAACTATGAATTAAGCACATAAATTATGGATGCAGGAGTGAGGTGAGGGTGTAGGCCTATGGAAATAAAAACTTGTGATTAATACATCTGTCAGAAATTAGAATGCTATGCCAGCTGGTGATTTGCTTTAAGCTTGTCTCACTGAGAGTTCATGTTGCAAAAGATGCCAGCTGTTCAATTCAACATCACCATTTGTTTCTGGTGGACCACTTAGAACTGGGTCTTAGACTCAGTTTCGCATCATAAGAAGAAAATCACCTTCTTTCTTAGCCTGAAAGAAGTCTATGGGCTCCCATATAACATGCCTGGCTATGGCTAGGTGGTATCCTTGGGCCAATAACCAAATTCTACTTTTATGAAAGTACCCTATAGAAAACCCTTGGTGAGGGTTGCATGGCCGTTTCCCAAAATTTACTTACAACATCTAATGGACCTGGCCCGGGAAACTGGTCCCCTCAGCAATTACAGAGCCCCCTAAAAGACTACGTGTGTAGTCTGATGATTTAAATTCTCAGACAGGAAGCAGTTCAGGGTACTTCCATGATGTGAAGTCCCCACGCCCACAGGAACAGACTTGCTCTGAAATGACATTCTGTTTTCTCTGCCTCTGCTTGTCTTTATCCTCTATCCCAATACCAGGTGCCTTCCTGGCTCTGTAAGTGGGGGGTTTCTCTGCAACACGACTCTTGTAAAGAGCCTATGATTAATTACAGAAGAGACAGAGGCTTGGATAATCAATTGTGCAATGCACCTGTTTATAACCAATTTCATGCTTGCTCTCATCCTCTTAATGGCACATGGCCAATTTCTCAAAGGCTTAGGGTAAATTTGCACATTTGGGGTCTGCAGAAAATCCTGTGGACATAACAGTGGAGAGCTATTAATACTTGGCTACACAATACTTAACAAAATGACAGAGAAACTCTTATGGAAGGAAATTTGGCAAAATTCACCAACATTAGAAAATGTTTCATAGTATTTGACACAGTGTTAACACTTCCTTTTTACCAACTGGTGGAAGAAATAACCCCTATAATAAGAAAATGTACATATACAAAGCTGTTTTTTGATTCACTCACATTATAGCAAAGAAATGAATACAAATTGAATGGCAAATAGAGGAAATGTAAAGTAAGATGTGGTATGTCCACTTCTGGAAAATAAGTAGTTAGCATCAATGGTAGTTATAAAGACCAGGAAGCAAAATGAAAAAACAACAACAACAACAAAAAACAAACCACTTACAACTAACGTAAAGAGGGAAAAAAAAAAAAACAGAATAAAAGTTAAATGTATATGTGAATTACAAGTAATAAAATACACAATAAACTGCAAGCAGGAAACACATTAAACGTTTCAACAAAAGTTTTTAAATTGTGGGTATATTGGCTGTTTTTTAAAAATTTATTTTAATTGGAGGCTAATTACTTTACAATATTGTGGTGGGTTTTGCCATACATTCACATGAATCAGCCATGGGTGTACATGTGTTCCCCATCCTGACCCTCCCTCCCACCGCCCTCCCCATCCCATCCCTCTGGGTCATCCCAGTACACCAGCCCTGAGCACACTGTCTCATGGACTGAAACTATTTCACATATTATAATATACATGTTTCAATGCTATTGTCTCAAATCATCCCACCCTTGCCTTTCCCCACAGAGTCCAAAAGTCTGTTCTTTACATCTGTGTCTCTTTTGCAGTCTTGCATATAGTGTCATCATTACCATCTTTCTAAATTCCATATATATATGTGTTAATATACTGTATTGGTGTTTTTCTTTCTAACTTACTTCACTCTGTATAATAGGCTCCAGTTTCATCCACCTCATTAGAACTGATTCAAATGTATTCTTTTTAATAGCTGAGTAATATTTCACCGTGTGATGTACCACAGCTTTCTTATCCATTCGTCTGCTGATGGACAGCTAGGTTTCTTTCATGTCCTGGCTATTATAAACAGTGCTGCAACGAACACTGGGGTACATGTGTCTCTTTCAATTCTGGTTTCCTTGGTGTGTATGCCCAGCAGTGGGATTGCTGGGTCATATGGAAGTTATATTTCCATTTTTTAAGGAATCTCCATAGTGGCTGTACAAGTTTGCATTCCCACCAACAGTGTAAGAGGGTTCCCTTTTCTCCACACCCTCTCCAGCATTTATTGCTTGTAGACCTTTGGATAGCAGCCATTCTGACCGGTGTAAGATGGTACCTCATTGTGGTTTTGATTTGCATTTCTCTGATAATGAGTGATGTTGAGCATCATTTCATGTGTTTGTTAGACATCTATATGTCTTCTTTGGAGAAATGTCTGTTTAGTTCATTGGCCCATTTTTTGCTTGGGTCATTTATTTTTCTGGAATTGAGCTGAAGGAGTTGCTTGTATATTTTTGAGATTAATTCTTTGTCATTTGCTTCGTTTGCTATTATTTTCTCCCATTCTGAAGGCTGTCTTTTCACCTTGCTTGTAGTTTCCTTCGTTGTGCAAAAGCTTTTAAGTTTAATTAGGTCACATTTTTTAATTTTTGCTTTTATTTCCATTACTCTCAGAGGTGGGTCATAGAGGATCCTGCTGTGATTTATGTCAGAGAGTGTTTTGCCTATATTTTCCTCTAGGAGTTTTATAGTTTCTGGCCTTACATTTAGATCTTTAATCCATTTTGAGTTTATTTTTGTGTATGGAGTTAGAAAGTGTTCTAGTTTCATTCTTTTACAAGTGGTTGACCAGTTTTCCCAGCACCACTTGTTAAAGAGATTGTCTTTTCTCCATTGTATATTCTTGCCTCCTCTGTCAAAGATAAGGTGTCCATAGGTGCATGGATTTATCTCTGGGCTTTCTATTTTGTTCCATTGATCTATGTTTCTGTCTTTGTGCCAGTACCATATTGTCTTGATGACTGTTGCACTGTAGTAGAGCCTGAAGTCAGGCAGGTTGATTCCTCCAGTTCCATTCTTCTTTCTCAAGATTGCTTTGGCTATTCAAGGTTATTTGTATTTCCAGACAAACTGTGAAATTATTTATTCTACTTCTCTGAAAAATACCATTGGTAGCTTGATAGGGATTGCATTGAGTCTACAGATTGTTTTGGGTAGTATATTCATTTTCACTATATTGATTCTTCCAATCCATGAACATGGTATATTTCTCCATCTATTTGTGTCATCTTTGATTTCTTTCATCAGTGTTTTATAGTTTCCTATATATAGGTCTTTTGTTTCTTTAGGTAGATTTATTCCTAAGTATTTTATTCTTTTCGTTGTAATGGTGAATGGAATTGTTTCCTTAATTTCTCTTTCTGTTTTCTCATTGTTAGTGTATAGGAATGCAAGGGATTTATGTGTCTTGATTTTAAATCCTGCAACTTTACTATATTCGTTGATTAGCTCTAGTAATTTTCTGGTGGGGTCTTTAGGGTTTTGTATGTAGAGGATCATGTCATCTGCAAACAGTGCGAGTTTTACTTCTTCTTTTCCAATCTGGATTCCTTTTATTTCTTTTTCTGCTCTGATTGCTGTGGCTAAAACTTCCAAAACATTGAATAGTAGTGGTGAGAGTGGGCACCCTTGTCTTGTTCCTGACTTTAGGGGAAATGCTTTCAATTTTTCACCATTGAGGATAATGTTTGCTGTGGGTTTATCATATATGTCTTTTATTATGTTGAGGTATGTTCCTTCTATGCCTGCTTTCTGGAGGGTTTTTATCATCAGTGGATGTTGAATTTCATCAAAGGCTTTCTCTGCATCTATTGAGAGAATCATATGGTTTTTATTTTTCAATTTGTTAATGTGGTATATCACATTGATTGATTTGCAAATATTGAAGAATCCTTGCATCCCTGGGGTAAAATCCTATTGGTCATGATGTATGATCTTTTTACTATGTTGTTGGATTCTGTTTGCTAGAATTTTGTTACGGAGTTTTGCCTCTATGTTCATCAGTGCTATTGGCCTGTAGTTTTCTTTTTTTGTGGCATCTTTGTCAGGTTTTGGTATTAGGGTGATGGTGGCCTCATAGAATGAGTTTGGAAGAGTTTGAGTAGGATAGGTGTTAGCTCTTCTCTAAATCTTTGGTAGAATTCAGCTGTGAAGCTGTCTGGTCCTGGGTTTTTGCTTGTTGGAAGATTTCTGATTACAGTTTTGATTTTCATGCTTGTGATGGGTCTGTTAAGATTTTCTATTTCTTCCTGGTTCAGTTTTTGAAAGTTATACTTTTCTAAGAATTTGTCCATTTCTTCTAAGTTGGCTTATAAGCTCAAACCCAAAATTTTTATTGGCATAGAGTTGCTAATAGTAGTCTTTTATGATCCTTTGTATTTCTGTGTTGTCTGTTGTGATTTCTCCATTTTCATTTCTAATTTTGTTGATTTGATTCTTCTCCCTTTGTTTCTTAATGAGTCTGGCTAATGGTTTCTCAATTTTATTTATCTTCTTAAAAAACCAGCTTTTAGCTTTGTTGATTTTTGCTATGGTCTTCTTTGTTTCTTTTGCATTTATTTCTGCCCTAATTTTTAAGATTTCTTTCCTTCTACTAACCCTGTGGGCATTTCATTTCTTTTTTTCTAGTTGCTTTAGGTGTAGAGTTAGGTTATTTATTTGATTTCTCTCCTGTTTCTTAAGGTAGGCTTGTATTGCTATGAACCTTCCCCTTAGCACTGCTTTTACAGGGTCCCACAGGTTTGGGGTTATTGTGTTTTCATTTTCATTAGTTGCCATGCATATTTTGATTTCTTTTTTGATTTCTTCTGTGATTTGTTGGTTATTCAGAAGTGTGTTGTTTAGCCTCCATATGCTTGTACTTTTAATAGATTTTTCCTATAGTTGACATCTAATCTTACTGCATTGTGGTCAGAAAAGATGCTTGGAATGATTTCAATTTTTTTGAATTTACCAAGGCTAGATTTATGGTGCAGGATGTGATCTATCCTAGAGAAGGTTCTGTATGCATTTGAGAAAAAGGTGAAATTCATTGTTTTAGGGTGATATGTCCTATAGATATAAATTAGGTCTAACTGGTCCATTGTATCATTTAAAGTTTGTGTTTCCTTGCTAATTTTCTGTTTAGTTCATCTATCCATAGGTGTGAGTGGGGTATTAAAGTCTCCCAATATTATTGTGTTATTGTTAACTTCCCCTTTTATACTTGTTAGCATTTGCCTTACATATTGCAGTGCTTTTATGTTGGGTGCATATATATTTATAATTGTTATATCTTCGTCTTGGATTGATCCTTTGATAATTATGTAGTGTCCTTCTTTGTGTCTTTTCATGGCCTTTATTTTAAAGTCTCTTTTATCTGATATGAGTATTGCTACTCCTGCTTTCTTTTGGTCTACATTTGGGTGCAATATGCTTTTCCAGCCCTTCACTTTCAGTCTGTATGTGTCCCTTGTTTTGAGGTGGGTTTCTTGTAGACAGCATATACAGGGGTATTGTTTTTGTATCCATTCAACCAGTCTTTGTCTTTTGATTGGGGCATTCAACCCATTTACATTTTAACATAATGATAAGTATGAACCCATTGCCATTTACTTTGTTGTTTTGGGTTTGAGTTTATAAGCCTTTTCTGTGTTTCCTGTCTATAGAAGATCCTTTACAATTTGTTGAAGAGCTGGTGTGGTAGTGCTGAATTCTCTGAGCTTTTGCTTGTCTGTAAAGCTCTTGATTTCTCCTTCATATTTGAATGAGATCCTTGCTGGATACAGTAATCTGGGTTGTAGGTTTTTCTCTTTCATCACTTTAAGTATGTCCTGCCATTCCCTTCTGGCCTGAAGAGTTTCTATTGAAAGATCAGCTGTTATCCTTATGGGGAACCCCTTGTGAGTTATTTGTTGTTTTTCCTTTGCTGCTGTAGGTATTTGTTCTTTGTGTTTGATCTTCATTAATTTGATTAATGTGTGTCTTGGGCTGTTTTGTCTTGGGTTTATCCTGTTTGGGACTCTGTGGGTTTCTTGGACTTGGGTGACTATTTCCTTCTCCATTTTAGGGATGTTTTCAACTCTTATCTCCTCAAGTATTTTTTCATGGCCTTTCTTTTTGTCGTCTTCTTTTTCTGGGACTCCTATGATTTAAATGTTGGGGTGTTTAAGATTGTACCAGAGGTCTCTGAGATTGTACTCATTTAATTCTTTTTTTCTTTTTTCCCCTCTGCTTCATTTATTTCCACCATTCTATCTTCCACCTCACTTATCCTATCTTCTGCCTCGGTCATTCTACTATTGGTTCCCTCCAGAGTGCTTTTGATCTCATTTATTGCATTATTCATTATTGATCGACTCTTTTTTATTTCTTCTAGGTTCTTGTTAAACTTTTCTTGCATCTTCTCATGTTTTGTCTCCGGTCTATTTATCTGTAACTCCATTTTGTTTTCAATATTTTGGATCATTTTTACTATCATTATTCTGAATTCTTTTTCAGGTAGACTGCCTATCTCCTATTCTTTGGTTTGGTTTAGTGGGCTTTTGTCATGTTACTTTACCTGCTGAATATTTCTATGCCTTTTCATCTTGTTTAGGTTGCTGTGTTTGGGGTGGCATTTCTGTATGCTGGAAGTTTGTAGTTCCTCTTTATTGTGGAGATTCCTCCCTATGGGTGGGGTTGGACGAGTGGCTTGTCAAGGTTTCCTGGTTAGGGAAGCTTGGGTCAGTGTTCTGGTGGGTGGAGCTGGATCTCTTCTCTCTGGAGTGCAATGAAGTGTCCAGTAGTGAGTTTTGAGGTGTCTATGGGTTTGGTGTGACTTTTGGCCGCCTGTATTTTTGTGCTCAGGTTTATGTTCCTGCATTGCTGGAGAATTAGCTTGGTATGTCTTGCTCTAAAACTTGTTGGCTCTTGAGTGGAGCTTGGTTTCAGTGTAGGTATGGCGGCTTTTGGATGAGCTCTTGTTGATTAATGTTCTCTGGAGTCAGGAGTTTTCTGCTGTTCTTAGGTTTTGGATTTAAGCCTCCTGCCTCTGGCTTTCAGTCTTATTCTTACCGTAGCCTCAAGACTTCTCCATCCATACAGCACCAATGATAAAACATCTAGGTTAATGGTGAAAAGATTCTCCACAGTGGGGGACACCCTGAGAGGTTCACAGAGTTACATGGAAAAGAGAAGAGGGAGGAGGGAGATAGAGGTGACCAGGAGTAGAAGAGGGGGAGTCAAAAGGGGAGAGAGCAGTCTAGCCAGTAATCAATTCCCTATTTGCTCTCCACACTCAAAGAGGTTCAAGGAGTTCCACAGAGAAGGGAAGAGGGAGAAAGGAGATAGAGGTGACCAAGAGGAGAGGAGGGGGAATCAAAAGGAAAGAGACCAATTGAGCCTGTGATCAGCTCCCTAAGTGTTCTCCACAGCCTGAAATATCCAAAGAGATTCACAGAGTTAAGCAGAGAAGAGAAGCAGGAGGGAGGAGATAGAGGTGACCTGGGGGATACCATACAATCCATCCTTTTAAGTGTACAATTCAGTGTTGGTTTTTGTTTTTGTTTTGTTTTGTTTTTTAGCATACACATAGAACTGTACAGTCATCACCACTGTCTAATTACAATGTTTTCATCACCTCTATAAGAAACTTGGTACCGTTAGTACTCATTCTCCATTTTGCCCTTCCCCTAGTCCACGTGAAAGTGAAAGTCACTCAGTCGTGTCCAGAGAGTCAAAAGGGGAGACAGCAATCAAGCCAGTAATCACACTCCTAAGTAAAAATGGGTACTGAAGATTGGATTCTTAAAGGTACAGAATTGATAACAAATACCAAAAAGCAAAGATTAAAAACCTAGAGTAGAGGTTATACTCTCGAAAATACAATATTAAAAAAAAAAATCGCAAAAGTTATAAAAAAGTGTATGAAATTTGCTTTAAAAGTAGGGTCTTTTCTTTTTCAAGGTATTAGTAGGTTTTAAAAATGAAAATTAAAGGAGTAATAAAGAACTTAAAAATTAAAAAAATTTTTTAATTAAAAAATGGTAATAGTAAAATAGTCTAGGAATTTCTCTGGAGAATTAAGGGCAGTGTGGAGTCAGTTCAGTTTCAGATAGTTCCTTGTTGCAGCTTATACTTCTCAAGGTCTATAGATCCCTTCCAATGTACCCAGTGTTAAGTACAGGGTTTTAATCTATTGCACCTGTGACTTCCAAAGTGGTTACCTCTTCCTTGTTTATTTTGGTTTCCTCTGTTGACAAGTCTCTTCAGTATCTAACTTCCACCCTGACACAAGGGGGCAAAGGTGGTCATTTATTTGCTGCTGCTGCTGCGGCTAAGTCACTTCAGTCGTGTCCGACTCTGTGCGACCCCATAGACGGCAGCCCACCAGGCTCCCCCATCCCTGGGATTCTCCAGGCAAGAACACTGGAGTGGGTTGCCATTTCCTTCTCCAATGCAGGAAAGTGAAAAGTGAAAGTGAAGTTGCTTAGTCATGTCCGATTCTTCGTGACCCCATGGACTGCAGCCCACCAGGCTCCTCCGTCCATGGGATTTTCCAGGCAAGAGTACTGGAGGGGGATGCCATTGCCTTCTCCGGGTCATTTATTTAGGCTCACTTTATTCAATTGTGCTGCCGGGAGGGAGGAACACTGCAAACAAATATCACTGGAGCGTGTGGGGAGTGCTCACAGTGTCTGGGTCACACTGGGTTTGCCCCCACTCACGGTGTGGGCTCTTTCCGGGTCTATACTGCTCAGGCTCCAGGTTGCTCTGCAGGGGAACTGTCTAAGGTGGGCCCTGGCTTGTGTGCACTTCCCAGGTATAAGCCACTCAGGTTCAGGTTCTTGGGTACTCCACAAAGGCACAGACTCGGTTAGGCCTGCATTTTGTGCCCTTCCCAGGTCTGAGCAGCTCAGGCGACCAGGTGCTTGGCAAGCTTATGCTCCCCAAGTGGGGCAATGCATCTTATCCCCTCTTCCATCCCAGGTGCTCAGTTTCCTGGTGTGCAGTGGGAGGGCCATCTCAGGTGTGATGTGTGTTTCCTCTGGGGAACTGATCTTTGCCTGCGACCCTCCTGGCAGATGTCAACCGTCCAGGATCCCAGGAATCTTACTTAGCAACTGGGAACCTGCTCGCAGTTTGGTAGAGGATGCCATCTCTGGGGCCGAGTTTGCCCCTTGCCTTCCAGCTATGGCTGTCTCCGCCTTTGGCGGGGCATGGGCCAATCCGCAGCTGGCTGGCTCTCCTCTGGTATTCGCTCAGTCCTTTGTTCTGTGAGCGGCCTGGCAGTGCCTTAGGTTGGAGCTTTTTGCGTGAAAGTTCTCTCTTTTTTTTTCTTTCTCTGGCTATCCCACAGTTGGGCTTCCCTGGTGGCTCAGGGGTTAAAGCGTCTGCCTGCAATGTGGGAGACCCGGGTTCGATCCCTGGGTAGGGAAGATCCCCTGGAGAAGGAAATGGCAACTCACTCCAGTATTCTTGCCTGGAGAATCCCATGGATGGAGGAGCCTGGTAGACTACAGTCCATGGGGTTGCAAAGAGTCGGACACGACTGAGTGACTTCACTTCACTTCATCCCACAGTTAGCTCCTTCAGATTGCATCAGGGCATTCAGGCCCAGTCCTTACCCTAAGCAGTAAAGCCCGAGCCTCCCTGTTCAGACATACTTGCTGGTGGCAGACGCAAGCGTCTGGGCTACTTCTCCTCTGGGAGTTGCAGTTATGCACATAATCTATGGGTTTTATTTATTTATTTTTTCCTCCTGGTATGTTGCCCTCTGAGATTCCACAACTCCCCACAGACTGCCGGTGAGAGGGTTTCCTGATGTTTGGAAACTTCTCTTTTATGATTGCCCCCCCCGCCCCCCAGGAGGGGTCTCCATCCCTAACTCTTTTGTCTCTCTTTTTATCTTTTATATTTTGTCCTACCTCCTTTCGAAAACAATGGGCTGCATTTCTGGGTGCCTGGTGTCCTCTGCCAGCATTCAGAAGTTGTTTTGTGGTATTTCCTCAGTGTTTAAATGATCTTTCAATGAATTTGTGGGGGAGAAAGTGAGTCTCCCTGTCCTATTCCTCCGCCACCTTAACACTGCCCCCATTGGCTATTTTTAATCTTCATCTTTGTTTTTTAAACATACAGCATTGTGCATTTTTTAAAAGAGAGTTTTATGGAGATCTAATTCACATACCATACAATCCATCCTTTTAAGTGTACAATTCAGTGTTGGTTTTTTTTTTAAGCATACACATAGAACTGTACAGTCATCACCACTGTCTAATTACAGAGTGTTTTCATCACCTCTATAAGAAACTTGGTACTGTTAGTACTCATTCTCCATTTTGCCCTTCCCCTAGTCCACGTGAAAGTGAAAGTCGCTCAGTCGTGTCCAACTCTTTTCAACCCCATGGACTATACAGCCCATGGAATTCTCTAGGCCAGAATACTAGAGTGGGTAGCCTTTCTCTTCTCCAGAGGATGTTCCCAACCCAGAGATCAAACCCAGGTCTCCCTCATTGGAGGTGGATTCTTTACCAGCTGAGACACAGGGAAGGCAAAGAATTATAGAGTGGGTAGCCTCTCCCTTCTCCAGTGGATCTTTCTGACCCAGGAATAGAACTGGGGTCTCCTGCACTGCAGGTGGATGCTTTACCAACTGAGCTATCAGGGAAGCCCCCATAGTCCATGGTAACCCTCAATCTACTTTTAGTCTGTATGAGTTTGCCTATTCCACTGACTCTATATAAATGAATCTACGCAATGCAGCCTTTACATTTGGCTTCTATCATTTAGTATGACATTTTCAAGGTGAATCTATGCTGTCACACCTATCAATACTTCCTTCCTTTAATGGTCAAATAATATTCCATTTTACAGATATACCACATTTATTTATCCATTTATCAGGTGATGAACATTTCAGCTGTTTCTACTTTTTAAATAACATTGCTATGAAAATTCAACTACAGGTGACTATTTTTATCATAGGTATTTATCTAGAAATGGAACTGTTACATCACACAGAAACTTTATGGCTAGCTTTTCTGATAAACTGCTAAAATTTTTTCCAAATTAGCACCACTGTAAAACCCTGCCAGCAATATGTGAGAAGTTCCAATTTACCAACACTTGTTACTGTCTTTTTTTACTGTAGACATTTTTGTGAGTGAGTGTGAGGTGATAAATCATTTCAGGTTTGATACACATCTCCCTAAGAATTAATGATGTTGACTTTATTTTTCATATGCTTATTGTCCATTTGAACAATTTGACATATTTTTTGCATAAATGTGTATTCCAAACCTTTACCCATTGGGTTATTCATAGTTTTATTATTAAGTTGTAAGGGCTCTTTTAATATTGTTTTTTCTTTTTTAAAAATTAAAGTACGGTTGATTTACAATGATTCAGGTGTTCAGCAAAGTGATTCAGCTATATATATGGGTGTGTGTGTGTGTGTGTGTATGTATATATATATGTATGTATATATATATATATGTGTGTGTATATATATATATATTCTTTTCAGATTCTTTTCCATTATAGGTTATAAGATATTGAATACATTTTCCCTGTGTTCTTTTATTGATACCAAGCCCCTTATGATCTTCAAACTTTTTTTTCCATTCTAAGTATTATATTTCACTTTCATGATGCTGTCCTTTGAAGCCCAGATATTTTTAATTTTGAAAAAGTTCAATATATCTATTTTTCTGTTACTTGTATTTTTAATATCAAATCTAAGAAACCACTGCCTGATCTAAGCATCATGAAAAAACTACTCCTATTTTTTCCTAAGTTTTTATAATTTTACCTCCTAAATTTAGGCATATTACACACCTTAATTTAAATTTTGTGTATGATGTGAGGAAGGGGTTCAACTTGATTCTTTTGTATGTGACTATCTAGTTGTCCCAGTACACTTTGTTGAAAAGATTATCTTTTGCCCACTGACTTTTCTTGCAGCTCTGTCAAAAATCAACTGACCACAAAGGGAACAGTTTATTTATGGACTTTCAATTTTATTTCATTGATCCTTATGAAACAGCACACTGACTTGAATAGTGCAGCTTTAGAGTAAGTTTTGCAATTGGAAAATATAAATTCTCTTTGATCTTTTTAGAGACTGTTTTGGATACTCCTTGCATGTTAGATGAATTTTACAATGAGCTTGCCAGTTTTTGCAAAAATGGCAGCTAAGATTCTGATAGGTATTCTGTTGAACCTATAGCTCAGTTTGGAGGAGTACTACCATCTTAACAACATGAAAAAAAGGGAACCCTCTTTTATTGCTGGTGGGAATGTAAATTGATACAGCCACCATGGAAGACAGTATGGAGATTCCTTAAAAAACTAGGAATAAAACCACCTTATGACCCAGCAATCCCACTACTATATACCACTAGGCATATACGCCCCTAGGCATATACCCTGAGGAAACCAAAATTTTAAAAAAACGCATGTATCCCAATGTTCATTGCAGCACTATTTGCAATAGCTAGAAAGTGACTTAGCAGCAGAACAAGGAAACAACCTAGATGTCCATTAACAGATGAATGGATAAAGAAGCTGTGGTACATATATACAATGGAATACTGCTGCTGCTGCTGCTGCTGCTAAGTCGCTTCAGTCGTGTCTGACTCTGTGCGATCCCAAAGACAGCAGCCCATCAGTCTCCTCTGTCCATGGGATTCTCCAGGCAAGAACACTGGAGTGGGTTGCCATTTCCTACTCCAATGCATGAAAGTGAAAAGTCAAAGTGAAGTCGCTCAGTTGTGTCCGACTCCTAGCGACCCCATAGACTGCAGCCCACCAGGCTCCTCCGTCCATGGGATTTTCCAGGCAAGAGTACTGGAGTGGGGTGCCATTGCCTTCTCCAACAATGGAATACTACTCAACCATAAAGATGAATGCATTTGAGTCAGTTCCAATGAGGCAGATGAACCTAGAGCCTATTATACAGAGTGAAGTTAAGTCAGAAAGAAAAATACAAATAACGTATAGAAAGAAAGTGAAAGTCACTCAGTCATGTCCGACTCTTTGCAACCTCATGGACTATACAGTCCGTGGAATTCTCCAGGCCAGAATACTGGAGTGGGTAGCCTTTCCCTTCTCCAGGGGATCTTCAAAACCCAGGGATCAAACAGATCTCCTGTACTGCAGGCAGATTCTTTACCAGCTGAGCCACAATCGAAGCCCAAGAATATTGGACTGGGTAGCCTATCCCTTCTCCAGCAGATCTTTAAATATTGTATACTGACACATATATATGGAATCTAGAAAGATGGTACTGATGAATTTATTTTCAGGGCAGCAATGGAGAAAGAGACATAAAGAACAGACCTATGGATATCGGGGGAGAGGACAAGGAAGAGGGTGAGATGTATGGAGACAGTAATGACAGCTTATGGTGAACGGTGTTGGATCCTTGATCTCCAAAGAAGATGATTTAGCTTTGGGACCAGGCTTGATCACTCAAGAGCTTTTGTGTAGCAGAGTTTTATTAAAGTATGAAAAGGGACAGAGAAAGCTTTTGACACAGACATCAGAAGGGGGATGGAGAATGCCCCCCTCGCTAGTCTAAGGGAGTTATATACTTTTTAATTGGTTATTACAATAAATCAAAAGAATGTCTCAAGGTTGTAAAGATCTTACTAGACCCACTCACATACTATTCATTTTAAGATAAAAGGATTAGTCAGAAGGTTTTCAGAAAGAAGAAACTGTCCTCAATCAGGACACATTGTTGCTATATAATCCTTAGTACAGAGTTTAAACTGAGTTGTTTGTTGTGTAATCATCAGTTCCCGGCTTAAAAAAAAACAACATTTTATGTGACTAAGACTAAGGAACTAGAGGAAAAAAAAAAAGATGTTTGTCCTTTTCTCCTTCTTGAGAATTCCAGACCCTTCTTTCCTCCTCGGGGACCCTGGACTTCTTATCAACCTGCTTATTGACTCTCTCAGTAACATGGAAATTTATAGTTCAATATGTAAAATCAATAGCTAATGGGAATTTGCTGTATGACTCAGGGAACTCAAACAAGGGCTCTGTGACAATCTAGAAGGGCGGGATGGGGAGGGAGTTTCAGGAGGGAGGAGACATGGGTGTACCTATGACTGATTCTTGTTGATGTATGACAGAAAAGCACAAAATTCTGTAAAGCAATCATCCTTCAATTAAAAAATAATAATAAAGTGGCATAAAAAATTAAAAAAAAAAGAAATGCACAACATGTTTTAAAAAAAACCTGCTAAAGAGAAGAGAGCAAATAGCATTTCAGAGAGTGTTGTGGGTGGAAGGAAAGGGAAAAGTCATCTGGTTTTTAAAAAATGTATCTCTGTTTCTAAGCAGCCATGTTTTAGCTTCAATGTATTAGGGAACATTAGAAAACTCAGCAGTGGCCACAGGACTGGAAAAGGTCAGTTTTCATTCCAATCCCAAAGAGGGCAATGCCAAAGAATGCTCAAACTACTGCACAATTGCACTCATCTCACATGCTAGTAAAGTAATGCTCAAAGTTCTCCAAGCCAAGTTTCAGCAATACATGAACTGCGAACTTCCAGCTGTTCAACCTGGTTTTAGAAAAGGCAGAGGAACCAGAGATCAAATTGCCAACATCCTCTGGATCATCGGAAAAGCAAGAGAGTTCCAGAAAAAGATCTATTTCTGCTTATTGACTATGCCAAAGCCTTTGACTGTGTGGATCACAATCAACTGTGGAAAATTCTTCAAGAGATGGGAATACCAGACCACCTGACCTGCCTCTTGAGAAACCTATATGCAGGTCAGGAAGCAACAGTTAGAACTGGACATGGAACAACAGACTCGTTCCAAATAGGAAAAGGAGTACATCAAGGCTGTATATTGTCACCCTGTTTATTTAACTTCTACGCAGAGTACATCATGAGAAACACTGGGCTGGAAGAAGCACAAGCTGGAATCAAGATTGCTGGGAGGAATATCAATAATCTCAGATATGCAGATGACACCACCTTTATGGCAGAAAGTGAAGAGGAACTCAAAAGCCTGTTGATGAAAGTGAAAGAGGAGAGTGAAAAAGTTGGCTTAAAGCTCAACATTCAGAAAATGAAGATCATGGCATCTGGTCCCATCACTTCATGGGAAATAGATGGGGAAACAGTGGAAACAGTGTCAGACTTTATATTTTTGGGCTCCAAAATCACTGAAGATGGTGATTGCAGCCATGAAATTAAAAGACGCTTACTCCCTGGAAGGAAAGTTATGACCAACCTAGACAGCATATTCAAAAGCAGAGACATTACTTTGCCAACAAAGGTCCATCTAGTCAAGGCTATGGTTTCTCCAGTGGTCATGTATGGATGTGAGAGTTGGACTGTGAAGAAGCTGAGCGCCGAAGAAATGATGCTTTTGAACTGTGGTGTTGGAGAAGACTCTTGAGAGTCCCTTGGACTGCAAGGAGATCCAACTAGTCCATCCTAAAGGAGATCAGTCCTGGGTCTTCTTTGGAAGGACTGATGCAAAAGCTGAAACTCCAGTACTTTAGCCACCTCAAGCGAAGAGTTGACTCATTGGAAAAGACTCTGATGCTAGGAGGGATTGGAGGCAGGAGGAGAAGGGGACGACAGAGGATGAGATGGCTGGATGGCATCACTGACTCGATGGCTGTGAATCTGGGTGAACTCCAGGAGTTGGTGATGGACAGGGAGGCCTGGCGTGCTGTAATTCATGGGGTCCCAAAGAGTCGGACATGACTGAGCGACTGAACTGAACTGAACTGATTTGCTTTTTGGTAAATGGCACTGCACTTAAATATTCCCTCAAACAGTTGTATTTCTTTAACCATTAGCAGTATGTTCTATAATTAAAGCATCATAAAAGATCCTGGATTAAGAGGCAGGGAAGGAAATTCAGGTGTCAGCCACTTAGTTCCTCATGTTTGGAGCAGCATATACCACTGATGGTACCCCCTCATCCTCTATAATAGCCCACTTTACTTTATCTCTGAATACCACTGGCTGAATCAAATCTCTCCCTTGCTACTTTCTATTTAAAGATAAATAAATAAGGCATAGGTAGCACTCTATTTTTTAATGCTTTCCTCTTTTAGAAACTGATACAAAGCCTTCCAACTTGGAAACATATTCAGGTTTCTATTTCAGATACTTTCATGTTTCTACAGTCAACAAATTCTTCAGTGGCACTGATCTGTGTACAGTGATTTATAATCCTCTTTGGCTACTCAGGTCTTTGTCACACATATCAACAGGACTGACTGTTACATTTTTGTACTGTGAATGTTACCACTTTTTTTTTTTTTTTACTTCCTCTCTCCCCTCAAAAGTATTCAGGTCACTTACTTCCTGCTCCACTTAAAGAAAAATGTTTGCTATTTCTTTAAGAAACTTGTTCAGTTCAGTTGCTCAGTTGTGTCCGACTCTTTGCGACCCATAAATTGCAGCATGCCAGGCCTCCCTGTCCATACCAACTCCCGGAGTTCACTCAAACTCATGTCCATCTAGTTGGTGATGCCATCAAGCCATCTCATCCTCTGTCGTCCCCTTTTCCTCCTGCCCCCAATCCCTCCCAGCATCAGAGTCTTTTCTGATGAGTCAACTCTTAGCATGAGGTGGCCAAAGTTCTTGAGTTTCAGCTTTAGCATCATTCCTTCTAAAGAACACCCAGGACTGATCTCCTTTAGAAACTTATAGTTGCATGCAAATACATAGAAACCATTTTTCTCTTACAGAAAACCTAAACTCAAATATCGCACAAACTTTTAAACTGATCCATAAATAGGAATCTCAAAAGTAACATTTTCAGCTTACTTTCTTTAGAAATATCTCTGAAGAGTTGGACACAACTGAGCAACTGAGCAACATACACAAGTGTGTATACACACACACACACACACCAATTTACATTCTCACCGTTTGCAACAAATCAAGGAGTATTATGCAAGAAGAATGGCAGATGTTCAGTAAGAACCGTGAGCTTCATAGCAGTTTATCTTTCCTTAATTTTATCCCCTCACCTCAGTTCCATGCTAGCCTTTTACAGTATCAACCTATACTACAAAGCTACAGTAATCAACACAGTATGGTACTGGCACAAAGACACACTGATAATGGAACAGGACAGAAAACCCAGAAATAAACCCACATGCCTATGTTCAATTAATCTATGGCAAAAGAGGAAAGAATATACAATGGAGAAAAGATAGTCTCTTCCATAAGTGATGCTGGGAAACCGGATATCTACATGTAAAAGAAATCAGAACACTCTCTAATACCATATACAAAAGTAAACTCAAGATGAATTGAAGACCTAAATATAAGGCTGGATACTATAAAACTCCTAAAGAAAAACACAAGGAGAACACTCTTTGACATAAATCACAGCAATAATTTTTTCAGACCTATCTCCTAGAGTAATAGGGGCTTCCCAGGTGACACAGTGGTAAAGAAGCCACCTGCAAATGTAGGAGATCCAACAGATGTGCATTCAATCTCTGGGTTGGGAAGATCTTCTGGAGTAGGAAGTAGCAACCCAATGCAGTATTCTTTCCTGGAAAATTTCATGAACAGAGGAGCCCGGTGGGTTACAGTCCATGGGGTCACAAAGAGCTGGACAGGACTGAGCAACTGAGCTCACATACCAAGAGTAATGGAAGCAAAAGCAAAAATAAATGATGGAACCTAACCACCAAACTTAAAAGATTTTGTAGACCAAAGGAAATTGTAAAACCTATGGAATAGGAGTAAATATTTGCAAATAATGTGACTGAGAAGGGATTAATTTCCAAATTATACAAACAGCTCATATAGCAAACTACCAAACAAAACAAAAACCCCAAAACTATCCAATCAGAAATGGACAATAAACTTGAACAGGCATCTCTCCAAAGAAGACATCCAGATGGCCAACAGTCACATGACAAAATGCTCATCATTGCTAATTATCAGAAAAATGAACATCAGAACTACAATGAGGTATCACTTCACATTAGTCAGAATGGCCATCATCAAAGTCTACAAATAACAAATGTTGGAGAAGGTTTTAATAAAAAGGAACTCTACTAAGCTGTTGGTAGGAATGTGAATTGGTATGTGTGTGTGTACTCAGTTATGCTCAGTAGTGTCTGACTCTTTGTGACACTATGGACTGTAGCCCACCGGGCTCCTCTGCCCATGGCGATGCTCCAGGCAGGGATACTAGAGTGGGTTGCCATTTCCTCCTCCAGAGGATCTTCCCAACCCAGGGATTGAACCTGTATCTCTTGAGTTGGCAGGCAGATTCTTTACCACTGGAAGAAAACAATGGCTACTATGGAAAACAGTATGGAGGTCTGGGTTCCTTAAATAACTAAACACAGAATCACCATATGACCCAGTGATCTCACTTTTTGGCATGTATCTGGAGAAGATGAAAACTCTAATATGAAAAGATACATGCATTTCAATGTTCACAGCACCACTATTTACAAAAGCCAAGACAGGAAAGCAAACAAAATGTCTGATGACAGATGGATAAAGAAGATGTGGTACATATATACAATGGAATATTACTCAGCCATAAAAAGGATGAAATAATGTCATTTGCAACAACACAAATACTGCATAGATCTAGAGATTATCATACTAAGTGAAGTAAACCAGGAAGACACATCATATTGCTTATATGGGGAATATAAAAAAAATGACACAAATTAACTTACATACAAAATAGAAAAAGACTCACATACATAGAAAACAAACTTACGGTTACCAAAAGGAAAAAAGGAGGAGACAGAATATAGGAATTTGGGACCAACATATACATACTATTATATATGAAATAGATAAACAACAAAGACCTACTGTATGGCACAGGAAACTATAATGTCTTGTATATAATCTACAATGGAAAATACTCTGAAAAATAATATGTGTAAGAATGACTGAATCACTTTACTGTATACCTAAAACACTATAAATCAACTATACTTCAATAAAAAAAAAAATCTGACCTTGAACCTTTAAAAAAACTAAAAAACAAAAAACACAAAAAACCCAAGCAGAGGGAAATAAATTAATAAAGATTAGAGGGGAACTTTATGAAATAGAGTATAGGAAAACAATAGAAAAAAAATAAAAAAAAATAGAAAATTGAAAAAAAAAACTGGCTCTAGGAAAGACAAAAAAAAAAAAAAAAAAAAAAAAAAACAACAACACTCAAAGGACTTAGCTAGATAACCAAACAAAAGAAAGAGACTGAAGTTACTATGTTAAGGACTTTAAAAGAAGCACGTCACTATCACTCTTAGAGGAATAACAGAAATTATAAAGGTATACTGTGAATAATTTAGGTAGAGAGACAAAAATTTCTGAAACTGACTCAAGAAATAGGAAGTCTGAATAGATATACAACAAGTAAACATATTGAATTATTAATCAAAAAATTCCACAAGATAAGCCTGGGCTCAGGTAAGCTCAGACTTTGCTAGTAAATCTACCAAATGTTTAAGAAAAAAAAATATTACACATATTTCTTCAACTGTTTCAAAAAAGGAGAAAAGGAGGGAATATGCCCCAAGTTATTCTATGTGATCAGTAATATCTTGATAGCAAAACCAGACAAAGACATGACAGGAAAAGAAAACTATGGCTGAATATCTCTGATGATTTATAAATGCAAAAATCCTCAACAAAAATACTAGCAAACCAAATCCAGCAAGATATAAGAAGGATTATACAGAAACTGACAGCACTCTGTAACAAAAGTTCAATTTATTCCCCAGGGATGCAAGATGAATTCAACATATGAAAAATCAATGTAATAGGCTGTATTAACAGGATAAAGGACAAAAACGACACAATCATCTCAACAAACCTAAGAAAAGAATTTTACAGAAATCCAGCAAGCATCCTTTCACAGTAAAATATTTAGCAAACTAGGAAGAGACAGGAATTTCCCCAAAAATGTTATTTATGAAAACCTCATAGCTAACATCATACAGAATGCTTTTTCTTGTAAGAACACGAAGAAGATAGTAACACTCTTGACATTTTTATTCAATGCTGTATAGAGGTTTTATCCAGGGCAATTTAGGCATTAAAAAACATTCAGATTAGAAAAAATAACTAAAAGTATCTACCTGCATAGCATATGATCATATATCTTAGAAAATCCAAGAAATCAACTAATAAATAATCAGATCTAATGAGTAAGTTCAGAAAAGGTACAGGACACAAGATCAACTTTTTAAAAATTATATTTCTATACACTGTACTAAGTCCCTTCAGTCCTGTCTGATTCTTTGTGATCCTATGGACTGTAGCCCACCAGGCTCCTCTGTCCATGGGGATTTTCCAGCAAGAATACTAGAGTGGGTTGCCATGCCCTCCTCCAGAGGATCTTCCTGACCCAGAGATGGAACCTGCATCTCTCGTGTCTCCTGCATTGGCAGGCAGGTTCTTTACCATTTGTGCCCCCTGGGAAGCCCCTTTCTATACCCTAGTAATCAACAATTCTAAAATAAAATTTAGATGACAATTACATTTACAAGAGTACCAATAAAATATTAAAAAATAAAAATATAAAATTATCACTAATAATTGTAAAACTTTTCAGAGAAATTAAAGAAGATCTAAATAAATGAAAATACATCTCATGCTTATGGGTCTGAAGACTTGATTAAGATGATCTACAAACTCAACCTATCCCAGCACAATCCCAGCTGCTACTTCTGCAGAGATGAAAAAAGTGATCCTAAAATTCACACGAAAACATAAGGAACCCAGAACAGACAAAATGATTTTGAAAATAACAATCTTTCTTTAGCTGATGAAAATTTTCTGAACTAAAACAATGTGCAATGCTGAACATGCTAGAAACCTCCCTGTCCCACTGCCCGCCCCCTAAATTGTACACTTTAAAAGGGTGAACTTTTTGGAACATGAATTCTGTCTCAGAGATGCTATTTTTATGAAAACCTGTAGCATTCATATCAGGTGAAACATATTGATGGTGCAGAGATTCGTTTATTTTCCTCTTATTTCTTTCACACTGAGAGATATTGGCATATTTATGATTTATTTGGAGAAGGCAATGGTAACCCACTCCAGTACTCCTGCCTGGAAAATCCCATGGACGGAGGAGCCTGGTAGGCTGCAGTTCATGTGGTTGCTAAGAGTCGGACATGACTGAGCGACTTCACTTTCACACATTGGAGAAGGAAATGGCAACCCACTCCAGTGTTCTTGCCTGGAGAATCCCAGGGGCGGGGAAGCCTGGTGGGCTGACGTCTATGGGGTGGCACCAAGTCGGACACGACTGAAGTGACTTAGCAGCAGCAGCAGGATTTACTTAGAATGATTGCTTCAGAATTATTTTCTAGAAAATAATATCCAATGTATGAGTTCAGAATAATTACAGTAGAAATGACTGTTTCTAAGAATTTTCCAATTTGGTCATAATAAGCAACATTTACCAGGTGTGATCAATACTGGTCTTGCAAATGTTCTTCAATGGAACAGTGATTTTAAAGATCTTTATGAAAATTACAAGAGGTCTTATTTTGCCAGTGTACAAAAATGTGTACTGTTGTGACCTTCATCAACAGAAGGTCAGACTTGTTGGATTAAGACCAGATGTCAAGGTTTTTCACTCTCGGTTAAAAATCAAGGAAGCAATTTCAAGAACTGTCCCTATTCTTCTCTGTCAGATATTAGTCTTTGTAGGATCAGTTCATCTGGGCTCTTAAATTATGGATTACTGATTTTCAAAACACTAGGCTAACAAGCTTCCAAGGATAAGTATTAAATAAATATTTCACAAATGGAGAGCTGTAGGCCTAGATCACTAATTTCAGATTCCATTTCCCTGCTTTCTCTTCTGACTTCTTACATTAAGTAGATACAAAGAAGAAGAAAAAGAAAGCCTAAGGCTATTTGAAAAACCAGTTACCACGTGCCAAAAGATTCTTTTAAGGTCTTATGTATTTTGGAGACCATACTAAAGAAAGGAAAGTGTTCTGCATAGTGAAGTTTATAGTAGAAATAAACAATCAGGAGCTAGGTATTTATTTTAGCTCTTGATTTTCAGAAAAGATGGTACTGACCTTGAGATAATCCACTAGAAATCCTTACCATTCTCATGGACACCTGGCAACAGGATCAGTATATTTGGAGACAAGTCAGCTCATATGACATAACACTGTCTATCAGGAATACCATCTTTATCAGCTAAGCTTAGTACTATGGTCTGGTTCAGACAGTCAAGCATCTGTCTACAATGCGGGAGACCTGGGTTCAATCCCTGGGTCAGGAAGATCCCCTGGAGAAGGAAATGGCACTTCAGTACTATTGCCTGGAAAATCCCATGGACAGAGGAGTCTGGTAGGCTACAGTCCAGGGGGCTGCAAAGAGTCGAACACAACTGAGTGACTTCACATACATGGTCCCTACCATTAGGAATGAGCACCAATAAGCAATGCCAACTGAAAAAAAGACTCCCTTGTGTTAACACAGATGGGAGACATATAAACAAAAGTACATATCTGAAGGCATAACTCAGATGATGCTTGTGATAAGGATGGGAGTTTTGTGAGAACTTAGGTGGTATCAATCATAAAACTGGAAAGTTATTCAGCTGTCACTTACTGAACATTTCCAAGTTGGTGACACGTTGTTAAGATTTATCTGGGATTTGTTACTAAGATGTGAGATTCTAAAGTCCATACAATTAATCATAATTCTATTTGCCTCCCCAAAGTAAAAATGAATTTCATTCAGTAAAGAGCTCTATTAGAAGGACAAAAGGAGAATTTTCTTTGATTGCTTCTTCCAAACAACTATCAATATTGTATATAATATTCTGTGATTCTGCAAATATGTATTAACTTCCTGCTATGTGCATGGAATACAGTCTTTAAAATACTATATAATGTGGCTGAATGGAAAAATGCATAGGGTGAGAAGTCAGGGCAGGGGTCTTGTACTCTATCATTTCCAGTATTTTGAATTAGTTTGACTTCATGAGGAGGATCTCATTACAAATAGGTTCATTACCAACTATCAAATTCTCTGAATGAAAATAAAAATGATCATATATCTGTACCATGATGATTTTACATATAAATATTAATAATCTTGTACTCACTCAGATCATTACATAATACAGTCATTTTTCAGTTCAGTTGCTCAGTTGTGTACAACTCTTTGCAATCCCATGGACTGCAGCACGCAAGGCCTCCCCGTCCATCACCAACTCTCAGAGTTTACTCAAACTCATGTCCATTGAGTCGGTGATGTCACCCAACCATCTCATCCTCTGTCGTCCCCTTCTCCTCCCACCTTCAATCTTTCCCAGCATCAGGGTCTTTTCAAATGAGTCAGCTCTTCACATCAGGTGGACAAAGTATTGGAGTTTCGCTTCAACATCAGTCCTTTCAATGAATATTCAGGACTGATTTCCTTTAGGATGGACTGGTTGGATCTCCTTGCAGTCCAAGGGACCCTCAAGTCATTTTTAGTTAACTTTTCAAACACAGCTATGGGTCTTCTACTAGCATGTTATCAGATCAGATCAGATCAGTCGCTCATTCGTGTCCAACTCTTTGCGACCCCATGAACGCATGCAGCACGCCAGGCCTCCCTGCCCATCACCAACTCCCAGAGTTCACTCAGACTTACGTCCATCGAGTCAGTGATGCCATCCAGCCATCTCATCCTCTGTCGTCTCCTTCTCCTCTTGCCCCCAATCCCTCCCAGCATCAGAGTCTTTTCCAATGAGTCAACTCTTCGCATGAGGTGGCCAAAGTACTGCATGTTATAGGGGACACTAAAATGAAATCAATAGGCTTATAACTAATTATCTTGTAGAATAATTACTGAATACAAATTAGATGGCTGACAATATTTATGTTACCATTTTAGCTTTTTTCCATCCCAATCTGTAATATATGCTAGGTGAAAAATTAGAAGCTCAAACTCAGGCCTAAAATTATGTTCAGCACAGAACAAAAATACCACATCTGTCCTTAAAAACCCTTTGCAGATTGAAAAACACACCACGTGCATAGTAGAAGGAGTCAGGTTTTATCTGACAGACTTGTTTTAAGAAGTCTGACCTCTGGCTGCCTTTACATTACTGCAACTTAACTTTTCATGTAGGAAGTGTCCAGTGTACTTTTTTTTTTTCCCAAGCAAATTTCCTTGTCAAAACTACAAACGGACATTTGATCAAAGGTCAGTTCTTTCACATTCTCGTTTGATAAAGAAATTTCTATTTCATCTTCAGCGATCAGGCCAGTTTGAGAAAGTGTTACCTGACAGAGAAATCACTGATGCATTTCTTTCTGACCCTCTTTAATTTTTTTCTGCCTCCTATCTTTTCCCTTCTTTAAATTTTCTGGGTATTTAAATATGTTTTCACTTTTTAATGAGATACTTAAAATAGCTGTGGAATCTGAGCTTTGCTTGTTAACCTAGGTCCAACTGCTGGTAGATAACACCTAGTAACTTAGAGAATAACTTTATCAGCAGTATTTCATGCTTAACTCAGAACTTGTGTATTGATAAGCCTAGAAATGGCAAGTAGTTACCTAGGGCCAAATAAGGACTTTTCCCCCTAACCAGTATTATTTTTTAGTTTAAAATGAGTTAAATTTTTTTAACTAAAGTTTAGCTGATTTAAAGTGCTGTGTTAGTTTCGGGTATGTAACAAAGTGATTCAGTTATACACACACATACTTTTATATATATATATATATACATATATATATATATATAATATATACACACATATACATATTCTTTTCTAGAATATTTTCCAATATCAGTTATTACAAAATATATTGAGTATAAGTTCTCTGAGCTATACTGTAGGTCCTTGTTGATTATCTGTTTTATATTCAGTAGTGTGTGTGTTAATCCCAAACTCATAATTTATCCCTCCCACTCCCTTAACCTTTGATAACCATAAGTTTTCTACGTCTGTGAGTCTATTTCTGCTTTATATATAAGTTCATTTGTATTATTCTTTTTTAAGATTTCACATATAAGCGGTGGTATGATATCTGTCTGGCTTACTTCACTTGGCATGATGATCTCTAGGTCCATCTATACTGCTGCAAACAGCATTATTTCATTCTGTTTATGGCTGAGTAATATCCCATTGTGTATATATATATGGGCCATATTTTCTTTTGTCATCTGGTAATGGATATTTAGGTTACTTCCATGTCTACACATACCCCAATGTTCACTGCAGCACTATTTATAATATCTGATTATTCCTTTGTTTTTTATCACTGAGAAGAATAAGGAAAAGAGAAACCAAGAAATTCTTAAATTAGTTCATATAAATATACTGTTAATATTCTGTAATCAGTTTTTCACACCGAAAACCCAGGTTGAGTTTGCTGCTGCTGCTGCTGCTGCTAAGTCGCTTCAGTCGTGTCTGACTCTGTGCGACCCCATAGACGGCAGCCCACCAGGCTCCCCCGTCCCTGGGATTCTCCAGGCAAGAACACTGGAGTGGGTTGCCATCTCCTTCTCCAATGCATGAAAGTGAAAAGTGAAAGCGAAGTCGCTTAGTCGCGTCCGACCCTCAGCGACCCCATGGACTGCAGCCCACCCGGCTCCTCTGCCCATGGGACCTTCCAGGCAAGAGTACCGGAGTGGGTTGCCATTAACATTTATTATATTTTCAGTTACAGATGAGAAGGTTAACTTGAGATGCTACAAGATAGGCAAAGATTCACTTGAATCTTCAACAAGACTGCTTCAGGTAGTTATAAATGGTGTAGACACTTGAAAACTTCAGTAAGTTTTTTTTAAGAAACGGAACTCCTGATTATAAACACAAAAATTTCATCTGACAAAGAAGAAACTGTCAAGTGAAAATTTGGTGATCTAAATAACACTGTACCTGTAGAATACTTCACTATTTAATAAAAAGAAAAGTGACCACTGGAAGAAAGAGACTTTGAAAGGAAACAGACTGGGTTTGAACCAGTCCTGGCACTATCTAGGTATTTGACCTGGCATCACTTAGTGAATTTTTTGAGAACCAACTTGCTGATCTATAAAATGGGATAATGACAGTTCCTTACTTAGGTGCACTTAATAGATGCTGCTATTTCTCCCTTCCTTTTTTACATATGGTAAGTATATATATATATATTTATATATATACTTATCAGTAGTATAAGTAGATAAATATATATTTATCAGTAGTAGATACATGTAATAACCAAAACAGTAATAGTGTTGTGGGAAAGCCAAGTAAAAAATTTTTTTCACCACCCATTAAGAAGGGGAAGATTAGTGAGGTAAACTAGCCTGCCTAGAGTCCCAGAGCTAAGAAGTGAACACAAGCTTTTGTGTTCAGATCTTCTCTCTCCCCAAGAGCTCTTTTCTAGATTTTTCTCAATAGAAACTAGGAGCAGAAGGACTTTTAGCATTCCTGTGTATTGAGGAATCTGAAATCCTTCTCCAAAAAATAGTTTTGTCTACTTACTCCACCTCCATTGTTAAAGTTTTAACAATTTAGTTAATACTTTGCAAAATAAGCTGTCACTAGTTCTGTCCAATCCTATTCATTTAGAAAATCTGATTTGTGTTAACCAAGGAGAAAGTTTACTTTCCTTTAGGTAAAGTGCAATGTCCTTATAGTCTGTCCCCAGGATTCTAAAACCCTCTGCTTACTGTCTCAATGTACCACCAATTGTTTTTAAAAACATATCTAAGGGGTCCTCTCTCAGTGGGAACATCCAGGGAGAATTCTTGACCCATGTGGTGAGTCTCAAGGCAACGTATTAAGCAGAGGCAATAAACCCATGGCCCAAAGAACTGTTGGGGTCAAAACCCTTACTTGTATCTTTCAAAGCTCAGGAATATAGGAGTGGCCATTTTTCCTTAGAGTATCCAGCTTTTTCCTCCCCTAATTTTTCCTTTATCCTTTCTCTGGTGTTTTATCATGTAGATTTATAAGGCATTCTTTCCTATGTAGATTAGAGTTTCTCCTTAGGGGAATCTGGAGAAAACTACCTACAGTTCTGGTTTCTCTTCTACAAGCTGAGGAAGCAGGGGAAGCTGAGAAAGAGACTCCCCCTGTGCTGTGACACACATCAGCTTTAGTTTTGTGGATCAGAATAATAAAAAAAAAACAACAACATTGTTGAGGATGCGAGTTGTTTAGGACAGGAGGCACCCCTAAGTGATCAGCAGTTACTAAGGTCACAGGTGAAGAGAAGTGGGAAATCCACCTCCTCTTGGATGTTCAGGGTGAAATTAATCAAGATACTGAAATAATAGTGTCAGTAGATGCCGATAGTTAATGGTCAATGGTCCTGCCACACTAATCATCTTTCTTTTGTAGGATGTCCCTGCCTCAGGTGAGCAGAGGCTCATTGTGAGTCTACGTTTTTCAAAGCTGAATGGCACTTTCCCCACTGCACAGCTTCCCTACAGTCAACATCTCCTGGAAGGCTCAGTTCAGTTCAGTCGCTCAGTGTCCGACTCTTTGCGACCCCATGAATCGCAGCATGGTTAAGAACAGCATATTGGTTTGTGGAACTCAGTTACGGTTTACTTTTCTATTCCCTTTTGTTGTTGGGAGTTAGGACAAGAAGATATATTTGAGGCAAAGTGGTCATTGTAATTGCCTGGGACATCTGGATGTGGGTCCCTAAGTAAGGCCACATCAAAGGCAGGCATTCACAGGATTCTATGCTGTTTTCTTTCAGATGCTGATGATCTTTTCTTACTTTTAAAAGAGCAGAAGAGGGTGGCTGCACCCAGAGCTGCTTGCAGGCTTCCTAGTCACGGGGCTCAGTAACCTTGTGCCAGATCAGCAACAATCTGAAAAGGAATACTTTCTGGAACCCCAAATCCTCCAGCCCACAAATATATGCAAGTGAAAACCAAGCACCATTTTATGAAAAAAATTACTGGTTGTGAATATGAGGAGTAACAGCGCCATTACTGACCAGTTCCTACACATGTGTTGTATTTGGTTATCCAATAGATTCGGTAAAAATTCTAGTGGGTTTTTCTTCAATCACAGTTTTTGAGATAGAATCCAGATACTACTAATCTCGAGAATATACAAGCAACTCCTACAGCTCAACTCCAGAAAAATAAATGACCCAATCAAAAAATGGGCCAAAGAACTAAATAGACATTTCTCCAAAGAAGACATACAGATGGCTAACAAACACATGAAAAGATGCTCAACATCACTCATTATCAGAGAAATGCAAATCAAAACCACTATGAGGTACCATTTCACACCAGTCAGAATGGCTGCGATCCAAAAGTCTACAAGTAATAAATGCTGGAGAGGGTGTGGAGAAAAGGGAACCCTCTTACACTGTTGGTGGGAATGCAAACTAGTACAGCCACTATGGAGAACAGTGTGGAGATTCCTTAAAAAACTGGAAATAGAACTGCCTTATGATCCAGCAATCCCACTGCTGGGCATACACACTGAGGAAACCAGAAGGGAAAGAGACACGTGTACCCCAATGTTCATCGCAGCACTGTTTATAATAGCCAGGACATGGAAGCAACCTAGATGTCCATCAGCAGACAAATGGATAAGAAAGCTGTGGTACATATACACAATGGAGTATTACTCAGCCATTAAAAAGAATACATTTGAATCAGTTCTAATGAGGTGGATGAAACGAGCCTATTATACAGAGTGAAGTAAGCCAGAAAGAAAAACACCAATACAGTATACTAACGCATATATATGGAATTTAGAAAGATGGTAACAATAACCCTGTGTACGAGACAGCAAAAGAGACAATGATGTATAGAACAGTCTTATGGACTCTGTGAGAGAGGGAGAGGGTGGGAAGATTTGGGAGAATGGCATTGAAACATGTAAAATATCATGTATGAAATGAGTTTCCAGTCCAGGTTCGATGCACGATACTGGATGCTTGGGGCTGGTGCACTGGGATGACCCAGAGGGATGGTATGGGGAGGGAGGAGGGAGGAGGGTTCAGGATGGGGAACACATGTATACCTGTGGCGGATTCATTTTGATGTTTGGCAAAACTAATACACTTATGTAAAGTTTAAAAATAAAAAAAAAGAATCCAGATACTGACAAATCACTCGTTGGAAGCGTAGAATTCATTGTTGTTGCTGTTTTAGCATATTCACAGAGCTTTGCGATAGTCACCATAATCAATTTTAGAATATTTTCAACACCCCACATGAAAACCTGTACCCATGAGTAGTCAGTTTCCATTTTTCCTTAATCCAAAGCCCTAAGTAATTTTAAATATACTTTCTGTCACTATATAATGGGATTCCTTTCACTCCTGCTTTTTAAATCAGTGGGAAAAAATCTACACATCACAGTACTGAGAACTACGGACAGCCTTCAGACCAGGGCCAAGCACAGAAGTCATCGCTAAAGAGGTTCCTAATGGAGTAAGAGCTGAGCATCTAAGAAGACAGACCTGAATTCAAGTCCTAGTTCTGCATGGGTTGGGGCTTCCCTGGTGCCTCAAATGGTAAAGAATTTGGCTGCAGTGCAAGATACCTGGGGTTCAATCCCTGGTTCAGGGAAGATCCCCTGGAGAAGGGAATGGCAACCCACTCCAGTATTCTTGCCTGAAGAATCCCATGGACAGAGGAGCCTGATGGGCTACAGTCCATGGGATTGTAAAGAGTCAGATACCATTGACCGACTAACACACACACTGCACAGTCTAGCTGTGTGCTTGCTGAAAAGTTAACTTCTCTGAATCTATTTTCTCAACTAAAAAATAGGCTTGTTTTGAGTATTAAATAAGAATGCATATAAATCATTACATGTTAATTAATATGAGTATATTTCTTCTCATTATTTACAAACCTCTTTGCAGAATGGATTCAGGTTTTATAATAACTCATCCTGCCACAGCTTAACAGTTCCACTTTATTTCCTCTAAGTGACTGGAGTTGTCACTTGACAGGTCAGTTGTGAGAATGGCTTCAGAGCAAGGGAGGAGATGGATGAATGAGAGCTGAACAAATGATAGCAGCAAAGGCAGACTCCTCTACCAAGAACTCGGGCAGTGGCATGAGGCAGAAGGTCTCTCCAGGATGGAGAGGATATTCAGAAGGAATCAATAAAAGGAATGAGACTAGAGATGCCACAGAAAAGAGAGTCAAGATCCCAAAGACAAGACAAGAGTCAAGGGCAGTCTGTAAATAGACATACCATATGAGTAACTGGGTAACCATTTTTAAAGTCAAAGCTAAGAAAATTAAAAACAATAGTGTTTTATCCTGGGTTCCCCTGAAAGTGGAGCCGAAGACAAGCTTTCAAGTGCACATGGTTAATTTGGGAAGGTGATCCCAGTGAGCAGGAGTACAGGGGAACAGGAGGGAAGTAGGGGGAAGTTTCTATATGGGCTTGGCCTCCTCTGCAGGCAATGGGTGTTTAATTCCAAACCTTCTGAAAAAGCTCATAAAACATGTTTTAAAATTGCCTACCTAGGAGCAAAAAAAGAAAAAGAAATATTTTTCTTTTGTTTCCATTTCACCTAGGTCAAAGATGGTCCACTAGATGAACTTCTTTGCATTTCTGGGATGAGAAGATTTTGAGTACCAAGCAGGTTGTTGAGGGTACCCCATGATGTGGCATCTTAGAAACCCAAGGGCTGAAAGAAAAAGGTACAGGGCTGTGGCCCAGATGGAAAACTGTGCCACTGTACATGTTAAAGCCTTCAAAGCTGGCACAGAGCTGTCACAAGTAGTGGCTGGTGAGATAAGAGGTAAGGCTGAGAGGATTTTACAGTGATAGGAAGAGATGTCCCACATAGACAGTTATCACCATTCAACATTTATTATACATCAAGCAGTAGGGTCTAAGCTTCTGACATTAACTCATTTGATCTTCACAACCACCTTGCATTGCAAATAAGAAAACTGAGGCACAAAAAGGTAAGAAACCCAGTCAAAGTCACAAAGCTAATAAGTATCAGAATTAGGAGTCAGAATCCAGCACACAAGCTCCTAACCATTACACTAAACATCCTCTGATAGAACTGGGCTGGTTGAAGCCGGGATAGGGGAATGACTGAGTGAATGAGTGAGTGAGTAAGTGTGTGTGTCTTTTACATTTTTCTGGCCCTCTCCCTGCAATGGTCCATAAATGACCACTAATGAACTTGAAGTGTAATTTATTCCTGGAAAGTCTGCCCAAGACAGTCCACTAGGAAAACCCTGTAGTTATCTCCTCCCAAGGGCACACCAAAAATTAAAGCTACTCACAGAACAACTATTTGTGTGAACAATGTAAAGACTAGCAGAAAAGAATCTCCACAACTAAAGATATAAAGCAGCAGGTTTATATGACAGGTAGGAGTGGCAGAGATGTGGTTTAGTCACACTCTGGGGCTGGTGATTCACAAATGGGAGGAATATCACAACCGCAAAGGTCCTCCCCAGGAAGTGGGAGTCTTGAGTCCCACATTGGGCTCCCCAGACTGTGAGCCTGAAGAAGCTGTGGGCAAGCAAACCATGTGGCCAGCCATGTGGGAACCTGGCCCTGACTACCAATGGGCCAGAAGCCACGGTGTCTGCAGGGCTGTGCAGCTGACCATGCGAGAAGCCTGCCCCGTGCACCCGGGGGCCTGCAGAGTCACATGCCACTGGGCTGTTGTGCAAGAGGCCTGCTCTGTTCTCCAGTGGACCTGCAGCCACAGCACAAAGCAGGGCATTGCAGCCAAGAGGGCCCGTGGCCAGCCCTGCCTAGCGGCGCACACAATGGTCCCTGCACAAGTGTGCACAGTCACACAGGCGCATCCCAGAGCACACAGCTCCAGTGACCAGGGGGGAGCATGCTGCTGGCAACATAGGACATCTCCTACAGAAGGCCGCTTTTCCAAGATTGGGAGAGACAACAGACCTAACTAATACACATAAACAAAATCAGAGAATTAGGTAAAATGAGGGAACAGATGTTCCAAATGAAGGAATAAGATAAAACCTCAGAAAAATAACTAAATGATAGAAACATGCAATCTATCTGGTAAAGAGTTCAACCATAAGATTTTCAGAAGACCGAGGCAGTATGGCCTTTGCCATTGGTCTTACCAATATATATTTATATTTTTGGATCTGCCTCTTTAGGAAAGGGAAATAAAAGCAAAAATAAAAGAAATGGCACTACATCAAAGTAAAAAGCTCTTGCACAGTGAAGGAAGCCATCAAAAAATGTAAAGGCAGCCTACCAAATGGGAGAAGATATTTGCAAACAATGTATCTGATAAGAAGTTAATATCCAAAATATGCAAAGAACTCATATAACTGAATATCAGAAAAATAACCCAATTAAAAATGGACAGAGGATCTGAACTGATGTTTTTTTAAAGAAGACAGACAAATGGAAAAAGACAAATGGGTAGATGCTCAACATCACTAATAATCAGGGAAATGAAAATCAAAACCACAGTAAGATACACCTCACACCTGTAGCTACTTCCTTACTTCTTCTCTTGTATCCAGTCAGAGTGAAGAACTGAATCAGTAGCTCAAGGATGTTTACAAGGGTCTTTTCCCTCAGAAGGGGCATTGACTTGCCTGGCCTTCCAGTGAAAGTAAAAGGCACTCAGTCATGTCCAACTCTTTGTGATCCCATGGACTGTAGTCTGCCAGTCTTCTCTGTCCATGGAATTCTCCAGGCAAGAATCCTGGAGTGGGTAGCCATTTCCTTCTCCAGGGGATCTTCTCAACCCAGGGATGGAAGCCAGGTCTCCTGCATTTGCAGGCAGGTTCTTTACCATCTGAGCCACCAGGGAAGCTTCCAATACCAAGGGGTTCCCATCCTCTCCCATTCACAGGTGCCCGAGTTTTCTTTTCTTCTGTGTCCTCTACCTTCAGTGACAGCAGAGGGCAGCAGAGTTCTTTGCACAGGATGCATTATGAGCAAAGACCCAACAGTCCCGACTGTGCATAAAAAAGCCCCCTTCAGAGAGAAATTGCTAATTAGTCCTATTATGTCTAAGATGGAACTTACAGAAATGACATATTTTCTTTCATCTTTAATATATAAATGATTCAAACTTCTGAGGGAGGAGATTCTGCATATTTGGAAATTAAAGTATTTTTGCAACTTTGTCAGAAAAAAAAAATCAGTCTTATGTTCCACATCCTCCTTATTAAATTATTTTATCTTAATTTTTATTTCCTTCTTTCCATTGTATTTAAGAGTTTTCTGAGAAGCCATAGGACTAGAGTAAGTTGACATTTGGTAGATTTGCATGTATTTGGCCTACATCTCATTCCTGGACTTTCAGGAATGAAAGCTGGCTCCTTGTGGTATGTAAGTCCTGAATTCATCTATACTGATTTCACTGAAAGGCAGGTGATTTTAATTCTAACTTTCCATATGACCCAAAAATAAAAGTCTGCATTAATCCATTACCATTATAGCATTGGAAATTCTCAATTAAAAAAAAAGACATATAGAATAATTAATAACTCATTTCTGGGGGTAAATTTTCCACTCGATTCCCCAAAAGTAATTTTAAAATCCAATAGGTAGTGAGGGTGCTGGTAAGGAATTCCTAAGTGTCTTGGCCCATCAGTGATTTTAGAATTAACACTTAGCTGGAAGCTTCAGTAAACCAGCAGCTTGAGGGTGTTTTACCTGTTGGATGTATATAGTTTTTAAATTTTCATTACATTTACTTAAAAAAAATCACAATTATTTCTTCATCTCTGTATTTCATGGACCAAAAAAAATGGCTTAGAAAAGACACTTGACCTTGGCATGTTGCTCATGAAAGTTAGGAGCTGGTGACTTAGCAGCTTCCTCCACTAGCTGTACTCAGTAGGTTTCCACCTAGAAATTGCTGTTTGTTGTCTCAGTAATGGCATTTTGATTTATAACTGAATTTATTCTGAAATTACATCCTACTGTTTTGCTACCTAGTAGTTACATGGATGTCTGCTATCGTGTTCTGGTGGCTTTTATTGTGAGTGTTACATTCTCGACAAATTCTGTTTAGGAAAAACAGGTCCAAGTGTGTAGGGCCCAGAGGAGAGAAACTTGACTTTGTTAATTCACAATCATAGTTATTATACCAATAGCCACTGGAAGATTGTTGCTGCTTATGGCCACACAAATCAGTCTTAGCTGGGATTGTCTGGGCTTTGTCTAAATTTGATACTTAACTTTGAACTCTAAGTTTTGAAAATTTCCAGTCTCAGGAATATAACCTTACGAAATTGGATTCTCAAGAGATAGTGTTGAGCATGCCTTTTAGATATAAAATAGGATTAAAGAGCTTCATCCTGTTGAAATAACTTACCACTGGAGTCTCTGAATACAAATAGACTCCTAAAAGCAGTGTAGATTAAAGCAGCCATAGAAAGGAGAACAAGAAAGAACTTCTATTATTATACATATGAGATACTGAGAAAGAGATGAGAATAAACTACAAGGAAAATATAAAACAGATGTGGGACAGACATTCCATTTTGAATGTATAAAGATAAGTCGGGGCAAATTCTATTTTCACTTATAGTATCTCTATGCAATATGCATAAACCAACCAACTCTTACTCAAAAAACTAATTCTGATTTAAGAGACAGAAAAAAGATCTTTGCATCCTGAATTTGTCCTTGTAATGAGAAAGAAGTGAGTTATGATCACAACTCTTACTGATAGATACGAAGTCAGGACACTGAAGTATACATTTGATAAAAAATACAATGAATATTTCTTTGTGCCAAATATGGTGCTAGGCATAGTGGATACAAAAATAAGCAGGAAGGAGAAAGAAGGTCTCTGGCCTGGAGGACTTCGGTGTTTGAAGGAAGAGACAGAACAACTAATTTAATACATTTACTGAACAATCACAGTACACTATGAGAGTATAGGCAAAATGCTGCAAGAATGAGAACTAAGAGGAAACAACTTCTCGAAAACAAATCTTACATATGTACCTATTCAAAACACTTTGAAAATAAATCAGCATACCAATACACAAATACGAAGGTTACGCAACTTGTTTTGTAACCTCAGATTACTTCTGAGTATGATTTGTTGTTGCTTAGTCACTCAGTCCCGTCCGCTTCTTTGCAACCCCATGGACTGCAGCACACCCGGCTTCCCTGTGCTTCACCATCTTCCGGAGTTTCCTCAAACTCAAGTCCATTGAGTCAATGACACCAATCCAACCATCTCATCCTCTCATGCCCCCTTCTCCTCCTGCCCTCAATCTTTCCCACCACCAGAATTTTTTCCAGTGAGTCAGCTCTTCAAATCAGGTGGCCAAAGGAGAGGAGCTTCACCATCACATCTTCCAATGAATAGTCAAGGTTGATCTCCTTTAGGATGGATTGGTTGGATCTCCTTGCAGTCTAAGGGACTCTCAAGAGTCTTCTCCAACACCACAGTTCAAAAGCATCAATTCTTCGATGCTCAGCCTTCTTTATGGTCCACCTTTCATGTCCATATGCGACTACTGGAAAAACCATAGCTTTGACTATACCAACCTTTGTCAGCAAAGTGATATCTCTGCTTTTTAATATGTTGACTAGATTTGTCACCGGAGAAGGCAATGGCACCCTACTCCAGTACTCTTGCCTGGAAAATCCCATGGATGGCGGAGCCTGGTAGGCTGCAGTCCATGGGGTCGCTAAGAGTCAGACGCGACTGAGCAGCTTCACTTTCACTTTTCATTTTCATTCATTGGAGAAGGAAATGGCAACCTACTCCAGTGTTCTTGCCTGGAGAATCCCAGGGACGGGGGAGCCTGGTGGGCTGCCGTCCATGGGGTCGCAAGAGTCGGAAACGACTGAAGCGACTTAGCAGCAGCAGCAGGAGATTTGTCACAGCTTTTCTTCCAAGGAGCAAGTGTCTTTTAATTTCATGGCTACAGTCACTGTCCACTGTGATTTTGGAGCCCAAGAAAATAAAGTCTGTCACTGTTTCCACTTTTTTCCCCCATCTATTTGTCATGAAGTGATGGGACTGCATGCCATGATCTTAGCTTTTTGAATGTTGAGTTTTAAGCCAGCATTTTCACTCTCCTCTTTCACCTTCATCAGGAGGCTCTTTAGTTCCTCTTCACTTTTTGCCACTAGGGTGGTGTCATCCGGATATCTGAGGTTGTTGATATTTCTCCCAGTAATCTCAATTTCAGCCTGTGAGTCATCCAGCCTGGCATTTCACATGATGTGCTCTGCATATAAGTTAAATAAGCAGGGTGACAACATACAGCCTTGACATACTCCTTTCCCAAATTTGAACCAGCCTGTGGTTCCATGTCAGGTTCGAACTGTTGCTTCTTGACCTACATGCAGGTTTCTCAGGAGGCAGGTAAGGTGGTCTGGTATTCCTGTCCCTTTAAGAATTTTCCACAGTTTGTTGTGATCCACACTGTCAAAAACTTTAGTGTAGTCAATGAAGCAGAAGTAGATGTTTTCCTGGAACTCTCTTGCTTTTTCTATGATCCAACCAGTGTCAGCAATTTGATCTCTGGTTCCTCTGCCTTTCCTAAATCCAGCTTGTACATCTGGAAGTTATCAGTTCACATACAGTTGAAGTCTAGCTTGAAGGATTTTGAGTATTACCTTGTGAGCATGAGAAATGAGTGCAACTGTGCAGTAGTTTGAACATTCTTTGGCATTGCCTTTCTTTGGGATTGAAATGAAAACTGACCTTTTCCAGTCCTATGGCCACTGCTGAGTTTTCCAAATTTGCTGGCATATTGAGTGCAGGACAGTTTTTGAGTATGAATATTTCTCTGTCATGACAGCCCTTATATGGTTGACCTTTGAACAATGAGGGGATTGGGGGACCAACCCTTGTAGCAATGGAAAATCTGCCTATAACTTACAGTTGGTCCTTTGCATCTGTGGCTCCTTTTGAATCCGCAGTTCTACATTAGTGGAGTCAACCAACACAGATGTTGTGGCACTGCCTTGTTGACTCTTGAAAAAAACCTGCTCTTAAGTGGATCCTCCCTGTTTAAACCCATGTTGTTCAAGGGTTAACTGTAGTTTTATGGCTATTTGGGACTCAATTTGTGTTGAGTCTCTCTCACAAAACAGAGTTCTCTTATTCTGGCATACCTCCATAGCACCTAACTCTGGGTCAGCATTTGACAAAAATTTTAGAGCTAAATTAAGTTTGAATATGTTCTTATGGGGCAGATGAAATGGAAAAAGAGGTTACTCATTGGTAATATCTGAAGCAAAACTGGATACGTACCTAAAGAAAGGAAGATTATATGTATTTAAACCCTACATATGGTCATCCACCCAGACTCTATATTAAATATATGATTTACAACTAAAAATGTAACCTTAAAATTTCCATCACTTGATACATATTTATTGGGGTTTTATGACAGAAAATATATATCTAGTAACTAAAAAATAGAAATAAGACATCATGTATTAAGACATTTTCTTCTTAATACAAACGGGACCAGCTTACAAAGCATGTTTTATCCACAGTGGTCTGGTCTTAGGTAAAAATGTAGTCTTTAAAGTCTGCAGATTTCATAATGAGTTTTTTTTTTTTTTTTCCTCTTAGAATTCATTATGACTTTTCATAGGGGTAGTTGCATTTCTAAGCTTTGCTTAACTGGGGTTAAAAAAAAAACAAACCCCTATCTAAAGTATCAGTAGGCAGATAGGGCATTTGTTTTGGGAGGCAAGGTGTCTGTCCCTGGCAACTCCCCTCCTAAATGACATCTCATAGATACATGCTGCTGCTGCTGCTAAGTTGCTTCAGTCGTGTCCAACTCTATGTGACCCCATAGACGGCAGCCCGCCAGGCTCCCCCGTCCCTGGGATTCTCCAGGCAAGAACACTGGAGTGGGTTGCCACTTCCTTCTCCAATACATGAAAGTGAAAAGTGAAAGTGAAGCTGCTCAGTCGCGTCTGACTCTTAGCGACCCCATGGACTGCAGCCTACCAGGCTCCGCCATCCATGGGATTTTCCAGGCAAGAGTACTGGAGTGGGGTGCCATTGCCTTTTCCGAGATACATGCTAAAAAGGTCCAAATGAAACTTGGACTTCCCAAATGGTTCTGTTTTTCTAAAACAGCAGGTCTTAGACCAAAAGTTCTCCATGCAAGAAGCTGCTTGAATCACCATGTAACCACTGGCTTCCCTCTGCCCAAAGCCACAAATAATTAACTGCCCATAATAATCACAGCACCTTGTACTTGCAGCAAACATGTGACATGAGTAACATCACAGCCTATCTGGCAAATCTCCGCTTTGAGATACAGAACCAGCTTACAGAGTTTACAAGAGATGAAAAACACGAACTTACAGATAAGCACAAACAGTCCACCACTAACTAGTGACGCTGGTCTCATTTTGTAGTTTTTTCCCCTCTTGGCATGGTGTTTTATAAAACTAGAGAAGATGCTATTTATTTCATGGACCCAAACTCTGTGGGTAATTTAACTTGCTAACTACTGGAAATCATCACCCATTCAGAGCAGGCATCAGCAACAATGGATTTCCAGTGAGTCTCTTACTGGCAGGATTTGAGAATGCCTCTGTTTCTGAATTCTGAAACAAAGATTTAATGAGTTCCTGCTGCTCTGAAGATACAGTATTCAAAGCTCAGGGTACCAAAAAATAAATATAAGTCTAGGTTTAAAAAAAATTTACAGTCTACTTGCAGAGGCTAGTAAATACACAAAAATTTAACCAGTGTTTGGAGACATATTTAATAATATGATAGACTGGAAAGTCAGATCGAGGAGGCAGGGATTTTTGTCTGTCACCGCTGTACCCTCAGCTCCTAACACAATAACAAGCACATATTTAGTGCTCCATGAAACAATTTTTTTTTTAATGAATGAGCTGCACAGGCAATGGGTATCATGGGATTCAGGGGGAGAGAGCTGCATGAATGAAGAGGTCATCAAAGGCACCACGGATGAGGCGATATGCCATCTGAGCCTTAACATACATAGAGTTAGGTGAGCTTATTAAATTTAGTATATCATTTATTCAGTGTCTCCTACACAGTAGGGTACTGGTCAGGAGGGGAGAGCAAAAACCAAATCCCTCACTGATCTAGGATGATCCTGAGAGTTTCACTCTGAGGCTAAAAGCCAGTCCTCTTTGCCAAATACTGCTTATCATTCAAAACATGTGCAGAAAACCAAAAGAGTGAAATAATTAAGAAGTCAGTAGTCTGAAAGCAGATGGTGTAGCAGTAGAAAAAGAGAGGGTACACTGTTTCTTTCTTGCCTGCCATTTCCTTTCATTTCTTGCTAAACATGGTTCAAAAGTCCTGGGAAGGGGTGGAAATGCAGAGGAACCAAAATGCTGCCCTTTTTGTCACTGTGTGCTGAAGGGATTCCCTTCGCCTTTGTTTTCCAGCCTAGAGGCTGGTTATACATTAGGCACGGTCGTCTGAACATCACTGTTGTCTAATGCTTAACCTCACTGCCCTCTCCTCTCTCTCAACCCATTCGCAGCTGCCACCCTGAAGTGAACAACAACAACAGACACACATACACTGCTGTCTGCGTTCCCGGGAAATCAACATACTTGTTCTTCATCATTTCTCTTGCAATATAAAAATTATCCTGACCCTGGCCAGTCAGGACGTAACTGAGAGACTAGAAAAATAGACACTGAGAGGAGGTCTGAAATCTTTCCACCACCTGCTCCTTAAGTAGGAAAGCCATGCAAAGTGATGGGTCTTTGCTGGTAGAAATCTCACCTTTCTTAACTGTTACCTGGCATCTTCGCTGCGTAGGATTCCCTGATGGCTCAGCTGGTAAAGAATCCACCTGCAATGCAGGAGACCCCGGTAGGATTCTTGGGTCGGGAATATCCGCTAAAGAAGGGATAGGCTACCCACTCCAGTATTCTTGGGCTTCCCAGGTGGCTCAGCTGGTAAAGAATCTGCCTGCAATGCTAGAGACTTGGGTTCGATACCTGGGTTGGGAAGATCCCCTGGAGAAGGGAATGGCTATCCACTCCAGTACTCTTTCCTGGAGAATTCCATGGACAGAAGAGCCTGGTGGGCTATAGTCTGGGGTCGCAAAGAGTCAGATATGACTGAGCCGTTTTCACACTTTTGCCGCAGCAAATTAGCACACATTATTGTTTCATGTTGCGGGACTCGTGTTTAGAGGAAAACCCCCCAAAAGCATGTGTATGTGTATATATATTTATGTGTGTGTGTACATATATATATATATATATACACACACACACCTTTTGGCTTCACTGCTTCTATTCATTGGCTTCACTTGGAAACATGGTGAATTCAGGAAGCTTCTGTGACATACAGTTTGGCTCTGAGCTTCAGGGTTCAGAGACCTTGGCTGAATTCGGGCACTACAAGAAGTTAAACCATCTATGTTTCCATCTACATGTTGCTGCTGCTGCTGCCAAGTCGCTTCAGTAGTGTCCAACTGTGCAACCCCATAGACGGCAGCCCACCAGGCTCCCCCATCCCTGGGATTCTCCAGGCAAGAACACTGGAGTGGGTATCTACATGTTGAGGGATGTCAAAACATACCTCAAAGCATTATTTTGACCAAGAGACAATAGGATCACCCCCTCAACGTGTTGCTTACAGTCCCTGAGGTAGTGCACATATTAATATGTTAGCTATTCCTATAACTATTCTCCTCTGTTTCCCAGTCTTGAGCCTGACATCAAATTAATCATCTTAGTCACACTTTATTAGCCTAATTACTTAGGCCAAACACCTTAGGGTAGGCTTTCTCACTCAGTGTATGGCACTTTGAACCAGATATTTCTTTGTTGTGGAGGGATCTCTTGTGCCTTTTGACATATGTCCCCTGGGGGGCAAAAGCATTCGTGGTTGAGAACCACTGTGGTAGAGTCATTCTTGACTTTTCTCTTTTTTGCACACTTTTGTACCTAATCCATTAGCAAACCCCATTAACTACTTTAAAGATGATCTTTTCTCACTCTCTCTACTCTTACCTCCCTCGCCTACGCCACCAGCATCTTTCTTCGTCATTTCTGCGTCAGTCTCCTTGCCCGTCTGTCATCCCCTAGCCGTCTTCTCTACCCTCATTCAGTTCCAACCACAGTGGTCTCCTGGTTGCCTCTTAAACACAACAGACAGGCTTTGCAATCTCCTTTTGTTCTTGCAAAACTGAAACTCTCTATCCATTAAACAGTAACTCCCAATTGCCTCTTTTCCCCAGCTTCTGGCAACCACCATCATACTTTTTGTCTTTATGAATTTGACTACTTTTAGGGAGCGCTTATAAGGGCAATCACATTACTCTTTGTCTTTCCACAACTGGCTTATTTTGGTTAACGTAAAGTCCTCAAGGTTCAATGATGTGTCAGAATGCCCTTCCTTTTTAAGGCTGAATGTATTTCATGATACATGTATGCCACATTTCAAAAAGTCCATTCACCTATCAATGGACAGAAGGGTAATTCTTGGATCAAACAGTAATTTTATTTTTACTCTTTTAAGGAACTACCATATTGTTCTCCATAGTGGTTGCAACTTTTATATTCTCACCAACAGTACACAGGGTTCCAATTTCTTCACTCTCTCACAACACTTGTTACTGTCTTTGTTTTTGATACTAGCCACCTTAATCGGTGCAAGATGGTCACTCACTGTGATTTGGACTTGCATTCCCCTAATGATTAGTGATGCTGGGCATCTTTTCATGTGTATCATCACTGTTTTTAACTTCTAGAGTCCTCATCAATAGGGTGTGTGCCTTTTCCAGGCAGTGTTACATACATCTCTGTCTCATACCCATGTCTGTTTTACTTGATATATCTTGAGGCTCTGAATCTCTGTCTCAGTCTTTATTCACCTGGCTTCAGTTGTTAGTGAGGGAAGGGGCTACCCTTTTCTGTTTGACAATAAGATAGAAACCTGTGGATTAAAGTCCATTTTTGTCCTTCTCTCACTGACATCATTCTTTATGCTTCTATAAGCAATTATCTCACAGAAAAGTTACAAGAGTAAACAACTGAATGTTTAAATTAGAACATTTATTGGTGAGACTTTCAGAAGCTCTCTGGGTGGATGATCACTCAGTTGACTTATTTATATAATTTTAATGTAACACTTGTCAATCAGATGTTTAACCTAGAACATAGCTTCTTTCCCATCTAGTTTCAAATTTTTTCTCTTTTCAATCTTGCAGCATCTTAGCTTTACAGAGTTACTTGCAGTCACTGACTTACTTTATCTTGTACATATGATCCATATTAATAATCCATATTAATTAGTATTCCATAAAGTCTGGAACAAGCTCATGTGTATTCACTAGAAACCTACCAAGAATAAAGACATCTCATATTCTCATGATAAATTTTTTTCCATTTAGCACTGATGAGTTCCTCTAAGACACTCTGAAATATTTCTCCAAGAAATATTACATTTTGCATATAAAATTCTGAACTGACCTGCCTTTGAGAGCTCATTTCAGTCAACACTTGCTTTCTTTACTGTGACTTTAAGACTGTTTTGTAACAATGATCCAATGGTGATTATACTGTCAAATGACAATACAAATTTGCATATTTTCCTAAGCTTCAAGAACACAGATGACTGTCTGCCCAGAAAGTAGATGGTATCTTCATCCTTCCTTCCTTTACTGTCTTCCATTTTACCTAACAACTTTTAGAATTCATTCTTTGGCTTCTCTGTAAGTTGTTTTCTATTCCATGTGGCAGAGAGCTCCCTCCCAAATTCTTTCAGAAGTTCCTCTTCTTTTTGCAGTCTTTAAACATAGGTGTTCCTCAAGTCTCTGCTCAGTCTCTTACTAGGCCTTCCTGTCAATCCCATTCATCTCAAATTTCCATTTCTATCTCTCTGCATGCCCAAATGCATGCCACTGGCATGGCCTTTCCTGAGCTCCAGACAGGAATCCCCAGTGCTGGTGAGGAATTTTGTCAAAGTCACCTTATCGCAGTAAATCCAATCCTCCCCTATACCTCCTTTCTGTTTATAGACACGTATCCTACTCATCTGAGTTTATGAAACTTAAATATCTTCTCTACTTTCATTTCTGCTGTCAACAACAAGTAGCCAGTACTTAATGCATTTAAAGGAGAGAAAGACTGTTCTGGGTTGGGGAACTCAGGGAAGGCTCCAAGGAAGAAATGACTTTGGGGGTGGACTTTAAAGGATATGGAGACGACTGTGCCAAGCAGAGAAGAGTGAGGGAGGGTTTTCAGACAAGAGGATGAAAGAGGCAAAAAGGCCATGTTTCAGGAGAAGACTTAGCTGGACCAGTTAGAACAGAGTGGAAGAGGAGTTTAAGGTCATGGAGAATCATGAGTTTAGAGTAAGAAGTTTGATTTGAAGTGAGAAGCCCTGAGAATCTAGTAAAGACTTCCCAGTTGAAGTAACATCATCTGAATTTACAATCTATTCTGTTGTATCCCACACTCTATCTTCTCTGAAAAACTATCCATCCTTAAGTAATCCATCTCTCTCTCTCTCTCTCTCTCTCTCTCTCTGATTCTTCTCTGTATTCCCCAGAATGTTACACAGCACACTGGTAAATGTTTCATACATGAGTAAATAAGAAAATAGTACAAGTATAAGGGAGCAGTGAGAATAGACAACAAACCACTAAAAAATACATGTTCCATTTAGCACTGGTACTTCATAAGCTTTTAGGCTTTCCCTCTAGGCTCAGCTGGTAAAGAATCTGCCTGCAATATGGGAGACACTGTATCATCCATAGGGTAGCAAAGAGTCAAATGTGCCTGAGAGAGTTTCACTTTCTAACCATCCAATGTCTCATTTATCATCCTCCCTTCTCTCACTCAGCTAACTAGTCCTGTTTACTTATAATGTATCAGATACAAAAGAGTAAGGCCTCAAGAATGCACTTGTGGGAATCAAACAGATGTATAAACAAACTTTGAAATAAGCCACAAGAAGGATTTGAGAGAAAAATGCTTAAAGTGATAATGGAACACAGTGAAAAGAACAAGTTCTGTGGAATGATGTATGAGCCATATAGACCATTCACTCAAAGAATATCTATGTGTCTGTCTCATCACTGGCAGGATTGTGTGTGGGATGTACACCCTGTTCCTAAGAACTGAGAATCTGATTAATAGAAAAATGTTCTTATTTATTGGGCACTGCCATTATCCCATAACTCCTCACATAAAAGCCTTTATACAAAGAATCTGAGAAGCAGAGAAGACAGGTAATCTACCCAGTTGGAGCTGGGGTTGACTTCAAAGCTCATTATTTGTTTACTACACAGTGGCTCTCAGAACAGTACAGGGAAGGATGTACAAAGTGTTATGAGAACTTAGAACAGGGTATAACTGGAGGGAAACTAGGAAAATCTGCCAGGAAAAGATGGGATTTTATAGCAGAAAAGCAACAGGATGGCTGTTACCTTTATTTGCTCTAATTAAAAAATCTTTAATATTAAGATCTAGTGACAGAATATTTTTCATCCATTCTGCTATGCATTTGAAGCAGCACACAGATGCAATTTTGCTGGGTTTTTTTTTTTTCCCATTTGGGTACCCAAGGTTATATGCAGAAGTGATTTAGGGGTGACATTTCCAGAAGAATGTATTTGCCCCATCAGAAGTCTGTTGCATGAGGCCTCTTCTCTCCCATCCTAACCCAACAGCAAAAATACCTGGGGCTCAAAGTTCACTACATATTAGTATAGAAAACAAAGCCAGGGCACTGAGGAAAATCGGCTCATCCTTTTCCCTTATCCAAGCATAGCTCAACTGGTATAAATCAATTTATTTGCTCTGGGTTTGAGAACAGACATTTGAGCCTTATGTGTATAAAAAGCAAGTCACAATATCCCCAGCCTGAATAATTCATGTTGTTTGTAATGGCTCTTTTAAGCCTTTCTTTTAAACTTGAAGATTAGTTTTTTGGTTGTTTTTTTTTTCTTCCTTAATCAAAGCTTATTTTGATTCAACTTTGAACAATTCCTCAAGCTGGATTGCTCAACTATTGGATTCCGTATTGTGGGCATTTGGAAGCAGGTTGCTGCTGGTTCTTAGGCCTGCTGTATTATTCAATGCCTTTGTAAATGATAAATAGGTTGAAAGCCTAGAAGGCTATTTTCTAATTTCTCAAGGGTCTCTTTACCACCTAATTTTCTTTTCATCAAATGTTATTTACTGAATAACTCCAATCAACTGCTTTGGTATTGCAGCTTGCTGTGATTTTAGCAGATAATAAATGTTAGCATGGGGAGGGTAAAAGATCCTAGCCTCAAATTTAGTAATACTGTTTGTGTGAAACTGACTCTGCTTTCATCAGACCAAGTCTCACAGAGGGCAAGCCCTTTACTCAGCCATCTTGGTAAGATACCCCGGGTTTCTGTTGGAATCTCTAAAATTTGCCAAGTGTGCAAGAGAAGAAAACATTTCAGTGATCTAAGAAACAATGTGATTTCATTTCTGTCTTGGAAATTGCTTTATATTATGTGTTTTACAGGCACACAGGCATATTAATGTGCAATCTATCAAAAACATAAGAACAAAGATGTTAAATTAATATGCCACAAACAGACTAGCAGGAAAGAATCATTTCTACTTGAAAGGGAAGTAGACTTAAGATGGGAAGTCACAGAAGGCAAACATGTACAAGGCAAGTCAGAGTAGGCCCTTCTACACCACCATATGTCAAACTGAGCAGTCTTTCATGCTGAGCTCAAATGCAGCTCAGAATCCTTCTTAACAAAGTTCTCCAGTAAGCAACTGGTGATCTTCAGCTGCTATGCCAGAGAAAAATTTTAGCCATTATTGATTTCTTAGAATAATTTTGTCCAAACACAGGGACATTCATAAACAATCCAAGAGGTGGCCTTATTAAACACTGTAACAAAATAATCTAACCACAAATGGGGAGGGAATCCATGTGATTATTTCAGAATTGACAAGCAGAATGCCAGGGTTCCTGTTGCAGTGGGTTTTCCATGACAGTTTACTGTGAGTATTTTATCTCATTATTAGCTAGTTTATTGCATGGCCATCTAGTTTACTCCATTAACATTTATTCTGCCTCATTAATAGCAGGCTTGCACCTCCTTTGAACCTTTTGGCCAAGATCTCTGTGTAGGATCTCCTGACGTCAGTAACGGCATCTTTGGCCTTCACTATGCAGAGCTTCCAAATTTTGTATTAGTCCCTAACTTCTGTCTCACACCTTTTATGCCTGAAATATAAAGAGCAGTTTTTGTTTCCCTGTGTGAAATGCAGGCAAACAAGAGATGCCACATTTTACCATTTTACAGTCTAAAAAAGGCAGGTATTTTTCTATTCTTTTGAGCTCTAAATATATTTCTTCATCCAGATGTTTATTTCTCTAACTGTGCCTTTCAGTATGACATTTCATAACACTTATATAAAACCTATGCCAAACACTATTGCTTCACATGTGTTAAGTCTTAGCCTCACAAAAAGATGTTGTAAAGCTCTATGAGAATTCAGGAAAGGACACGACAATATCCCTGTTCTCCTTCTGACCTTGTCGTTTTCAGAATTTATGAAAAGCTGATTATGAGAAGACGAAAACTTACTTTAAACAAATGCTAGAAGATATTTTATCATTCAAGTTAGTAATATCAAATGTCAACTTAATCAGATCAGATCAGATCAGTCGCTCAGTCGTGTCCGACTCTTTGCGACCCCATGAATTGCAGCACACCAGGCCTCCCTGTCCATCACCAACTCCCGGAGTTCACCCAGACTCACGTCCATCGAGTCATTGATGCCATCCAGCCATCTCATCCTCTGTCGTCCCCTTCTCCTCCTGTCCCCAATCCCTCCTCTATGGCTTCACTCAAAAAGGAATGAGGTAGAGACAGGGACACACAGATTGCCTTCAACACTATGGGTTTCTTCTAGTTGCCACCTGCAAATGAGTGAGTGTGCCAACCTGTGTATTGTCAGCTTGGTAAAAAGTAACCACCTTCCCACAACTTTGTCAGACTATTTTAATACAGTATTTAATAGGGAATTAACCACTACCAGCCTTCCAAGCTTCCCTGGTAGCTCAGTTGATAAAGAACCTGCCTGCAATTTAGGAGACCCTAGATTGATTTCTGGGTCAGGAAGAGCCACTGGAGAAGGGATAGGCTACCCACTCCAGTATTCTTGGGGTCCCCTGGTGGCTCAGCTAGTAAAGAATCTGCCTGCAACATGGGAGGCCGGGGTTTGATCGCTAGGTTGGGAAGATTCCCTTTGAGAAGGGAAAGGCTACCCACTCTAGTATTCTGGCCTGAAGAATTTCACGGACTGTATAGTCCATGGGGTCACAAAGAGTCGAACACAACTGAGCAACTTTCACTTCACACCAGCCTTCCAAGCTTTCTTCTGTTTCACAGAGGAGAAGTCAGGGACTATATCCCCAATCACTGTCCCCATACAGTTCTCGATTATAGCTGGCCCTCAAGAAGAACAAATATAAAATCTGAAAGGTGAAAGAGAATAAGAAATCTTTATTTCCTCAGAGTAGTGGTAACCAGACATGCAGGCTGAGATATTTCACAGCAGATTCCCAATGAGCTGATGAAAACTATGCTTTGTGACTCTGTAGTGGGAGCTGGTGGGAGTTTCCTGGAGACTCGAGAACCACAGCAGGCTCTGAGTGAGCTCTACAAGCTCTACAAGCCACCTGCTGAGATCTGTGTGCCATTCCCAATCTTTACTTTCCTAGCACTTCTAATATAAGCCCCTAATTCCTATCTATCGGGTTGGCCAAAATATTCTTTCTGGTTTTCCCATGTTACGAAAAAATCATAACAAATTTTTTGGCTAACCTAATAAAATTCATCACCTCTGAAATATAGCGTAGCATCTTTTGTTCCCTGCCTGAACATTATCTAACATAAGTAAATGAATAAAAGAATGAATACTCAGAATACTTATCAAGCATTATAGACTGCTCATCATATTAAGAAAACAACTGAGAAACAGACATTTGTTGCTAAGCAAATACTTGAGTTTCCCATATTTCCAATCCTCTTTTGCAGTTGGTTGGGATCACGGAATTAATTCTGGCCATGAGGACTATCCATAAGCAAACTGATGGACCATTTCAGGGCCAAGGCATTTAAGAGCTTCTCTTTCTACCTCCACACTCCGTTCCTCTTTCGCAGAGGTTCTGTGTTACAATGGTTCAGCTACAAGATTACAGAGTTTCCAGGAGATGGGGGCTCTGAACACTACGAGCAGTGGAGCTACCTTGTTGATCTTTGTTGAACATGTAACATGAACAAGAAGGAAATCGTTGCCGAGTATAAAGTGCTGAGATTCTGGTTAAATTTGTTAACACAGCTGGCCCTAGCTTGGTCTGTTTAACAGGCACAAGACCTACTTAAGAAACAATGGAACCTGTCTTAAAATTTGAAACAATTTCACTTCTAAGTAAAATGTATTATATTATCATTAAAAGAAATGCACTATATTATTATTGAAATAATCCTATTGAAATAGTGTATGCAGATACTGACACAGACACAAACACATACACGTATATGTAAAGCGTTAGTCGTTCAGTCGTGTCCGACTCTTTGTGACCCCATGGGCTACAGTCCGCCAGGCTTCTCTGTCCATGGAATTCTCCAGGCAAGAATACTGGAGTGAGTTGCCATTCCCTTCTCCAGAGGATGTTCTAGACCCAGGGATCAAACCTGGGTCTCCTGCATTGCAGGCAGATTCTTGACCATCTGAGCCACCAGGGAAGCCCCTATGTATATGTAAAGCATACACTCAAATGTTGAGAACTACAAAACAATTAGTCAATAAATGAATAGAGACACAAAAATATAATTCACACAGTGAAAATATGAACTCCAAACAAGTTATTTTCCTTCACTAGTAATAAAAATGCAAACTGAAATAAGCTGTCACTTTAAAGTTATGAGATTATCAGTTAAAGTGTCCATCTTAGAAGAACAATACTTCAAGTTGGCTGAGTCATAATAGGAAAACTTTCTCACCCAAATTTTGGTGATGCAGTATAAATAAATGTTTTTAGAAAGGAATTTAGCAGGAAATGTGAAATAAAACTGGTCCTAACCTTTGCCCTCATAGTCCCACTCTGGTGAATAATTGCAAAGTGGAGAAAAAGTGGAGCCATATATAAGAACAAGTTTGTTGCCAATACTGTACATAATAGTGCAAAAACTGAAGAACAGATGTAACAACTATGGTACATTAACATGATATGCTGATATATCACTATTAAAAAGGTAATATAAAGCAGGTTTTCAACTCAACCATGCATCACAATTATACACTGCTTGACCCCAGTCTCAGAGGATGTGATTTGGTGGATCCGGATTGGGAGCCAAGAGTTTGTATTTCTAAGAAGTTTTCAGGAGATACTGCTGATGCTGGTCTAAGGATCGCACCCCTAACATAAGGTTTGCAAAATATAAGGCAACATTTATAATATAATGTTAAGTAAAGGAAAAAAACTTTTAAATCATGCACTAAGACACATCTAGTCAGTAATACAGAGACATTTTTAGAGGAATAGTGGTTAAGAGCATAGGATGATGAACTGGCTAGACAAAGTGGAATTTCAGCTCTGATGGTAGACACTATGGGCCCAATGGTCTAGTCCTATGAACTCTTCATGGCTCTTTAAAAATGCTTTCAGAGAAAAAAGAACTAGCAAAGTACACAGAGAAAACTGCAGGATAAATTAGTATTTAAGCGTCTAAAAAACAAAATATTGGGCTTATATCAATTAAAAGTCAACTCATAATTATACACAGATTTATTTCAACACTAGCAGTAGGAGTGTACTAAATTGTGGAGTAGGAAATGGCAACACTTGAGTATTCTTGCCAGGAAAATCCAATGGACAGAGGAACCTGGCAGCCTACAGTCCAGGGGGTCACAAAGAGTCGGACATGCCTAAGCAACTAAGCAGTATGTGTATGTGTTTTGATTAATTTCTTGCCATTGTATGCAGTGGTGCTTCCAGAGTAAAGAAGATGGCACCTTTTTTTGTCAATAATTTTTAAACACCAATCTCAATTAAACTTATCAATGGCAAAGGAAGAGTCCTTGTTACATTTGGCTCTCTGCCATTCATCAATAGGCTTCACTCATCTCATCTCCCTCAACGGTGTCAGTTAATCTTTATTTCATGCATGATCTATTCTCCACAAATCTACCACAGCAGATTAAATATGTGTGCATGTGTGTACGTGTGTGTGTGTGTGTGTGTGTGTTGTGTGTGTATATCTCAGTTAAAACTCTCCAATGGCCTCCTACAGAAATGTGAAGGAAAGAAAAAATTCAAACTCTAAGTACAGGGACCATGTGCCCTGGTTTGCCTGAGTCACACATGGTTTTTACCTGATGTCCTGGATTAGCTGTCAGTAATGCCCATGTAATCCAGTGTTTTTGTTTGGACAATAAGGATAGTTGTGATATTGTGATTTATAAGAAAAATATATGTTTGGTTTTCACCCAGGGTTCCTGAGCCACAGTGCACCAAACCCTTGGATTCTTAAATAGGGGGAGTGATGAAGCTGTCTATCATGTTAATGAGCTCAGGGCCCCACCTAGGACAGCAGTTGCCTGTTAGAAAGAATCAGTCAGGTTAGGTTCCATCCATTACTCCCCTCACCACACCCATTCTCCTCCACCCCTGACCCCCAAGGCAGGCAGAGAGAGGGCCAGTGGTTTATTTAACCAATCACGACTATGTAATGAAGTCTCTGTAAGACCCGAAAGGACAAGGTGTGGGAAACTTTCAGGCTGGAGAACTTGTGGAGATTTGAGGAGACTGGTGTGTCCAGAGACGGCATGGAAGCTCTGTGATCCTTCTCCATACCTTGCCCTAGGCATCTCTTCCATTTGGCTATTTGCCAGTTATATCCTGTCATAATAAACAAATAATCTGGTGAGTAAAATGCTTCTTAGTTCTGTGAGCTACAGAAGAGTCCAAGAAGGGGATCTTGGGAACCTCTGTTTTACTGTCAGTCGATCAGAAGTACAGGTAAAAAACAACCTGAACTTGCAACTGGCATCTGAAGTTCAAGGAGCGGGTGGTGGGAACCCCTCACTGTAGCCCGCCAGTCAGATGCACAGGTAATAGTCAAGACTCAAGACTGACTGAAGGTCAGCTGGAAGGAGGGAATGCAGTCTTGTAGGACTGAAACTTAACTTGTGGAATCTGAAGCTGTCTTTGGGTAGATAGTATCAAAATCGAGTTGAATCACATGACACCCAGTTGGTATCTGGATAACTGTTTGGTGGTACAGGAACACTCCTCACTTCAGAAATGATACCAGGATTGCACTTAATAGGATTGCCAGATAAAGTGTAAAATACCAAATATTGCATAGGATATACCTATAGTAGATGTTTTTCATCATTCATCTGATATTCAAGTTTAACAGTCTCTTATATTTTTATTTGCTAAATCTGGCAACATTATTAACTTCACACAATGGCCTTAGGAGTTATGCCCCTGCCTACCACTCTGTCCTCTCTGCACCAGCCCTATTTGCCCTCAGACACCTTGAACATCCATACTCATTCCCTCCTCTGTATCCTGCATTTGCTCTCTGATCTCCATAGATCACTCACCTTCTTTTTTTCATCTTTACTCAGCTGACTGCTTCTGATCAACAGGGTCTCAGCAAACGTCAGCTCAGAAAGACTTTTCCCAATCACCTGAGTGAAGGATGGTCCATATCTTCTCCTCTCCTTCTGTCACTATCTAAAATTAACAGTAGCTATTTCCATGGCTGATTTTCTCATTATAATAGATATTCCCTGAGATTAGGAAGACTTGCCGGGGTTAAGTATACATGCCAGAGCAAAGCTTGGAATAGTCGATACCCAGTAACTAACAATACTTTTGTATCAAAACCCTAGTCTTGAGTTTCTGGGCACACATAGTATTTTTCTCTAGAAGGAGGGTCACACTTCTTTAGAAAGATCTAAGACTTGAATCTGAGCTATTTCCAAAAATGCAATGGTTGTGCACATGATAATGGTTTTAGAAAGTATGTTAATCAAGGAACCACGAAAATCATTTAGTCTAAGAAGTTTCCTCACCACCATCAAATACTGATTATATTTCCATAGAAACTGACTCATTACCATGCAGCTGATAAACATGGCTGAAGGGAGACCCCTGCAGAAATGTATTTGTCAGAATCTCCAATTCCATCTGCTGGCAGGAAATAATCATTTTTAAGACTGACACACAAAAAGTAACAATACTGCATACTTCCTTTTCCTACAGTAGAATCAAAGATTAATAAAGATAATAAAAATAAAACTACCGTATTAAAAAAAACGTTAAGGGCTTAGAAATATACAATGCTAGATGTTGTGATGATGTCTAAAATAAAGACCTAAAATAAATATTTGAAGTTCTTAAAAAAAACCATTTAGGTTGTACTCTGATAAAAACATTTAAAAAGATGAGAATAATGGAATGATTCCATGGATGATGTGTATGCTTGAAACAATTCTCTGTGTATGTAAATAAACACATAGGTACACACATGTGAAATTTTGTTTTCTATTTAAATTTAAACCAAAGGTATGAAATGCTTAAATGGAAACCCACCCCAGTATTCTTGCCCAGAAAATTCCATCAAAAAGGGAGCCTGGCAGGCTACACAGTCCATGGGGTTGCAATGAGTTGTATGCTCACATTCAAACACCATATTTTCATTCTTCTTTGGATATTATTTAAAAATAAGCCTCCTTTTCATTTATGCTGCAGGTAATTTTAAGAAGCACACCCCCATGAGAATCTGAGCTCCATACTGACCTGTTGTTGAAACCAGTAGGAAGGCTGTCACACCAGTGCCCTGGTCTCCCAGGTGATCTTCCCTGCCCTGTTCCACGTTCAGAATTCAGGCCCTCAGCGTAAAGAGCCCATTCAGACTATGATACCTGACTCAGAATTGGCTCAGCACTGATCTCAAGGTAACGTAAGTCACTTCAGTTGTGTCTGACTCTGTGCGACCCCATAGATGGCAGCCCACCAGGCTCCCCTGTCCCTGGGATTCTCCAGGCAAGAACACTGGAGTGGGTTGCCATTTCCTTCTCCAATGCATGAAAGTGAAAAGTGAAAGTGAAGTTGCTCAGTTGTGTCCGACTCTTAGCGACCCCATGGACTGCAGCCCACCAGGCTCCTCCGTCCATGGGATTTTCCAGGCAAGAGTACTGGAGTGGGGTGCCATTCTACAGCCCTCTCTTGTTCTAGAGAGCATTTTTATATTGAGGAGCTAAAACAGTTTCTATAATGCAAAAATGTGTTATCTGATGATTTTAAGGTTTAAGATCAATGTAGTGATTAACTTTTTTGTTCTGATTTACCTCTCAGTTTCACTCAGATACATGTAACCTTATTATCTAAAGTAATAATTTTCACAAATGATATTCTAATTATGAGTCATTAGTTCATGATTATAGAACGAGGTTTTCTACAAACTCTTTCAGTTATGTTAAAAACTGCAGTGATTAAAAAGTCCAGTAAAATGTGCTGAAGATAAAACAGTTTGGAGAAAGTAAAGAAGAACATTCTATAATTTAATGCATTCCTCTTCTATTTCAGTTTGTACTCTGGGATAATCAGTTAATGTAAAACGACCCCTAGACTGAATACAGAGTACAGCACCTGAAGATTTGGGGTGGCCTTTGTTTGACTCTGGATAATGGAATATACTTTTGTTTACACCACTTTACTCCCTAGTCAAGGCAAACCTCTAGCTGACATTACTGGCTGGAGACCTGCTCCAGTACTCTTGCCTGGAAAATTCCATGGACAGAGGAGCCTGGTGGGCTACAGTCCATTGGGCTGCAAAGAGTCGGACATCACTGAGCACACACTCATAACAATATATTGTAATAAGAGTTACTTGAATGTGGACTCTGTGTCTATCAAAATACCTTGTAGTCCAAATTTACTGCCTTTTTCCATCTTATCTAAGTACTCGTTGTGCGCTGTGGCCTTAACTTTTGCAGTTTGAGGTACGACAGCAAAACTAGTATTTCTTTTTCCTTTTTCACACGTTCATTCTTACTGCAGAAGCAACTTCAACATATGATTTTTTTTCTTATTAAGTTGAGAACTTTTACCTTTTCACTTAAAGGAAGTACTTTATGGTTTCTCTTTGGCACATCTGAACTGCCAGCATCATTGGTCTTGCCCTTTGGGGCCATTTATTATTATGTATAGCGGAGAAGGCAATGGCACCCCACTCCAGTACTCTTGCCTGGAAAATCCCATGGACGGAGGAGCCTGGTGGGCTGCAGTCCACGGGGTCGCTAAGAGTTGGACATGACTGAGTGACATCTCTTTCACTTTTCACTTTCCTGTATTGGAGAAGGAAATGGCAACCCATTCCAGTATTCTTATTTGGAGAATCCCAAGGACAGGAGAGCCTAGTGGGCTGCTGTCTATGGGGTCGCACAGAGTCGGACATGACTGAAGCGACTTAGCAGCAGCAAGAGTGACTTACACATAAGCACTGTCATACTGCAACACTTGATCTGATAACTGAAATGGTTACTAAGTGACTAACAGGCAGACATGCTGGACAAAGGACCATTCAGGACAAAATGGAGTGAGACTGTGAGAGATTTCAGTATGGTACCCAGGACAGCGTGCAATGTAAAACTTACATAAGATGTTTATTTCTGGAATCCCCCATTAACTATTTTCAGACTGTGGTTAATCATGAATAACAAACTCTGAAAGAGAAAACATGAATGGGGGGGTCTATTGTATTTTGTAGACTCTCCTTCAACTTGTGTTTGATGTTTCCTCGTGATTAGACTCTAATTAATGAATCTTCAGCTTGATGGACAGAGGGGGAATGGAGTGCTGTTTTCACTGCATCCAATCAGATGTCAGATGGTTTCTATCTGTCCCATTCTTAATGCTACTCATTTTGATTCCCTGGATAAGCTGGCCTCTGCCAAGTTTCTCCACTGTAAAGTTATTTGGTCCACCTTTGTAAATTATAATTATTTGGGAGGGGGTACTTTGAAACCATGCAAATACCTAATTCTTCATCAAACTTTCTATTTATTCATTCATTTACTTGTATCATATGATAATGGGGTTTCTATTTTTATTTAATGCGTTATACTCTATCCTCATCTATTTTGATGTTCATACTGTCCCATATTTACACAAAAGGAGTGTCTTTGAGCTGACACAGCCCCATGGTTCTTTGAGCGCTTCCTCGTTTTCTCACACAAGATATTCAGATTCATCTTCTCCTTTGCCTGTTCCAGCCCTGAAATCAGCCATTGCTAAAAGAACCCTTAATCTTTTTTAGTGGAGAATGATTTTGAGCAGCCAAGATTTGGATGCCAGCTGTGCTGATTGCTACTGTAATTGTACTGGTACAAATTCTGTTAGTAGACAGAGCTGAAAAAAATATACCTCCCCAAGTACACATACAGAGACATGTACATACACCTATATAAATTTGCATGTTTATCAGTATGTGTATGTATGCATATATTTATACACACACATATGTACAACCATCCATATATAAAATCTATGTATATTTGCTGCTGCTGCTAAGTCACTTCAGTCATGTCCGACTCTGTGCGACCCCATAGATGGCAGCCCACCAGGCTCCCCCATCTCTGGGATTCTCCAGGCAAGAACACTGGAGTGGGTTGCCATTTCCTTCTCCAATGCATGAAAGTGAAAAGTGAAAGTGAAGTCGCTCAGTCGTGTCCAACTCTTAGCGACCCCATGGACTGTAGCCCACCAGGCTCCTCCATCTATCTATATTGATTAATTTTTGTTGTTGTCATTTAGTTGTTAAGTCATGTCTGACTCTTTGCAACCCCATGGACTACAGCTTGCCAGGCTCCTCTGTCCATGGATTTCCCAGGCAAAAACACTGGATTGGGTTTCCATTTCCCTCTCTAGGGGGTCTTCCTGACCCAGGGATCAAACCCATGTCTCATGTTTGTGAGGTGGATTCTTTACCACTGAGCAACCCTGGAAGCCCGCATTCATGAATGTGTATATATACTGATTTTCATATCAATCTATATATTGAAAATATGAATTAACACCAAAACATTTAATTTCAACCCCACATCACAGGATTCATTCTGGTCTTGTCTCTGTCTCCATAGCTTTATTTTCCTTCTCTGACAGCAAGAAAACAGATTTCCTCTTCCCTCTGTGTCATCAATTTCCCATCACCGCCTCATCCCTCCCATTTGGTGATGCCTTCCTCAACCCACCTGGGCTTTGTCTGGGCCACACTCTTATATGGAAGCCATTTTTACCAGTTTGGGCTCTGACTTCATGGGCCAGGCTACCCATGTATGGATACTTTACTCACCACATGTGGGCTCTTGCTTCTGATGGGAGCCATCCCCTCTCCTGCATGGGCTCTGATACCAGGCAGACTCTTGGCAAGAATCTCTCCTCACTCCATTTGCACACTGTGACAGGCCTTTCAACTTCACGGATGCCCTTATCAACCAGTTTGGGTTCCCCATGCCTGCCCTGCTTGGTCTCGAAGATCCCATACCAGGCCACTCCCCCACGCAAGGCCTACCCTGCTCTGCCCTACTTAACTGATCTACTCTGTGGCCTGGATTGTTAGGAGATGGAAGGAAATAGAAAGGAAGGAAAATAATCTAAAGGAAAAGCCATTAGATTATTTTCAAGGACTTACTGTGGTGATCATGTATCAAATCATCATATTGTACTCATGAGACTAATTTATATGTCAATTATATCTCAACAAAAGTAAATAATACATTTAAAAAGAAACAAAGGCTAAGCATATCTACTCTTACTATGGCTATTAATTATCTATATGAGAAAGGCACTAATATAATAAAGATACAAAACTATTTGTGGTTGAAAAAAGAAACAAAGGCCTCAAATTGACACTCTAAGTGTCCATCTTAGCAAACCAGAAAAAGAGTAAATTAAACCCAAAATAGATAAAGAAAATAATAAAGGTAAGGCCAGAAATTGATAAAACTAGAAACAGAGAAACAACATAGGGGGCAAAAAATGAAACCAAAAGTTGCTTCTTTGAAAAGATCAGTATAATCTGCAAAGCTATAAGGGCAAACAGGAGAGAAGACACAACTTAACCAATATCAGGAAGGAAAGGGGAAATATTACTACTGATTCAACAGACAATAGAGAATAATTAAGGAATACTATTCAACTTATATGCAGAGTACATCATGAGAAACGCTGGACTGGAAGAAACACAAGCTGGAATCAAGATTGCCGGGAGAAATATCAATCACCTCAGATATGCAGATGACACCACCCTTATGGCAGAAAGTGAAGAGGAACTAAAAAGCCTCTTGATGAAGGTGAAAGTGGAGAGTGAAAAAGTTGGCTTAAAGCTCAACATTCAGAAAACGAAGATCATGGCATCTGGTCCCACCACTTCATGGGAAATAGATGGGGAAACAGTGGAAACAGTGTCAGACTTTATTTTTCTGGGCTCCAAAATCACTGCAGATGGTGACTGCAGCCATGAAATTAAAAGACGCTTACTCCTTGGAAGGAAAGTTAGGACCAACCTAGATAGCATATTCAAAAGCAGAGACATTACTTTGCCAACAAAGGTTTGTCTGGTCAAGGCTATGGTTTTTCCTGTGGTCATGTATGGATGTGAGAGTTGGACTATGAAGAAGGCTGAGCACTGAAGAATTGATGCTTTTGAACTGTGGTGTTGGAGAAGACTCTTGAGAGTCCCTTGGACTGCAAGGAGATCAGCCCTGGGATTTCTTTGGAAGGAATGATGCTAAAGCTGAAACTCCAGTACTTTGGCTACCTCATGCGAAGAGTTGACTCATTTGAAAGGACTCTGATGCTGGGAGGGACTGGGGGCAAGAGGAGAAGGGGACGACAGAGGATGAGATGGCTGGATGGCATCACTGACTCAATGGACGTGAGTCTGAGTGAACTCCGGGAGTTGGTGATGGACAGGGAGGCCTGGCGTGCTGCAATTCATGGGGTCACAAAGAGTTGGACACGACTGAACGACTGATCTGATCTGATCTGATGAGCAACATTATGTGAATAAGATCCTCCCCAATTTTTTTTTTACATAAAAGAGTTCAATTATGATCAAGGAAACAGAAAGGAAACCTTCATTACACACTAATAAACAATAAAGTAACACATGCAACCAATGAAAACGCATGCAATTTTAAGGACCACTCCAAACCCCAGTTCACCTGTATGCATACATGAACTTAAGTAAGAAAGATCTTCTCTTTTTCCCACTTAAGTGGGATCATACTTTAACTGGTTACCAATTTTTAATTTTCCCATTTAACAGATCTTGAAGATATTTACGTGGCATCACAACACATTTATAATAATAATTGCATAACATTTTTCAGTTTGAATTATGAACAGTATCAGTCTTCTACTGATGGACACAGAGACAGTTTTAGGTCTTTTCTTCTTACAAACAACACTGTAGTGTACATCCATGGAGAAATGCCTTTGGGTATGTGTCACATTTTCAAATTGTAAAATTATTTAGTCTTAAAATTAGGTAGTTCAAGTACAAGAATGTGAAACGAGGGCACCATATCCTAATTGTGAGTTTGTGCCATAGAATTTAAGGTTAAAAGGTCATGAGAGATCATTTTGTCCAAATGCTAGAGCCTGCCTGTTGTTGTAATTGTTTAGTTGCTTAGTCATGTCTGACTCTTTGCAACCCTGTGGACTGCACCACACCAGGCTTCCTTGTCCTTTACCATCTCCTGGAGTTTGCACACACTTATGTCCACTGAGTCAGTAATGCCATCTAACCATCTCATCCTCTGTTGTCCACTTCTCCTCCTGCCTTCAATCTTTCCCATCATCAGGGTTTTTTCAAATGAGTCAGTTCTTCGCATCATGTGGCCAAAGTACTGGAACTTCAGCTTCAGCATCAGTCCTTCCCATGAACAGTCAGGATTGACTTCCTTTAGGATTGACTGGTTTGATCTCCTTGCAGTCCAAGAGACTCTCAGAGTCCTCTCCAACACCACAGTTAGAAAGTATCAATTCTTTGGTGTTCAGCCTTCTTTATGGTCCAACTCTCACATCCATACATGACTACTGGAAAAACCATAGCTTTGACCACACCGACCTTTGTCAGCATAGTAGTATCTCTGCTTTTTAATACTCTGTCATGGTTTGTGACAGCTTTTCTTCCAAGAAGCAAGTGTCTTTTAATTTCACAGCTGCAGTCACTGTCCGCAGTGATTTTGGAGTACAAGAAGATAAAGTCTGTCATTGTTTCTGTTGTTTCCCCATCTATTTGGCATGAAGTGATAGGACCAGATACCATGATCTTCATTTTTTGAATGTTGAGTTTTAAGCCAGCTTTTTCACTCTCCTTTTTCACCTTCATCAAGAAGCTCTTTAGTTCCTCTTCGCTTTCTGCCATAAGAGTGGTGTCATCTACATATCTGAGGTTACTGATATTTCTCCAGCAATCTTGATTCCAGCTTACGCTTCATCCAGCCTGGCATTTCATATGATGTACCCTGCATATAAGTTAAATAAGCAGGGTGACAATATACAGCCTTGACATACTCCTTTCCCAGTATTGAACCAGAATCTGCCTAAATCTCTTTAAACAGGTGAAGGAAGGTCAAAGCAATTTATGGACAAGGTGACTACTAGCACCCATGAAAATCCAGACAGGGCTCCATACAGAAGTTGCCATAGGACCAAAATCCCAACCTCTAGGAGGTGACCCTCTCACTATCTTCTTTGCATCACTTGCAGCTCCACCTGGTACTGCACTGCTTACATTCACAAAACCCTTTGAACTTCATGATGTACAATTTACTCATTGACATAGTTGAGACCCTAAGGTTGAAATCAAGTTAAATTTTTGGCTCCTCTTCTATTAATGTTCCAGCACTAAATCAATGACTTTGTTTTTAACACTTAATTATCTGTATCATCCCCAAATGCATCACATTAATGAAAGATAAGATCAATAAGAAAGAGGATGATCAAAGAAGATAAAACTGAAGACATGATCTTAAAGATGAGGACAACCCATGGAAGAGAATAAACAAATAAAATAGAACAAAACAAGGTAAAAGTGTTTCAGAAGGCAAATTACCTTATAAGAGTTGAGAGAAAAGACCACTGAGTTACAGGAGATACAACAAACTGTAGGCTTAATCAGCTACAGAAATTTACCAGACAGGAAGTGGAGTAAGAAAAACTTGGACATATCAAGGAAAAAGAAAAAAAGCACAGTCTTGGCTTGTTTGCCTTCTACTTTAAATATTTCAGTGTGTCAAGTTACTTTCCACTGCATGCGTGCTTAGTCGTGCCTGACTCTTGGCAACCTCATGGACTGTACCGGGCCACTCTCCTCTGTCCATGGGATTTCCCAGGCAAGAATTCTGAAGTGGGCTGCCATTTCTTTCTCCAGGAGATTTTCTTGATCCAGGAATCGAACCCACATCTCCTGCACTGGCAGGTGGATTCTTTACTACTGAGCCATGTGGGAAGCCCTCATCTCCCACTAAATCTTCTTAAACCCCAAACTGAGTAGTTATATTTGGATTGCATTAATTAGCCATCCATTTAAATTACTGTCAATTATTTGTCTCAACTAAATACAGAGGAAAAAATAATGTAGGAATAAAACATAAGGTATATCCTTACAAAGAAAATCTTCCATCACACACACACACACCACTATCTTAACACATCAAATTAACAAGATCCTAAACTTAAAAAGGAGATACATGAATTTTTCATGTCGCATGCCACAGAAACAGCAACCTGCAGTAGTTTTTAAGTAATTTTTTTTTTTAACAACTCTAAAATATGCCAACTCAAGTTTCTGATGATTCAGCTGGTACCATCTTCAGGGGACCACACTATTCCTTGTGATTTCCTTCCACCCTGCCCACATGTTTATAAATAGTCCTTTTATTAACCCTTCTTGAATTGCCCTCAATTGCAGTGTGCCTTCTATTTCCTGCTGGGACCCTTGCTTCTTCTACAGATCATGAGTGGTGTGCAATGCTCTTTCAGGGGACTTGGTCATAAAGGAAAGGTAGGGTAGATATGAGTAGAGGGAGGAACAGGATGCAGTCACCTCTTCATTCTTTCACTCTTCAGATGCATGTGTACATCATATTATGTTACTTAAGAGTGCAAAAAAAGTCATATTTTCAAAAATTCTTACAATGACACCTAGCTCTAGCTTTACTTGTTTGAGATTAAGCTCTAGAAAGCTACTTTTAACTGGGCTGGCAAAGCACAGGAGAGCAGGTCAAATTCTGATCTTCTCTCCTGGGCACTGGTCAAGCTGGGCTCCTTTGCCCTTGTATCATGGTCCTTTTGGAGGCAGGCATCCTGTGTCTTAGTTTAGAACTGGGATGAGGTCTCCAAGGCCTCAGAGACCACTCAACAGCTATTCCTCCAAAGTCAGTCCCTCCTGGGATATATGGTGACCCATGTCACCACCATATGCAGTCCCACCAACCTGAATTCTCCAGGCCAGAATACTGGAGTGGGTAGCCTTTCCCTTCTCCAGGGGATCTTCTCAACCCACGGATTGAACCCAGGTCTCCCACATTGCAGGCAGATTCTTTACCAGCTGAGCCATCAGGGAAGCCCAAGAATACTGGAGTGAGTAGCCTATCCCTTCCCTAGCAGATCTTCCCAACTCAGGAATTGAACTGGAGTCTCCTGCATTGCGGGAAGATTCCTTACCAACTGAGCTACCAGGGAAGTCCAGAGTTTGGCGTATATTTCATTTAATCCACCCACTGACAAGGCCACTGAGGCTCAGCACGTAGGAACTGGTGAAGTCTTTGAGCGGGGCCCAGGCTTTCTAACACATGTGACCTTCAAGGTTCAGAGCTGCCACTGGCAAAGCCCTCCCCAGAATGTTCTTCCCCACCTCTCCACCTGGTAGAATGCTTTGCTTTCTTAAAGCAAAGCCTGGCTTTTTATCTCCCTGAGCTCTTCCATGGCTACAGTCAACAGGGTTGGTCCTTTGTCTCCCTCTGTCCCCAGAGCTACTTCAAGGCCTTTTTGTTACAGTTCTTATTACTTGCCTCCTTCTTACATGCATTTCTGAGGGTCTGTAAAATACTAACTGCAAGATGTTTGGGAAACCAAGACTGAAGGTATATTATTCATCTTTGATCGTTAGCTCTTGCACAGGGCCTGGTGAGTGTGATATGCTCTATCTTATTTGGTAAGATAAGAAAAGAAGGAAGGAATTTCTTACACTGTCCCACCACCATCTATGGAATGGAACAAACAAACACACACACATATGCTTTATGTGGTAGGAAAGTTTCTAACCAGTAGTATCTTGTCATCCCAAATAATGAGATGTGTCACATACACAACTGGGAATAACAGATAAGCTAAAAAGGCAGCAAAAAATAATATTTAATGAAAATAATATTGAAAGTAGTGACAAGAACATCATTCCGTAGTGATTCCAAAATTGATCTAGAACATAAAATATCCTGAATTAAGTTGAAAAAAGGAGAGCAACACAGATGAATTATTTTTATGTAAGGAAAAAGATAAAGACCTTGCAAAAATAGAAAACTGACAGAAAGATTAACATTTAAGATCAAGGCAACATCTCTAAAATTCTAAAGCTTGAACAGGAATTTTAAAAAGTGGACTGTGCTTGTGTACTAAGTCAATTCATTAGTAGTGTCTGACTCTGTGCAACAATATGGACTGCAGCCCGCCAGGCTCCTCTGTGCATGGGATTCTCCAGGCAAGAATACTGGAATGGGTTGCCGTGCCCTCCTCTAGGTATCTTCCTGACCCAGGGATTGAATATGCAACGCTTATGTCTCCTGCACTGGCAGGCGGGTTCATTAATACTAGTGGTTTATACTCATTTATAAAATGGATTATAGAGTAGATTACAATGATTCTATATTGTCTTTATGGTGGTTGAGATGAATAAAAATCTGCAAAAGTAACACAATTAGGGTCGAAAACTGTCATTTTCAATGTTCCAATCTAGAACTAAAAGGAAAAATGAGAAAATATCAGTGTGTATTAAAAATACAAAGTGAACAGTATTAATAAGATCTCACTTATAAGGTACAGAATAAAATTAACTTACTCTCCTCAACACACTGTGAGGCATGGTTTTAACAAAATCCTTTTAGTTTTCCCTGTGTACAATTATATAAAATATTATACCACTGCAAAGCTAATTTATGTCAAATTGAGACACTAAAATGTAAATTTAGGATATCATATTCAAAATTCAGCACTCTTTCCACTGGTTGCATTAAGCATAAAATAAAAACAGTTCTCAGGAAAAAAAAAAAAAGACTGTCAATTTCAGAAAGAAAAATACTGTTGACCACAAAACAAGATCTGTTTATGGAAGAACTTTAAGGTTATAATTTATAAAGCAAGAGAATCTTACTTTAAGGTGATAATTTGTAAAATAAGAGAATCTAAGATCATTTTAATCTTGCATATACTGAACCAGTTATTTCAAGAGTCTTCTTAAAAGTAACTCAGTACAAAACAAGCATACTTTTACTAAGACATCAAGTCCCTGAGCTAATTACTATACAATGAGTAAGCCTGAAATACACCAAAGACGATGTTACATTATTTTGTCCAAAGAAAGTTCAAGAACCTTTGTACCAGGTAGTGAATGTTGCACTTGGAGAAGCCATTCTGTTGCAAATTACTTGATTAGGAGTTAACTTGAAAAGATCCTATCAGAACAGATTGGTTCAACAGATATTATTTGTAAACCTTTTTAATAAGGGATTTTGTAACAAACCTTGCTATTTTATCTTAAAAACTCAGAATCTAGAAGGAAGATAGTTATTTTAAATTCTAGTCACACATTCCTCTCAATATGTCACTAAAATTCATCCTGAACTCAACACCAAATGCCTACACTCATCCTCTCTAGTAAAGAAATATTAGTAGCTGAAAAATAAATGTTACGAAATACAGGAAGTGAAATAAGTCTGTATGATTATTTATGTTTCTAAAGCATTTCTTGTTTGTTCATTCAATTCATATTTCTTGAGCACTTACTCAGGATTCAGGAAGTGTGACAGGGCAGACAACAGGGCAGTAAGTGAGGAAAATTCTGTCTCTGTTCTCAAGTTTACAGTCTAATGGTAAAGACAGGCAGGAAATAAATATTTGCACAAAAATGTATTTCTTCCATGCAAGATGGTGAAATAGAAAGCTCTCAAGGTTTGGAGTCAGACAACCTGAAACCAGAATCCTGCCTAGCAGTGAGCTTGTGATCACATTTTAGTATGCTTATTTTTAGCAAAATAGGAATTGTGAAACCCACCATTGAGAATTCTCCTGAAGACTAACTGGAATAATGTCTGGGAAAGACTGACAATTTACAGGTATTCAAATCATTCTGTTTCTTCCCTCATTTCCTCCCTAATTCTTATTTTCCATCAGCTAAATTTGGCCACAAAAATATGACAGTGAAAAACCCTTTTTCTCTATTAAATTTAAGAAGTTATTTAACAAAACAATTCATTTCAAAACAAAAACTAAAATAATTTTATTAGTTAATGAAGGAATTATCTCGATTGAGAATAAGTGTATATTTAATTTTGTTATCAAGTTTCCAGTCCATTCTCAGTGTTCATCCATTTTCCCTACAATTTAAAACTTTTAAAAAAAGGAATAACATTTTCATTGCCTAAGGGAAAATAAGATTTTATATTCAAAACAACAAAGCTCACAGGAAGCAAAGAATAAAACACATATATTCTGAGCTATTTCCTCTTGGGTATAAGAAAATCAAGTTCATGGAATTAAAATTACTTAGGGTTATGAAATCAGTGTAAGCTTCACAAGCAAATGCAGTTAAGGCAATTATTTGTAGTTTATAGACTAACACTTTTTTTTTTTTTTGCTTACTGAGGTTATTGAGTACAATAAAAAATTAATCTTCATTGGAAATGTTCATGAATATTAAATTTTCTCCAGCTTTTAACTATATTTTTAAGACACTAGTAGTGTTAGAAGACTTGATCTTGTATGTGACATTTTGAAGAATGACAACCATACTCTTCAGTACTGATGCCTTTTTAAACCCTATAGATTTAAACTCTGAGCATTTACAGTCTATTTTAATATAACCTTCCCTGAAAGAAGGTTTAACATTTTGCTTATAATCTAAAATTCTGATGAGGAAAAGAATCTTGCTGCCTTTTCTACTTGAGATGTAAAGAAAGAAAAGAGATGTCAGAACTTCAGAATAATAGCATTCTGTTGTTGGAAGGGAACTTTAACCAAATTCCCTTATTATATTGAAGAGCAAACACCAGTGGTTTAAAGTCCTATTTCAAATAAGTATCAGAGTCAGGACTGGAGTGCAGCCTACCAGGGTGGATGGGTGGGGGTGCGCGTGCACAGCGGTGGCAGGGTGAGTGGTATGGTAATGTGTCTGCCAACTTGTGTTTACCTCTGTATATTGTTATATAGAGTCGCTAAGTCATGTCCAACTCTTTGTGATCCCATGAACTACAGCCCTCTGGGATCCTCTCTCCATGGGATTTTCCAGGCAAGAATACTGCAGCAGGTTGCCATTTCCTTCTTCAGGGGATCTCCCCCACCCAGGGACAGAACCTGTGTCTCCTGAATTGACAGGCAGGTTCGTTACCACTGAAGCCATCAGGGAAACCTCTCTGTATACTGATGGCAAATTTAACACTCAAAAATGTCTGCTCTACAGAAAGTTGGGAGGGAGAATTTTACTATTTTTCTCCAAGTAGTTTTGCATCCAAGTTTTAGGGTTCACACATGTGCTTCCAGCATTCCATGAACATTAAATAGTTCTTATTTTTATATCATTTTAATTGTTTTCAAACAATAAGTAAAGGAACAAATCACATGAACAACTAAATGTATTAGACACCAGATTTTAACTCATTAGAACTCTTATATACAAATCTTTGCAGCTTAGTTAACCTGCTTTTCTGAAGACCTTGGAATAAAGCAGGAATCACAAATGACATCAGGGACCAAGGAGGTAACATGAGGGACTGAAGGCCGTGAGGACGCAGCTGCATCTCATCCAGGCAGCTGATCTCTGTGTGAGGAAATACAGAGCCAATGTCGGCCACACTGATTCTCTCAAGTCAAGAACAGAACCCTGTGTCTCTATGAAATTAGGAAAGCAGGAAAAAAAAATTACTAGTTAAGGATTCAACCACTGACTAACTTCATCACCACCTGTTCTAATTAACTGACTAACCATAAGGTGAAAACACAAGTCAATGAAAGAGATATAACACAGCATAAGGACCCAGAATGTCCCGGGACTGAAAGCATCACCCCCATTTGAAGTGTTTCATGACCACCTGCAAGTACTTAAGTCAAAGACTCAATCTGCATCTGTCAAATAGAGAATAACAATACCACCTCATGGGAGTCAGTGGAAATTAAATGAGATAATACACACAGATACTGAGGCAGAGTGCCAGCCTTCTAGTAAACCTCTCTTGTCACTGTCATCACCATTTATTTGGGGACTGTTTCTCCAGGAACAAGCTGAATTGAGTCAATGGACTCAATAATACAATACAGCAGACAAGTGAACACGTACTCTGTAAGAAAAAAACAAACTCCAAAAAAATGCATATATATTTTGGTCTTTTAACACAAATGTATCAAATGGTTCTATAAAACAATTTATCTTCAATGTACTTACAAGTCAAAAATTACTGATTTATAAATACAATATTCACCTAATAAAGAACACAATTATACACAGGAAGAGAAAATATAGGATGAGATTCCCCCAACATAGATTATCATTTAAAGCTATAGTCTTTTATGTAGTACTCAGCATAATCTGCCTGATTTCTTAAAACTGTAACTGCTGTTGGCCCTATTAAAATCCGTAAAGGCTATCATTTTTAGATTAATTTTTTGAAGTCATTTGTATGAGATTTTTTACTTTTCTTCAGTATCAAATTTTAGTAATTTAGGAAGCTTTTCTTTCCCCAACCACATTACAGATAACCATGGGTTTCAACAGAATTGTTTAATAAAATTGTTTCCATTTGTAAGAAGAGACATTTGTTACCATTGGAAGATCAATAGTCTATTAGGTTTTCTGCTTCAATCAGACTCTCCAACCTATTGCCTCTGTGGTATAACCAGAAAAAGCACTAGTATATTTCAAGGAACTTAGTCAACATAGGAAAATGAGGTGAAAATTTAAAAGATAATTTACTTTTAAAGCTACTATAAATTTAAGCTTGTGCAAAAATAGATCATTGTAATAGTAAGTTAATCGAACCAATTTAAAATAACTTTAAAACATGGATTTATATATAAGGATTTATATATAAGGATTTATACAGTGCTTTTGCTATTTAGTTTCAAACACATTTGTAACTTTATAGGCATGCTTCCTAAATAAATATAAATAAGAGTAATCAAAGAGATAAATCTTCTGTAAAGTTTAGAAATCAAGGAAACAAGCCTCCAGATACTTGAATAACACAATACTCAAAGGCTAGAGGAGATGGGAGGAAAATAAAAACAGGGAAGTTAAGGGCTTTTCTGTATCTGTACACAGGAACAGAAAAGCCCTTAACTTTTCTGGCTATATTCTCCATATGTCTCCCAAGAAAGTTCTCAAGTACAGAGCATCATATTTTTCCTCAAAATGTTTAAGACTGAAGGCCAAAGTTCAAAAATTGCTCTGGAGCTTTCCAACTTCATTTTTGTCAAACCAGATAACTCGTTGTATAAAAGGACCAATTTGTGAGAAGCCAGACGACAGACACCACAGGTGAAATTCTACTAAAGAAGCCTGCATTGTATTGCCACAGGGCTGACTCTGAAACCGAAGCCCATTAGTTCATACAAACAAATATCTGAAATCCACCTCGGTTAACTTTTATTTCTCGACTCATCACACTGGAGTATCAAACCTCATTTTCCAAAAGATCAAGAAGTTGCCAAATTAAAAAAAAAAAAAAAAAGGAAAAGCACCCATAAGTTGACTAACGTTTCATACAACGTAAAGAATACGCCTTGCTAAACACAACCAGATTCCCGGCCAACAGAAAAGGTTAACATCAAAAAAAAAAAAAAAAAAAAAAGCGCGACCTTTCTCGGCGAGCAGCGCTAGGTGGCAGAAGAGAGTAGGGTAGGCGGCAGCTCTTGAGCCAAGCTGAGGCCCGTGCTGCGCTTCCGCTCACCTTCTCTTCAGTCTCACAGAGTAGCTATTTAGACTGACCTGATTCCAACCCGCGGCCACCTCATCAACGGGAAACCGTATGAGCTAAATACAACCCTCTGAAGCTTCCACTACATCTTATCTGACTGGCGGAATTAGGCCCAAACTGAAGGGACCAGGCTGGACAGCCCTTTCCCTCAGTCTAGCATATCACCAGTCACCAGACAGCGCCACCATAAGTAAGAGAAACATGCCCCAGACGGCGGTTGGGGACCCTTTCCCCCCTAAAAAAGGAAAAAAAAAAAAAAGATGAATTACTTACAAATGCGGAATCTTCGGAGGAAGAGCTGAGAGGGCGCCTGCTCTCTGAGACGCCGAGGCCTGAACCGGCTTCATCTGATCCGGCTTTAAGAAGCTTGCGTGGGCGACGCACGCAGGCGCGGTGCCTGCTGGGATGCCGCTAGTGGACCTCGTGTTGGTGGCGATCGCAGACATGGAGGATGTTTTCTAGGCGTCAAGCTTCAGTAGTCACCTAAGCCACCTAAGCCTCATTTTATTTCAAAAACGTGAGGCTAATAACAGTACTTATTTAAAGGGTTGTTGTGAGGAATGAAACAGGTGATCCATGCAAAGTGCTTTGTTTGGTGCTTTGTCAGAACCATACTCAATAAATGTGAGCTGTGGATCTGCCCACCATCAAATGCGACAGGAAATGGGAGGGGGTTGATAAAGAACAATCATCATTATCACCGTTATTGTTATTAACATTCTCTTCATGTCCTCTTTGCTCCATCTAAACCAGCTGCATTGCGGTTTTTGCTGGCACGCCCTGTAATATCTCCTGTCTCTTTAGAATTCACAGCTCTTGCTATAGAATCACATACAGTTGATTCTGAAGTCTGTGTGCGTGCCTGCGTGCTAAGTTGCTTCTGTAGTGTCCAACTCTTTGCGACCCCCATGGACTGTAGCCCTCCAGGCTTCTCTGTGCATGGTAATCTCCAGTCAAGAATACTGGAGTGGGTTGCCATGTCCTCCTCCAGGGAATCTTAACGACCCAGGAATCTAACCCAAGTCTCTTGTGTCTCCTGCATTGGCAGGTGGGTTCTTTACCACTAGCGTCTCCTGGGAAGCCCCTTGTGAAGTCTACCGCTGCCATTTACCAGCTATGTAACTTTGGGCAACTGGTTTCATTTTTCTGAGCCTCAGTTTCTCCACATCAAGAACAAGGATAGCAATAGGACTTCTCTTCATAGGTTACTTATGATAATAGGACGCCGTAGCACCTCATGCAGAGTAAGAATTCACCAGACATCCTTGTAAATAATTAGTATTTGCTTTGTTTGGCATATGCTGTCCATCTAAAACCTACTTTTTCTTTAAGGCTCATCCATTCTGTCATGTAAAATATATTCCTATGTCTCTTTCATACTCTTGGGGATTAATAAGTGAATTGGACTTAGCTTCTGAGCTTCAGGTATCAAGGAGTTCCTAGCATGGGAGCAGGAACAAGTCAAGCGTACATTGCTCTTAGTGAAATGTAGTGTTAAGTGACCAATGAAGCATTTATTTTAGAGATGGTGTTAATTTCACCCTGGAAGAATCTGAGAAGGGAGACAATGTGTACCATCGTGATTAGAAGAATAGAGTTTTGTGTTACATCTGAAGTTAAAGTTCAGCTTTGCCACTTGTTAGCTGATCACTTGGGATGAATCATAATACTGTCTCTGAATCTCACTTTGTGTTCCTGTAAAACAGATTTATTTGGAAGGAATGATGCTAAAGCTGAAACTCCAGAACTGGCCACCTCATGCGAAGAGTTGATTCATTGGAAAAGACTCTGATGCTGGGAGGGATTGGGGGCAGGAGGAGAAGGGGACGACAGAGGATGAGATGGCTGGATGGCATCACTGACTCAATGGACTGAGTCTGAGTGAGTCTGAGTGAACTCAGACCTTTAGGATGGACTGGTTGGATCTTCTTGCAGTCCAAGGGACTCTCAAGAGTCTTCTCCAACACCACAGTTCAAAAGCATCAATTCTTTGCTGCTCAGCTTGCTTTATAGTCCAACTCTCACATCCATACATCACCACTGGAAAAACCATAGCCTTGACTAGATGGAGCTTTGTTGACAAAGCTTTTTAATATGCTGTCTAGATTGGTCATAACTTTACTTACAAGGAGTAAGTGTGTTTTAATTTCATTGCTGCAGTCGCCATCTGCAGTGATTTTGAAGCCCAGAAAAATAAAGTCAGCCACTGTTTCCACTGTTTCCCCATCTATTTGCCATGAAGTGATGGGCCTGGATGCCATGATCTTAGTTTTCTGAATGTTGAGCTTTAAGCCAACTTTTTCACTCTCTTCTTTTACTTTCATCAAGAGGCTCTTTAGTTCTTCTTCACTTTCTGCCATAAGGGTGGCATCATCTGCATATCTGAGGTTGTTGATATTTCTCCCAGCAATCTTGATTCCTTGGAATCAAGCACAATCTTGATTAGCTTGTGCTTCTTCCAGCCCAGCCTTTCTCATGATGTACTCTGCATATAACTTAAATAAGCAGGGTGACAATATACAGCCTTGATGTATACCTTTTCCTATTTGGAACCAGTCTGTTGTTCCATGTCCAGTTTTAACTGTTGCTTCCTGACCCGCATACAGGTTTCTCAAGAGGCAGGTCAGGTGATAATCCTCTGTAAAATGTAAAAGCGTATTCTTCCCTTTTCTGGTAAAATTTTGAAATAAAGAAGTTTTTCTTATTTATTAATTTATTCAGCCATTCAACCAGCAAATGTACCTTAGTGATATTATGTGCTGGGTGCTAGCCTGTGGCCTCAGATACAAATAAGGAATCAGGATTCCTCACTTTATTAGGTGGCTGGTTAAATCCTTGTAAGGCAGAGCAACAGAGTATTCTCTGCAAAGTTCAAGTGAGCTTAAGATCATTTTCAAATGCTTAACTAACCTCATGCAAAGGCCTCTTTTAGGCACTGTAAAATCAACAATCGAGTATAAAAGAATTAACTTATTTCTATGCATAAGGAACTGTGGAGGAAACCAAGATATAGTAGTCAGTGAGATACTATAGCATGTCAGCTTTAGAATACAGGTTCTAGAGTCAGAAAGGCATGGATTCAAATCCCAACTTTGTGTCTCACTTACTTACCTTTGACAAGATATTGACCAATCTAATCCTCAGTTTCTTCACATTCAGAATGGGAACAAAATAGTATCTGCTTCAGAAGGCTGTTATAAGACTAAAACGAGATTATGCATGGAAGGCACTTAGTGGCCCTGAATATGTTATATGCAAGGAATGTGTTCCTGAAGCCCTCAGATAATCTAAGACTGACCCAGACAGAGGATGGAGGGCACTTTTATCTACTGGCTACAAAGGGACTTCCTGGTAGTCAGTTCATTCATTCATTCACACAAGAATATAATCGCTTGGCTGACCAAACCTTGAAATTATGAGATTCTTGGGCTTCCCTCATAGCTCAGTTGATAAAGAATCCGCCTGCAATTCAGGAGACCTAGAAGATCCTCTGGAGAAGGGAAAGGCTACCCACTCCAGTATTCTTGGGCTTACCTGGTGACTCAGCTGGTAAAGAATCCACGTGCAATGGGGGAGACCTAGGTTCAATCCCTGGGTTGGGAAGAACCCAGGAGAAGGGAAAGGCTATCCACTCCAGTATTCTGGCCTGGAGAATTCCACGGACTGTATAATCCATGCGGTCACAGAATTGGACATTACTGAGTGACTTTCACTTGGCACATTTTGGTTTGGTTGGGTTCCTGGGAGGCAGACTCTGTGTGGAGGTGAGCATTTGGGAGATTTATTAATGAATACTGTAGGGATCAGTACATACAGAAGGGAAGGATACAGTTGTAAGAGGGCCCCAGTCAACCCTCCAGGATGCTCTGAGGCTGAGATGGCTGTTCTAGGGCATCCAGTATTAGGACTTTCATCCCCTTGTTGTAACCAGTTCTTGGAGGGAAGGGGTTATGGTCTTGAGCAGGGCAGCTCTTTTCAGATGAGGTGATCTCCAGAGAGACACTGACCTGAGGCCAGTCAGATTATTTCTCTTCCATCAAGCAGCTGAATTAGGCCCTCAAGTGAGGATGTTGGCAATGTAGCATCCCATCCACTGCACAAGTGACTGTCATAATTGCAGGTGTTGTATAGCAAGTGAAATGCTATACTTTTAAGTGATATAATTTTGAAATTATATACATGACTACCTTAGTGTGTATGTTCCCTGTTACTACTATTTTGCTACCTTTAGCCACTTCTTAATTTCTTATCTGTTTGCAGTGTCTATCTCATAGCATTTTGGTGAAGATTAAAAATCATATAATGTATGTAAGGTACTTTGCAAAGTTCCTGGCATGCAGCAAATGTCTGGTTTGTGTTAGCTATTTTTTTTTATTAAGAGAAGGTCTTGGAATATAGAAGGACTCAGTAATAGATGGAGAAAAGGAAACTATGTTAAAATTCTAAAACTTACATACTGACTTAAAGCACTGAGCCTGTCACTGGCAAAGTTTACATTATGGTATTTGACTAGTGGGTGTCTTGGGCTAGTCTTAAGTCAACATTAAATAAAGATTTGGGTTTTGGCACCTAGTAGGAAGTCCTGGCCAGACTGTGAACATTCTTCTCTCTCTTTTAAAAAAAAATTTTTTTTCACTCCCTCCTATGAGAAGGGAATGTGGAATGTTAGAATGATACTCTTGTCCATTTGGGGAATAAACATGAAAATAATGATAACAGGAAAGGGATAGAACTAAAATCTACTTACTAAAAGATCTAAATTCAAGTTACAGGGTATTTATCGCTCAACTAGGTCTTCATACCATTTTTTCATGTTAATTATCTCACTTGAATCCTTAGAACATGTATTCCCTTAGCCAGTGACCAAAATTCTGTAACTGCTTTTTAATTTACTGAACTAATCAGCACTAACGGACAGAATGATAATCTTCCTTTTCACTGTCTTATGAAAGTGAAAGTCGCTCAGTCGTGTCCGATTCTTTGCGACCCATAGCCCATGCGACTATATAGCCCATGGAATTCTCCAGGCCAGTATGCTGGAGTGGGTAGCCTTCCCTTCTCCAGGAGATCTTCCCAACCCAGGGATCGAATCCAGGTCTCCCACATTGCAGGCGGATTCTTTACCATGTGAGCCACAAGAGAAGCCCAAGAATACTGGAGTGGGTGATCTATCCCTTCTCCAGCGAATCTTCCCAACCTAGGAATCGAACTGGGGTCTCCCGCATTGCAGGTGGATTCTTCACCAACTGAGCTATCAGGGAAGTCTTAGGGGCATGGTTACCTTTTTAAAGTATATTTCATGTTCCTGTTGGTAAAGGAAGCTTCAAAACAAAGCCTTCCTACTGTTGTCCTGCTCCTGCTGCTGCTAAGTCGCTTCACTCGTGTTCGACTCTGTGTGACCCCATAGATGGCAGCCCACCAGGCTCCGCAGTCCCTGGGATTTTCCAGGCAAGAACAGTGGAGTGGGTTGCCATTTCCTTCTTCAATGCATGACAGTGAAAAGTGAAAGTGAATTCGCTCTGTTGTGTCCAACTCTTAGCGACCCCATGGACTGGAGCCTTCCAGGCTCCTCCGTCCATGGGATTTTCCAGTCAAGAGTACTGGAGTGGGGTGCCATTGCCTTCTCCGTGTCCTGCTCCTACCCAACCCCTAAAATGCGGTTCAAATGCTTATTTGGGGATCAGGAACCATGTCCTATTCTGATTGTGTTTCATTTTATTCTGGTTTGTTTTATTGATCCACCTAGAGCAGTACTTGGAATGCAGTGGGTACTCAATGAAAATCTGTTGCATGAATGAATGAATTGAGGAGCTGGGAACAACATTGGGGTCCTTATTTTAGAATCCTGTTCAGGGAGATGGAGGCATATGCAGGAGGGTGCTGAGCTGTCTGAGTCACAGCAAGAACCTAGGTCTCTGAAGTTTCCACTGCAATACATTTCTGCATTTTGTATTCTGGGAACCCAAGGAAATCTGCTCATAGCATTGCTGTACAATTATCCCCACCCCAGACATTCCTTTTCTTAGAGCTATTTTCTTCTCTAAAGCTAGATGTTGCATAGAGCATGTTTTCCTCATTGCAAGCCCATAAAATAATTTTATTAATATCATGTCCCACTTACCTTCATGCTTTTTTTCTTTCATATCTTTGGGAAACTTTCTTTTATTTTTAGGGTATATCAGATGCCTTCTTTAATGATTCCTTGTAGTTCTGAGGTTCTTCTTACTTACCTACTTAATTCCACAAATTTGGAATAGATCTAGATTATACACTAATGGAAAAAGCAGGACAAGAGCAAGTTTGAGACATGTAAACCTTTAGATCAATTATTATTAAAATCTGTATACTCATCTTCAATAGAGAAAAGTATTTCCTGAAAATCTTCTATGATTTTGCCTCACTAACATAGGAATGATAATAGCATTCTGGTGAATTTATTCACAGTATTTTTCTCGTTGACATATTTTCTCCTATGTTATAATCAGAGTGTACCACACTGAGATCTACAAATTCTACTTGTCTACTCAACATTATATGATAAGCATTTCCATTTTTAAGATATCCTTTATATAATGTTCATTGGCTGTACAATGTTCCATTACAGGCATACATCACAACTGACTTTACACTTTTTCTAAAGGTGGACATGAATGCTTTTTTCCCAGTCATTTGGTATTATCAACCAAGTAGGCCTGATTATTTGGGGTCACATAGCCTTTTCCATGTTTTGGGTAGGTAGCTCCCTTAGGACACATACCCAAAGTAGAATTACTGAGTCAAATAGACTAGACATTTTTATGGCTCTTCAATCACATATTATCAAATTCTTGGTTGGGGGATAGAATTCTTTGTTTAATAAATTGAAAGAAAGGGTAGCTATGGTGATTTTCCTGCAATCACTACTGCCAGGCAAGCAACTAAGCTCAATGATGTGAACAGAGAGAGTTGTTTTAAGGAAGTGTCCACCTTTCAGCCCAACCTCTGGAGACTTATTAGAATTCTAATGGATCAGAAAATGATTTCTGAGAGATCTGCACTAGAAACTCTAGCTAGACTTCACTGTTGACTCTTCTTAATCCTGTTTTGGTCTGTTACAGTTATCTAATAAGCAGAAAAAAGAAAGCTTTTCAGATAAACACATTTTTATGTCCTTCATTCTAATGATATGTTCTGAAGTTGAGACTTAAAAGAGACAGAATATTATGACTCAACATTTCTGTCATTTCTGTAACATTAAGTCACACTGTCAGAACCCATTATGATTTAGATTTAGATTTAGATTATGATTTAGACCCTGATCAAATAGGGTCCTCGGGGCCTGGGTTTACCACTTGAAGCTCATAGAAGTGAGATGGAGAGATTCCTCTACAGGTGGGACCCTTAGGAACACATCTGAGTAAGTCAGACCCTTAGGAACACATCTGAGTAAGTCACGTGTCTGGATGTTTATATCAGGACAAAGAGACTCCCATCTATTCTTAAACCACATGTCTAACTTTTGGGTAAAACAAAAACAAAAACAAAACAAAACAAAACAAAAAAAAAACCTTCCTTTCCTGCAAAGAAAACTCTGTGATATTTATTTCTCAAAGCAAAGAAAACTCTGTGATGTCTCAGAGACCCACTGCATGATGATGACAGCGAGCTCAGCCCTGGGGGTGGGAGGGAGACTCAAGAAGGAAGAGATATGTGTATACATACAGCTGACTCATGTTGTTGTACAGCAGAAACTAACACAATGCTGTAAAGCAATTATACTCCAATGGAAAAAAAATACAATAGATAAAAAATTTATGCTGGCCCCCCAAATTTAAAAACAATTAAAAGAACTAATAACACCTCCTATCATTTGCACATGCTTTCCAGTTTTATGAGTGATTTCACACACATTACCCTCACAAGAGCCTTGAGAGCTTAATACCTTTTGAATCATAATTTTAAAGATAAAACAGTGAAGGCTCAGGTGCATCTCTGATTTCCCTACAGTCACCAGGCCAGCAAGAGACTGAATGAAGACCTCAGTTCCTCTGATCCCAAATCCTGTAAGTTTATTACTCCCTTCATCATAAAGAACCAACGACAGAAATATATTAGGTGACTATCAAAAATCCTGCAGTCATTTAAAAGAAAACCTCTGAATATGAGAATTACAATTGACAGAAGATAGAAATAAATAATAATAATAAAATTGGGTCAGAACTATCATGGAGCCCAAGCCAGCAGAGAAAACGGGAAAACAGAATATCCACCTTCCAATTACAGATGAGCTACTTATTGAGGCCAAGGAAGACATTGTACCCAGAAGAGCTTGAGATCGTGCCCTGAAACACACCTTTTCCATTCAAATGGCTTTCCCCACAGCCAATTTCTTATCATTCAGAAGACAGATTATACACCTCACAGTCAGGTCTCCATAAGTGCATACACTTTGTGCTGCCTTTAAATCATCAGTGTGTCATTTGGAATGTTCTTAAGATTTTAAGAGATCTCTATAGAGTATCTGAGCCAGCTCCTATTCTGAGAAATGTGGAATATTATGAGTTGGAAGGAAGTGAGGTCTGCAAAGTTGTGCCTTGTTCAAAGAAAGAGGAAAAAGAATGGGTCTCCTACAGGTAAGATGCTTTTTGAACTATGATTGAGGGAGAACCAATCTTGCTGTCTTTCAATAGTTCTTTCAGCTAATAAGATAGAAATGCTACCCTACTGGAAAGGTTGAAGCTCTCACCTCTTCAACACTTCCATGAAAAGAGAAATGAATTATCTGGCTGGTGAGAAGATGAACAGTCTGACGTCTGTGGCCTGTGTTTCCTTACTAGAAGACCTGGATGAATTAGATGCTGCTCTGTTCCTCTGGCTGCACTCTCTCCATCTCCCTAGATTCCTCTTATGCTAAGAAAGCATTCAGAATTCCCCTTTGAGTATCTGTCCACGTTAGGGTCTCCAATTGGGCTTGAACTCTGGTGCCTGTGTACTTTCTATGCCAAATTCTCAGTTGGCTTAGGATACATAGGGTTGTTGGCCAGGGGGGAGGTGAAGGCATGTTTCATGCATTTACTGGCTTACTTAGGAAACTCAACAATTTCTGAGTCTTGACATCATTTACAGTTTGAACTTATTTAATTACTGCAAACATATAAACATATAATAGAAGCTCCTTTAAATCTCTACTTAGCAGCTTGCCAGATCAACTAATGCTCTCCAATCCAGAGTTTCTCAATCTCAGGACTTTTGACATGTGGGGCTGTATAATTCTTTGTTGTGGGAGGCTGTCCTAAGCATGGTAGTGTTATTTAAAAACTGGATTCACCTCTTGGTGGATATCAAGCCCAAAAGACATAACCAAGACAAAGAATGGGAAGAGGAGGATTTATTTCTTACAGTAATAAAGAAGGACACCAGGGATACTTCCCAAGCAGAGTCTCTCCAAACAGCGCAACTGAGGAAGTTTTTTTTTTTTATTTTTTATTTTTATTTATTTTTTTTTCTTTTTTCTTTTTTTAATTTTATTTTATTTTTAAACTTAACATAACTGTATTAGATTTGCCAAATATCAAAATGAATCCGCCACAGGCATACATGTGTTCCCATCCTGAACCCTCCTCCCTCCTCCCTCCCCATTCCATCCCTCTGGGTCGTCCCAGTGCACCAGCCCCAAGCATCCAGTATCGTGCATCGAACCTGGACTGGCAACTCATTTCATACATGATATTTTACATGTTTCAATGCCATTCTCCCAAATCTTCCCACCCTCTCCCTCTCCCACAGAGTCCATAAGACTGTTCTATACATCAGTGTCTCTTTTGCTGTCTCGTACACAGGGTTATTGTTACCATCTTCCTAAATTCCATATATATGCGTTAGTATACTGTATTGGTGTTTTTCTTTCTGGCTTACTTCACTCTGTATAATAGGCTCCAGTTTCATCCACCTCATTAGAACTGATTCAAATGTATTCTTTTTAATGGCTGAATAATACTCCATTGTGTATATGTACCAAAGCTTTCTTATCCATTCATCTGCTGATGGACATCTAGGTTGCTTCCATGTCCTGGCTATTATAAACAGTGCTGCGATGAACATTGGGGTACTCGTGTCTCTTTCCCTTCTGGTTTTCTCAGTGTGTATGCCCAGCAGTGGGATTGCTGGATCATAAGGCATGTCTATTTCCAGTTTTTTAAGGAATCTCCACACTGTTCTCCATAGTGGCTGTACTAGTTTGCATTCCCACCAACAGTGTAAGAGGGTTCCCTTTTCTCCACACCCTCTCCAGCATTTATTACTTGTAGACTTTTGGATCGCAGCCATTCTGACTGGCGTGAAATGGTACCTCATAGTGGTTTTGATTTGCATTTCTCTGATAATGAGTGATGTTGAGCATCTTTTCATGTGTCTGTTAGCCATCTGTATGTCTTCTTTGGAGAAATGTCTATTTAGTTCTTTGGCCCATTTTTTGATTGGGTCATTTATTTTTCTGGAGTTGAGCTGTAGGAGTTGCTTGTATATCCTCGAGATTAGTTGTTTGTCAGTTGCTTCATTTGCTATTATCTTCTCCCATTCTGAAGGCTGTCTTTTCACCTTGCTAATAGTTTCCTTTGATGTGCAGAAGCTTTTAAGGTTAATTAGGTCCCATTTGTTTATTTTTGCTTTTATTTCCAATATTCTGGGAGGTGGGTCATAGAGGATCCTGCTGTGATGTATGTCAGAGAGTGTTTTGCCTATGTTCTCCTCTAGGAGTTCTATAGTTTCTGGTCTTACGTTTAGATCTTTAATCCATTTTGAGTTTATTTTTGTGTATGGTGTTAGAAAGTGTTCTAGTTTCATTCTTTTACAAGTGGTTGACCAGAGTTCCCAGCACCACTTGTTAAAGAGATTGTCTTTAATCCATTGTATATTCTTGCCTCCTTTGTTGAAGATAAGGTGTCCATATGTGCGTGGATTTATCTCTGGGCTTTCTATTTTGTTCCATTGATCTATATTTCTGTCTTTGTGCCAGTACCATACTGTCTTGATAACTGTGGCTTTGTAGTAGAGCCTGAAGTCAGGTAGGTTGATTCCTCCAGTTCCATTCTTCTTTCTCAAGATCGCTTTGGCTATTCGAGGTTTTTTGTTTTTCCATACAAATTGTGAAATTATTTGTTCTAGCTCTGTGAAGAATGCTGTTGGTAGCTTGATAGGGATTGCATTGAATCTGTAGATTGCTTTGGGTAGTATACTCATTTTCACTACATTGATTCTTCCAATCCATGAACATGGTATATTTCTCCATCTGTTAGTGTCCTCTTTGATTTCTTTCACCAGTGTTTTATAGTTTTCTATATATAGGTCTTTAGTTTCTTTAGGTAGATATATTCCTAAGTATTTTTTTCTTTCCGTTGCAATGGTGAATGGAATTGTTTCCTTAATTTCTCTTTCTCTTTTCTCATTATTAGTGTATAGGAATGCAAGGGATTTCTGTGTGTTGATTTTATATCCTGCAACTTTACTATAGTCATTGATTAGTTCTAGTAATTTTCTGGTGGAGTCTTTAGGGTTTTCTATGTAGAGGATCATGTCATCTGCAAACAGTGAGAGCTTTACTTCTTTTCCAATTTGGATTCCTTTTATTTCTTTTTCTGTTCTGATTGCTGTGGCCAAAACTTCCAAAACTATGTTGAATAGTAATGGTGAAAGTGGGCACCCTTGTCTTGTTCCTGACTTTAGAGGAAATGCTTTCAATTTTTCACCATTGAGGATAATGTTTGCTGTGGGTTTGTCATATATAGCTTTGATTATGTTGAGGTATGTTCCTTCTATTCCTGCTTTCTGGAGAGTTTTGATCATAAATGGATGTTGAATTTTGTCAAAGGCTTTCTCTGCATCTATTGAGATAATCATATGGTTTTTATTTTTCAATTTGTTAATGTGGTGTATTACATTGATTGATTTGCGGATATTGAAGAATCCTTGCATCCCTGGGATAAAGCCCACTTGGTCATGGTGTATGATCTTTTTAATGTGTTGTTGGATTCTGATTGCTAGAATTTTGTTAAGGATTTTTGCATCTATGTTCATCAGTGATATTGGCCTGTAGTTTTCTTTTTTTGTGGCATCTTTGTCAGGTTTTGGTATTAGGGTGATGGTGGCCTCATAGAATGAGTTTGGAAGTTTACCATCCTCTGCAATTTTCTGGAAGAGTTTGAGCAGGATAGGTGTTAGCTCTTCTCTAAATTTTTGGTAGAATTCAGCTGTGAAGCCATCTGGACCTGGGCTTTTGTTTGCTGGAAGATTTTTATTACAGTTTCAATTTCCGTGCTTGTGATGGGTCTGTTAAGATTTTCTATTTCTTCCTGATTGAGTTTTGGAAAGTTGTACTTTTCTAAGAATTTGTCCATTTCTTCCTCGTTGTCCATTTTATTGGCATATAATTGTTGATAGTAGTCTCTTATGATCCTTTGTATTTCTGTGTTGTCTGTTGTGATCTCTCCATTTTCATTTCTAATTTTATTGATTTGATTTTTCTCCCTTTGTTTCTTGATGAGTCTGGCTAATGGTTTGTCAATTTTATTTATCCTTTCAAAGAACCAGCTTTTGGTTTTGTTGATTTTTGCTATGGTCTCTTTTGTTTCTTTTGCATTTATTTCTGCTCTAATTTTTAAGATTTCTTTCCTTCTACTAACCCTGGGGTTCTTCATTTCTTCCTTTTCTAGTTGCTTTAGGTGTAGAGTTAGGTTATTTATTTGACTTTTTTCTTGTTTCTTGAGGTGTGCCTGTATTGCTATGAACTTTCCCCTTAGGACTGCTTTTACCGTGTCCCACAGGTTTTGGGTTGTTGTGTTTTCATTTTCATTCGTTTCTATGCAAATTTTGATTTCTTTTTTGATTTCTTCTGTGATTTGTTGGTTATTCACCAGCGTGTTGTTCAGCCTCCATATGTTGGATTTTTTAATAGTTTTTCTCCTGTAATTGAGATCTAATCTTACTGCATTGTGGTCAGAAAAGATGCTTGGAATGATTTCTATTTTTTTGAATTTACCAAGGCTAGCTTTATGGCCCAGGATGTGATCTATCCTGGAGAAGGTTCCATGTGTGCTTGAGAAGAAGGTGAAATTCATTGTTTTGGGATGAAATGTCCTATAGATATCAATTAGGTCTAACTGGTCTATTGTATCATTTAAAGTTTGTGTTTCCTTGTTAATTTTCTGTTTAGTTGATCTATCCATAGGTGTGAGTGGGGTATTAAAGTCTCCCACTATTATTGTGTTATTGTTAATTTCTTCTTTCATACTTGTTAGCATTTGTCTTACATACTGCGGTGCTCCCGTGTTGGGTGCATATATATTTATAATTGTTATATCTTCTTCTTGGATTGATCCTTTGATCATTATGTAGTGACCATCTTTGTCTCTTTTCACAGTCTTTGTTTTAAAGTCTGTTTTATCTGATATGAGTATTGCTACTCCTGCTTTCTTTTGGTCCCTATTTGCATGGAAAATCTTTTTCCAGCCCTTCACTTTCAGTCTGTATGTGTCCCCTGTTTTGAGGTGGGTCTCTTGTAGACAACATATGCAGGGGTCTTGTTTTTGTATCCATTCAGCCAGTCTTTGTCTTTTGGTTGGGGCATTCAACCCATTTACGTTTAAGGTAATTACTGATAAGTATGACCCCGTTGCCATTTACTTTATTGTTTTGGGTTCGAATTTATACACAATTTTTGTGTTTCCTGTCTAGAGAATATCCTTTAGTATTTGTTGGAGAGCTGGTTTGGTGGTGCAGTATTCTCTCAGCTTTTGCTTGTCTGAAAAGCTTTTGATTTCTCCTTCATACTTGAATGAGATCCTTGCTGGGTACAATAATCTGGGCTGTAGGTTATTTTCTTTCATCATTTTAAGTATGTCTTGCCATTCCCTCCTGGCTTGAAGAGTTTCTATTGAAAGATCAGCTGTTATCCTTATGGGAATTCCCTTGTGTGTTATTTGTTTTTTTTCCCTTGCTGCTTTTAATATTTGTTCTTTGTGTTCGATCTTTGTTAATTTGATTACTATGTGTCTTGGGGTGTTTTGCCTTGGGTTTATCCTGTTTGGGACTCTCTGGGTTTCTTGGACTTGGGTGATTATTTCCTTCCCCAATTTAGGGAAGTTTTCAACTATTATCTCCTCAAGTATTTTCTCATGGTCTTTCTTTTGTCTTCTTCTTCTGGGACCCCTATGATTCGAATGTTGTAGCATTTAATATTGTCCTGGAGGTCTCTGAGATTGTCCTCATTTCTTTTAATTCGTTTTTCTTTTATCCTCTCTGATTCATTTATTTCTACCATTCTATCTTCTAATTCACTAATCCTATCTTCTGCCTCTGTTATTCTACTATTTGTTGCCTCCAGAGTGTTTTTAGTTTCACTTATTGCATTATTCAGTATATATTGACTCTTTTTTATTTCTTCTAAGTCCTTGTTAAACCTTTCTTGCATCTTCTCAATCCTTGCCTCCAGGCTATTTATCTGTGATTCCATTTTAATTTCAAGATTTTGGATCAATTTCACTATCATTATTCGGAATTCTTTTTCAGGTAGATTCCCTATCTCTTCCTCTTTTGTTTGGTTTGGTGGGCATTTATCCTGGTCCTTTATCTGCTGGCTATTCCTCTGTCTCTTCATCTTGTTTAAATTGCTGAGTTTGGGGTGTCCTTTCTGTATTCTGGCAGTTTGTGGAGTTCTCTTTATTGTGGCATTTCCTCGCTGTGTGTGGGTTTGTACAGGTGGCTTGTCAAGGTTTCCTGTTTAGGGAAGCTTGTGTCGATGTTCTGGTGGATGGAGCTGTATTTCTTCTCTCTGGAGTGTAATGAAATGTCCAGTAATGAGTTATGAGATGTCTATGGTTTTGGAGTGACTTTGGGCAGCCTGTATCTTGAAGCTCAGGGCTGTGTTCCTTTGTTGCTGGAGAATTTGCTTGTTATGTCTTCCCCTGGAGCTTGTTGGCCCTTGTGTGGTGCTTGGTTTCAGTGTCGGTATGGAGGCGTTTGATGAGCTCCTGTCAATTAATGTTCCTTGGAGTCAGGAGTTCCCTGGAGTCAGGGTTTGGACTTAAGCCTCCTACTTCCAGTTATCGGTCTTAATTTTACAGTAGTTTCAAAACTTCTCCTTCTATACAGCACCACTGATAAAACATCTACGTTAAAGATGAAAAGTTTCTCTACTGTGAGGGTCACTCAGAGAGGTTCACAGCGTTACATGGAGAAGAGAAGAGGGAGGAGGGAGTTAGAGGTGACCCAAATGAGATGAGGTGGAATCAATAGTGGAGAGAGTGGGCTAGCCAGTAGTCACTTCCTTATGTGCACTCCACAACTGGACTGCTCAGAGATGTTCACGGAGTTATACAGGGAAGAGAAGAAGGAGGCAGGAGACAGAGGTGGCCAGAAGGATAAAAGGGGGAAATGAAAAGGAGGGAGACAGATCCAGCCAGTAATCAGTTCCTTAAGTGTTGTCCACCGTCTGGAACACACAGAAATTCACAGAGTTGGGTAGAGTAGAGAGGGGTTAGGGAGGAGATACAGGTGACCTGGTGGAGAAAATGGAGAGTCCAAAGGGAGAGAGAGCAGTCAAGCCAGTAATCTCGTACACTAGTGAAAAATGGGTCCTGAAGATTGGGTTCTTAAAGGTATAAAATTGGTAACAAATACATAAAAACAAAAATTAGAAATCTAGAGTAGAGTTTGGAATTTCAAAAATGCGATGTTAATGAAAAGAAGAAGGAAAAGAAAGAGAGAAAAAACGAACAAAGAAAAACAAACAAGGTCGTGAAAGTAATAAAGAAACTACAGGTACAAAATTGATAACTAATACCAAAAAGCAAAAATTAAAAATCTAGAGTAGAGTTTGGAATTTCAAAAATACAACGTTAAAAAAAAAAAAAAAGAAGAAGAAGAAGAAAAATAAAGAGAGAAAACAAACAAACCAACAAAAACAATGTCGCAAAAATTATAAAGAAAATACAGGTACAAAATTGATATCAAATACCAAAAAGCATAAATTAAAATCTTGAGTAGAGTTTGGAATTGCAGATATACGATGTTATATAAAAGAAGAAGAGAAAGAAACAGAGGAAAAAAAAAGTCACAGAAATTATGAAAAAAACTATAGGTACAAAATTGATAACATATATCAAAAGGCTAAAATTAAAAATCTAGAGTAGGGTTTGGAATTTCAAAAATATAATGTTAAAGAAAAGAAGAAAAAGAAAAAAGAAAAAAAAAAAAAAAACCATGGTCAAAAAATTATAAAATATATATATGAAGTTTGCTGAAGAAGAAAAAAAAAATAGGGTCTTTTTTTTTTTTTGCAAAGTAATAGTTATAAAAGTGAAAATTAAAGGACAATAGAGGACTTTAAAAAAAATTTTTTTTTAATTAAAAAAAAAAAAGAAAGAAAGATTGATCGTAAAAATAGTAAAAATATATCTAGGTCTTTCTCTGGTTTTGTTGTGAGTATCGTGGGTTCAGTTCATTTTTGGCAGTTCCTTAGTCCGACTTATATTTCTCAAGATCTATAGGCCCCTTCCTATGTAATCCGTAGTAACCACAGGGTTTTAATCTATGGCCTGTAGCTTCCAAGGCGTTTCCCTCTGTTATAGCTTCTTCTGTTTGCTGGTCTCTTCAGTGTCTGGTTCCCGCCCTGACACAAAGGGGATGGTTGAGGACACTATTTTTTTTTTTTTTTTAATTTAGGCTCACTTGTTCAGCCGTGCTGTGGGGAGGGAGGGAGGGATGCTGCAAACAGATAACACTGGCGTGCGCTCGCAGTGCCTCAGCCACACTGGGTCTGCCCCCACTCACGGCGCGTGTAGCGTCCCTGCCCACACTGCTCGGGCTCTAGGTTGTTCCGCTGGGAACAATCAGAGGCCAGCCCTGGGCTGAGCTCCCAGGTCCAAGCCGCTCAGGTTCAGGCACTCGGGTAGTCCCTCAGAGGCACAGACTCGGTTGGGCCTGCGTTTTGTGTTCTTCCCAGATCCGAGCAGCTCAGGTGATGAGGTGTTTGGCGGGCGCCAATGCTGCGACTTATTGCCTCCCCGCCACTCGGTTATCTGGGTGTAAAACCGGCGCACCTTCTCAGGCAGATGTTGACCGTCCAGACCCCCAAGAAGTTTTAGTTAGCAAAGAAGCCTGCTTACAGTTTTATAGATAGTGTCTCTCTGGGGCTGCGATGTCCCCCTTCCGGCTCTGGCTGCCTGTCACCGGAGGGGGAAGGTCTGCAGCCGGCTATCTCTGTTCAGTCCTTTGTTCTGTGCGCGGGCCTGGCGGTGTCTTAGGTTAGGGCTGGCTTTTTGCGTGGTAGATATCCCACAGTCTGGTTTGCTAGCCCAAATTATTTCGCTCAGATAGCGCTCAGGACATTCGGCCCGATTCTTACTCTAAGGGACACAGCCCGCGCCGCACTTCCCTGCCCAGCCCCCGCTTGCTAATGCCGTGTGCAGGCGTCTGCGCTGCTTCTCCGCTGGGGGAGTTACCGTAGGGCTCACAATCCGCGATTTTTAATTGTTTTTTTTTTTTTTCCCCTCCCTTTTATGTTGCCCTCTGTGCTTCCAAAGCTCGGCACAGATTCGGCAGTGAGAGGGTTTCCTGGTGTTTGCAAACTTCTCTTTTTAAGACTCCCTTCCCTGGACGGAACTCCGTCCCTCCCTCTTTTGTCTCTTTTTTTGTCTTTTATATTTTTTCCTACCTCCTTTCGAAGAGTTGGGCTGCTTTTCTGGGTGCCTGATGTCCTCTGCCGGCATTCAGAAGTTGTTTTGTGGAATTTACTCGACGTTTAAATGCTCTTTTGATGAATTTGTGGGGGAGAAAGTGTTCTCCCCGTCCTACTCCTCCGCCATCTTCTAACCTTCTTCAGGAAGTTTTAAGTTAAGGGTATATGCATGATCATGAAAGAGTTTGAGCAGAGAAGTCAGCATAGAAATAGGGCAAAGGTCAACAGAGTCCAATTTCAGTGGACTAAAGTCAGGAGAGTTAGAAAAGGTCAACGCCATCACCCCTTAGGTTCCAACTGATCTAGTGGTTCAGCACCTAAGTTCAGTTCAGTCGCTCAGTTGTGTCCAACTCTTTGCGACCCCATGAATCGCAGCACGCCAGGCCTCCCTGTCCATCACCAACTCCCAGAGTTCACTCAAACTCACGTCCATCGAGTCGGTGATGCCATCCAGCCATCTCGTCCTCTGTCATCCCCTTCTCCTCCTGCCCCCAATCCCTCCCAGCATCAGTCTTTTCCAATGAGTCGACTCTTCGCATGAGGTGGCCAAAAGACTGGACTTTCAGCTTTAGCATCACTCCTTCCAAAGAACACCCAGGACTGATCTCCTTCAGAATGGACTGGTTGGATCTCCTTGCAGTCCAAGGGACTCTCAAGAGTCTTCTCCAACACCACAGTTCAAAAGCATCAATTCTTCGGCGCTCAGCTTTCTTCACAGTCCAGTTCTCACATCCATACAAGACAACTGGAAAAACCATAGCCTTGACTAGATGGACCTTTGTTGGCAAAGTAATATCTCTGCTTTTGAATATGCTATCTAGGTTGGTCATAACTTTCCTTCCAAGGAGTAAGTGTCATTTAATTTCATGGCTGCAATCACTACCTGCAGTGTGGTTTAAATTCTGCAAAGCAGCTCAAGAAAGTGCGTCAGGCTAATCTTTATGATTGGGGGGAAAAAACTGGGGATCTTGTTATCTCATTTATTATCCTTGCTACAGTTACTTCACTTGCCTTTGACCCTTAAGATCATTACTACAAGACCTATTCAACGGCAACTGTCATGGGCAGGCTTGGATCACAAATAGCTTAAGCCTAAAATGGCTTCTCTTGTGTCAGAAAGCTCTATCTGGGTCTTTCCCTAGGGGAATCCCCTTCTGTGCTTACAGTGGGAATATTTAGCAGCTTCCCTGGTCTTCACTTACTAGATGCCAGTAGCACTTCCTAGTAATTACAGTAAATCTAGAAGAATTACGTTGCTGTAAATTAAAGTTTTTCAGATAATTAAAATTTTATATAAAATTATATATATATTAAATATTAAGTTTAATATTTAAGATACAACATTTAACTGTATAAATATATGAATTTAATTTTAAAAACATTTAAAAATATCTCCTACTTATATTAGAAATGTGTGCCAACTTAAATTTAAGGATGCAGTATGTTTGAAAGAAAAAGGAGGAAAAAGTTAGATCATGTAAATACCAATTAAAAAGAAACCCGTGTGGCTATGTTAATATATTTTTTTAATTAATTTTTTATTGAAGGATAACTGCTTTACAGAATACTTCTGTTTTCTGTCAAACCTAAACATGAATCACCCATAGGTATACATGGATCCCCTCCCTTTTTAACCTCCCTCCCATCTCCCTCCCCATTTCACCCCTCTAGGTTGATACGGAGGCCCTGTTTGAGTTTCCTGAGCCATACAGCAAATTCCAGTTGGCTATGTATTTTACATATGGTAATGTAAATTTCCATGTTACTCTTTCCATACATCTCACCCTCTCCTCTCCTCTCTGCAAGTCCATAAGTCTATTCTCTATGTCTGTTTCTCCATTGTTGTAAATGGAGTAAATTCTTCAGTACCATTTTTCTAGATTCCATATATATATGTGTTAGAATATGGTATTTATCTTTCTCTTTCTGACTCACTTCACTCTGTATAATAGGTTCTAGGTTCATCCACCTCATTAGAATTGACTCAAATACATTCCTTTTTATGGTTGAGTAATATTCCATTGTGTACATATACCACAAATTCTTTATCCATTCATCTGTCGATGGACATCTAGTTTGCTTCATTGTTCTAGCTATTGTAAATAGTGCTGTGATGAAAAATCAAACTCTTTCAGTTTTGGTGTCCTCAGGGTATATGCCTAGCAGTGAGATTTCTGGGTTATATGGTGGTTTTATTCCTAGTTTTTTAAGGAATCTCCATACTGTCATCCATCGGAGAAGGCAATGGCACCCCACTCCAGTACTCTTGCCTGGAATATCCCATGGATGGAGGAGCCTGGTAGGCTGCAGTCCATAGGGTCGCTAAGAGTCGGACACAACTGAGCGACTTCACTTTCACTTTTCATTTTCATGCATTGGAGAAGGAAATGGCAACCCGCTCCAGTGTTCTTGCCTGGAGAATCCCAGGGACGGGGAAGCCTGGCGGGCTGCCATCTATGGGGTCGCACAGAGTTGGACACGACTGAAGCGACTTAGCAGCAGCAGCACCATACTGTCTTCCATAGTGGCTGTATCTATTTACATTCCCACCAACAGTGCAAGAGTGTTCCCTTTTCTCCATGTCCTCTCCAGCATTTATTGTTTGTAAACTTTTTGATGAGGGCCATTCTGACCAGTGTGAGGTGATATCTCATTGTAGTTTTGATTTGCATTTCTCTAATAATGAGAGATGTTGAGCATCTTTTCATGTGTTTGTTAGTCATATGTATGTCTTCTTTGGAGAAATGTCTGTTTAGGTCTTTTCCCCACTTTTTGATTGGGTTGTTTGTTTTTCTGTTATTGAGTTGTATGAGCTGCTTGTATATTTTGGAAATTGATCCTTTGTCAGTTGTTTCATTTGCTATTATTTTCTCCTGTTTTGAGGGTTGTCTTTTCAGCTTGCTTATAGTTTCCTTTGCTGTGCAAAACCTTTTAAGTTTAATCAGGTCCCACTTGTTTACTTTTCTTTTTATTGCCATTACTCTAGGAGGTGGGTCTAGAGGATCTTGCTGGGTACAGTAATCTTTGTTATAGATTTTTCCCTTTCAGTAGTTTAAATATATCCTGCAATTTCCTTCTGGCCTGCAGAGTTTCTGCTGAAAGATCAGTGGTTAAATGTATGGGGCTTCCCTTGTATGTTACTTGTTGCTTCTCCCTTGCTGCTTTTAATATTCTTTCTTTGTGTTTAGTCTTTGTTAGTTTGATTAGTATGTGTCTTAGCGTGTTTCTCCTTGCGTTTATCCTGTATGGGATTCTTTGTGCCTCTTGGACTTGATTGGCTATTTTCTTTTCCATGTTGGGGAAATTTTAAAATATAATCTCTTCAAGAATTTTCTCATACCCTTTCTTTTTCTCTTCTTCTTCTGGGACCCCTGTAGTTTGAACGTTGGTGGATTTGATATGGTCTCTGAGACTGTCCTCAGCAGTTATTTCCACTATTTTATATTCCAGCTCCCTGATTCACTCTTCTGCTTCAGATATTCTGTTATTGATTCCTTCTAGAGTATTTTTAATTTCAGTAATTGTGTTGTTTGTCTCTGTATGCTTGTTCTTCAATTCTTCTAGGTCTTTGTTAATTGATTCTTGCATTTTCTCCATTTTGTTTTCAAGGTTTTTGATCATTTTTACTATCATTATTCTGAATTATTTTTCAGGTAATTTTTCTATTTCCTCTTCATTTATTTGGACTTCTGTGTTTCTAGTTTGTTCCTTCATTTGTGCAGTATTTCTCTGCCTTTTTTTTTTTTTTTTACATTACTGTGTTTAAGGTCTCCTTTTCCCAAGCTTCAAGGAAAGGTGAATTCTTTCCTTGAAGAAGGTTGAATGCTTTCTTCCTTTTGGTTTCTGCCCTCCTAGGTTTGGTCCAGTGGTTTGTGTGAGCTTCATATAGGTTAAAATTTGTGCTGAATTTTTGTTTGTTTGTTTGTTTGTTTGTTTTTCCTCTGATGGGCAAGGCTGAGTGAGGTGGTACTACTGTCTGCTGATGATTGGTTTGAATTTTAGTCTTGTTTGTTGTTTAGATGAGGCATCCTGCACAGGGTGCTTCTGGTGGTTGGGTGATGCGGGGTCTTGTATTCAAGTGGTTTCCTTTGTGTGAGTTCTCAATATCTGATACTCCCTAGGGTTAGTTCTGTGGTAGTCTAGGGTCTTGGAGTCAATGATCTCGCTCCAAAGATTCAGGGTTTTATCTTTGTAACAGCGTGCTCTATTGATTTGTCTCAATCAAATCCACATAGTTTTCCATCTCTAAATATACCAGTTAATTATGTCATTCAAGGAAACACTTTTACCTGTCCTTCAGTATCTCCCAGAGTTTGGTCAAATTCATGTCCATTGGGTCGGTGATGCAATCTAACGGTCTCATCCTCTGCCAACCTTTTTCTCCTTTTGCCTTCAATCTCTTCCAGCATCAGGCTCTTCGCTTCAGGTGGCAAAAGTATTGGAGCTTCAGCTTCAGCATCAGTCCCTTGTAACCGATGGATGAAATGTGGGCTGGTGTGTGGATGTCAGTCTAGCAAGGCAAGTGCAAAGTCCCATCTTGGAGCTTGTCTTAGTTTCTTGGCAAGGTCCAAGGGAGGGGACCACCAGAGGTGGGCTCATGAGAGAAGCCCACCCAATTGTGGTGGATCTTCCCTCCTGGGTTTCAGCACCAGAATGTAAGGCGAGTGCAGAGTAAAAGAGAATGAGTTGGGCAGTCAGGCAAGAAAAAGGAAATTTATTAAAGGGAAAAGAGAAGGTGACTGACTATGTTAATCTTTGACAAAATAGACTTTAAGATGAAAGGCATTACTAAAATGCAGAAATAGAAAGATGAACATAAAATAATTCTTAAATACTATATACCCACATGTGACAAAAGTCATATCAATCAAATTTACTAAAAAGTAGTTGTTAAAACCCTAGTTAAGCTTTCCTACACATACTATATATATACATATATGAAGTTAGTCAATCTAAGAAAGGAATGGAAAATTTTAGTCAAGTCAAATTTGAGGATTATAATCCAGGAACAGCATCTCAGAAAGTTCTGAGAACTGTTTCATCTACTAGAAGTCAAGGCACAGTTACATAAATTTTTTGAGACAGAGGACTGTATATTACATATTATTGCTGGCTTACACAGTCCAGATCTAAGCACCATGTCACCTCTTAAGAGATCTACAAGGAACATTATCTTTCAGGAGTTGTTTCATTGATGCTAGGAGAATACTACTGTTTATGGTTGAACAGGTATTTCTGTCACTGGGAAGGCCTGGAGCATGCAGAATGCAGATACACAAAGCACAGTTGGGAGAGAGAGGAGGCCAAAGGGCAGAGAAGATTTTTTTGTTTAAATTTTTCTTGTCTTGCTATAAAATATGAATTCTATTTCATTTATATCATTTATGCATATAATGAGTGTGTATATTTCAATAGGGAAAAAACATTGGGATGGTTTGGTGACAAAGTATGACAAAATAGGAGAAAATACTTCAATTAGGTGTTTAGATTTCTTGCTCAATCTATGCCTAAGCCCACTGAGTTCATTTTATTAGTCTGTGTGGCAAGTGAAAATGCAATTAAAGTTTTTTTATATTGTGGATGAAAAATTATCACTTGCCATCTCCCTCTACAAGGATTAGGTCTCTAGGCAGTCTAGTCACTGACCTTCAACACACCCTGAAAGGAATTCAGGGTGGAAATTAGGAAGGAGGCACTCTGTGCTATGCGAAAGACTGGCAGAACAGGACTTTGGATAGTTAGACATTTTTCTTGGAGTTGTGACATCTTTTCATTATTAATTTGCCTTTTATGATCATCAACAGCTTCCTTCAAAAGCATATTTCTATTTTATTATTTTTTCTCATGTTATTTATGTATTTATTTTTGTATTTGGATTATAGCCAATTACCCTGGGTCGGGAAGATCCCCTGGAGAAGGGCATGGCAACCCACTCTAGTATTCTTGCCTGGAGAATTCCATGGACAGAGGCACCTGATGGGCTACAGTCCATAGATTTGCAAAGAGTTGGACATGACTGAAGCGACTTAGCATGCCCGCATGCATAGCCAATTAACAATGTTGTTATAGTTTCAGGTGAACAGCAAGGGGACTCAACCATAAATATACATGTGTCCATTCTCAGAAAAAGATTTTATGAGCTCAAATTCTTACATCTTCTCATATCTAGAAAAGCCCTAAAATCATAAACAGAGATTATCTGTTCCTCACGACTGGCAGCAACCTTCTTGTGAAGAGCAGTAACCTCCCAAAATGTGTACTTTACATACCCTCCTTCACTAAAATAAAATATGTGATCATCTTTCTTTCCCCTTACCTTTTCAGAGCAGCTCCTCAGAGTTATCTGAGAGGCTGTCTCCCAAGCTACAGTCCTCAGTTCAGTCACTCAGTCGTGTCCAACTCTCTGTGACCCCATGAATTGCAGCACGGCAGGCCTCCCTGTCCATCACCAACTCCCAGAGTTCACTCAAACTCATGTCCACCGAGTAGGTGATGTCCTCACTTTACCCCAAACAAAATCTAACTCACAATTCTCATGTTTACATTTCTCTTTGTGGTTGACAATATCTGACCTCATTCCTTAATCTACCCACCCATTTCTGACCATTATCCATTAGGTAGAGTCAGGACCAATTTGGTGACAGCTTTAGAGATGTAGGGAATGTCAAAATTGGGTTGGAAAATACAAAGTGTGATATAAAACATAACATGAAAATTAAACTTCAACCATAAGCTGAGAATCATGTAATAATTAAAATCATTTTCTTAAGAAATTATTTAGGGTTTCCTCAGTTGTTTTTGAAAGATGTTTATTGCTATTACCTTTAATATTTTTTTTTTAGTATAAGAAATAGGCAGAGCTCACAATTTTTAGAATTACAGGGAGAAAGTTATGACCAACCTAGATAGCATATTGGAAAGCAGAGACATTACTTTGCCAACAAAGGTCCATCTAGTCAAGACTATGGTTTTTCCAGTGGTCATGTATAGATGTGAGAGTTGGACTGTGAAGAAAGCTGAGCGCCGAAGAATTGATGCTTTTGAACTGTGGTGTTGGAGAAGACTCTTGAGAGTCCCTTGGACTGCAAGGAGATCCAACCAGTCCATCCTGAAGGAGATCAGCCCTAGGATTTCTTTGGAAGGAATGATGCTAAAGCTGAAACTCCAGCACTTTGGCCACTGATGCGAAGAGTTGACTCATTGGAAAAGACTCTGGTGCTGGGAGGGATTGGGGGCAGGAGGAGAAGGGGATGACAGAGGATGAGATGGCTGGATGGCAACACCGACTCGATGGATGTGAGTTTGAGTGAACTCTGGGAGTTGGTGATGGACAGGGAGGCCTGGCGTGCTGCGATTCATGGGGTTGCAAAGAGTCGGACATGACTGAGCAACTGAACTGAACTGAGATTTCTGATGAAATTTAGCAGACGATGGTATGCTTTCTATGTAACCAAATTGTGTTATGTATTTCTAAAGTGAGTGTTACAATACACGCTGGTGTGACTTTATATTGTAATTTTATTTACCACCATCTTCTTGCTAATACAGTATGACAAAAGACTAGAAATTAAAACTGTCTACCTTTCTGTACTGCTAACTGATATACATGTGTGTACATGTGTAACATCCTAGGCAAGACCTCTCTCCTGCAAGTAATAAAAGAGTTTTAGTTTTAACTTTCTTTAATTACTGAAGCTTGAAAAAGTGAAAGTGTTAGTAACTCAATCATGTGTTATTCTTTGTGACCCCATGGACTGTGTAGCCTGCCAGGCTCCTCCGTCCATTGAATTCTCCAAATAAGAATACTGGAGTGGGTTGCTAGTCCCTTCTCCTGGGGATCTCTCCAAGCCAGGAATTGAATCTGGGTCTCCTGCATTGTAGGAAGATTCTTTACATCTGAAACACCAAGGAAGCTCCCATTATTGAAGTCTACAGAAAATTAATTCACATTAGCAAAGTATATTATGTTTTGAATAATTATAACCATACTTCACCAAAGTGCTGCACTCAACATGCCAGCAAATTTGGAAAACAGCAGTGGCCACAGGACTGGAAAAGGTCAGTTTTCATTCCAATCCCAAAGAAAGGCAATGCCAAAGAATGCTCAAACTGCCGCACAACTGCACTCATCTCACACGCTAGTAAAGTAATGCTCAAAATTCTCCAAGCCAGGCTTCAGCAATATGTGAACTGTGAACTTCCTGATGTTCAAGCTGGTTTTAGAAAAGGCAGAGGAACCAGAGATCAAATTGCCAACATCTGCTGGATCATGGAAAAAGCAAGAGAGTTCCAGAAAAGCATCTATTTCTGCTTTATTGACTATGCCAAAGCCTTTGACTGTGTGGATCACAATAAAACTGTGGAAAATTCTGAAAGAGATGGGAATACCAGACCACCTGATCTGCCTCTTGAGAAATTTGTATGCAGGTCAGGAAGCAACAGTTAGAACTGCACATGGAACAACAGACTGGTTCCAAATAGGAAAAGGAGTACATCAAGGCTGTATATTGTCACCCTGCTTATTTAACTTACCTGCAGAGTACATCATGAGAAATGCTGGACTGGAAGAAACACAAGCTGGAATCAAGATTGCCGGGAGAAATATCAATAACCTCAGATATGCAGATGACACCACCCTTATGGCAGAAAGTGAAGAGGAACTAAAAAGCCTCTTGATGAAAGTGAAAGTGGAGAGTGAAAAAGTTGGCTTAAAGCTCAACATTCAGAAAACAAAGATCATGGCATCCGGTCCCATCACTTCATGGGAAATAGATGGGGAAACAGTGGAAACAGTGTCAGACTTTATTTTTCTGGGCTCCAAAATCACTGCAGATGGTGAATGCAGCCATAAAATTAAAAGATGCTTACTCCTTGGAAGGAAAGTTATGACCAACCTAGATAGCATATTCAAAAGCAGAGACATTACTTTGCCAACAAAGGTCTGTCTAGTCAAGGCTATGTTTTTTCCTGTGGTCATGTATGGATGTGAGAGTTGGACTGTGAAGAAGGCTGAGCGCCGAAGAATTGATGCTTTTGAACTGTGGTGTTGGAGAAGACTCTTGAGAGTCCCTTGGACTGCAAGGAGATCCAACCAGTCCATCCTGAAGGAGATCAGCCCTGGGATTTCTTTGGAAGGAATGATGCTAAAGCTGAAAGTCCAGTACTTTGGCCACCTCATGCGAAGAGTTGACTCATTGGAAAAGACTCTGATGCTGGGAGGGACTGGGGGCAGGAGGAGAAGGGGACGACAGAGGATGAGATGGCTGGATGGCATCACTGACTCGATGGACGTGAGTCTCAGTGAACTCCGGGAGTTGGTGATGGACAGGGAGGCCTGGCGTGCTGCGATTCATGGGGTCACAAAGAGTCGGACATGACTGAGTGACTGATCTGATCTAATCTTACCACTTCCGGGCTTCTCAGGTGGTGCTAGTGGTAAAGAACCTACCTGCCAATGCAGGAGATGTAAGAATTGTGGGTTTGATCCCTGGGTCAGCAAGATTCCCTAGAGGAGGGCATGGTAACCCACTGCAGTATTCTTGCCTGGAGAATCCCATAAACAGAGGAGCCTGGCAGGCTACAGTCCATGAGGTCACAAAGAGTCGGACAGGCTGAAGTGACTTAGCATGCATATTATCACTTACACATTATTTTGAATTTATTTGCTTTGACACTGTGTCCTCACATGGAGAGGGAGAGCATCAGCTCTCTGGTGTCTCTCTTTATAAGGGCACTAGTCCCATCATGAGGGCCCAGTCTCATGAATGCACCTAAACCTGATTACTTCCCAAAGGCTGCATTTCCACATGCCATCATACTAGAGGGAAAGGCTTTGACATAGGAATTTTGGGAAGACACATTTCAGTCCATAGCGGCAATCAATAAGGAGGTCTCCAAGGTCCAATCCACTACAATGAACTATCAGGTCTCATAAGCACTGAGTGCTGACAAAGCATTTTTTTCTACCAGCACCAACTGGGACTAGTCAACCAGGCAGCTTCGAATCCAATGTTGATAAATCAGTCAGCTCAGACTAAGTCATTATAAAGAGGCATGCGTTTATTGTCACCATCCTGATTAGGTCTCTCCCTCTTTTTTTTTTTTTCTTTTTCTTATAATGAGAGACATCAGTTGACACTGTGTAGCTAACTCTGGAATCATCCATCATCACTGATAGAAAAACACCCTGAGGAGAGAAGCATCATCTCCTTCATTTAACAAAGATGTATTAACAAATAGTGTGTTCCAGCATATCCAAATATTCTTTCTTAATGACTCAACCTACAACCTTACTTCTACCAATTTACTTTAAAGAAAAATTCAAAACAATTTTTATTGCCATCTCATTTTAAGATTTTAAACTTTAATAGGAGAACCTCTTTTCTACTGCCTCACATATCTGGGATTTTCTTTGCCTGCCTGCTTGTTTTTTACTTCTTTATTTGAAACAGTGTAAATAAAATCTGCAAGAGTAGAACAATATAGTCTTGTAAGTGTTTCACTTTGAATCACCAAAAGGTTAGTATTTTGCCACGTTTGCTTTATTCCTGTGTAGGCGTATATACTTTATTTTTAATTGAAGTATAGTTGATTTACAGTGGCATGTTAGGTTCAGGTATACAATGGCACCCCACTCCAGTACTCTTGCCTGAAAAATCCCATGGATGGAGGAGCCTGGTAGGCTGCAGTCCATGGGGTCGCTAAGAGTTGGACACGACTGAGCGACTTCCCTTTCACTTTTCACTTTCCTGCATTGGAGAAGGAAATGGCAACCCACTCCAGTGTTCTTGCCTGGAGAATCCCAGGGATGGGGGAGCCTGGTGGGCTGCCATCTATGGGGTCGCACAGAGTTGGACATGACTGAAGCGACTTAGCAGCAGCAGCAGCATACAGCATAGTGATTCAGTTAAAAATATGTATGTGTAACTGAAATATATATGTGTATATATTTACATATATATTTATATACATTTATATATGTTCTTAGATTCTTTTCTCTTACAGGTTATTACAAAAAATTGAGTATAGTTCCCTGTGCTATACAGTAGGTCCTGGTTGTGTGTGTATACTTTTATAATTATTATTTATCCTAGACCATTTGAAAGTATGTTGCAAGAATCATGACTCTTCACACCTAAAGCTCAAACCGAGAAGAAAAGCATTTATGTAACAAAATCCAGTGCATGAAAGGGAGAATATGCTGGTCTCCACCAAGGACAGGTATGAAAGGGGCCAACTTTTTTTTAATGAAGATGCATAGCAATTAAATTTCCCCTATGACTGTAGACACTTGATAAATGAAAGAATTCCAAACTGAATTTAGGCCTGCTCCTTTGACATGAGTCATTCAGAAAGTGTTGGGATTGTATTTGCACTACAGGAAATCTAACACAGGAGGAAAAACCAGCAATTTATTGATTTGGTCCAAACACTTCCTTAGACTATTTCTGAGACCCCGTGCTGGATGCCTTCTTGTAAGTGATTGTACTGGCTCCCTCTCAGCCATCGGGATTAACATACTGCTGGGCCAGGGTTTGCTTTTTGATTTACAGATTAACAACCCACAGATCTCCTTTTGGCAGGCATCACATCATGGTTCTGGAGCCAATCATTCTACAAGCCTCAGGCTTGAGGCTCAGATGGGGAAACAAACCTTTCCATGTTTTGGGATCCAACCTTAAACCCAAATTCTAACACAAGCTGACAGTGGAGAGGTCAAAATTACCTTAGCGTGGTTTACTTACAGCTCCTGACCCTGAAGTACCATAACAAATTCCTTCTATTTCCTCCCTTACTTCTGGATTTGTGTCTGACAAAACTTGCCCACAAACTCAGATAGCACCGTGGATTTTTACTACACCCCTTTTCCTTGGTCACTAACCACTGATCATTTCCTGACTCCTCTTACCATGCTAGACTTTTCTTAGAGAAAGGTGCTTCAGGGTAAGAAGGTCTCACCGTAGCCCTCACCTTATTATCCACAGTCAGCATCTAATTATGTCATGCCACTCTTTTTTTTTCCCCCATTGGGACTAAATCTTGCTTAATCAAGCGGGCCAATATATCAGTGGCTTTGGTTTCCTTTTCCCAGGTAAAGCAATCTTAGCAGCTGCTAGTTAATTTCAAAATCAGATGTGGGAACTTCCCTCGTGGTCCAGTGGCTAAGACTCTGTGCTCCCAATGCAGGGGGCCCGGATTTGACACTTTTCAGTTTCATGCATTGGAGAAGGAAATGGCAACCCACTCCAGTGTTCTTGCCTGGAGAATCCCAGGGACGGGGGAGCCTCGTGGGCTGCCGTTTATGGGGTTGCATGGAGTCAGACATGACTGAAGTGACTTAGCAGCAGCAGCAGCAGGGAACTAGACCCAACATGCTGTAACTAAGTGTTTGCATGCTTCAACTAAAGATCCCCCACGTCACAATGAAGATGGAAGATCCTGTGTGCCACACTGAATACTTGGTACACCTAAATAAATAAATGTTTTTTTAAAAAGTCATATATGTTCATGCACAGATTGCCTCTTATCTGTCAGGTCACTGAGAGTAGCTGCTAGGTTTTGTTTATGCTCAATCACTAAAAGCGCCCAGCATAATCTTTGTATGGTATGTTTGTCATTGATGTGGATCTCCAAATATTTCTGGCTTTCTTCCTTCTGAGAATGGTAGAATTGAATGTTCCATCCTATTTGCAATGAGGAGTGCCCACTTGACTTTTCTGACCACTGAAATGGGAAGGGAAGTGATGCATATTTTTCCAGGTGGAAATTTTAAGAGCCAGTGCACAATGCACCACCCACTTGCTTTCTTTCAGACATGGCGACCATCCCCATTTATGATGGTGGCCACCCATCATTCTGGGTCTCTGAGTGACTACAGTGAGCAGAGATTTCTGCTCACCTCAGTTGGACATACACAAGAGTGAAAAATAAAATTTTTGGTGAGTTACACTACTGGAAGTATGGGATTATTTGTTACCACAACGTATTTTAGTCTATTCTAAAGTATAGATGCTTCCCTGGTAGCTCAGTGGTAAAAAACTTGTCTGCCAAGCAGGAGATGTGGGTTTGATTCCTGGGTCGGGAAGATCCCCTGCAAAAGGGAATGGCAACCCACTCCAGTATTCTTGCCTGGGAAATCCCATGGACAGAGGAGCCTGGTGGGCTACAGTCCAGGGGGTTGCAAAGAGTCTGACATGACTTAGCAACTAAACCACAATGCGTGCTGGGTTTAATGTCAGGGACATTTGGATTCGGAGCACCCCTGAGGGTGTTTTGGTTCCTCTTTCCTTACCCTTAGCAAGGCTAGAGGTCCCTGATGGTGAGAGCCAGGGGAAGAGCTGCATCTCAGGTTCCTGATAAGGTTAACTCTAAGCTGCAAAACTGGTAAATGTTCCATGGAGAATAAAAAATTAATTGCCATAATTATCTGGAAAATTAAACTGAATCTTCACTATCACAGTCCTACTACTACTAATAACGAATATTCACTGAGCATTTTCTTTGTGCCCATCAATGGACTAAATGCTTTGCAATAATCTATATAAATTATCTCCTATATTCTTTATAACTGTAAATGCTATTATTAGCTCAGTTTTAGAGCTGAGGAAACAAAGGTGTCAGGAAGTTATTCATTTGTTTGCGGTCACAGCTAGAATACAGTTCAACAAGAGTTTGAACTGGGGTAGTCTGATCTCATATCCTGCACTTCTTGACAGCTATGATAATCTACTTCCTAGAGAATGATTCTCTGATTTTCCAGAAAATGAGGTCCTGGTGAATGTGCAGAGATGTGCCTAACAAGTTAGGGCTACATGTTCTCTAACAAGGAAGCCTTATGAGATGGTTGGAAAAAATAGCCATATATTTGAAATGAGGCAAGATCCTAAACTTGTAACCGAATCAATCAAACCTATGTATATAAATGAACACATTTCTTTCTGGGGGATGGATTGGGTCATGCAAGAAAGCTGCATGTAAGACACCATCGGGTTTGGGTCACTTCTAATGTAGTGAGTGTTATAATTTTGGTTCCAGACCCACAGAAAGAATTCTGCCACAATTATGAGGCTTGATGTCTCTATCATGTGTGTGTGTGTGCATGTGTAAGTCACTCAGTCATGTCTGACTCTTTGTGACCCCATGGACTGTAGCTCTCCAGGCTCCTCTGTCCATGGAGTTCTTCAGGAAAAAAAATTACTTGAGTGGGTAGCCACTCCCGTCTCCAGAGGATCTTCCTGACCTAGGGATCAAACTCAGGTCTCCTGAATTGCAGGCAGAGTCTTTACTGCCTAAGCCACCAGGGAAGCCTGTCTCTATCATAGTAACCTGTTTATCTTCAAGATTTAAATCTAGTAAAGTGGCTCATCTCCAGAGATGGCCACAAAGGAACCATACCTCCAAGGTATTCAAGTCCTCATCCCATATGAATCTCACTCTCCTCACAAGATGACCCAGTGAAACCCTGCTGCAGTCAAGTGGACCACCCAATTAACGGACAGATGTGGGCTGATTGTTTACCTCACAATTTTCCCTTTCAAGTATTACTCTTTGAGGTCTTTCATATTTTGAAATTCTCTCAATTTGTATGAATATTAAACACTTGATGGAGAGACAAAGAGCAGACAGGAGAGAGAAGTTCAACTGTTGGAAAAGTTTTGTACACTTATCTATATATTAATTCATCCACTGTGTTACTTTCCTATTGCTGCTGTAACAAATTATCACAGATTTAGTGGCTTAAAACAAAACAAATGACCTTACAGTCCTGGATGTCAGAAAACCTGAGACTAACACGTCAGCAGGACAGACTTCCTCATGCAGGCTCTAGGGTAGAATCTATTACCTTGCCTTGCTAACTTCTCCAGCCTGCCTGCATTCCTTGGCTTATGCTCCTGAGTCATCTTGAAAGCACATCACTCATCCTCTGCTTCTGTCATCACGTCTCCTTGTTCTGGCGTTGACCCCTTTTTCTCCTCTTATAAGGACCCTTGTGATTATACTGAGTCCACCTGGATAATTCAGGGTCATCTTCCCATCTTGAAATTCCTAATTTAAGCACATCTCCAAAGTCTCTTGGAGAAGAAAATAGCAACGCATTCCAGTACTCTTGCCTGGAAAATCCCATGGATGGAGGAGCCTCATAGGCTACAGTTCATGGGGTCGCTAAGAGTCGACACACTGAGTGACTTCACTTTCACTTTTCACTTTCATGTATTGGAGAAGGAAATGGCAATCCACTCCAGTATTCTTGCCTAGAGAGTTCCAGGGACGTAGGAGCCTGGTGGGCTGCCGTCTATGGGCTCGCACAGAGTCGGACACGACTGAAGCGACTTAGCAGCAGCAGCAGCCAAAGTCTCTTGTGCTTTATAAGGTAACACATTCACAGATTCTAGGGCTCAGAACATGGACGTCTTTGGGCAGCCACTATTCTGTCTACTATTCCCATTCACCATCTGATGTATTCACTTATGCAATTAATTATGTGAACACTTATTTGGCACCTAACATACATCAGACAGTAAGCTAGTTGATGGGGATATAAAGAAGGATTGACCAGATGCACAAAAGCAACATACACAGATCTTAAAACACGGTACTGAGTGAAAAAAGTAAGATATAAAAGAGATCCATAGCACAATACCATTATATAAAGTGCATAAAACAACAATCAGAATTTACAGAACAGATGTAAACAGAGGGATCCACATCAAACCATTACAATGGCTGTATATGAAGTAGGAGAGGATGGGATTAGAGGATGTGGGGAGGGGTAAAGAAAGTAAGACATCTGTAACACAAGAGATGGGGCTTCTGGACCAAAGACACTATTGTGTTATGAACACAAGAGATGATTAACTCAAATCCTTGCAATGAATATTTAAAAGGAAGATAAACAAAACAGCTTTAAATAATAAACATAGATCGATATAAAGTGTAATAGAACTGTTAACAAAGCAGGAGGGCCCAGAACAGAGAGAAGCATATTGCGATACAGTGGTTCTCAACTGGGGATGGTTTTCCTGAGGGACATTTGACCACCTCTGGGACATTTTTGATTGTCAAGTCCTCACGGAGGGTACTGCTGGCATCTGGTGCATAGAGATCATGGATACTGGTGAGAGCATTTGATAATGCACAGGACAGAACCCCCCTGCCCTCCGCCACCAAAAACTTATCTGCTGGCAAATATGGATAGTGACAGGATTAAGAAATCCTGGGGTAGAACAAGCAGAAATAAAAATTAAATATCTCTGAAGTTACTGTGGCATGCCAGCAGATTTGCTTTCTAAATATTTGATTCTTTTAGGGATAAAAGTACCATCAGTTCTTCATCCTTTGTGTTCTCTCTGCTGTGTTTAATATACTTCTTTCCTAATACCTTATGCCTCTTCTCCATGAATTTCTGTTCCTATGGCTACATGCTGAAGACACTGATGTTTCTTATCTTTACATTTTCCAGAGATAGCATGAGCTTAAAAATTTGGATCATGACTGAGGTTAGAAAGAAGCAGCAATCATTGATGAATTCTATCAGTCCCATTTGGGTTATAAGATAATCTTCATACAAGGAAAGGTGTTGATGTCTCACCTTTTGACAGTGGCTTTGGCTCTCTCAATCATTCTAAGTTTAAATATTGTAACCGAAGGGTCCAGTAGAGTAATTCTGTTCAAGGTTTCCAGTTTTTCACTCAGTTATATAGTAGAATAGTGAGTTATGATCAGCTTAACAAATATCAATGGTTAATATGGTTTTTCCAGTGGTCATGTATGGATGTGAGAGTTGGACTGTGAAGAAAGCTGAGTGCCGAAGAATTGATGCTTTTGAACTGTGGTGTTGGAGAAGACTCTTGAGAGTCCCTTGGACTGTAGGGAGATCCAACCAGTCCATTCTAAAGGAGATCAGTCCTGGGTGTTCTTTGGAAGGAATGATGCTAAAGCTGAAAGTCCAGTACTTTGGCCACCTCATGTGAAGAGTTGATTCATTGGAAAAGACTCTGATGCTGGGAGGGATTGGGGGCAGGAGGAAAAGGGGACAACAGAGGATGAGATGGCTGGATGGCATCACCAACTCGATGAACGTGAGTTTGAGTGAACTCTGGGAGATGGTGATGGATAGGGAGGCCTGGCATACTGCAATTCACGGGGTCGCAAAGAGTCGGACATGACTGAGCTACTGAACTGAACTGAACTGAACTGAATCATGAATACATATGATATATAATTATATGTGATTAACCATATACATGTAATTATATATATGGTTAATCATTCATATATATGTAATATGGCTTCCCTGGTGGCTCAGACCGTAAAGAATCCACCTACAATGCAGGCAACATGGGTTTGATCCCTGGGTCGGGACAATCCCCTAGAGAAGGAAACGGCAACCCACTCCAGTATTCTTGCCTGGGAAATCCCAAGAACAGAGGAGCCTGGTGGGCTACAGTCTGGGGAGTCGCACAGAGTTGGACACAACTGAGCACATATGCACACACAAAGCACATTATATCCTTTACATCTATCTATCCATCCATCCATATATAAGCCTTAGTCTACTCAAGCTCCTATAACAGAACACCATAGACTGGGTGGTTTATAAACAACAGAAATTCATTTCTCACAATTCTGGAGGCTGGAAAATCAAAGCTCAAGGCACTGGTGGGTTTGGTTTCCAGTGAGGACTTGCTTCCTGGTTCACAGATGTCTGTCTTCTTACTGTGTCCTCACACGGTGAAATGTCTTTGGGGGTCTCTTTTATAAGGGCACTAATTTCTTTCATGAGAGCTTCACCCTCATAATCTAATCACCTCCCAAAGGCCCTGTCTCCAAATACTATCACGCTGGAGATCAGGTTTCCACATCAATTTTGCAGAAACACACTGAGTGTCTGTATCTGTACTGCTATCTTTATCTCTATCATCAACACGTACTGTTTCTGGTATCAGGAACACTGCTTTATACAGTGTCTGCTCAGAATGCAGGTTCAGGTGAAGGATGGAGATGATAAGTATTCTTGAGGAACTGACTATCCCAGCTGCTACTTTTAGTGCTTCCCTGGTGGCTCAGATGGTAAAGAATCTGCCTGCAATGCAGGAGACCTGGGTTGGGACAATCCCTTGATCGGGATCCCTTGGAGAAGGGAATGGCTACCCACTCTAGAATTCTTGCCTGGAGAACTCCATGGAAGAGAAGCCTGGCAGGCTGTAGTCCACGAGGTCACAAAACAATTCCCCCCTCCCTTTTTCTCACATATATGCTAAATTTCAAATACTTAAAAGACAAATTAATATGATTTAACATCTTACAGTATGATCAAATTCAGTGATTTATAAAATGCAATCTTCTAGTTACTACCATGTTGAGTCCTCACATAACCTTAGATGGAATAAAAATTAAAATACAATAAAGGTTACTAATGTTCAATCAGTAAACCTGATGCTACTATCTATTTAAAGTTTTGTATTTCAAAGAAAGTAAATCATATACAATATATAAGGTTCTAGAAATCACCCCCCAATCTCTTTCAATGTGTAATATTATATCAAATTTATATTCAAATAATCACTTATTTTCAAATAATCACTTTTATATTCAAATAATAAAATTGAAAATATAATTATTTGAAAATTATATTCAAATAATCACTTTTGTTACTGCACTTGAGGCAGTAATCCAGTCACTCCAACAGTCTTCAGCAAGGAAAATGTCATCTTTTGCTGTAGCCATAGCCTGAAAAGAATGATACTATATATATACTATAAGATGTCATTTGTTAAAAAGTAGAAGTCACAGGAATTCTCTATTTTCCTTTTAAGTTGCTCTGGTCAATTTCATAGCTTGAATCAAAACTGAATGGGGAAACTGGAAAACTGCAGAAGAGATTTGCAGAAGTGAAGTCCTATTTTATTTTACACTTTCTTCATCAGAGTTGCTATCATTCTTGTGTTATGTGGTATTATTATGGACAGGAGCCTGGGCACACCTGATAATTGCTAAGTCATTCTCTTAAAGTAGAAGCAGAAAAAAAAAAAACAAAACAGGGCAACTGTGCAATTTTCTTATTTTCCAAATTTGTAGCTTTCCTTTCATCTCTGTCAGAATTCAAATGTGAAGACTTTTCAACTCTCAAACAACTATGGTTATAGCAATCTCCTTTGCCTTCAGTTCCTAGGTAATAAATAATAAAGTAATAATGCTCTAAATGTCTAATTTGAAATAAATATAGGTCCTTCAACTATTTTGGTTTGCTTTTTCAATTTTCATCTTCACTAAAATTTACTTTAAACTCTATTTGAGAAGATTGCTTCAGAGGACAATTCAGTACTTAATACATAAAGAAGAAAACGGGTTTACCCTTGCTGTTGCCTTTCTAGATTGGCAATGAGTTCTTCTTAAATTTCATATCAGAGCTATTTGAAAATAAAGCTCTAGTCTTTGGCTACTTAATATCAATCCTGAAACAAAATCTCCTTTGTGTTCTTACAGATCACTGAGAATAACTGCTATGGGACTATTGACTCAATTTTGACATTTTCCCACTTATTCTGCATTTTTCAAAAGTGTCTTTTGAATGATGATGGACTCTACCAGGTAATGCCATTTGCCCAGTAGGATGAAGTTTATTTATAGTGTCATATAAATGGCAACCTTGTAATTATAAATCTTCATTTTTTCCCTATTTATATTTAAATTGACTTTTGCTTTTTGTATTCTGCCCACCTCCAAATTTAGAAATTCCTGTGGCTCAAAGAATCAGAAAACTTAAAAAAATGGAAAAAAAATATTGCCAAATCTATTTCTTAGTTAAGTGAAAATTAAATGTAAAAGCAAATTGGCCAAATTTCTAAAACCTTAAACAGGTGGCTACCAAAAACCAAACTCAAACAATAAAACCCCTATTTTAACAGGCTTGAAAAGGTTGACAGATAAAATACAAAACACCCAATTACATCTGATTCAGATAACAAGTGATAGTTTACTATAAGTATCTCCCGATACTGTGCCTTCTGTGTTTTTATTCGCTAAATTTGGCAACCCTAAGTATTGATGTCATTTGTTTTGTGTGTGCTAGTTGCTCGGTTGTATCCAGCTCTTTGTGACCCCATGGACTGTACCTGCCAGGTTCCTCTTTCCATGGAATTCTCCAGGCAGTAATACTGGAGTGGATAGCCATTCCCTTCTCCAGGGGGTCTTCCCAACCCAGGGATCAAACCCCGGTCTCCTGCTTTGTAGTCAGACTCTTTACCGTCAGAGCCACCAGGGAAGCCATTAATATTGTGAGTGAAATTCCCACTATTTCCATAAGGTAGAAAGCAACAACATTTGGCTCATAAAAAAATGGAAATTTAAAGTCCTGAATAACAGAAGTTAAATCAATTTCATTCATGCAGAACTGTGTATATAGGGTTATCAATGTCCACATATCCCAGTCCCAAAGAAACCCAAATTCTTGTTAACCTGCACAGAATTATAATACTTTGAGCTCTAAATTATTTAGCCGACCTTGTAGGACAGAATTGTATTGTTTTTCCTCATTCTCTCTGTTCCACAATTACAACTTAAATTCTGAGATCCTTCATCAGGAGATTGAACTATTTGGTCTTTTCAGGGTTAGAAAAGCTATGCTCATGCACTAACTATATATCATCCAAAACTTCCTTACTATTCGCTGGTAAGACTTCCTTACAAGTCAAATATTTGGAAATAGCATTTCCAATGTTAGCTCATTTGTGCCTTACATTTATTTTTCAAATATTAACTACCTATAATGTGCCAGGCACCCTGTTAGATGCTAGAAGTACGGGAGAAGAAAATCAAAACATGTCAACAGTAAAAACATTTTTGTTTTCTTTCAAAAGGCTTGCTGCCTATGAGGCAGCTAGAAAAGGAATTATTATTCACACACTACAGGTGAAGGAGCTAAGTGACCAAGAATTAAATGGTCTTATCTAAAGGTCCCACATTAAGAAGTAGAGCCAGGGAGTCAATAATCGTCCCTCGTTTCAGGCTCAGGGCACTTTTCAGGATTTCTTCAAAGGAAAATCCAGACTACTTAGTATCTTCACCACTCAATTTACCAGGAGCAAAAAGGAAAGCGTCTTGAATCCCTCTGTAATGTTCATGTACTCTTAAAAGTGGAACAGGTGTTCCCCGGGTGCTCAAGAAAAGCAACGCATTGAGTGGGAGTTAAAGATCCTGAGCAGCGGTTGTAACCAGACCAATTAATCTGTAGAAACCGCAGCACTCAGCCAAGTCGATGCTGTTTCAATTGGGTGTCACAGGTGACTCATCAAAGATGGCTTGCTTTTTGGCCTCCTGATATTTTTCTTAGGGGTGAGGTGTCAGGTTTCCTTCCCATTTTTGGACAACAGCTCTCTTGTCCATTTCCAAATTTTTCTGGTTTCACAGCCCTCACGTGGACCCCCGCTTTCATACCGGAAGCTAGTCATTGGCAGGAGGTTTAGGAAACGAAGAACGAGGTGGGGAAGAAAAAAAAAAAAAAAGAACCGGGGGCCTGGAGAGAGGCCTAAAATGGGGAAATTTGCACTTCAAGAGCTTTCCCTAACCTAGCCTCTCAGAATGACAGCTCTCCTCAGCCAGAAGACTACCTCTTCCGGCAGGCGCTGCGCGCCCCACAGACACAGGCTGGCGGGCTCCCTGCTCTCCGCCCCCACCCAAAACAGCCAATAGAAATTCCGAGCTTGGGCCTCCGCCCTACACGGACCACGCGGGAGCGGGGGCAATAAAACTACATTTCCCGACGTGCCGGCGCGCTCCTCGTGACCAATAGACCCCCTGATTTCGGAGCCTAGGGGCGGAGCCGGATGCATAGGTCACCCCATTGGCTACGGACGGCTTAGAAGAGCCGGAACCCGGGAGAGAGAGAAGCGAAATGACATTTCCTCTTTAAATAGCTGGAGCCCGGGCCGCGTCTAGAAATGGCCGCGTCGGCAGGTGGGTCGTGTGGTGGCTAGGGAGGTGTGGAGGGGAGGTGGGCCGGAGGCCAAGTTCGTGCTGCGAGCTTAGGCGGCGGCGATGAGGACTGGGAGAGAAGGATGGAGAGGTGGACAGAGATGAGGAGAGGGAGGATGAGTGGCGTGGAGGGAGGTGGGCGGTCCGGCCGGACAGGGATGGGGAGGCCGGGTACCCGCCGCCGCTCCGACCTGTTCGCAAGGCGGTTGAGGAGGCAGTGGCGGCCGCCATCCATCGAGCTTCCCTTGTGAGGCTCCTGCCCTCCGCTCTCAGCTGGGACGTTCTGGCTGTTGGCGGAGTCGCCGCAGACACCTCGCCTGTTCTGCCTGCGCTGTCTGTCGGCGAGCACGGGGCTTCGGGCTCGCCGGGCTCCGGGAGAAGCAGGCTGGTGTTTGAACTTGCATCTCACCTCGCTCTTTCCCATATCCTATCTCGCGTTCTCACTGAGGGAGTCTATATACATATGTGTATTTTTGTAGCGGGGAGAAAGCAAGCCAAGCAGACAAACAATCCCCAGCCCCATCCCACAGACAACAACAAAACCAACCAAACAAACACAAAAACAAAAAATAAAACCCGCGACGCCGAAACTGGCCCCGAACTTCTTGTGGTTGTACGATTTTTCTCCTCCTAGATTTAAGTAAGTCTTCCCCAACACCGAATGGAGTACCATCTTCAGACACAGCCAGCGATGCCATGGACCCCTTCCATGCTTGCAGTATTCTTAAGCAACTCAAAACAATGTACGATGAAGGACAGCTGACAGACATTGTAGTGGAAGTGGATCACGGGAAAACATTTTCCTGTCATAGAAACGTTCTTGCTGCAATCAGCCCTTATTTCAGGTATGATGTTGGTGGAAACCTCTATTGATGTCTGCACCGAGTCCCCTTTCTCCTTCAGTACTGCCCACTTCATTTTTATATTGAGATGCAACAATGGATGAAACTAATGTATTTGTTTCCTGAGAATAAATAACAGGCCCTATTTTATTAAGCCCCCCTTTAAAAAAAACTGACAGATTCTTCTAGAATTCAGATGACTGGTTTTAAGTCAATAAATATGTTTTTGTTTGTATGTTTCAGAAAAATCTAAAATTGCACTGCCCAATATGGCAGCCACTAGCCATGTGTGGCTAAACTTCACTTATCTAAAATTAAATAAAATGAAAAAAAAAAAAATCAGTTCCTCAGGTACACTAACCACATTTAAAGTGCTCAGTAGCCACATATAGCTAGTGGTTGCCCCACTGTATAGCCCTGAAACAGAACCTTTCCGTCACTGAAAGTTTTATTGTACAGTGCTGATCTGGAATTTGTTCCAGAAATTTATCCAGGATTTCTTTAGTGCATGTTAACTCTTTTAGAATTTAAAAATTAATAGCCTTTTCTTTTAAAAACAAATTGCCCACTTAATGGACTGTTTTAATCCCATGATGATAACAGCAGTGAAGTAAAAATCAATGAAATACAGTTTCTATGTGTGTTAGGCCCCACACTAATGACTATTTCTAAGATTTCCAGAAGTATTTTAGAGGTCAGTTTTCATTTTCATTTATATTCATCTTTATATATTATAAAACTTTGAAAAGTAAAATTTCAAAACTTGGATCTAAAAAACAATGTCATACTCTAAGACAAGATCAGTGATAAAGGCAATTTCCTGTTCAAGTTTAACTTTTTTTTTTGTTTGAAGTACTCACTTTAAGCCTTTTTGTTTTCAAAAATGGTGCATGAATGACTGTGAAATAATTTTCTCAGCCACACAGTAAATATATTTTTTCCTTTTGAAGGTGCTTACCTTTATAGGGCATATAGCAGTGTAATGTTCCAGACAGTAGTTTCTGCTTCCTCTTTCTCAGAATACTGGGTTAAATATAGTCACTTCAGTTTGATGTTTATGATGTAACCATTTAGATTTGCATTGGATAGGCCATTGCACTATTAAGTATTAAGCATAACAAGGGTGTGACCTGGAAAGAAAAAAGCAGAAACTGGTATACACGAAAGGTATGAAGTATGCAAATTGCTGGTGAGATTCAGTTATCAAGGCTATCCATTAGATATGGTTAGGTCATTTATGTTTATATATGCTACAGTTATGCTTATCAAGCTCTAGGTAATGCTCATTTTACCTATGTCACTTTATATAATCCTTATAATCCTATTTCTACACTCTTGTTATTCCCATTTTACATGTGAAAAAACTGAGGCTCAAAGAGGTTACGTGAACTGCCTAAATCATCTAACTAGTAAGTGGCAGAGGCTGGATTGGAGTCCAGAGCCAGGCTTCTTAGTCACTGTATATAACTTTTAAGGAACAAGAGTGGGTCCTCTTTAAATTTTAATTTACAGAAGTGTTAATTGTATATTAGATTTAAATAGTAAAAAAAAAAAAATTGAAACTTTAAAGTGAAAATATTTATATCTCAGTATAATTTTATATTCTGGCTTATATCATTTAAATATCATACTTGGTTAAAATAGTTTCGAGGACCTGACAAATCTTTTGGAAAGACGTGTGCTACAGTAGATTTTCTTGCTTTCCAAGAAGTTAAGGAAATGCTTGGAAGGCTTTCTAAGCATAAGACAGGAGAAGTCAAATGAAGGTATTTGGCTAGAAGACTCAAGGATTAGGTTCTTCTCGCTTGACTAGAGCTTTTGTACAGAAGTTTCTTGGGCACCAGTGTTGCACCTTATGTGAGATGTAAAAAGTCATACTTAATATTTGCAAATCTTGCATCACTGATGGAAAAAATAGAATAGCTTGCAATCTGCCATGGCTGTTTCCTGATCCCAGAGACTTGTCAGAAATAAAATGTGTATAATTATTAGAAACATGCTGCTCAGGGTTTTGTGTGAGGAAGTACTCCCACTTGAATTAGAGTTTACATACAGAACATGATAGAACAGAGGGGAACTTGCATGTTACACTGCTGTGTGTGAGGCCAGCTTATTCAAGTCAGTAGCTCCCTTGATAAAGGGTTATGTGGTAATGTTCTCCTTTGGGATTTAATCTTTGCATAATGAAGGGCTTTCTTTTTCTTTTTAATTGGGACCTATATAACTGAGTTTTTCAGTACCTGAATTGAAAAACCAGCTCATACATTGGAACGTTTAGTTTTCAGTCATTTAAGGGGAAAAAAAAAAAAAAGTCTGCAGGATATTAAACTTAAATTTTGCATAATAGCAGTAAAATTAGGACTCAAAGGATAGTTAACCCAGGTAACAACTGGGTCCAGGTACCCCTGTATACCTCCAGTATTACATATTGCATTTTTGAATTAATTTCATGTTTTTGACAAAGACATTAAAAGTGATCTGAAAATCTTCCCACTTTTTTTCATAACATCACACTTAATATAGGAGAGGTCTGGATCTGAATAATCAAGTTTATCCCCAGTGTTAGGTCAGTATCTTCAACAGACATCTATTAAGCATTCTAGGGCATACCATCCTTTTCTCAAGAGTATTTTAAAAGAGCTTTTGACCTTTTTATAAGTTTAATTTTAAGAACTTCTTAGAAAGAAACATCAAAGGAAGGAGAAGAAAGGCAAATGATGTTTATAAATGACTAGCACTTTAAATGGAGAAGGCGATGGCACCCCACTCCAGTACTCTTGCCTGGAAAATCCCATGGACGGAGGAGCCTGGTGGGCTGCAGTCCATGGAGTTGCGACGAGTCAGACACGACTAAGTGACTTCCCTTTCACTTTTCACTTTCATGCATTGGAGAAGGAAATGGCAACCCACTCCAGTGTTCTTGCCTGGAGAATCCCAGGGATGGAGGAGCCTGGTGGGCTGCCGTTGATGGGGTTGCACCGAGTCGGACACGACTGAAGTGACTTAGCAGCAGCAGCACTTTAAATAAAAAGCTAGGATTTTGATGTCTTAATGGTTTGGCCAAGAAAGTACCATGCTGTGCTGTGCTTAGTCACTCATACTGACTCTGTCCATGGGGATTCTCCAGCAAGAATACAGGAGTGGGTTGCCATGCCCTCCTCCAGGGCATCTTCCCAACCCAGGGATCAAACCCAGGTTCTCCTGCATTGCAGGTGGATTCTTTACCAGCTGAGCCTCCAGGGAAGCCCAAGAACACTGGAGTGGGTAACCTATCTCTTCTCCAGGGCATCTTCCCCACCCAGGAATCAAACTGGGGTCTCCTGCATTGCAGGTGGATTCTTTACCAGCTGAACTACCAGGGAAGCGCTGAAAGTACCATAAAAGCACATTAAAAAAGAAAAGGAAAAGAAAGCTTGGTCTCAAAGACAAGAACCTGGAATTTTTGAAAACCAACAAAATCAGATCTGCAACAAATCCGTTAATTCTTAAATTCTCTTTAGAAGTAGGCATTTATTAATATTAACCCTACTCAGATCTTTATTTATGGCCTCCCAGGTGGCTCAGTGTTAAACAATCCCTCTGTGATGCAGGAGACAGGGGTTCAATTGCTGGGTTGGGAAGATCTCCCAGAGAAGGAAATGGCAACCTACTCCAGTATTCCTGCCTGGGAAATCCCAGGACAAAGGAGCCTGGAGGGCTACAGTCCCTCGGGTCCCAAAGAGTCAGACACAACTGAGCATCAATGAGGCTAACATTTTTATTATATTTTATAAATAGATAAAACTATGGTAACTTTGAGAAAGTCAAGTATATTTCTTGATTTTCTCAAGCAAAAATTTTCAAAATATCCAAGGATAACTGATGAATTGATGTGCTTTATATTCTTTATAATGATTAAGGAAGCATTCAAAGGATAATTATTTTAAAAAGGAGTAGGAAGAAAATAAGAATTTCTGAAGAACATCTTATTTATCTAAGCTAAAATTTTTAAAGATACGTTTTGGGTACAGGTTGCCTTGTAAATTTCCACTGGGTTATGAGAAGTTTGATTAGACAGTTTCTATATGTTAATGTGTCACACTGATACCCCATAGGTATTTGTAAACTTTCTGACTGACCTGGTGATTGAAATAAGTCCCTAAAGCAACTTGATCAGAAGCCTGGATAGGGCTCCAAGGAAAATAAGATGTCCTGGAATATGCCTTGCCACTTTTCGGTTTGATTTAGTTGGGTATACTCTGCTTTTCTCAGAGTTGGCACAAAGTGGACTGACTGGCCCTGACAATAGGGTTTCTTTGAGATTAGCCAGATTAAATCCTTCTGCTAGATGATCAACTTTTATCCCTTTCCTGATATTCAGGATATCAGGAAACATATTAGGAAATGTTTTTCAGTTTCAAAAAGTGATCCTTGTGATAACTTTTTACAAGCTTGCCAACAATAATTTTTATTTGTAGTGCAGATAAATTCACCACTCTTTCCTTCCTAGATCCATGTTCACTAGCGGCCTTACAGAAAGCACTCAAAAAGAAGTTCGAATTGTTGGTGTTGAAGCCGAGTCGATGGATTTAGTGTTGAACTATGCCTATACCTCCAGAGTTGTTCTGACAGAGGCCAATGTTCAAGCCTTGTTCACTGCAGCTAGCATCTTCCAGATTCCCTCCATCCAAGACCAGTGTGCCAAGTACATGATCAGTCATTTGGACCCACAAAATTCTATCGGGGTCTTCATCTTTGCTGATCATTACGGTCATCAGGAACTTGGAGATCGATCTAAAGAATACATTCGTAAAAAGTTCCTGTGTGTCACCAAAGAACAGGAGTTTCTTCAGCTGACAAAAGACCAACTGATAAGTATCCTAGACAGTGATGATTTAAACGTAGACCGGGAAGAGCATGTTTATGAGAGTATTGTAAGGTGGTTTGAACATGAACAGAATGAAAGAGAAGTGCACCTTCCAGAAATTTTTGCCAAATGCATACGTTTTCCTCTGATGGAAGACACCTTTATAGAGAAAATTCCACCTCAGTTTGCACAGGCTATCGCCAAAAGCTGTGTGGAAAAGGGACCAGCCAGTCCCAATGGCTGTACACAGAGACTTGGAATGACTGCATCGGAAATGATCATATGTTTCGACGCAGCCCACAAACACTCAGGAAAGAAGCAAACAGTGCCTTGTCTAGATATATTCACAGGAAGAGTGTTCAAACTATGCAAACCACCAAATGATCTGAGAGAAGTTGGAATTCTTGTATCACCAGATAATGATATTTACATTGCAGGAGGGTACAGGCCAAGCAGCAGCGAGGTATCCATTGACCACAAGGCAGAAAATGATTTCTGGATGTATGACCATTCCACCAATAGGTGGCTTTCCAAACCATCCTTGCTTCGAGCCAGAATAGGCTGCAAACTGGTGTACTGCTGTGGTAAGATGTATGCAATTGGAGGGCGTGTCTACGAAGGTGATGGGAGAAACTCACTAAAATCTGTGGAGTGCTATGACAGCAGAGAGAACCGCTGGACTACTGTTTGCGCCATGCCTGTTGCAATGGAGTTTCATAATGCCGTGGAATACAAAGAGAAGATCTATGTTTTACAGGGTAGGTGCCCAAGTGGTTAAAGTATTTCTTGGAAGAGTCTGTTCTTTAAGGGACTAGTAAAGAAAATAAAATTTTCAATCAAAAAAGGCAGGTACTTTCAAGTTCCTAAAATGATCCTGTAAGTTTTTTATGTTCTTACTGTCTTTTAACATCATGTGACATAAGTATTTTTGAAAACTTTTTTTCCCATAAATAATAGTTCAGCATTTGAGAAAAACTATTTCTGTTCCATTTTTAAGACTTTAAACAAGGAAGCAAGTTTGATACATAACTTTTTGCAGTTGAATGATATATAATCAAGGGATGGTAGCAAGTATTCTTCTTATGGAATGTACTGGATTAGTTTAAAAGAGAAAAAAAGAACAAAGCCTCAACTGCAGTTGTACTACTCAGTTGCCAAAGAATTTTGTATGAAGTCTTATGATGGCAAAGGTTATGAAACTCACTTACAAAGAGTTTGAAATCACACTGTTTAAGATTTTAGTTTCACTGCCGTTGATGTTGTCACCCATAATACAGTGTTTTCAATTTTTTTTTCACTGAAAAATTTTGAGATGCCATCTTTTTAACATTATAAGATGAGAGGGATGGTAATATACTTAGCTTAAAAATTTTTGTTTAAACAGTTGAAGACTGGTACCTTGGTAAAGATACCAGAAAGAAGAACTGAGTAACAGTAAATAAGATACTTGATTCAAGGTTCTCATTTGTGCTAATATTTTCCTTGTGTTTGGTTTCTTATTTTAGTTGCTTGAATGCTGAATACAGCATTGACAATGCCAACATCCTTCTTCTTTTGCATTTCTTAACTGCTTATAGATAAATGCTTTCCTTCACTACTATAAAAAAAAAAAAAAAAAAACCAAAAAAAACCCCAAGGAAATGGGTGCAAGTTCTGTGTAGATACATATGATTTTTTAGTTTTTTTCCCCACTGTAAGTTTTTTTTAAATATTCTTTGCTGTAATCCTTTATTTGACTTATAATTTCTTAGAAATGCCTAAACCCATTTGTTTAAACTTCAGTGTAAAGTTAATTCTCCAGAGAGAGTAAGGAATACTCTCGTGCCTCATTTTAGTTGAATGGAAGCCTGGGATGATGGAGGTTTGTTGGTCTTGCCAAAAAATGGAGTTATCTGAATGGATGTAAAAATCTATAAAGAATGGTTAGATAGGGCTTCCTAGGTGGCTCAGGTGGTAAAGAATCTGCCTTTAGTCCTGGAGAGCCAGGTTCAATCCTTGGGTTGGGAAGATCCCCTGGAGAAGGGAATGGCTACACTCCAGTATTCTTGCCTGGAGAATTCCATGACCTGAGGAGCCTGGTGGGCTACAGTCCATGGGGTTGCAGAGTTGGACACAACTCAGCAAGTAACACTTTGACTTACATGGTTGGATGGGTTATATCATCCAATATGATGAAGCTCTCTCTTCATAGATTTTTGGTTTTACTGGCTAAGCAGTTATTTTTTAATAGAGACAGAATTAATTAGAAGACTCCCAAATGGAATATAAAGGTTGTATATTAATTTAAATACTAAAGCAAAGTAACAGTGAATTAACAGAATTTCAGGGTTGGAATGAACATTCTTTAATCAGATTGTATTTTATATAAGACAGATCTGAGGCACTGAGGGTTTTAATTGCCCATTACTGGTTTTAGTTTATTAAAGTCAACTTTAGGTTTAAAAATCAGCTTTTAAAATGTATTATCTTTCCTTTTTATAAGAAATTTGTAGCAAGGTAGTACATGGTAAAAAGTGTTCATTCCTGTCTTCTTTATTAAGAATCCTGTTACATTTTAGTCAAGAAGCATAGGGAATATGCAGGCAAAAGCTGAGAGTTTAACAAGCTATTTTATGAAAACCTGTATTTTTTTCAGCATCACTTTTATTAGGTAGGTAGTTATATTTATTGATATGAGTTAACCTAGTTCAAAACAGTTTTCAAGGGGAAGCTCAATTTAGAAGTAGGTACTTCTGATCTAAACAAAGCCTCTTTATATAAATAAACTTGACGTGAACAGTCAGAAGATCATGCCTGACTGTCAGTGGCTATTGGAGTACCATTTAATCTGATCATAAATGGTTCAGATTTTCATATCAAAGACTTTATTTGATTCTTTCAAATCCAAGATTTTAATGTTATAATTAGCCAAGCTCTTGTAAATCTTCACTAGCTTAATTCTTTTAGATATTTTTACATCGGCAGTGTGACTCAGCACACCTTTTCATTGTCAAAACAGAATGGAAACGGCCTCATAGTCAATTCCATAAATGATGTGCATGTTTTCTATCAGCTTAAGGTCATATTTTCTCCTCTTGATATTTGTCTTTGCCTTATAGCAACACTAAAGTAAACACATTAGTGGCCCATAGACACAAATCTGAACAATTCTATGTACTACCTTATAATTAAATAACTAGCACATAAATTTATCCTGGCTTATTCATGATTGAACCTATATTCATATTTTGATCTTCCTGGCTAACCATTAGTAACAGTACTTTTTATAAGAGCTAGCTTAAAATCAGTTTTCTGAAATACCCAGATATTTGGATAGAGTAAATGAAACCAAGCTCTTAACCCTTATACTGCCATCAAGCCAAAGTAACTTCTCACACTTACCAGTTTGAATGCCCCAAATCAGGTTGATTCTAATATTATGTTATGTTGTGCCATGGGATGTAGATGTTTTAAGCTATCTTATATTTAAATGTTCATATTCTTGTTTTCTTTTCTCTCTCTCTCTTTTTTTTTCCCTTTTCTTTCTTTAGGAGAGTTTTTCCTCTTCTATGAGCCTCAGAAAGACTACTGGGGTTTCTTAACCCCCATGACTGTGCCTAGAATCCAGGGCTTAGCAGCTGTATACAAGAACTCTATCTACTACATAGCTGGAACCTGTGGAAATCATCAGCGGATGTTTACTGTAGAAGCCTATGATATTGAGCTCAATAAGTGGACTCGTAAGAAGGACTTTCCATGTGATGAGTCCATAAACCCATACCTTAAACTGGTACTTTTCCAGAATAAGCTCCATTTATTTGTTCGAGCTACTCAAGTGACCGTTGAAGAACATGTCTTCAGAACCAGCAGAAAAAATTCCCTTTACCAGTATGATGATATCACTGACCAATGGATGAAAGTATATGAGACCCCAGATCGCCTCTGGGACCTTGGCCGGCATTTTGAATGTGCTGTTGCTAAACTGTATCCTCAGTGTCTTCAGAAAGTACTTTAATGAATGGCAGGCCTTAGTGAGCTCACCGGCATCTTGTGCTGGAGGAAACTTAGTCTTTCAGTGATAAGAAGAAGTGCTGTCAGTATTTAAGAAAGCTGAAGAGAGTTTACACATGGAGATGGGTGCTGTTTAAGATGAGTGTAGGGAGGGATTTCTTTTCATCCATGTGATGTTTTCATTTCAGTAAGCAAAAGGTAACAAAGTGCAATTATCAGCATTTTTTTTTTCTGGTATAAAAGTAATCACATCATTCTAGAATTGCGTGTTGAATAGTCACTGAGATACCAGACGAATTGACAACTATGCACTCTTAGAAGAGCAGTTAGGGTACTATGGGTTAGAGACATCCAAAATAGTTTGATGTGACTTTTTATTTTAAATACGGGTAAAAATTTGAGGCAATATCACTAGGACTTTAGCTGTGACTTCTCTGCTACAGAGACGCACTAACTTAGATCCTCATTCTGAATATGTGTATATTTTGTGTACTGTTTTCATGTGTACTGGATTTAAATGTGTTATTAGAGTAGTTTGAAGGAAAAACAAATCAGTCTCAGAAAGAGCTTTTAGTTGGATTGTTTTATATTTCCCATGTTAGTTTAAATTAAGCTAAAGTTTTAAAGTAGTTTTGTGTTGACAATTTTTTCAAGTGCTAACACTGTCTCATTTTTTTTTTTTTTTTTTTTTAAATCCCGAGAAGGGTTCAAATTCACAGGTGGCTGGTGCTAGTATAAGTTAACTCATGTGTATAGTTAGGTATATTTCAAATATCTGAGCCTATGCTTACCTTTCAAATTGGTATGTTAGTTTCATGGCCATAGTACTTGACTTGCTGAACTCTTGTGATTTCACAAGATTCTCTGCTTACATGATGGCAAGCTATGGCTAGTTACTGGTCTAACTGGATTCACTCTGAGAATAGTGAGAAGACTATTATCCTCATTTTGCACTAACACGGGCCATTTGTCGCCTAAACTCCTTTCCATCCTTACCTGTCCATTCATTATCGGTACAATGAAAGGTAACTTAATTGTCTTCTGCACAGAGCAGAATGTGAAGTTTTAACTCCTAATTTGAAAATTCTGTTTTCCAGAAACATAAAACTCCTGCAATAGTCTCATTTAATGTCTTTTGCATTACCTATGACAATTAAAACCTCATTTTTAAAAAAGTTTTTGCACTTAACAGTTATGAATAGTTTTGCATTGAAAACCTTTGTTCTAACTGCAGGTGACTGAGAAGGAAAAGTGTGAGTGAATAGAAACATAGCATTATAGGTACTAAATCATTTTTCATATTTAACTGATTAATTTCTAACAGAAATACTCACAGAGAGAACAAACCAACTCATGTGTTATACCTAAGGCAGATATTTAGATCAGTAACTTATTTTTTACTCTTCCCGGAATAAGTAATAAAGGATATAAGTATAGCCAGAGTCTGTCCTTAACTGGAACATTTTGATTCCCTTAAAGAAAACAAACTGGCACAGTTTGTATTAAAAACTCTTGCACAAATTGTAATATGATACTGTGAAACAAATCGAAAACATTGCCTCTTTGCATCACATACCTCGTTTTTTGGAAACTTTCCAAACTGCTTGTCATAGCCCTCTACAAGTAGGGAATGTTTCCTGAAGCCGAATTGAAAGTGGACAGCATTTAGAGAATTGACATTTTAAAATCCAGTCTTGGGAAGCTGGGTACGTGCTTTCTTCCTGCTGGCCTTGGTAGTGTGTCTATAGTCTCCTTATTGACTGTCAACTAATCAGCTATTTTTTTTCTTCTGAGTTTTTCTTTCTCTTCATGCTGTTTTGGGGCTTTTTCTGTGAGCATTTTGAAGCATCTACACCGTGATGCATTGTCAAGGGGAGGAAAAACCAAACTAAACATTACAAGAGATGTTCCCATAATTTATTTTTGAAAGCTTTGTTGCTTCCTGTGACTTCCTGCCGCTTTTTGACAATCTCCTGTATTTATTTAGAACACTGTGTTACTTGAAAACATGACATTAGAACATTAACAATTTCCATGTGCCGTGTGATGTATAGGAGTACAATGTACTGTGGTTAATTCTGCAGTCGATTTATTCTATTGATCTGCACAACAGTTGATCCTCTAACAATTGATCCTATAACCGTTTATACTGAGGGTGTGCTCTAAGGATAGTGTGTCAAAGCCAAGGTTTAGAATTTGCTATGGAAGTATCAATAGAATATATATTGAATTTTGTATGAATACCTATTTGTTTAAATTATATAGCTGGGATATTTTGCCACTTTTCAGATGATTTCAGAAGAGGTTCTAGAAAACTAGGATTAGTAATATGTGTGGGTCTGTGTTTAGATATTTAAGGTACATTTGCTTAGTATGATGAGAATATAAGTAAAAGGCATAATGGGTACTATAGAATTAAAATAGAGGGTGATAGATGCCAGTCCCACTTGAGCTTTGTTTTTGCATTTGAAGAAAGTATGTAGCACTTTCCTATGTATTTTTTATACATTGAAAACTGGATGTGGTATAACTATGTTATAGGAAAGTAGAAACTGTATTCTTTATTTTCCATCTTTGTTTTCTGTTATCCTACAAAGTTGATGCTTAAGCATCAAGCTGATTTCACTGCTGCATGAGAGAAAGTGGATGTGATCTTGCAAGGAATCAGATTTTCTACGTGAAACAGTTTAAAATGGCATTCGATGTTCTGTGCTCAGGTATGTAGTTAAGTACTGTAGTCCTTTGGGGGCAAATGTGTAGATATTTTTAAACATTTTGCCATAATTGCACAATTTTTTGCATTTTTACCTGATGGCATTGTTTCTTGTAATAAAACTTTTTCTGACTGACAAGTTCCATTGTCATAAATTGATCTCTGACCTAGCAAATTTGGAAGAATTAAAACTTCGTGAAAAATCATGTAATACCTTTTATCGGGAATTGGAGGAGATTTTAATCTACCAAATGCCTGGTCTCTGGTACAAAATGAACAAGGTAATTCATAATGCTTGAATAATGCTCTTGAAATTCTGAAGCACATGCACTCATCAGTAGCCCCTTTGTTGAGTGGTTCTGCCCTCAACTCTTGGTGTCCCACTCCTCTCTCTCACAATTCATGTCAACCCATCAGGAAATCCTGTTGCCTCTTCCTTCAAAATGTACCTCAACTCTCACCACATATCTCTTGCACCACTATCACCCCAGTCTAAACTAGCCGACCTTGTCTGCCTTAATGCTGTGCCACTGAGTTGATCTCCTCTCCATCACCTTTGGCTCCTTGTAATCTATTCTGTCCACACAGTAGCCAGAGTGTTCCTGTTGAAACATAAGTCAGATTACTTTCTTCTGCTTGGATCCCAGTGGCTCCCCATCTCCCGTCATATGAGAGCCACACCCCTTCCTCCCATGATCCATCCCAACCCTACTCTTGGAACTACACTGCTGTTCCACCTGCTCACTCCATTCCAGCCATGCTGACTGCTGTTCCAAGCCCCTTCAACATCAAGGCCTTTTTCCTTGCTGTGTTTTCTGCTGAGGAAGCCCTGACAACTCACTTATTTAAGCATTAAAACTCCAGACAGGCCTTCCCTGACCACCTTGTGTAAAACAATTCCTTCCAAACTCACCCTCACCCATACCACCAGTCTTTTCCCAATTTATTTTTCATACATCTCCCCCCATTCAAATGTAAGTTCCATGAAGGCAGGGGATTTATTTTATTTCTTGTTCACCTCAGCCCAGCACCTGGAACCTACAAGGCATTCAAAGTTGTAAAAAACAAATTTTCATTTCAGTCTTAGAAAACCCTGGGAAGCGGCAGAACCAGTGCTATCACCTCCGTTTTATCAGATCAGAAACACAAAGCCCAAGTAAATCGCTGAAGGTTGTGTAACTAATGAGAAGCTCACCAGGATCAGAGCCAAGCACTCCACTTTGACTCAATCTAGTTCTGATAGGTGCGCCATTGAAAAGTGAAAGTGAAAGTCACTCAGTCCTGTCTGACTCTTTGCTACCCCATGGACTATACAGTCCATGGAATTCTCTAGGCCAGAATACTAGAGTGGGTAGCCTTTCCCTTCTCCAGGGGATCTTCCTAACCCAGGGATCGATCCCAAGTCTCCCACGTTGCAGGCAGATTCTTTACCGGCTGAGCTACCAGGGAAGCCCAAGAAGACTGGAGTGGGTAGACTATCCCTTCTCCAGCTGATCTTCCCGACCCAGGAATCGAACCAGGGTCCCCTGCATTGCAGGCAGATTCTTTACCAACTGAGGTATCAGGGAAGCCCTAGGTTCTCCATTGTGTGTCAGTTGTTCAGTCATGTCCGACTCTGTGACCCCATGGATTGCAGCCCGCCAGGCTCCTCCAGCCACAGGATTTTCCAGGCAAGGATACTGGAGTGGGTTGCTATTTCCTTCTAAACAAAACTGATAGAAAAGCAGATGCTCTACATTTTGTGTTTACTGGTTGCCTTTTCTGAGTCCCACCTTTTTTCCAACACTATTATTTAAAATATCTATGTCATGGGATTGCAAAGAGTTGGAGAAAACTTAGAAACTGAACAACAACTGTATATTATGACTGTGATTAGCTCTCAACAAGGGAATGGACGAGGTAGGAACACATCTCTGTCACCCCACCTGCACTCCCATAATTATATCATTATGCTTATATACCACTGTGCTGAGTTCTATCCCTCAAACAAGTTGAAAAAAAGAAAAGGCTTGAGAAATATTGATTTAAATGAGAGTACTGTTACTTTGGTTCTCTGTGAAGTTAAAATAATTTGCCAATTTAAAAACCTTGGCTGTATGACTTTTTTTTTTTATTGACAAATTATTTGCAAATACAAAAATTAAAAATAAGTGATCTGGATTCTAACTTCAAAAAGTGAAAGAAAGTGAAAGTGAAGTCGCTCAGTCCTGTCCAACTCTTTGTGATCCCACGGACATGGGATTCTCCAGGCAGGAATATTGGAGTTGGTTGCCATTTCCTTCTCCAGAGGATCTTCCTGAGACAGGGATTGAACCCAGGTCTCCCACACTGCAAGCAGACTCTTTTACTGTCTGAGCCACCAGGGGCTCCAAAAGAATGCTGTAAATGTTTACACCTAGTTTTTTGAAGTGAAATTTGGAATTTTATAAAATGGAGTAAGGAAAAAAGTATTTTCCTTCAGTTAATGTATCCCTCAATTGATGCTTTCAAACTGTGGTGTTGGAGAAGACTCTTGAGAGTCCCTTGGACAGCAAGGAGATCCAACCAGTCAGTCCTAAAGGAAATCAACCCTGAATACTCATTGGAAGGACTGATGCTGAAGCTGAAGCTCCAATACTTTGGTCACCTGATATGAACAGCCGACTCATTGGAAAAGACCCTAATGCTGGGAAAGATGGAAGGCAGGAGAAGAACAGGACGTCAGAGGATGAGATGGCTGGATGGCATCATCGATGCAATGGACATGAACTTGGGCAAACTTTGGGAGATGGCGAGGGACAGGGAGGCCTGGTGTGCTGCAGTCCATGGGAGTCTCAAAGAGTCAGACATAACTTGGTAACCTGCTTCAGCCTAGTTTACTTGTGTAGGTTTGTAAGAAAGCTATTCTACACATTTGAACAGGGGAATCAATAGGGCTACCACCCCAGAGAAAGGAAAAAGTGTAGACATTCCATCATAAAGTATATATTTGGAGATTTAAATTGCTAAGCCACAGGCAAAATTTTAATTTATGGAAGTATAAAGTATTTTATGCCTACTGAGAGGAATATAGTTCAGTATGACTTAAGTAACCACAGACACAATATTCTACTTTTAAGTCATGCATTTTAAACCACTCAAATGATAGAAAGTATGTAATAAGCTTCCTACTAGCTACCACCTCTATTATTTAAATCCACTTGCTCAAGAATCCTGCAATTAGGTTTTTTGGATTTCATTGAGATGCCAATCCACTGACCCCAGGACTTTTTCTACTACCCATCATCCCCTACTGGGGACTTTTTCTGAACTTACCTATCTTAAATTCCGTAATCTATTCAAAACAATGCCACTTTACATTTCCTCAATTCCTTCTTGTTAATGCTGCCATACTTGCCTGCAAAACCCCAACTCTGAAGATCCCGGCTATGAGCCTCCTCTGTGCTTGGGCCCTGAGTGAAGGAATATTGCTGGAGAAATTCCATATGTTCATACAGACTCTCTTTTGACATGATGGACCTCCCATGGGTTCTCAGCATAATGGAGCAGTTTTTACCTTTTCTCAAACTTCTGTATATATATATCTTTTATCCCTCTTGGTTATTAGTTCTCTACTTTTCTTCCTGATGTACTGAGGTGGCAGTCATTATATAGGTGCTCCCCTTTCCTTCCACCATCTGCCTAAATCTTCTCTGCTCACCGTTTTAAAATATGTGAAGGCTTTTTCTACCCATGGTTGCTTTGTGCTCTTCACCATCCACTCTCCTAAGTCATCCAAAAATCCCTCTCAGATCATTTGACGAAAACAAAAAATGCACTTTTCTTTACTGCTTAGCAAAACAAAAACAAACAACAACAAATTGTCCTTTAGTCCAGCAGCTCCCTCCACTTAGTGCCCCTACTCTTGGCTTCCATGAAAGCCACAGTTTTGTAATCGGGTTGTTTCTAGAAACTTTCTATTTCCCAGCTTTCATTCACTCTTCAAACCACTGCAGTCACTACATTCTCCTCATAACCAAAACTCCCGTCATCAGACTTAATGCTTAACAACATTAAGCTGTAAATTCATTTTGCACATTTCTGTCCTTAACTCACTTGACTTCACAGATGTGTTTGGCACAGCTGACTGCCATCTTCTGAAGCCCTCCTGGGACACCATGCCCTGAAAATTCTTGTTACTCACTTCTCCTTACTGCTGCTGCTGCTAAGTCGCTTCAGTTGTGTCCGACTCTCTGTGACCCAATGGACGGCAGCCCACCAGGCTCCCCCGTCCCTCGGATTCTCCAGGCAAGAACACTGGAGTGGGTTGCCATTTCCTTCTCCAATGCATGAAAGTGAAAAGTGAAACCCCCCTTTACTGGCTCCTTCTTTCCCTGAGTCCTCTTCTGTTTTTTCTTCTCATCTCACCTCAACTATTTCTTTGGCATTGGAATGCTGTATGCATACTGATGACTTTCAAATCTATATTTTCAAACCATATCTCAACTCCTGTCTCGAGGTTCCCATCCAACTGACTACTAGATAGCTCCTGTTCGATTGGTGGACACATCTCAAGCTTTGCATCTTTAAATCCTCCTTTTCTGTTATCCCCTGAAAAGCTCCATCTGCAAAATGTAATTTATACCTGTCTACCCCTCTCCATTTCCACTACTCTCACCTATGCTGAAGCTAGACTTCTACTGCCTGGACCACTATAGCAGCACCATAACAGTTCTGCCCATTTCAACTTACGCCACATCCTCAGTCTCCATTCCCAGTACAACAGCCAGAGTGATCTCACACAAGAGGTGTTTTGTTATTGCCAAGTGTGGAACGTAGCAATTGCCTGCCATCAGGTGCTACAGAAATGGCCTCCTGCTTACTCCTCTAACCTTATCCAGTGCCACTTTTCTCCTGGCTACCTGTTCTTTAGGTCCAGTGCTATATGTAAAGACCTTGTGCGTGTTTCTCCCATACACACTTGGCACTCACTGTTTCCATGCCTACTGACCTTTATGACTTTCACTTGTCATACAGGTATTCAAGTTACAGGTAGTTACCCCCGAGGAGCAGCTTACAACCAGTTTCTGATGGGAGCTGGTGGATAAAGATCCCAGTTTCTTTCCATAGGTAGGATAAGTGAGGCATGTTCTCCACTGTCTCCTCGAGTTCCCCAATGAGAATGAGCCCTGCTGCTGCTGCTGCTGCTAAGTCGCTTTCAGTCGTGTCCAACTCTGTGCAACCCCACAGACGGCAGCCCACCAGGCTCCCCCGTCCCTGGGATTCTCCAGGCAAGAACACTGGAGTGGGTTGCCATTTCCTTCTCCAATGCATGAAAGTGAAAAGTGAAAGTGAAGTCGCTCAGTCGTGTCCGACTCTAGCGACCTCATGGACTGCAGTCTACCAGGCTCCTCCGTCCATGGGATTTTCTAGGCAAAAGTACTGAAGTGGGGTGCCATTGCCTTCTCCGAGAATGAGCCCTAGTTGCCCATAATACCTGCTTAATAACTGTGTCTTCTCCCATTCATTTTCTTCCTATCCTACCAATGCTTCTTGGGACTACCTTCTCTCCCCATAACTAACTACCTGCATTCAGATCCTTGTTCTTACACTCAAATCCTGGCTCATGACTGGCTTCTGCAATAACTCAACCTAAGACGCTGGCCATTTTTTCAATACCTCAAGGCACCTATATTATGAGCTTTGTTCATGCTGTCTCCTGCACCTGGAAACTTCTGTCTTCACCTCTGCTCTTTGCACGACCATTTCCTTCTTATATTTCAAGTCTCAACAAGATCTCGCTAGCCAAATCCTATTGAAGTATTTAAACTTTTGTTTAAAGAAAACAATCCTAACTGAACTAAATGTCCCTGTCACGTTAGATCTTACCACCCAAAGTGGTCTATTCCCCCACTGCTTTTTGCTGTCTCCCAACCAAACAGTTCTACAAGGGCAGAGCCCAGGTGTATTGTCATCCAATATTTGCCCATACCTGGAAGAGTGTCTCACATATAATTTTTTAAAAAATTATTTTTAATTGGAGAATAATTGCTTTACAATATTGTAATGGTTTCTGCCATCCATCGACATGAATCAGCCATAGACATACTTCTCAAACCCTCCTTCTCAAACCATTCTCCTACCTTCCTTTGCATCCCACCCCACTAGGTTGTCACAGAGCATCAGTTTTGGATTCCCTGCTGTTCCACGTTCAGTCACTAAGTTGTGTCTGACTCTTTGCCACCCCATGAACTGCAGCATGCCAGGCTTCCCTGTCCTTCACTATCTCCTGGAGTTTGCTCACATTTATGTCCACTGAGTCAGTGATGCTATCTAACCATCTTATCCTCTGCCACCCTCTTCACATTTTGCCTTCAATCTTTTCTGGCATCAGGGTCTTTTCCAATGAGTTGGCTCTTTACATCAGATGGCCAAAGTTGCAGTTTTAGCTTACACATCAGTCCTACCAATGAATATCCAGGACTTATTTTCTTTAGGATTGACTGGTTTGATTTCCCTGCAGTCTAAGGAACTCTCAAGAGTCTTCTCCAACACCACGGTTGGAAAGCATCAACTTTCAGCACTCAGCCTTCTTTATGGTGCAACTCTCACATCCGTACATGACTACTGGATTCCCTGCATCATACAGCAAATCCCCACTGGCTATCCATTTTACATATTGTATATGTTTCAGTACTGCTCTCCGAAGTCATCCTACCCTTTCTCTCCTCCACTGTGACCATAAGTCTGTTCTTTATGTCTGTGTTTCCTTTGCTGCCCTGTACATAGGTTCATCAGTACCAACTTTCTAGATCTTATATATATATATATATATAACATATATGTTTTTAAATAAACTTTTTACTTCAAAATAATTTAAATTTCCAGAAAAACTGAGTAGAACAGAGAGTTCTCATATATCCAACACCCAGTTTCCCTTATTATTAATGTATTAGTAAGCAAATATAGATTCATTCAGTTCAGTTCAGTCACTCAGTCATGTCCGACTCTTTGTGACCCCATGAACCGCAGTATGCCAGGCCTCCCTGTCCATCACCAACTCCCGGAGATTACCCAAACACATGTCCATTGTGTCGGTGATGCCATCCAACCATCTTATCCTCTGTTGTCCCCTTCTCCTCCTGCCCTCAATCTTTCCCAGCATCAGGGTCTTTTCCAGTGAGTCAGATCTCTGCATCAGGTGGCCAAAGTATTGGGAGTTTCAGTTTCAACATCAGTCCCTCCAATGAACACCCAGGACTGATCTCCCTTAGGATGGACTGGTTGGATCTCCTTGCAGTCCAAGGGACTCTCAAGAGTCTTCTCCAAAACCACAGTTCAAAAGCATCAATTCTTCTGCGTTCAGCTTTCTTTATAGTCCAACTCTCATATCCATACATGACTACTGGAAAAACCACAGCCTTGACTAGATGGACCTTTGTTGGCAAAGTAATGTAATTAACTAAATTCTATACGTCACTAAGAAATTCTTAGTTCTTACATAATCTCCTGTTTATGCTCCAGGACCTCATTAAGGATATATAACATTTAGTTGTCATGTCTCCTCAGGCTCCTTTTGGCTGTGACAGTGTCTCAGAAATTCCTTATTTTGGATGACCTTGACAGTTTTCAGAGACACTAGTCAGGCATCTTATACAATAGCCCTCAACTGGGATTTGTCTGACGTTTTTCTCATGATTAGACTGAGGTTATGTGGTTGAGGAAGGAAGACCATAGAGGTAAAAGTACTAGTCACATCATCATATTAAGGGTGTTTAGTCTCAGTATGACTTGTCACCATTGATGTTAGCCTTCATCACCTGGCTGAGATAGTGTTTGTTAGGTTACTTCCCTGTAAAGTTATGTCCCCCTCTTTCCTCTGATAGGAAGCCACTGTGTGCACTTCCTCCTCAAGGAGTACAGAGTTATGGCCTCCTTGAAGGCAGATTATCTAAGTAAGTTATTTGGAATTCTACTGTACAGATTTATCACTCTTCCCTAATTTATTTATTTATTCAATTCTTTATTTATATTAGTATGGACTCATTTTATACTTTGGGCTATTATATATATTTATACTTTGGGATATAATCTACTGCTACTTTATTTTGTGGGTCAAATTGTTCCAGCTCTGGCCACTGGGAGCTCTTTCAGTTGGCTCCTGTGACCTTTGGACATACTCCCATTAGCATATTTTCTTTTTTTATATGTATATATTTTATAAGCTGTTCCTATTTTCTGGTCCTACAAGATGCTCCAGGCTTAAGTCATAAGTTTCCTTTCCCAGTCCTGGGATTAGCCATTTCTCCAAAAATCTATAGTTCTTTTTCATTGGACATCTGGGCACTCAGTGTTCTCATTGCGACTGGAATATCTTTGTGTCTAGACCCTCTTAGCTGACTGAAAAAAAGTCATGTGTGTGTTCTAAGAGCTTTATAAGCACATATCTAAAAAATTCCTATATGCATTCATATCAACATGAAGCTAAATTTCAGTTTATACTGTGTCCTACCCTAATGCATTGCTACATGGAAATTCCTAGCCTTCTCTCCCATTCAGCAAGAAGCCTGGCTCTAACTATCTACCATTCATTTACTAAACTGTTTATTTCTACTGTATGCATCCAGTGGTTTCAGAAATGATAACCCACACTCCCATGAGAAGCAGCTTTATCAGTGAGAACATGGTGCTTATATATAGTTCTTTCAACTTTACTCTTATAGACTCCATTCATTTCTAGAGTTATTTAGGTCAGCACCTTTCCCTCCCTGGTTTCCCTGGTGGCTCATATGGTAAAGAATCCACCTGCAATACAGGAGATCTGGGTTTGATTCCTGGGTTGGGAAGATCCCTTGGAGAAGCGAACGGCTACCCACTCCAGTATTCTGGCCTGGAGAATCCCATGGACAGAGGATCCTGGCAAGCTACAGTCCATGGGGTCGATATTGTTTCATACAGTTTAAATAATTTATGTGATGATATAGTTTTTCTTTTTCAGCCTATGGTGTGGTGGATTACACTGATTGATTTATAAATGTTAAGCCAGACTTGCTGCTGCTGCTGCTAAGTCGCTTCAGTCGTGTTGGACTCTGTGCTACCCCATAGATGGCAGCCCACCAGGCTCCTCCATCCACAGGATTCTTTAGGCAAGAATACTGTAGTGGGTTGCCATTTCCTTCTCCAAACCAGACATATATACCTAGAATTAAATGTATTTTGTCATGATATATAATCCTTTTTATACATTGTTGTATTTGGTTTGCTAATATTTTTTGAGGATTTTTGTGTCTGGGTTAATGAGAAATATTGGTTAATGTCTTTATTGTGTTTGGTGTGAGGATAATGCTGGAATCATTAAAAGTCATTAAAAGAATTTTTCCCTCTGATTCTGTTTTCTGAAACAGATGGTGGAAAACTGGTATAATTCCTCCTTTAAAAGTATGGTAGAATTTACAGTTGAAACCATGTGAACCTAATGCTTTATTCTTGGCAAGTTTTTTAAAGAAATTTCAATGTCTTAAATAGATATTTGGTTACTCAGGCTATATATTTCTCTTTGAGTGAATTTTGTTCATGTCTTTCAAGAAATTGGTCCATTTTAAAAAGATGCTTACTCCTTGGAAGGAAAGTTATGACCAATCTAGATAGCATATTCAAAAGCAGAGAGATTACTTTGCTAACAAACGTTTGTCTAGTCAAGGCTATGGTTTTTCCAGTGGTCATGTATGGATGTGAGAGTTGGACTGTGAAGAAGGCTGAGCGCCGAAGAATTGATGCTTTTGAACTGTGGTGTTGGAGAAGACTCTTGAGGGTCCCTTGGACTGCAAGGAGATCCAACCAGTCCATTCTGAAGGAGATCAGCCCTGGGATTTCTTTGGAAGGAATGATGCTAAAGCTGAAACTCCAGTACTTTGGTCACCTCATGTGAAGAATTGACTCATTGGAAAAGACTCTGATGCTGGGAGGGATTGGGGGCAGGAGGAGAAGGGGACGACAGAGGATGAGATGGCTGGATGGCATCACTGACTCGATGGACATGAGTCTGGGTGAACTCCGGGAGTTGGTGATGGACAGGGAGGCCTGGTGTGCTGCGATTCATGGGGTCGCAAAGAGTTGGACACGACTGAGTGACTGATCTGATCTGATCTGATCTACATTATCAAGTTTGTGGGCACAGACTTATTCAGAGTATTCCTTTATTATTCTTCTAATGTCCATGGAATTAGTAGTGATTAACCCTCTTTCATTCCTGGTGTTGGTAATTTGTGTCTTCTTTTTTTCTTGGTTTATTCAGCTTCGTTTACTCTTAGTTTACCCAGCTAGAGGCATCAATTTTATTGTTCTTGTCTAAGAACCAGATTCAGGTTAACCAGTTTCCTTGATTGTTTTGTGGCTTTAATTTCACTGATTTCTGTTCTAAGATTTATTATTTATTTTCTTATCCTGGCTTTAAGCTTTAATTACTCTTCATTCTCTAATTACCTAAGGTGGAAGCTTAGGTTACCCATTTTAGATCTTTCTTCTTTTCTAGTATATGCACTTAAAGCTATTAATTTTCCTCTAAGCACTACTTTTGTCGCCTTTCACAAATTTCAATATGTTGTTATTATCACTTTTGTTCGTACAAAATATGTTTATTATGTCTTCTTGGAGAAGGAACACTTTCATAGTTATGTAATTTCTGATAATCTTCCTTGTTCTAGAGACTTCTTCTGTGAAATTAATATAGTCATTCCAGTATTCTTTTACCTAGTGCTAACTTGATATCATCATCTTTCCCCATCCTTTTTAACTATCTGAATCTTTATACACAAATGAGTTTCTTGTAAGCGACTTATACTTAGGACTTGTTTTGATGTCCATTATAAGAAGCTCTATCTGTTCATTGTATACATAGACCATTCACATTTAATGTGACTATCAATATAGCTGGATTAATATCTACCGTATTTGTTAGCATTTTGTTATCCTTATTAGTTGTTTCTTCTTTTTGTCTATTTCCCTGCCTTCTCTTCATTTATTCCTTCTCTGACATTGTCCATCTCTTTATGTAGATCCAAATTCCTGACCTACGTTGTTTAACCAGTTTCTGAAGAACTTTTTACATGGCTTGCTGAGCAGGTGTGTAGGTGATGAATTCCTTCAGATTTTGTTTGTCTGAGAAAACTTCTTTGTTTTTAAGGATAATCTTACTGAATCAAAAATTCTATGTTGCTTTTTATTTGTTGGCTTTTTTTCAACCTTTTAAATATTGCATAGCTTCCAATGAGAAGTATAATGTAATTCTTATTTTTGTTCCTTTTTAAATAGGGTGTATTTTTCATCTTATCAAAAAGAAAGATTTTCCCTTTCTATTTGGTTTCCTTCAGTTTGAACATGGTATCTCTACATGATGGTTTTTGGTATTTATTTTGGTGTTCTCTGAGCTTCCTAGCTCTGTAAGTTGGTGTCTGTCATTAATTTAGAGAAATTCTCAGTCATTGTTAAATGTTTCTTTTTTGCTCCTTTCTCTCTTTCTTCTTCTGGTATTAAAATTATGCTTATGTTACACATTTTGTAACTGCCTAACAGTCTTTGGATGTTCTCTTCCATTGTTTTCATTCTTTTTCTTTGTGTCAGTATGCCAAATTTCTACTGACATATGTTCAAGTTCACTGATTGTTTTATCAGACATATCCAGTATACTGATGAGTCCATCAATGGCAATTTTCATTTCTTGTACAGTGTTTTTGACTTCCAGTATTTACTTTTGATTCTTTCTTAGAGTTTCCATCTCTTTGCTTACATTACCCATCTGCTCTTGCCTGTTGTCTGCACTTTTCCATTAGAGCCCTTACATGTTAATTAGTTATTTTAAATTCTCACACAGACCTTTCCAAAATCTTTGACATATCTGAGTCTTGTTCTGATGCTTGATTTTTCTCTTCAGATTGTGTTTTTCTTGCCTTATTTTAGCATGCCATAGTTTTTGTGAAAGACAGACATGATGCATTGGGTAACAGGAAATAAGGTAAACAGACCTTTAGTGTGAAGATTTATGTTAAAATGGCTAGGAGTCTGGGCTGTATTTAATGACTACTCTAGCTACTGGCATTAGAGGCATCAAATTCCTGTAGCTCCCTTGTTTTGTCTACTCTCTTTCTGTTGGACTTTTCTAAGTACTTGTCAGAAACAGTTTGTGTCTTGTGGCTCTTTCTGCTATAATTCATTCTTATTATCTGCAGTCCTGTTGGTGTGGTGGTATGGGTGAGGGAGAGCACTGTAAAGTTTTATGATTAAATTTCAGTATTTTAGTGGGCCTGTGTCTTGGGCTGTTACCTTCTCTACTGGTACAGCTTTTTATTTTCTCTTGCCTCACTCCCCCTTCCTTGGTGCAGCGTCCCTAAGCTATTTCCTTAAAGCTCTGATCCCTGTGGACCTGTTCACTCTTTTTCCCTTTAGATGAGATGGAAGGCTAGCTCTTCGTCCAGCTTTTATCAAGCTCTCTCAGGGTATTTTTCTCTGGAGAGGAAGCCTTTGTTATGGAAAGGCTCTGGGAGCATTTCACAATTGTCACCCCTCCTCTCATGCCAGAGCTGCTAGGAAACCTTTCTCAGCTCTTCACTATGAGAACTGGTGCCTGTAGGCAATGTCCACTAAGGCATAGGGGTCCAGGAGTTTCACACTCTCCTCCTTCTCTGCACTCAATTTCCAGCAATTCATCAAAATTACCGTTTTAGCATTCTTATTAGTTGATAGCTCTTGGGATTTCTGGTCTAGGTGAGCAGATCTTGATGACAGTTGTTTGGACTCACCTGCACTCTAGATTTCAGAGTGACTGCCCTGCAACCTGACTTCTCTGATTGGGCCAAGAAAAGTCATTAATTCTCAGCTGAATAGCTTTTCCTTGTTGTAAGGTTGAGAGTGACAACTTCCAAACTCCTTACATTTCAGTGCTGAATCTGGAAGTCTCTATAATAAGCTTCTATTTATTTACTAAGTGAATGAGTTATTCTTTCCCTCATACATAAGTATTATATAGCCTCTTTTATATGTATATATTTCACAATAAAAAAAATAAGTTTAAAAGTTAGTCTTTCTTTGTAAACATGTCCATAAACTTAATCATATGTAGGTATCCTTACATGGTCACAGAGTTATTTTTTTTTTTTCTATTGGAGGCTAATTGCTTTACAATGTGTTGATTTGTGCAGTACAACGCCATGAATCAGCCGTAGGTATACACATGTCCCCTCCCTCTGCACCTCACTCCCACCCTCCACCCCATCCCATCCCTCCAGGTCATCACAGAGCACCAGGCTGGGCTCCCTGTGCTGCACAGCGGCTTCCCACTAGCTAGCTATTTTACACATACTAGCTTATATATGCCAGTGCTTCTCTCTCAATTCATCCCACCCTTGCCTTCCCAGAATTATTTAATACATAGTTCAGTGATTATTGACTCTTGAGTACCTAATAGCCCAGCTTTCCAGGACCAAATCAAAATTATATGATATAATTTAATTAAGATTTTACTTTTGAGCATAATTATATATTTGAGTATAAAATCTATTTTCATATATGTAATTATACTATTAAAACTAAATTGGACATTTGAATGTAATCATTTTAAATTATCCTTATCATGCATATACAGAACATTTTCTATTGATTAGTTTGTTAGAAATACATGAAAGTTAATAGATCCTTTTCTTCCTTTCTTTCCCCTTCTACGGATATATACACAAGCATATGATTTGGTGGAAAAGAAAGCTAGACACAAATATTAACAAACAGAAAATGTGTAATATGTTTCCTAAATATTTAAGTTGGTCTTATGAACAGGAATTACAGTGTTTTGGGTGACTGAGCAGATTACTTGAAGTCCCCAAGCTTTAATCCTTCTTATATATACAGTAGGACTTTTAATATAATTCAATTTATAGTTTTTTTGAAGAGAAAATAAGCATGAAAAAATCATATCACAGTGCCTGGCACGTAATAAACACTCTAAAATGGTCCCTGTTAATGTTATTCACAGCTATCCTGCCGTCTTTCGGATACACTTAAAACAGCCTCAGTAGAATAACATCTCCTTTACAGCTAATATAAGGTACATGCTAAAAAGAAGGGTAGCCGTTTGGACTCTTATTAATGAGACTGTGCCCATAATCCACACATGAAAACAATTTTCACAGTTTCACAGTCACACAGTTCTCACTTTCACTTCTTCACCACTCATTTCTAAAGGATTGAAACTAAACAAACAGTACCCTCAGCAATTGCCACAAGGCTAGTGACTTCTGTCTGCAAAATAAAAATTGGGCTTGTGTGTGTTTGCTTGCCTATTTTTAAGAACTGAAAAGAGTCTCCTCAGGGTTTAATCCTGTCCTCTGTTCTCACTTATGGATGAGGATCTACAGGATTCAAGTGACATAGTTCAGTTCTTGAAAAATGTCATTCTAAAGCTCCTTTAAGGATAAAAAAATACAGCCAAAGCATTGTATACTGACACCTAATTAGGATATCTGAGGCCTATGCCTGAGTCAGGTGATCAAAGTTTTAAAGGTCACATGCTAAGAAGAACCTACACAACACAGGGGGACATTTCCTTGTAGCTAGTGAGCATCTCAGATGACAAGAAATCCACAGATGCTCTCTGACAGTTGGTCTAAAGCCGAGATCAGTGTTAGCAATGGAACTTAGGAGTCTGGCACCAAATTAGCTGATTTTAGTTAAATTTCAGTAAATAGATACATTGGCTAAAACATAAAGTGTAAAGGGAGAAGAAAAATTATCTAAAAACAAAAATCTGAGAAATTGAGTTGAAAAGGCAGAAGGAAGGCAACTAGGAAGTTATCAGAGGAGAATGTGATCCTAAGAACATGAGGAAAATGCAGCTAGCTCCAGGCTCTGGCAGTTGAAAGATCGGAAAGGATGCAGCGGTTTCAGCAGAGTGCTAGGGACAGAAATCAGATTGCTGTGACTTAGGGTACAGGTTGAAGGTATGAGTGGGGGAGGGTACAGGTGCTCAGCCCAGGAAGCCTAGAGGTAGCAGGAGTCAGAAACAGAGGCCCTGGACACATGGAGTTTAAAAAATAAATCAGAGCACATCATGCTTTTTCAGTAAAAACAGGATATGAGCAATACCCATGCAGTCAGAACCAACTCTGTTTCTAGACTATTCCCAGGTGAGAGTTCTGCAGTACCCCTGTTCCCACTCAAAGTAATGAAGACTACAGAGACAAGGACACCCAGAAAACTGCAGGCTGAGCTCTGAATCAGCACAAGACAAACTCTTAGAAACAGGAGCAGATGAAAAACCATGCAGGAAAATACTGACCCAGAGAGAAACAGACACCCTTTCTGTGGCCTCTCACATCTCTGCCAGAGAGTACAAATGTTAACCGATTTTGCAAGTTCTTGCTACTTCGCCCCACAGGCCGGATGAAATTCAGTTGAGAGCCCAATCTGGTTTCCACCCCTGACCCAAGACATCTGGTTTGTGATAAGTACTCAAATATCCTGTGTTTTCTAAAGTATGTGGTGGGTGTGGTGATGGCGGGAGTCACAGGCAGAAGAGCTGATGAGCTAATCAGAACAGGCATATGTGAAGGTATGGAGGACCTAGTTCCTCTCACATGGTGTTCGTGCAGCATGTTTGGGCAGCCGGGGTGGCTAGGGGATGGTACCCATCCCCTGGCCAGCCCCCAATGAACACAGACTTCCCCGAATTTCAAATTTCAACTCCTGGTTGTGCAGCGTGTGCCTGGGGATTTAGTCCTAGAGCAACTATTGTCCACAGTACATAAAACCACAACAGAATGATAACTGGAGCGGCAGAAATGAGGCAATTTGGGCACGTGGATATTACACTTTCATAGTCATACATAAATGTGATATACAGCAAATTTTGTGCCTCTGTATTCTTGAGGGCTTGCTTCTAAGAGGTGATTCTGTTGTTTTTTTTTTTTTTCTTAAACCTACATTTCACTCCTCCAAAAATACAATACTATCCACCCTTTTCTGGGCACTGGGCTGTTCAAGATTGATTTGGAGTTTGGCATGACAGACTCTATATTTTTAGGCTGCAGATCCTCTTGATCATACTAATATATGACAATAGCCTCCCACATGAAAAATATTTTAACATTTATGAGCCACTAGCTGATATCTCAGGGATGGGGGAGCCTGGTGGGCTGCTGTCTCTGGGGTCACACAGAGTCGGACACGACTGAAGCGACTTTTAGCAGCAGCAGCTGATATCTTATTCTTGTGTGACACTTTCTACTTTTCAGAACAGTTTTGTATGTATTATTTGCTGTCATCTGTCACTGCCTCTGTTTTTACTGTTGAAGAAACAAAGGAACTGAAAGGCAATTGTCAAACTAATGGGATGAGAACGTAGCTGTAAATGGAAGCGAATTTATGAATTTCTCCCTAGTCCCTCGTGAGTGGGGACCCAAGAGATGGCCAGAATGGGTTCTATTGAAAAACAGAACATGTTGTTGTGAGGACAGCAGACGGCTGGAAAGGCAGCCAGTGTGGGATGTAAAGCGAGTGAGCTCACTTTTGGAAGAGCCTGAGTTGCAAGTGACAGAGGGATAACTATGTATAGACTGCTGTGTGGGGAAACAGCCAGGATGGGCCTGGAGACAGGAAACTGAAGGAAGGTGATAGGTCAGGCAAAGATGTGAATTTGGCAGCCAGCCAAGACTGAGCAGCGCTGGAGCCCCCAGGCATGCATGCGAGCATTCACGGAGGGAGTGTGGAGAGAAGGGTGTGGGGAAAAGCCAAGCCTTGGAGGGCCCACGTGAGGCACGGGAAGGGGAAGAGTCCTTCGAAGGAGCCAAGAACAGAGAGGTCCTGGGAGAACCAGGAACTCGGGACTGAGAAAGGAAAGAGGCCACACAGTGTCAAGTGCAAACCGGGTGTTCACAATGACAGGACTTCTGAAATGATGCCTGGAAACTCAGTAACGCCTTTTGCTTCTGAGTTCACTGTTAAGGGTAAGTTTCAAATTCTGACTGTGAAAATTGTTTATGCGTATAGAGTAACGAGATGATTTGATGCATCAGAACGCCTCTCTCCCTAACCAACACGGCTCAGAGGAACTTGATTTTGTTTCCTGATGCATGTTGCTGAGTGTCCTCTTACTCGCCTGTACCTTACAGGACACTGGTCCCCCTAAGCTCCCACATGCATCTGAAGCTCCCGAGGACAGGGGCCATGTACCTAGTGCATTTAGTCTTGAGTGTCCCCTGAGCGCAGAGCAGGGTGTGCGGCAGACAGGAGTTCCCCAACTCTTTGATTAACGGAGGTGTGTGAAAGTCCTTTTTTCACTTGCCACGGGTTTCTTTCTCCTCTCTGGGACTTTCAGACTCCACATTCCCCCACACTGTTTGGAAAGATACATTTTCAGGCTTAGCAGTGATTGGCAAACATTTTTATACAGGGCTTGGCATTTAACATCCGGAAAAGTTGTGAAATCAATTTGCTGCAGATAAAGATGGACAGATGGAAATATCTGGTGCTTCCTTCACATGTGCAATATACATAATGAGATCATTGCTTACTGTGATACACTTGAACTCTGTTTTACCAGGGTTTAGGAAGAACATTGTCCTTTGTTCTGCAGCAAGACCACGTGGGTAGAAACATTGTCCCCTGACTAAAAAGAGGACTGGGTATGGAATATTTGTCAGTGTTGAGATTTCATACGCTTTTCCTAAATGCTTACCAAATCTCTTTGGAGACTTTAGATTTCCTTTTCATGAAAAATGGTACATTTGCACTGACTCTGTTTATTTTATCATGCTGTATGTGTAGGGGGAGGGCAAAGAAAAAATAAAATTAACAGAGATGGGAAAAGGGGAAGGGAACTAGTATTTTTTTTAACCACACGTGGGAGCCTATCTTGGAAAGTAAAAAAAGTGTGTGCACCAAGAAGGAGGTTGTAAGACTTTAATATTGTAACCTATGGGGGGGAATAATAATTTCATTATTTTAAATATAATCAATCAGGCCATCTTTCTAGGTGAATGGGAAGAAATGTATAACATGTCCACTTTCATTTAATTCTAAGTTTGATCCAATAAATTTAACAGTTGCCTTTCAGGAGGCTTCAGTTTCTTGGATAGATACACCCAGTTTTATCTCTGCCTGAGCAGGCAGTTCCACTAAATCAGAGTGGCCTGCCCTGGGTTGGTGTGGGGACAGTACAGGGTATCATCTTGTCCAGGATTCTAAACAAGGATGAAGGATGGCTCTGCTCTTGATGTTGTTGCCACATCTCTTGCACATCCTCTCTTCCCTTTGAGAAGGAAATAATGCAACAGTCATCTGGTAGCTCAGTGGTAAAGAATCTGCCTGCACTGCGGGAGACCACCTCCAATGCGGGAGATGTGGGTTCGATTCCTGGATTGGAAAGATTCCCTGGAGACAAAATGGCAACCCACTCCAGTATTCTTGCCTTGGAAACCCCAGGGACAGAGGATCCTGGCAGGCTACAGTCCATGAGACAGCAAAAGAGTCAGACACGATTTAGCAACTAAACAACAAGAACACATCTTGACCACTCAGTTCTTTTCCTTTCTGTCTACATCTCATCCTCTCTCCATCTCATCCTTCTCTCTCTTCTCCTTGATTCCTGTCTCACAGAAACCTCTATGCTCCAGGTGACTAAGCCTGGTGCTTGGTCGCATGAAGGTGAATGGTCAGGCACGGATAACTTTCCCTCGAGAGAGAAGTTGGCTTTGCACGATTACCTTCTTCCTGCATAATCTTACTTCGTATGCCATAAGCCAAGTATCGCTCTATTCCCTCTCTCTGCAGTCTTTCTCTAAAAGAATTCTAACCATCGGTGGGACACACTCTAAATCCTAGAGGCCAGAGGAACATTCCTCAACGGTAAAAGAAAAAAAAAATATTGGTCCAATTTAAATACAAATACTTAATTTTGTGTCTAAATACCCTCATCTCCCCTTGTCTCTCTTTCCCTCTCCTCATCTCTTCCCTCTCCTTTTCCTGGAGACATCAGTGAAGCATCCCACAGTCCTGAACACTTCTGTCTCCAAAGCCAATTACATGCTGTCATTTTAGAACTCTTGTCTTAATCTTGTGTCAGACTTATTATTTCTTCTTTCTTAACCTCTGCCTAATTTTACATAAGCTCATTTTCTACCAATTTTCTAAAAACACTTGGAGATAAATTGTATTAAATCCTGTTCATAAAGGGTCCACAGGTAGGTATACTTTTAAATCCTTGTGTATCAGAAAATGTTTTTTATGATTTAATTTTACTCTTGCCCTTGACTGTGAAAGTTCACAGTCCTTTACTCTTAGAACTTGGTAGGCATTTGTTCATACCTTCAAGCATTTAGTAGCATGGCTAAGAAGGCTGATGCCAGTTTAATGCTTATTGTTTTGCAAATAACCAGTTTTAGCTTCATTCTAGAACATGTAGTATATTACCCTTAGTCTGGAAATAAGAAACATCATGAAAGACTACAGTGGGCTGGTGGTTGTGGGAAAGATACCAGGCTTCACTACTTGGTATGGATCAGAAGCACTATTAGGACTGGGAAATGTTCTGCCACTGTGTGTGTGCTCAGCAGTGAAGTCGTGTCCGACTCTTTGTGACCCCATGGACTGCAGCCCGCCAGGCTCCTCTGTCCATGGGATTTTCCAGGCAAGAATACTGGAGTGGGTTGCCATTCCTTCTCCACGGGATCTTTCTGACCCAGGGATTGAACCTGTGTCTCTAGCCATGTCTCCTGCATTGCAGGCAGATTCTTTACCACTGAGTCACCAAGACAGCCCAATACTACTATCACCACACAGTAGTATTTTCTTCTGGGTCTCACACCTGAGAGAAAGTAAGGCCTAAAAGGATCATCTTGGGGTCTCTCGGGTGTTTTAACTTTTGTTTTTTTAATATTTAACTTATTTGTGCTGCATCTTAGTTGCGGCGTTTGAACTCTTAGCTGTGTCCTGAGTCCCTGCATTGGGAGTGCAGAGCCTTAGCCACTGGACCGCCAGGCAAACCCCTGAAGTGTTTAAACTTTAGACCCCAGCGATGCAGAGAAATAAACAGTTCATCAATCAAAGACCTGATAGCTGCCATTCTCACCCAACTTCTTACCAAAATGGCATGCTGACCCTCAGATTTCAGGAGTTCCCCTAGGAAGGGTTTTAAAAAGTATCCAATTGAGCGGAAGTGATCCTTATAGCAAAGGATTTAACACTTTCAGAGAGCAAGGGCAGAGTATCACTCGCTGTGAATATGCATAGGGAAGAGGTTACTTCCCTCTCCTCTCAGAAGTTGGATGGCTGAATAGATACTATTAATATAATACTCAACTTTCATCTCATATCTAAAGGGTAAGCTTCACATGACACCCAGACAGATGCAGAAATGTGGAATCAAGGAAACATCTCATACTAAAACTAAATGGGATAGATTTGTATTTTCCTCAAAAGTCAGTGAAAGTAGCCTGAAAGATCCTACAAATGAGTGATAACTTTCATCAATAGGTAGGCCATAAGAAAAGAAAAAGACCTAGTTACAGGGATACCACTGCAGAGTAGGGTAGGGATGAGGAGGAAACACACAAGCTTGCCATCCAGATTCACTCTAAACTTTCCCAGGAAAAACAAAACAAAACATGCCTAAAAGTGTGAGGAGGTAAGTGACAGAAAAGAAGCAGTGAGGAACTCTGTATATGCCAATCCGGTCAGCTGGACAGAGATAAAGCAACAGAGAGTCATGGAAGGATTTGTGACACAGGAAGACACTCTTGCCTCCTGCTCACCCCAAAGTGAAGAATGCTAGAAACTGACAAATGATGTTGCCCCTAGGAAAAAGACATATGATTTAATAAGAAAATATTAATATTTAAAAACAAGAATACAAATTAAAGCTACTGGCTAAAAACCAGCTCCCCTAAATTGCTCCTACTTTGTTAACCAGGTGCCTGAGGAAAAACTCTCCACATACAAAGAAGAGGAACGTGCAGAAAGGAATAATATTGGGATCTATGCTTTGATAATACAAAAGAAAATGGGGGATTGAGAGAAAGAAGAACGAGGAGGAGGGTGGGAGGGGGACAGGGAGGGGGTAGAAAGAAAGAACAATAAATAACCTGTAGATAATGAAAATATGAGAGCAGAATTACTCCAGGAAACAAAAGAAAACTTCACACACATATAAATCTATTCTCATATTCTCCTATTAGTTGAAGAAACAATATACTGTACTATAGAAAAGGAGAGGTCAAAGAAATCTCAAGAAGACAAAAAATAAGATGAAAATGTGCTGGGAAACTTATTTAAGAAATGGGAACCAAACACATATGTTAAAGGACAGACATTCCTACTCAAATCAGAAGAAGGTGTGCACCAACCACTGTGAAATTAGACGAGGGAACAAAATAGATTTTGTGGGTAAAGAGAGATATTATTTGTCTGTGAATGATTGGTTTGCTTACCTAGGAGAAAAAAAAATCTAAGGAAACCAAACTGATAAGAGTGGAACTAATTATACAGTTTAGTGTTGGGCAGTGACCATAGATTGTGCTTCCCTGATGGCTCAGACGATAAAGAATCCACCTGCAATTCAGAAGACCCAGATTCGATCCCTGGGTCACTCCAGTATTCTTGCCTGGAGAATTCCACGGACAGAGGAGCCTAACGGGCTATAGGCCAATGGGGTCACAAAGAGTTGGATACCACTGAGCCACTAAGTGCACACACACACACACACACACACACACACAAATCAAAACTACTGAGTAAATAAGTCAGAGAAAGACAAATATCATATGATATTGCTTGTATCTGGGATCTAAAAAAAATGGTACAAAAGAACCTTTTTATAAAACAGAAATTAAATCATAGATGTAGAAAACAAACTTATAATTACCAAGGGGGAAAGCTGGGGGAGGGATAAATTGGGAGATTCTGATTGACATATACACACTACTATACATAAAATGGATAACTAATAAGAACCTACCGTATAACAAAGAGGACTCTACTCAATACTCAGTACTCTGTATATCCTATATGGGAACAGAACCTAAAAAAAAGTGGACATATGCATACATATATATAACTGACTCACTTTGCTGTACAGCAGAAACTAACACAATATTATAAATCAACTATACTCCAATAAAAAATTAATTAAAAAAATCAAACATGTGTACTGGTTAAAAAAAAGAAAACACTGGTGTGTGCACACCAAAGTTTTTCAAAACAATGATTTTAAAAGGATGATCAGATTTTAACATTATATTTAAGGTGAAAAGTGAAAGTCTCTCAGTCGTGTCCAACTCTTTGCAACCCCATGGACTACATAGTCCATGGAATTCTCCAGGCCAGAATACTGGAGTGGGTAGCCTTTCCCTTTTCCAGGGGATCTTCCCAACCCAGGAATCGAACTGGGGTCTCCTGCATTGCAGGTGGATTCTTTACCAACTGAGCTATCAGGGAAGTCCATATTCAAGGTGGTAGTTAATTATTTTAGTTAATTAATTAATTCTAATCTTGGAGGATAATTTGTCATTATCTGTCAAGTTTCCTTAAGCACATAGACTTGAATCAAGAACTTTACTCCTCAGAATTTGTTTCAGAGAAATTCAGCACATGTAAAAACATATATGTGCATAAGAATGGTAATTGTTGTATTATCCATAATAAAACATGGAAAGGTGTATTTTAAAGACACAGAAACATGCATGTTAGATATTAAGAAAAAATGATATGCATCGTATAAAAGTATCCATTCTTGTGAAAGTACTGTGTCTATACATATGTGTAAGTCTATGTACTTAAGTCTCAAACTGTTACTTTTTGAGCCCAGGATGGAGAGGTGTTCTCACTGTTTCATTTTATATACTTCTAAACAGTTGTATTTATTTGTTTCTGAGTAGCTTTTTTGTCTAGTTGACTTTTGTTTACTTATTCTAAACAAAGACCATGCATTACTTATTACACAAACTAAACAAAACTAACACTCAGTTCAGTTCAGTTCAGTCACTCAGTCGTGTCCGACTCTTTGCGACCCCATGAATCGCAGCACGCCAGGCCTCCCTGTCCATCACCAACTCCCGGAGTTCACTCAGACTCATGTCCATCGAGTCAGTGATGCCATCCAGCCATCTCATCCTCTGTCATCCCCTTCTCCTCCCGCCCCCAATCCCTCCCAGCATCAGAGTCTTTTCCAATGAGTCAACTCTTCGCATGAGGTGGCCAAAGTACTGGAGTTTCAGCTTTAGCATCATTTCTTCCAAAGAAATCCCAGGGCTGATCTCCTACAGAATGGACTGGTTGGATCTCCTTGCACTCCCTCTCAAGCGTCTTCTCCTAAAACTCCTTAAATTTGAACATGAACTCTACCACTCACTGGCTTCTGTGATCTTTGCCAAGTAACTGGAGTTTTCATGGTGTCAGTTTTCTCATTTTAACATGGGAGTAATAATAATACCTACCTTGTAGAGTTGTTAGAGGATTATTAAATTAATATATAATATATAATATAAAACATATACAAATATCCCAGCATACTCTAAGCATTCTTTGTTAACTACTGTTTAGGGGCACTCTTTTAAGAGTTGTGAATTATTTGCCCTAAGATTACTTTTTGAAGACCATTTAGTTTTTATAAATAACATATTAAATAAAATTTGATATATATTTTTATAAGTGGATATCTTTTATGTTTTATATAATTATACTTTTTTACTGCTCAACTGAATAAACTGATTTGCAGAACAATTTTCTCAATTTTCTTTTTTAAAGAAGATATGACATACTACTTAAGATATATACTCTCTTGATATATGAAACCAATTTTTATAAAAACAATGTATAACTCTTCCCTCAACTCTATTCATTTTATTCCCTCCCTCAAATATTATTGCTATTTAATTTTGTCACTCACATCCAGAAGGCTGCAGAACTTTGAAAAAGCCCTCCCAGGAATCCACTGTAAGAAAATAATACATTCATCTCTTCTTTTAAAAAGAGTACTTTGAACTTTTTATGCATATAGTCTTATACATATATTTCAGTAGAGAAGGTAATTAATATTTTGTGGTTATATTTTTATCACCATGTTAAGTGGTAGCTTGAAAAACCAGTTTATCCTCTGTCTCAGGGATCATATGAATCTGAAATTGTGTGGGTTAAACTCAGATCCTCTAGCATGAAGCTCCCTTTCTGGTTTAGAAAAAGTGATGTGTTTTCATTATATTCTGGGGTAAGAATTAGTGAGGCTGAATACTGTCACAGCTCTTTTCAAGTTAGGACTCAGTATGACTTTAATTCTTTTGTCTGAAGGTCTACACTATGAATCTCAAGAGGATTTTGATGTGCCTATTTTAATTATGAAACAAAAATTTGTCAAAAGTTCTGTGATACGTATTCCTTCTCAGTTATTTGACATCTGAAGCTGATCATACTTAGGGGTTGATAATATTAAAATGCTAAAATTAGCTTTTTGGTACAGTTGAATGCAGCCTTAGTGATCATATTTCATAACTAATCTGGTGGCAGATAGAAAGCTCATTGGTAAATAAATGTCTCATACTGCCCCAAATGTACTGTATACACTGAAGAGGTTTTTTTTTAAAAAACTTCCATTAGTTTGTAACCTTTTTTTAAGAATTAAAAAACTATAATATATATTCTTTTAGTGTGAGGAGGTCAGGTTAAATGAAGCCATTCTAGCTGTAGGAATTTAATAGTGGCAATGTTATTAAAATATCCTCATATAGGAAAAGTCTGGTGCAGAAGTAAGCCTACTGACCCAGTTAAATGGATTTTTTTAGAGTTAGAAAATGTAGAAAAATTTAATGAAATATGTGAAAAGTTCTGAATATTTATAGTTTCTCCCATTTTTCCTGGGAACGTTGTTTCACAGATGCATTTCAAACTTTTTTTACTACAGCTTCATAGCAGTCATCTACATTGTCTTAAAATTGAATGAAAAAGGGTCTACTGATTCTTCCCTATTGTAAGAACTTTTCTGTTAATGACAAAGGTGTGATTTTGAAAGTGCATTTTGGTCTTTGATCATCAAATCGTGACTCTTTGCAAAAGGTCCTTGGGAAGGCAGCTCAGCATCTTCAGCTGGATGAACATCTAATTAGCAGAAAGAGGGCTGCCTTCTCTGACAGAGGATCTCTGGACAAGGCGAGTGCACAGTCGTTCCCCAGCATCACCAGGAACCAAGTCCTCCCCTGTGTGCCCTACAACCTTAACTTCTCAGCAAGAGGACCCTCACCTCTCAGTGATGAGTTCATGGTCACGGAGGATACCCAGATAGCATCTTTTCTGTGAACTCTTCACATAATTGTAAAGGGTAACTATGAGGGTTTAATTTCATGTGTCAACTTGACCAGGCTAAGAGATGCTTACATGGCTGGTTAAAAAGAAAAAAAGAAAGAAAGAAAGAAATGTCTGTGTGTGTCTCTGAGGGTGCATCTGGAAGATATTAGCAGCTAAATCAGTAGACTGAGTAAGAATATCTGCCCTCCTCTTTGTAGGTGAGCATCATCCAATGCAGTGAGGGCTCAAATAGAACAGAAGGCAGAGAAAGGGTGAATTTTCTCTCTACTCTGCTGGCTTTAAGGATGAAGAAAGGGGCCACAAGCCAAGGAATGCAGGCAGCCTCTAGAAGCTGTGAAAGATGAGGAAACAGATTCTAACTTAGAGCCTTTACTAGCAGCAGCATAGACCAACTGACAGCTTGATTTTGCCCATTGGAACTGATTTTGTACTTCTGACCTCCAGAACTGGAAGTTGATAAATTAATGTCATTTTAAGTCACTAAGTGTGTGGTAATTCACTACAGCAGAGGGAATGGAAATATACGCATCACACTGTCCTACCCTTTCAGCCTCCCTCTCTCCCTTGGTTCCTTGCTTTCTTCACCTGTACATGCTCTTGAGCTTCCCTGGAGTCTAAGCTCCTGGATTCTTTAGGCCAGTCTGTCTTCATCATCATCCTTCTTACTGCTTCTATGTCCTAACCATACACTCACTACTTCATTCTCTGTAAATGGAGTTCAATGTTCACTGAAATGTCTCTTTAGAATTTGACTTAGGAAAGTGTAACCCACAGGTCTGTCCTGACTGCCTTCTCTGCATATCTGAAGCATCTCATAAAGTGAATCACCTAACCTACAAATCTTTCTCCCCTTTTAAGTGGACTTTATTTATAGAACATTTTTGGATTTATAGAAAAATAGACAATATAGTGCAGAGGATTCCCATACACCCACTTCACCAGTTTCTCTATTTATTAACATTGCTGAGTTGTCCAGTCATGAGACCTCAGAGTGGTATTCCGTCTTTCTTGCTAACACCTAATTCAGTAATTTATCACTTCCTGAAATCCTCCATGTAAAATACTTTTCTCATCAATCTCTTTCTTTTCGTCCCCATGGTCAGCCAGAGTCAAGGTCTCATTTCCTCTTATCTCAGTAGTTCCAGCGGGTATCTGATCACACCCCTCTTTCCTCACAGTCTGTTCTATTGTCTATTGTCAGATGATTCATTCAATACAGCTGAAGTTACAGAATCCTGATACAAGCATCTCTATGGCTTCCTATTAGTATCTCCCTTCTTCCCTATCTTCTCCCTTCCCTCCCTCCTCCCCAACCTTTCTCCCTCCCTTTCCTCACATAGCCACGCCACCACCAGCCATTACTGAATGACATTTTGATACTAGTGGGATAGAGACAAAAATTGTTAAAATGTATCTTCTGTCAACCAAGCTAAAGACACAGTCTTCACTGTGACATATCAGGCACCAAATATCCCAGTTCTCAGCTCCAAATACATCCTCTGCTCACTGACACCAAAATATGTCTTTACAAATGTTTCTTTAAACATATTATTTAATTTATATAGAAGGCCCTGCTTTCTGAGACAGCCCCATTACACACAGAGATAGAGACACAAACACACACAAACACACACACATGATGATGTCTCTCTGGTCAAATTCGGATAGTATTTTGTATCCTCAATACATGGGGTGCTCTTTTTGTTAAATTATAGCCCTTTGTGTACATGTCTTTTCTCCCTTACCAGATGGGAAGTCCCTCCAAGCAGGTGCTTTGTCACACTTATCTTTTGTTATCTCCTATAGTGTTTGCACAAAGTGGACACTCAGTAAATCACTGTTGACAGTTTACCTTGCTTTGGATTAAAGTGAAATACTTGAAATGAGAAACGGTGCCTAGATAACTACTGTGAGCATTGCCCTGCATTCCACACACCACTATCAAGAATGGACTGTAGTTTGTATCCAGTTTGGTAGGCATCAAATAATTATCTGTCCAGTATGTACGTACTGTTGGAAATTATTTTATCATTAGAAAGAACGTTAGTGATAAGAAACAAAGTGAAACACATAGCTGAGGGTTTTCGACCTACTTATAATAAGCAGCTATTATTTAGTAGCTTTTAAAATCCCTTGTCAGCCAAGATATTTTAAGCACCTTTCTATGACTTAATTGTGTGAAATAAACACGGTCTTAAAGTTGAACTTCTAAGTGATCTTTCTTTTTTGTGTCCTTCCCAGATTCACTTTGGACATAATTTTCAGTTTTGAGTAATAACATTTAAACTCAACCCCAAGGTAAAAAGTGTAAGACAACATAAAAAATGAAGTCTTTTTCATGTTTCCCATTGGCAAATTACTGTGTTTTTTCCTGCCATCAGATTTTATCTAATGATGTGACCTTTACTGTGCTAATAGACAGCAAACAAAAATCTGCCAAATTGTGATAAAATATAGGTTTTAAATATAAAATTAATTTAGCCAAGAAACTTTACAAAGGTCAAAAGCATGAAAAGAATTAAGTTGAAACAGTGATTTGTGTTTGACACATGTTGTACCAGATTTTCTCCAAGGTTAGTTATTTTTTTGAAATTTTAATGCTCAATAACTGTAGGAAAAAATGTATTTTTAAAAGCAGCACTATGGAATTACTAATCGTTTGGCCAAAATGTTAGTTTATTCACGACTCTTTACTGTGTATCGAATAAGCGCCAGGCGGCGGTGGCACCCTGGTGAGTGACCTGGCCCCTGACATCTGTGGCTTCTGGTTTAACAGGTGATGGGCACAAGCAAACATTCCACTCCTCCACAGAGGAGGGCCACTCATCGAAAGCGGAGAGACTGGTGAGAGCTGTACTCACCTCACCCAGACGTCTAAGCTGAGCCCTAAAGGTAAGACGGAGGCCCCTAGACACAGAGGAGTGGGGAGAGTGCTGTATACATGAAGGGCATGCAAGGTACACACATACAGAGGAGAAAGAACAGTGTGCATCTGTAACCGAAAAGAACTCGTTATGGTGGGAGGTCAAGTTGAGGGAGAAAAAGGCTATATATACACTGGTGACCGTCAACCAGGGAAGCTTTTGGCTCCCAGGGGGCACTTGTCAATGTCTGGAGACATTGCTGTTTGCCACAACTGAGTGTGTGGGGAGGCTACTGGCTTCAAGTTGGTGGAGGCCAGGGATGATGCCAAACATGACGATACACAAAACAGTCTCCTACAACAAAGGGTTATGTGGCCCCGATGTTAACAGTGCCTAGGCCAGAAAGCCCCATTATAGATAAACTTGTAGATGAAAACTGGGGCTAGATCACAAAGCTAATTAAAGGGATTTGGGATTAATTCTGGGAGTCATGGGTCACCATGGAAGATTTAAACACATGTTTTTTAATCATGCTGAGAGCCAGTCTCTTATTATGACTGAACTTAGGTATCATGTGTCTCACATTATCAGAAAATTGTGCTTCCTGTGAATTACAAATTACATCTACTAGTCTTTTTTTTTTTGGCCTTATGGGATCTTAGTTCCCCAACCAAGGACTGAACCGGAGCCCTCAGCAGTGAGAGTCCTGACCACTGGACCTCTGGGGAAGTCCCTTCTCATCTAAGAAAGATTGAAAAAGCATAACTGAGGAAAGTTTGCTAAAAGCTTAAAAACAGAAAGAAAACATGGCAGAATTTTTCATCCTTGCCAGTCACAATATTTAAATTATCTCTATTTATTTCATTGGACTCTCCCACACAAGGTCAAGCATGAACACCCATTCTCACGAATGTGAAGCACTACTGGAGATCAACAGAACATACACTGGACCACGACGCAGTTTCAGCTAGAAACAGAAAGCTTGTACATCAAGAGTAAAGAAGAATCATGCATGCAAAGCTCTGGAACAGAGATTCTTCCTATTACTAATATTATTTTAATAATAATATTCAGACTCCTTTAAATATCTGATGACACTTAAGACTTTTCAGAAATATGCACTTATTCCCTCAAATATACCTAATACTTAGAGGCCAACAGATGCTATACAAATTCAGTACTTTCTTACATAATGCTGATGTTCCCAGAAATATTTAAGGCCAGAAAGATAACCACAAAAACTTGTGAAAAGAAATAGGGCATAATTTAGAATCATTCAGAGAAGGCTTTATACTTTTTAATCAATGAAGAACTCTTTCTAAAAAAATGTTCATCACAATACTATTTGTGTTACCTTGTAATATATACGTAATACTTCATCAGAGCAAAAAAAATTCAATATAAATGAGCAATTTTTCTTATGATCCATAATGAGTACAATACATTGCTTTGGTTACAGCTGTGATGAATGGTTCTGTAAACCATGAGCTTTCTGCTATTTCTCATCCATTTAATCATCACTTTCTCTAAAAATAATGATTGAGAGTAGGCTCAGTGACTTGTAAGTTAGGAGAAAGGGTGAATTGATCTGTGCTTCAATTCATTACTGTTCTTTTCTTTGACAATCAAGTACCAAACTTTCAGTTCTCTTTACTTTCCTTTACTACAAATGTCCCAGTTACCTTCAGTTCAGTTCAGTTCAGTTGCTCAGTCATGTCCGACTCTTTGTGACCCCATGAACCGCAGCACGCCAGGCTTCCCTGTTCATCACCAAATCCCGGAGCTTGCTCAAACTCATGTCCATGGAGTTAGTGATGCCATCCAACCATCTCATCCTCTGTCGTCCCCTAATCCTCCTGCCCTCAATCTTTCCCAGCATCAGGGTCTTTTCCAATGAATCAGTTCTTCACATCAGGTGGCCAAAGTATTGGAGTTTCAGTTTCAGCATCAGTCCTTCCAATGAATATTCGGGACTGATTTCCTTTAGATGGACTGGCTGGATCTCCTTGCAGTTCAAGGGACTCTCAAGAGTTTTCTCCAACACCACAGTTGGAGCATCAATTCTTTGACATTCAGCTTTCTTTATAGTCCAACTCTCACATCCATACATGCCTACTGGAAAAACCATAGCTTTGACTAAACACACCTTTGTTGGCAAGGCACTGTCTCTGCTTTTTAATATGCTGTCTAGGCTGGTCAATTACCTTAAGCCAATTACCCAGTTGACTTAAGTCAGGACAAAAGCTGTCCCCAGAACACCTACACCATCTCAAACTCACACATATACACATACACACATCTTGGCAATTCTTTTGAGGAGATAATACCTGCTTATTTAAAAGTTTCTATCTCTGTGCTAATGCCATTGCCATTAACCCAAAGTGTTTTCCACTTCTTATTAGTCTGTCTTCCCATGATTTTTTTCACGTGGGATATTTCTGTTGAGAAAAGGTGAATGTCCACTTTATCTCCAATTCTTCCTGTGATTTCAAGTAACGTATTCTTTTGAGTTCAATTCCATGATAACAGTCTTAATGTCCCTGATGCTCTTTAGATTTGGATTTTGCATACTCCAAAAATATTAGCCAAAAGTTAACATCTAGCCAGAATCAAGGTATCAGCTGGGACTGCAATTCTTACGTGGATCTCAGCATTTCTTACAAGTTCATTGGTTTTCTGCAAAACCCATTTCCTTCTCAGGTTTTAATGTTGCTGCTTCCACTTGTAAGCCAGCAATGAGTCCCTTTCAAGCTTCTAATCTCTGAGTCCAGCTGAAGAAAGTTCTTTGCTTGTAAGGCTCATGTGGTGTGCAATACAGGCTACCCTAGCTACTGTTCTAACCTTAATTCTGCAAAGCCTCCTGGCTGTGTAACATACTCATATGTTCCTAGGATCAGGGTGTGGACCTTTTGTGGCAGGGAGGGGCAGGGGGGTTATGTTACCAGAGAGACCTGCAGGTAAAGTGTCACAGACATTCAGCAGGGATAACCAGTTCTGATTTGAACTATCATGGAAGACCAAAACCACAGTGACTATCACCTCACATCTGTTGGGATGACTATCATCAAAAGGAAAAAGATAAGTGTTGGTGAGGATGAAGGGAAATGGGGGGGGGGGCTCTTTTTGCATTTTTGCTAGGAATGTAAACTTGTAGAGTCACTACTGAAAACAGTGTAGAGATTCCTCAAAAAATTAAAAACAGAACTACTACATTATCCAGCACGTCTCACTCTGGGATATATATATCCAAAAGAAATGAAATCAGGATCTCAAAGAGATAGCTGTACTACCAGGTTCATTGCAGCATTACTGACAATAGCCAAAATATGTAAACAGCCTAAGTGTCTGACAATGGATGAATAAAGAATATGTGGTATACATATACATACATATACATATACATAACAATGGAATATTATTCAGCCACAAGAAAGAAAAAATTCTGCCACTTGTGACAACATGGATAGGCCCTGAGGGCATTAAATTAAGTGAAATAAGTCAGACACAGAAAGACAAATACTGCATAATATCACTTACACATATAATTGAAAAAAGCCAAAGTCATAGAAACAGAGAGTAGAATTGTGGTTACCATTGTAAGGGGAAGTGGGGAGATATTGATTTAAAGGTAGAAACCTTCAGTTAAAAGATAAACAAGTTTGGGGAATCTAATGATGAGTATGGGTAAAAATACTCTATTACATACTTGAAAGTTGCTAAAAGAATATGTTAAATGTTCTTACCACAAAAAAGAAGTGGGAATTATGTGGGATGATGGTGGCATTAGCTAACAGGATGAGGGTAATCATTTTGCCATATGTAAGTAAATCAAATAAACAGGCTGTATGCCTTAAATTAACACAGTGTTAAATCTCAATTACAGCTCAATTCAAAATTAGTAACCAAAAAAAATAAAGTTTCTAAAGCTAAATGATAAGAAAGAACTATTACAAAAGTACTATCCAATTACAACTATTAGAGGTGGGACCTTATGTGGATAGAATTTTGACTGGTGGAAGTTAGGGGTATTCTGGATGGTGATAATAGGGTGCTTAGATATCCGAAGGTGGAAAAGTATGGGACTGTGGAAGAAATAGTGAGTACTTCAATTCTGGGATGTGAAGGATGAAAAAGTAGGTTGGAGCCAGTAAGTAGGGAATTTTAAATGATGGGTCAAGAGTTTACTCTTACTAACAATATACCCTCTACCTTAAATACATGAAAAAATAAGCATTAAAATTAAAAATTAAATGGAAACTTTCCTTAACTGATGCAAGTGAATTCTGAGAAATGTCAATTTTCTGATGGCTGGAGAAATTTATCAGCAGGGTTGCGGCAAAGTTCTGAGAACTGATGAAACCAAATAAAACTGGTACCAATTAGCAGTTCCTATACAAGGACTTCTCAAGGTTGTGATTCTTTTCTATCAGAAAGCCTCAGATTTTACAGATGTTCATTCTCAAACATCATTATAAATGCCTGTCTCTTTGAAAAATTTGAACGACTTGCAGGCTATCCCTTTCCCCCTACCATTCATGACAATAACTGAGCATATTATGATGAAAAAAAAAACTAAGAGGATATAATGGAAAAAAACATCTCATTTACAGTATTAAATGAAAAAGTAAAAGAGAATAAATTTGAGAAATATGCAAGACTTAAAACATAAAAATAGCTTTAAAACATGGTCAAAGTATACCAAAAAGAAAGATGTATTAATGTTCTAGATCGAGAAGACTCACTACCATAAAGATATAAATTCTTCCTATGTAAATTTAAAATTTAATGTTATAATGCCAATAAAAATACTAATAGTCTTCATCTTTTTTTATTAGAAAAGCTCTATATAAAATATAAAAAAATATCAAAACAATATAAAATTCACATGGCAAAATAAACAAAAATATCCTCCAAATAAAAACTCCAGAAAAGAAAGGCAGAGAAGTGAGACTAGCTGTAATAGACAGAAAATCATACCCTCATAAATCAATAATTTAAACACTGTAGTAGCAGTTCAAGACTAAACAGAGAAATCAATGAAATAAAACAGAAAATACAGAAATTGACTCAAACACATGCTACACAGTAAAGAAGCCATCTCGGGTTAGTGGAATAAATATAGAGTAGTCAATAAATGGCATTGGTACAACTGGATGAGTATCAAGAAAATAGCTGTGTCCAAACCTGATACACTGATCTACCAGATAAATTCCAAGTGGATCAAAAATACACAAGTAAAAAAGTGAAATCATAAAAGCATTAGAAGAATACATGAGAAAATTCCTTTATGATTGTGGAAGGTCAGAAGCTATAAAACAAGGTATTTATGTTGACATTAAAATTTAGTCTTAGCTGAAAACAATGTAAACTAAGTCAAAATGCAGTAACTGATAAATATATTTGCAGCAATATTTGAAATAGCAAAACTATTGGCAACGTTTTATATTTCATCGGTGCTATGCTGTGCTTAGTCCCTCAGTCATATCTGACTCTTTGTGACCCCATGGACTATAGTCCACCAGGCTCTTCTGTCCATGGGGATTCTCTAGGGAAGAATACTGGAAGGACTAGTTAATAAATCATGCTGATCAATACAATGGAATACTGTGCTGCTGTATAAAATAGGGGAGCTCTCTATGTATTGATATTGAAAGAACACAAAGATACACTACAAAGTGAAAAAAGCAGAGTACACAACACTGCTTTAGTATGATACCTTGTATAGAAAAAGGGGGAAATTCAGGCTATACATTTATATTTGTTTGTGTAAGGATGAAAAAACATTGGAAATATATAAAATAAACCAATAATAATAGTGCTTATCTGGACATTGGCAAAATGGAAAGAGAGGGTCAGAGGTGAGGGTAAATTTTTTCTTTGAATCCCTTTTTAAATTTTTGTATTACTAATTAACATTGTAAAATAATAAAAAACAATCTAGCAATACTTTTTCTGCTGCTGGTAAGTCGCTTCAGCTGTGTCTGACTCTGTGCGACCCCTAGGGAACCCTAATTTATTCTATGTACCAACTGAAGAATTCCATCAAAACAACAGAATTACATGACATCAGTCCAAAAGAAACTGGCTAAGTATGTGGTACCACATGGTTCTAAAACACAAAACTGCTAGAGCGATGCTCAATGTGAGAAGGGTAAAGTCCTCCTGGGTTTTGGCCTCCGTGGCTCAGAGTCACTGCCATAGCTGGCCACATTCTTTATAGCTCTCTGAATCCATTCATTCAGCTTTAAAATACAACTCTAGGAATCTGGTGGCTCTGGGGCCAGAACTAAGTAAGTGGATCCATGACTAGGATACAGTTAGCAAACAGAAGGAACATAGCGCCCAAATGTTGGCTGGGATCCCCACTCCGAATTTCCTTACCCTGCTCCCCTGGTTTCTGTGGATCTACCCTGACCTCTTACCTTGATAGAGCCCCACAAGTTCCAACATGATATAAAGGGAGACAGACGAGGAATTAGACGGAGAGGGAGAAAACTGCCATTTTCATCTGTCATTTCCACGTATGGTATTTTCAGTTTATAAGACATTTTGGAGAAGCTGCTTTAGAGTTCCATTTAGAACCATTTTAATATGTGTCTAGGTATACCTTTCTTTCGGAGAAGGCAATGGCACCCCACTCCAGTACTCTTGCCTGGAAAATCCCATGGACGGAGGAGCCTGGAAGGCTGCAGTCCATTTGATCGCTGAAGGTCGGACACGACTGAGTGACTTCACTTTCACTTTTCACTTTCATGCATTGGAGAACTGGCAACGCATTCCAGTGTTCTTGCCTGGAGAATCCCAGGGACGGCAGGGCCTGGTGGGCTGCCATCTATGGGGTCGCGCAGAGTCGGACACGACTAAAGTGACTTAGCAGCTTACCTTTCTTTAAAAAGTTGAATTCCAAGAAATGGAGTCTGGATTCATTTAAATAGGTCAGACTGTGATGCTGAAAACCATTTATGTGCATATAGAGGGCAGGTGGTAGAAGAGAGCACACAAGCCTAGAATAAATGAAATCCCATTCCAATTAAAAAAGGAGGCTTGGAAGTACTTCAAGCAAACTATAATTACTGCCACGCCTGTTGATGTTCTAATCTCTCCTTTTCTATTGGGTGAGAGGCATGTAAAAGAGAAGAGAAACAAGGCAAGTAACTTGAGAAATCAGATGAAATGTTTTTCTTTATAAATTTTAAGTGGACAGAGGCTGGCTGCTGTTGAGATACAATTATGGTATAAATGGTCTGAAAAGAAGAAAAGCTACAGTCATTTTGATAACTGACCTCAGCGAATAAGATGTTAATTCCTTAAAGAAGTCCTAGAAAAACTAAAAAAAAAAAAAAAATCAGATTGCAAGGGATTCACTTGAGCTTTGAAGGGGAACTCAAGGTTAAATCGAACACTGAGCAATAGAGCTGAAGATGAGTAAGCAAAACATCCAATCTCACCTGGTATCTTTCTAAGTTTTTCTCTAAATTGTGCCTCTTGTTTAAAGAGAGTCTTTCTTCATGTTCTGCTATTTTCTTTAATAGAGAATTCTCCTTCAGATAAACCTGAGAAGAAAATTTAGCTAAATCCTGTGACTGACTTAAGCATGCCTGTGGGAAGCTAGCAATTCACACTTGGAAGCTATAACTTAGAGATCACGATGAATAGGATGACAGTTCCCTCCAACAGTAGGCAGGGGATCAGGAGAAATTTAGAATCCGCTTAACTGCTAGAATGAACATGCAAACCTACACAATAGCCTTGGTAAATACCAGAGATGGTACAAATGAGATTTTTCTGGGGGGGAATCTATTGCTTAGAGCACAGTGGTGAACTTGGCTGTCTGAGTGGATGCAGTTTTCAAAATGAGAATTAGATGTTAGAACCTAATAGAACCTTCAGAACCTAAATAACAAGAAAATGAAATAAAACTTAGGGATGGTCATAGAAGTATACTGAATGCTTACTTGTACAACTTAAAAGCCAGTAATTTTCATCCTTGTATTATTTTAACACGACAGTTTTCAAAAGCTTTAAGCAAAAGTGGACCTTGTATTTCGTTGTCTTTTATAGACTCTGGAGACATAAAACAAGCACAAATAGAAATTTAGTCATTTTAATCTGTTTTATATGTTCACATCTATAATGTGTTTTTATTTGTAAAACCAGAGGATATAATTAGGCTGTTTTGACACACTGTGTAATGATGACAGCCGTACTCTTTTATCAGTTTTGGCAAAACATTGTTTTGTATTTTGTTTTGTTTGCACAATAGGGAGAAATTCCTAATTCGTAATATAGGAGAAATGACACTTCTCTCAGTCATTCAGCTTGCATTCTCAAGGTACTGGACACTTAAACTGATTCTGAAACACTACAGAGGATACTAGATATTTTCCTGCATTTATGCATTTTGTTATCCATCTATTGCTCAGATAATAAGGTAGGTAAGTGCTTAAATTTCAGAGAAGCTGATTAAAAAACAAAGATTTTTTTTTTTGTAGAAAAGATTTAAAAAAATTATCTTATAATGTGACATCTGGTGTAGTTATTTTAAAAAGTCTCCTGTATACTTCAATGCTTGTCTCTAGTAAATAGAGGGTCACTTAAAATTTCAAAACAGTAAAATGGACTTTGCTTTGCATTTTAAGTTCAAGATTTGCCTTCACTGCTTACTGCTTATGGTCTGCAGTAGCCAGGATGGTGTGACTACAGACTGCACAGTCTAATGAATCTTATTCATATTATAAAAATGACTGGCAAATACAAAAGCTGATACGAAATTACAGTCTAATGTGACAGACATGTACAGTCCTGAATAATTATTTAATACTAAAAAGACATGTAAATTAAGAGATGGGATTGACATACACACACTCCTATATATAAGAGATAACCAACAAGAGCCTACTGTATAGCACAGGGAACTATACTCAATATTTTGTAATAAGCTATAAGAGAAAAGAATCTGGAAAACAATGTGTGTGTATATATATATATACATATATACTTGCACATATATATAATAATATAAATATATGTAACTGAATCACTTTGCTATACACATAATACTAATACAACATTGTAAATTAAAAATACTTCACTAAACATAATAAAATAAAATGACATTTCCATATTCAAAAGTAAAACATGTATGTAAAGTCACATACATTTTTTAAGATTAATATTGCATTGGTAAGTTCAACTATATGCAAAAGAGGTTAAAGCAACTATTATTTTCATATTGGTACCTCAGTGATTTCACATGAGCACATGAGATCAGGCACTAATTCTCTATCATGTGTTAAAATTTGATATTCAACACTTTTGAAAAATTGCATCTATTATAGTCTGCATGCGTGCTAAGTCGTTCCAGTGGAGTCCAACTCCTTGTGACCCCATGGACTGCCTGTCCGTGAGATTCTCCAGGGAAGAATAGTGGAATCGGTTGCCATGCCCTTCTCCAGGGGACCTTCCCAAACCAGGGATCAAATCCACATCTCCCGTGGTTCCCACATTGCAGGCAGATTCTTTACTGCTGAGCCACCAGGGAAGCCTCTATTACAGTCTATTACAGTTTAAATAATATCTAAAAATGTATGAATTAATGTTTGAATTAAATAATTGTGGGACTCCTGAAGCACATTTGAAATATCCTTTAAGATATCTCAACAGTGGAGTCAGACTTTGGGGACCTAGGGTTGGAACAATTAGTACAAGCCTAAAATCCTGAGCTTTCATGTTGGTGTATAAATCCCATAAATCTCTTAATCACTGCTAGGGCAAGCTTTCATCTAATTTTCCCAAGAGAGTTATCAAAGCAATTCTTGGAGCTGAATTAGGGTAGTTGGAGCTCTTTAGAGGATAGGCTTCTTATTCTTCTCACAAATCAATATGTATCCCAAGTTGCCTAATACAATAACTGTATTAAGTTCACTTCTTCAGACTATTGTGCTCTGATATTATGTCTTCATATTGTTATCACAAAAAGGCTGAATTTCTTTCCTTAAAAATGTAAAGTTAAGCTTTCTTTAAGTAAATAATAGAGAACATTTTATAAGACTTTCTCACAGTAAATTCTTCTAGTTTGAACTTTAGTTAATTTTACCTTTTGTCTCTATCAACTAAAGGTCTTTTATATAAGATGTCATGAATGGAAACAGCTATTGATGAAGATAACAACATCCTGACTTTTTATTTTTTACTGAGATATAGCTGATTTACAATATTATATAAATTTCCAGTGTACAACATAGTAATGCATAACTTATGATTATATTCCATTTGTAGTTATAAGATACCAGTTATGTTCCCTGTGCTGTTTAATATCCCTTAGCTTATTTATTTTATACATAATAGCTTGCATTTCTTACTCTCCTAACCTTATATTTCCCCTTCCCCCATCCTCTCCCTGATGATAACCACTAGTTCGTTTTCTATATCTGTTGAAATCCTAACTTTTCTCAGTGGGTTGATAATCCAACTGGAAGCATAAAAAACATTGATGTGTCTATCCTTTAGGTTACTGATTGGACTTAAAGAGGCAGCTTACCAGGGTCTGTAGTTACAGACCAATTACAACTTTCACTTTTGGTGTCAATTAGCATGGGATGAAACCATTAAAAAATTATGATGTCTTCATCTTTGTTATTCTCCTGTCCTATTTCAGAAGAGTAGTCAACTGGTAACGATCTTTTTTCCCATAAGGAGACAACATAAAACTAGTCACTCTAGAGCATTCATGCTAATGATTTTAGCCATTCTTGAGTCTTGACTTTCACTCACATTTTTCTCACTACTAAACAACCTGTAAAAGGTAATATCGTAACTCTGACCTCTGCTAGTTACTTGTGAAAGTTGTATTTGCATTCTTCATCCTCCTCCTGTTTTGTCCTTAAGCTATTCTGTGAAGATACTAAGGGAAATAAATCCTTTTTTTAAAAAAAACATTTTAATGCAGTAAGGACACTTAGCATAACATCTACCCACTTGATAATTTTATTTATTTATTTTTTTCCACTTGATAATTTTTAAGTGCACCCTACATTATTGTTTACTGTAGGTACAATGTTGTATTCTTTTGGCCTCTGAATTTTATTGGCCAAGTGAGGTTCCTGATGGAGCGTGGCACTATTGGCATGGTGGGCAGTAGCACGGGAAGGCAAAAAGAATGTCAGGAGGCTAGTTTGTTCCAAGGACTCACTAGTGAAGTGTGGCTGTCCACCTCAAAGGTTCTCTGGACAGACAGATTCAGCAGTCAGGTTTAGCCTTCTTGTTCAGATATATTTTAACTGGTTAGAAAACATTTATAGAATATTTATGAAGTGATTCCATCCCTAGATATGGGAAAAAGTATTAGCAGATTTGTGGTACACAGAAATCCCATTTTCTAGCAAAGGCATAATAAACAAGCTCTGTTATAAAGCTATAAAGCTAATTCTTGTTCAGTGCTGACCCAGTAAGCCATCAGAAAATGGTCTATTGATCCACATGGGAAAAACCTAAAGAATTCTTTATTCTTGCTTTTGGATTATAGTTACACATGTATATTTGGATGTGTCCTTCATTCTGGAAATTCACATTGCTTTGATTAGCTGACTCAAGAGACAAGATGCTTATATCAGTTTCCCACTGGTTTTTGCTGACCAGTCCTTCTGGTTCTAACATAGCACCTCATTAACTGAAGCAAAGCAGCAGTTTTGAAAGAGCTGATATGTTTCTATTTACTAATAATCATCTATCATGTAGGAAAATAAAGTACTTTGCCATACATTCCAGTTTCCAGATAAAATAAAACAACCTATTTACATACATTAGAAAGCCCTTAAATGAGTGAAGCAAGTGACACTGTCAGTAAAAGTATGAAGTCCTGACTTGGCATGTTAAACAGAGATTCCCTTCAAAGGTAAGGCACAGAGGCTGTGCCTCATTTATCTCAGCGTTGACAGGTAATATAGAGGTCTAATGATTCTATCCAATTTTTCACCTTCATTTTGCTTCATATAACATACAAAAAATGTTTCAAGTGAATCAAAGATCAAATTGTGAAGCACAAAACTTCAAAAAATTTTTTGTAGAGGTTAGGAGAATATTTTCACAATACTGAAGCAGAAAGGAGTAGATTATAGAAGAAAAGTGTGATAAATTTAACTACATACAAACAAAAATATGTATTAAAAAAAGAACTATAAGCTCAGTTAAATGTCAGTGGCACGTGAGGAGAAATCATCAAGATTTTAAGTGAAAAAGTGTCACTATTCAGAACCTGCAGATAATTCCTACAGATCTATAAGAAGACCCAAGTAAAAAATGGCAAAGGATAGGAGTAGGTAACTCACAGATGAGAAAACTCAATAAACAAATTAAAAAGATGCTCTATTTCACTAGGAATTTGGTGAATGAAAATTAAAACTACAATGACAACATCTCAAGCTTTAAAACTTAATAGTAGGTTAATACCAGGTGTCAGTAAGCATGTGGTCAAAAAGGAAGTTTGATAAACCTCTGGCAGGAGTGCCAATTGGTACAATTACTTGGGAAAGTGATTTGGTAATAATTTGTAAAGTTAAACAGACTCACTCTCAGGTATATACGCTAACTTGAACATGTGCACAAGGAAACACCTAAGAATATTCAACATGGCAATTCAAACAAGTAGAAGAATGGGCACATAAGCAATAGAATTTTATATAGCAGCTAAAATTAGTGAGTTTGCCTTATACATAGTGAAATATAATGTTGAGTGAAAACAAGATTCACAATGTTAATTACAGGATGACGGAGGATGAGATGGTTGGATGGCATCACCGACTTGATGAATATGAGTTTGAGCAGGCTCCAGGAGTTGGTAAGGAAGGGGAAGCCCGGCCTGCTGCAGTCCATGGGGTTGCAAAGAGTCAGACGTGACTGAGCAACTGAACTAATATCGTACTAAGAAAATGCACACATCCCAGGTGTGTGGGATCTTCCCTCGTAGCTCAGTTAGTAAAGAATCGGCCTACAAGGCACAAGACCTGGGTTCGATTCCTGGGTCGGGAAGATCCCCTGTAGAAGGAAATGGCAACCCACTCCAGTATTCTTGCCTGGAGAATGCCATGGACAGATGAGTCTGGCGGGCCCCAGCCCATGGGGTCACAGGAGTCAGACACCACTTAGCAACTACATTGCTACCACCAGGTGTTTCCACGGGGCAAATAAACATCGGAAGATACTCATGATTCCCAACTCAATGCACGCATTAAAAGAAGACAATTTTTTCACTTGAAAAAATTATCCTAAAATTAATCTAGAAGAGTAAACAAGTGAGCCTCCAGCAGAGTCAGGCGTATGGTAAAGACTCAAGGTCTATTAAACACAAGATCTTACAAAGAGAAAACTCAACACGAAGAGGAGAACCATAACGATGTGGGTGGAGCCAGGGAAGGGGGAATTCAAGAAAGAGGGAGACATCAACACAATTGAAAGATCAAGAAAAAGAATAAATTTGGTAATTAGAATGTCAATGTGGGGTTTCAAAAGAGGAAAAAATATGTAATCCTTTTCTTCCCTGCCTAACTGTAACAATTGAGAATTCGGTCAAAAAGAGTGAGGCAAACGGAGGCTAAAGCATTGCCATTACTAATGAAACTGATATTGCAGAAAGTGAATGCCACAAAGCAGGCCAGTGACGTTCCAACACGGAACTCAGCTTTAAAGTAATCCTCCTATTCTCAGCTCCAGCTAGACCTGGCTGGGAAAACCTGAGAACACATTTTCTCTGTCCAGACTTGCTCCTAAGAAAAAAGAAGAAGGCCTAATATTTAATAGCAGAGGGCCAGAAAATTCACCGATAATCATTTCATAAACAGAATACTGTTTAGGTTTGAAAAGTACAGAACTACAGCCAGGCTCATGAAAGACAAATCTTAAAGACATAACAGTAGCAAAAGATGCAAGTCACAGAAGAAAACAAGTAGTATGCTTCCATTAATATAAAGCTCAAAACAGACAAGGATTCATGATATAGTGTTCAGAGATAAATACACAGAAGGGGACTAGTTTTGGTGTAATTGTGCAACAGTGATAAACAGTTTTTATTCCTGATATTCTCATCTGGACCAAAGCACAAGGAAAGCACACATATACATTAAAAAGAGAGAACAAGAATGTCTGGTAACAGGATTAATTTATTTCCTGTTCTTTAGTTTTGGCTATGGGATTTTAAGTATTTTATTAAACAAGTGTTGCTAACTGGACCAAAATAGAACTTTAAAAGGAAATAAGCAGTTTATGTTGATCTTGAATCTTGACTATAATAGTATTCAGTTCAGTTCAGTTCAGTTGCTCAGTCGTGTCCGACTCTTTGCGACCCCATGAATCGCAGCACGCCAGGCCTCCCTGTCCATCACCAACTCCCCGAGTTCACTCAAACTCATGTCCATCGAGTTGGTGATGCCATCCAGCCATCTCATCCTATGTCGTCCCCTTCTCCTTCTACCCCCAATCCCTCCCAGCATCCGGGTCTTTTCCAATAAGTCAACTCTTTGCATGAGGTGGCCAAAGTACTGGAGTTTCAGCTTCAGCATCATTCCTTCCAAAGAAATCCCAGGGCTGATCTCCTTTAGAATGGACTGGTTGGATCTTCTTGCAGTCCAAGGGACTCTTAAGAGTCTTCTCCAACACCACAGTTCAAAAGCATCAATTCTTCGGCACTCAGCTTTCTTCACAGTCCAACTCTCACATCCATACATGACCACTGGATAAACCATAGCCTTGACCAGACGGACCTTTGTGGGCAAAGTAATATCTCTGCTTATTACTAAATGCTTTTATGAATACTTTCTCTAACACCTCTTTGATTTTCTATTGACCTCATGAGTAAGTTTTTGGCTTCCTCTCCCATTAGAAAGGAACCGTTTTAACCAGAGGATTATCACAGATGTCAGGAGAGAGGTTATCTTTAGGGCACAGAGGGGCTGTCATAACCATCGAATACAGGGTCTTTCTAAGGTTTTGGTTATATTCAAATTCTAGAGTGACATTTAAGTATTTATTTTATATGCATAATGTATTTCAAATTGAAAAAATAAAAATGATATGAAAAGTAACTAAAAAACCTTTCTATTATATCTATATCTTGGTTTTCCTAAACAAAGAAAGCCTCACCATTAATTAAACTTTTAGCTGTTTCTTTTGGAAAGATATCAGTTGACTCCATCCCACCTTTTGCCACGATTTTTTTTTTAACTTAAAAAGAATTATAATTTCAGAAGAGTTGCAAAGATAGCACCTCAAACTGCAAGCATCCATAACCTGGTTTCAACCAATGGTTCTGTCTTATATAATTACAGTATGTCATCAAATCGGGAACTTGACATTGTATGTATAGCTCTGTTCTTTTACCACAGGCATAGATTTATGTAACCATCGCCATAATAAACACACAGGACAATTCTATCGCCAGAAAGATTTCCCTCATGCTACACCTTTACAGTCACAGCCTGTCCCCAGCTGCCCAACATCTCTAATCCCTTGTAATCGAAAACCTACTTTTCATCTCTATAATTGCATCATTTTGAGAATATTATGTAGAGTGAATCATAGAGTAAGAGATTTGGCTTTGTTTACTAGGTATAATGCCATCAGACCATCCAAGTTGTTGTGGGTATCAAAAGTTTATTCCTTTTTTTATTGGTGACTAGTATTCTATGTTGGAGAAGGAAATGGCAACACACTCCAGTGTTCTTGCCTGGAGAATCCCAGGGACGGGGAAGCCTGGTGGGCTGCCGTCTATGGGGTCGCACAGACTGAAGCGACTTAGCAGCAGTAGCAGTATTCTATGTCATGGATGTACCACATTTTAACCATACACTTACTGAAGGACATTTTGATTGTTTTAAGTTTTTAGCTTTTACAAACAAAGCTGCTATGAACAATCATGTACAGGTTTTTGTGTGGACAGAAATTTTCATTTACCTGGGATAAATGTCCAGGAGTGCAACTGCTGGATCATATGGTAATATATATGCTTCGTTTTTTAAAGAAACTGCCAAACAATTTTTCAGGGAGGATCTAACATTTATATTTCTATTTCTAACAGAAATGTAAGGAAGATTTATTTTCTGTGCATCCTCACATGCATTTGCCATTGTCACTATTTTTCAAATTTTAACTGCTCTCGTAGGTTTGTAGTAAGATCTTTCTGTAAGAAATAAGATCCATTTCTCTAATGGATAGCTTAATTAATTTCCTATTGCTGCTGTAGGAAATTATCTCAAATTTAGTGCCTTGAAACAAAACAGATTTATTTATTCCCTTACAGATCAGGAGTTCAGAAGTGTAGAATGCAGGAAGACTCTAGGGGAGTATATTTCCTAGCTTTTTTTTGACTTCTAGAGATAATCTTTGGCTCCTGGCCCTTTCCCCCATCTTCAAAGGCAGTATCATAGCATCTTCTCTTATCTCTGATCGTGCCTCCCTCTTATAAGGACACTTGTGATTACATCAGGCCCTGCTGATAATCCAGGACAGTTTCATTGCAAGATTCCTAAAAACTTATTCACAGCTGCAAGTCCCCTTGGAATGCAAGATAGCATATTCAAAGTTTCTGGGAATTAGAATTATGGATTTTGAGGGGTTATTATTGTGTCTGTAACAGCTAATGATGTTGAGCATCTTCTGCTGTATTTTGTCATCCATGTAATCTTTTCAGTGATGTCTTCTGCAATTTTCTAATAGGATTGTTGTTTGGACTTTGTCATGTTCTGTTATACTGTTAGGAGAGTTCTTTGTATATTATAGATGTAAGATTTTTGTCAGATATATTTCTTTGAGTTTTCAGCTTGTCTTTACATCATTTTGATTGTGAATTTGAAGATATTTCTGTTTATATTTTTAATTTTAATTAATTTCATCATCTTAACAGGGTCTTTCACAGAGGGAATTTTTAAAATTTACTTTCGATGAAGACCAATGGATTGACTTTCTTTGTCTTGCTTTGGTGTAAAGTCTATGAAGTCTTTGTGTATCCCTAGATTATGAAGATTTTCTCCTATTTTAAAAAACAGTCATAGTTTTATATTTTATACTTTAGGTCATGATTCACTTTGAGTTAATTTTTGATAAGGTGTAACTTAGATCACAGTTTATTTGCTAACACTGTTTCTCTGCTTAGGCTGCTATTTCATCTGTTTCAAGTGTGTTAGGAATTGCTCAGAAATATTTTTATGATGGCTGCTTTAAAGTCCTTATCTGATAGTTCTAACATCTGTATCATTTGGTCTTCACAGATACTGCTTCTGTTGTAGAAACTGAGATTTACTTTGTTCTTACATGATTAGTGATTTTTGATTAAAGTTACAGTACCATTCCTCAGGTCTGAGGACTTTAGCCCATCTGCCTCTTCTCTCTACCCATATATAATACCCAGGGGGTTTTAGATGTACTTAGTAGGAGGAATGGGGAAAACTGTCTACTTTATCTTTGCAGAAATAGAAATATCCATGAAAGATTTTTAATGGCATTTTGGTTACTGAGCACAATTATGTCACAATATTTGAATTAAAAAAAAATTTGTGTGTATATACTTGATTGAAAGCCAATAGGTATAGCATGTGATCACATCAGTGGACTGGGGTTTATAATTTTGATACTTAGCTCCAAAATCATGGATATATATCTGGATTGAAGAATTTTTAGATGTTAACTACATTTTTAAAATTCAAAATTCTAATATCTTCCCTAGATAGTCCCAAGAGGTTTAAAAGCCAAATGACTCAGCAAAAAGTTAAGCATTCTTTCACTTTATATAAATCTCACCTATATAATTTTAACTCTCTAAGCAGAGTTGTCATATTTGTTATACAGATTGTGCAATGCACAACTTCATATTGTGAAATACTATTCACAATGTTTTCTACTATAAGCAGGATAAAGAGAACAAAAATTATCATAGTCCTTGCTCATTGTCACCTTTTATAGTCATAATTAATCTGATGTTTCTTACTCAATTTACTAGAGCAGAGTGACATGTTCAGAGTTAATCCAACAATATTCAGGTGCAAAGTTAATTGGATTCTAAATCTCCTAACTGCTACATAAAGACACTGCTCAAAAATAACCACTGGGAGCCCAAGGCTTTTTAAGGGCTATAGTGATACAGACAAATGTAAGAGAAGGGAGGGGATTTACAACTGACAGCATGGTGATATTTCCATTAGGTATGTGTTCCCTTCAAGTTCTAGATTTGAGGCTCTCATATATTTGGCCTTGTGCAAAACAAGTAGTTTCCAGCCCCATTTCTGAACTCTTCTTACATCCCCATGGGTTGGAAGTTTCTGGAGGAAAGTGATAGCTCTGTACTCCTGCCCTGTCTGAGTGAGGGGTGGGGTGGGGGACGGAAGAGCAGGTGGTGAGGAGGAAGGCATGGTGTGAGAGCTGCACAGTAAGGGCGGGCTGAGTGTTCTCTTCTCACCTGGTCAAGTGGAAGATAATCATGGATATAGTCCTCTCATTTCCATCTTTTTTTTAGGCAACAGCATAAGGAGGGAAACACAGGAATACTATTTTTGTTTGCAAGAAGCACAAGCTGCCTTGAAGAGGACTTTAAAATTTTACCCTAAAAAATGAATGTACCCAGAAAGAGGGGAAATATGTGAATAAATTTGGTATTAATACCTTAATTTTAAAAATTAATATGAATTAATATTAAATTAATATTACTGACAACCCAAGAACAATACAAAAAATCATCTAAATCAAAGTGTCAGCACATTCTCAAGTAAGTGACTTTATAATGTAAAATTTCAATTTTTGGCAGGGAGGAGGTTATCTCTAAACATTCTCAAGAGAATCAAACATTTCTTGGAAGGTAAAAATATTTATTTATATAAAATATAACATGGATTACAAATTAGTTTTAATTACAAAAACTTGGAGATCCCTCAAACTTACCAACAATATCTATTTGTTAGATAATAAATTGTTTAAAATATAAACAGAAGATTTACTTAAGGAGTTTTCAATAATCATATCTTTCTGGCATTAATCTGAAGTAGTGAAACTTAATGTTGTCTCAAACTCGACTTCTGATAATGTGTGAGTCAGTTTCACTGGGTCTACAAATTGTACCACGTATCCACATTCTCCTTTAGCCAACTAAAGAACAGTCATTATGGGTATGAATAAAGTCACTGCGGGTGTAAAACAAGGTAGGGATTTGGTAAGTACTTTGAAAAAAATGTGTATTTTGTTAACATAGCTGATAGTCTATACTACTGATTTAGATTATTCTTAAGTTTAGATTTTAAAAAAACTTTAACATGAATTACATAGAACTGCGTCATCAGGATCCCTCTGCCCACACTGCTAACATCACCCCCATGAGTCTCTCTCTGACTTGCTCCACTGCGCTGGAAGACAGCCTGCACAGTGCTGAGCACACAAGGACCATTTACATGCTAACTCTTCTTTTCTAGGGAGGAAAACACTGTACACAGAGGGTATGAACACTTCCAAGAATTGGTTTCAGAGATATTCTTCACTGAGAATGATTTTAAAGCACTTAAAAGAGGGCTACTGGCACCACGATGACAAGCATCTGATGACAGTGACCTTTCTGCTTACATTTACCTAGCTGACATAGCTATGGCTGGAGGGGGCAGACTTTTATTAGGCAGAGTTCTCTTTAATTATTTAATTATTAGCAAATTCTGTAAGGGTCATTCAGCATCAAGGCACAAAAAGTGAAGTCAATGCCACTGGCAATGAAGTGGTTGAATTTTTTTTTTAAATTTATTTATTTTAAATAGAGGCTAATGAAATTAAACTTTATTGACTGAAGAAAAACACATGGCTCCCTTAATATTGGTAACTTCTAGACTCTACCTTTTGGAGCATAAAATTTTGCTAATTTTCTTGGAGATGCAAAGACCATTCAAATCTTTCCCTTCTTAAATGGTTTGGTAAGGCTGCAATAACAAATACCATGGGCTGGGTGGCTTACACAACAGAAATTAATTTTGTCTCAATTCTGGAGACTAGAAGTCCAAAGTAAAGATGTTGAATGGTTGGTTTCTTCTGAACGTCTCTTCTTGGCTGGTAGACGGTCTTCCTCTCCCTGTGTCTTTACATGGTCCTTTCTTTGTGTGTGTCTCTGTCCTATCTCCTCCTCTTTAAGGACACTAATCATATTGGATTAGGGCTCACTCTAAGGACCCCGTTGAACTTAAATCTTTTTTTAAAAGACTCTACCTCCAAATGTAGTCACAATCTAAGAGACTAGGAATTTGGATTTTAATATATAAATTTTGGGTGAACACAATTCATCTTACACCTTTACCCAAACTATTTCTGATACTTCAATTAGTCCATTGGAATGAACCATTTATAGCAACTTCTTCTCAGAGCATTGAATGCCTTGTGTATATTGTTTCCAGGCCTTGGACTTGAACGTGGGCAAAAGATAAAGAAAGTTCAGCCTTTAATTCCACATGGTAACGGTATAGTAATTCTGTATGTTGAGGATCATGTAGATTAAGCATGAATTTTCTAGGACCCTTCTAGTAGTACATTGTGTTTTTGCTTCAATGGCTTTATTGAGATATGATTTATGTACTCAAAAAGTCACCATTTAAAGTTCCCAATTCAGTGTACACAGAGAGTTGTGTAACCACTAATCTGATTCCAAAACATTTTCATCCCTTCCTCTGCAAAAAACCATACCCATTAGATACTGCTACTGCCCTTTCCTCCTTCCCCCAGAGTTTTGTAATCACTAGCCTACCTTCTGTCTTTTGAGATTTACCCAAACATTTCATATAAATGGAATTATATAAAGTATGTAGTCTTTGCTTTCATTCACTTAGCATAATGCTTTCAAGGTTCACACATTTTGTAGCCTATAACAGAATGTCATTCATTTTTATTGCCAAATAGTATTCTATTGTATAAATATATGACATTTTGTTTGGATATATATTGTTTATTCATTCATCAGGTGCAAGACATCTGTGTTGTTTTCACTTTTTAATTATTATGAATAATGCTGCTACAAATATTCATGTATAAGTTTCTGTGTGCACACATGTTTTCAATTAACTTGAGCATAAACTGAAGAGTCAAATTACTAGGTCATACAGTAACTCTATGTTTAACATTTTGAGGAACTGCCAAACTGTTTTCCAAAGTGACTACACCATTTAATAACCTACCAGCAATGTTTAAGGGTTCTCAGTTCAGTTCAGTTGCTCAGTCGCATCTGACTCTTTGCAACCCTGAAGACTGCAGCAAGCCAGGCCTCCCTGTCCATCACCAACTCCCGGAGTTTACTCAAACTCATGTCCATTGAATCGGTGGTGCCATCCAACCATCTCATCCTCTGTCGTCCCCTTCTCCTCCTGCCTTCAGTCTAAGGGTTCTATGGGTTCTGATTTTTCCACATTCTTGCCAACATTTGTTATAGCCCGTCCTTTTTTATTTTAGACATTCTAATGGGTCTGAGAGCATGTATTGTATGATTTTTATCCTTTTAAATCTTGTTTCTTTATGGCCCAGAATGTGGTCTATCTTGGTGAATTTTCTGTGTGAGCTTGAGAAGAATGTGAATTCTGATACCAGTGGATGAAGCAGTCTATAAGATGTCCACTATACGCAGTCTAACTGAGGTGCTGTTGAGTTCTTCTATGTCCTCTTTGCTGGACCTGCCATTTCTGAGAGAGGTATTGACTATCAAATAAATAGTGGGTTTATCTCTTTCTCCTTGTACTTTTATTTTATCTATTTCTCCTTGTACCTAAAAGTTTGACTTTCTGCTGTTAGGCACATAGTATTTTGCGAAGAATTGGTGTTATCCTTGAGTTTGTTAGAGAACACAGATTCTCAGTGATGCAGGAACGTGTCTGAAACCACAGGTACAATGACCACCTGGCTCCAGCTGAACGTTTGAACCACAGTTACTCCATTTCAATTTTTAAATGAATTATTTTCTTTAATGGGTGAGGCAGATGTACAATGAATGCTCAACAGGCCATAAGACAGATTGTTCTAGGCATAAAGTTCAAGACAATCAAATATAAGGTAGAATGACTTCCCCATACTTCAATGTGTGAAAAAATTTTCCATCATGTTGTTGCTTCTGTTTGCTTATTTTGTGACTTTCTTGGTCAAATTAAGGAAAGTCTGCATTCTTTGTCATTTGAAGTAACCAAAGACTGTGCTTGGTTGGCTTGGTAGTCAGGTAATGATTATTTAGAGACGTCCTTGACCCAGAGAGTTCCTGCCTTTGCCATGGGGCTCTTTGTGTGTGGTTGGGCACACTGTCAATGCGCAGGCTGGTGGTTTAAAACTCTGCCTTAACCTTCACTTCCTGTTTGCATAGAGCCTTAAGTAAAGTAAGTGTTAGTCGCCCAGTCGTGTCTGACTGTTTGCGACCCCATGGACTATACCCCGCCAGGCCAATGGTAAGAGAAAAAGGCCTTCTCAGGTCTCTCCTGAGCATTCACACTGTCCTGCACGTGCCTGTGTTCTAGGTCTCCCGGCACACATCTGGGATTTTTAAGTCCCCTATGGACATCTAATTCCTCAGCTTTCCTTTTAAGTGTTTTTGTCAGGCTCTTGTTAGCCTCAACTGATATCACCACCTCAGGAAAGAGTAATGTTAAGCAATTGCTGCTGGCTTATTTATTTATTTAGACCAATGTCTTAGCAATGACGCTGTTTTCAAAGTGAGTTCTGTGTCAGGTCAAACAAAGACAAGCCCTGAAAGTGGATCTTCTCCAGGGAGTTTTCAAACAAGTCAAAGAGTGACACGTATTATGCTTTTTGAGGACTCCAACCCATCCTGCCTATTTTAGTGGCTGCTACGCTTCTGGTTTTCATAGTTACCATGGCTGTGAGGCTGTTGTTCATCATGGCTATTTTCTTTCTTTTCTTTTTATTGTGTCTATATGAAAAGAGAGACGTTAGCTGAACCTCTTCTGGTAATCATTTCACAACATTTGTAAATCAAACTATCACACTATATGTTTTGAAAGTGATGTATGTCACTTAATTTTAAGTAAAACTGGGGGAAAAAAGTAAAGTGAATTACAGTGGTCTAAGAACTGGGGAGCTGGGGATGGGAATCAGGAGAGATAGAAGCCATGAAGCTTGCAGTCTTATTGAGATTCAGTTCTTTTTCTTGCATAAATGTATATGTAGCCAAAGAATGATTGCAAGCATTTGTTTAAGATCCAGAGTTCTGAATGTGTTGATTTTCATGATTTTTGCCAGTGTTCTCATTCCTTTATGGAGGAGTGTTTCTTTTTTTTTTTTTTGGCCATGCTGCACATGTAGGATCTTAGTTCCCCAACCAGGGATCAAATCTGTACCCGCTGCAGTGGAAGCTCAGAGTCTTAACCTCTGGACCACCAGGGAAGCCTCATGCAGGAGTGGATTTTTGGAGGTCCTTATTTTGCCATTCCAGAAGTGTTTCTCTTGTGGTGTTCATGGCATATGTTTTGACTTGATTGATTCACTACCATTTGAAACTCTCCCAGTCATGGTGAGAACAACCTAACATACAAGCAATTCTGGGATCAGCTTGCTGGGGATGCTTTACCATCGTTATCTGAAGCCCAGATTCTCCTCATGTCTCTTTTCTTAAAGACAGCTATAAATGGAGAATAGAAGGGAAAAAAAAAAAAAACAAAACTGCCAGGATATAAGAGAATGAATGCTAAACCAGAAACTCCCAAGGATAAAAGTTAGCTCTTTGGATCCACAAAATTAGATTTAGTTGTTATTACTTTCAGGTAGATACAGTTTCCCTTCAAAAAGCATTTGAAATAAAAATGCTATGTTACTTTAGGAAAGTTGTTGAGAGTAAATTCTAAGAGTTCACATCACAGGGGAAAATTTTTTTTGTCGTTTTTCTTTCTTTTCTTTTTACTGTATCTATATGAGAAGAGAGATGTTAGCTGAACCTCTCGTGGTAGTCATTTAACAACACATGTAAATCAAACCATCATGCTGTATGTCTTGAAAGTGATGTATGTCAGTTAATTTTCAGCAAAACCGGGGGAAAAAAAGTAAAGTTAATTACAATGGCCTGATTTAGTTGTCCTATAGACTTAATTTGCATGCATGCTAAGTCACTTCTGTCATGTCCAACTCTTTGCAATGCTATGAACTTTAGCCCTCCAGACTTCTTCTATCCATGGAATTTTCCAGGCAAGAATACTGGAGTAGGTTGTTGTGCCCTCCTCCAGGGAATTTTCCAAACTGAGGGATCGAATCCTTGTCTCTCATGTCTCTTGCTTTGGCAGGTGGATTCTTTACCACTAGTGCCACCAGGGAAGCCCCATAGACTTAGGCATTTAATTATATAACCTCTTTTTGCTCCTAGCTTATAAGTAGGAAGTGTCTATGTAAAAAAACCTTGATACCTAGACTGATATAGGGCATCTGCTTCTCCAAACTTCAGAGCAAAGCTGGCTCTTAAATTACAATAAATCTACTCAATAATCTTCTTTCTATTAAAAGAATGATAAATTATTACTACCACATTTAATATAATTAATTCACTTAAGTACTTTCTGGACTTTAAAAAATATTTGTTTAGTTATATTATATAAGTGAGCCTCAGACCTGAAGTGAAAATCTCATCTTAGTGTCTCACTATTCTAATATTTAAATATAGAACAACTTAATTTTAAGTTTAGAAGATAGAAATGTTATTTCAAGAGAAAGCATGAAAATTTCTACATAAGTTATATGTGTGGTTATGGATTGTTATGGATCTTACAGCTATGTGTTTGTCAGTCCTAGCATAGTTGAACTATATTCTGAATTTTCTTTTGTTTTATAATGGTCCACCCCAACAGAATAATTAAGAAAAGAGGAAAAACTAGAAATAAATAATGCAATAAGACAATAGCATAAATCAAAATATTAAATGTGAATAGTTGAGAAAGATAAAAGCAAGCTAAAATAAACTTAAAGATATAGTAATTACTTCATCTTCAGCATATGCTACCCTCTGAGCACTATAAACACAGAGAATTCTCACAATGCTCTAGGATATTGCCTTCCTATAGCCATTGCTGTTTCATAGTTAAACATGAGTTTCCTATTAATGACTCAAAATATTCACATTTATATAAAAAGAATTACATATTATAAGTAGTAGAAATACAAGGACACAAGGAAGTCACTGCAGATTTGGTATTCTATCAATAACTTCAGAGCCTTCTATTTTTAGATAAAAAATAAACTCTAAAAATATCACATCACAAATATGGTATTATTAAAAGTATAAAGAATTGAGAAATATTTATGTGTTACAAGCGTAATATACTATAAAAACGTGTGTTGACATTAAAACTAAAATTACATGGAGTTAATAACAATTCATTTGATCTATATGTGAGCCAACAGGCAGCTGTGACATATGAGAGTTGCCTTGGAATTGAAACCATATTACCCAGCTGGAGAGACTCCCAGTAGATAGGCCCAGTGCTCTAAAACATGTATAAACTTTTCAGTTCCTAGGAAATCCTTGTATCTTTTCAGATTTTGGCTCAATTTTAAGTTTTTCACCCTCCTACTTGGTCAACAATTTTAAGCAGACACTGCTATTCATTTTAAGTTATAGTATAGTACCTTTTCAAATACACGCCTTAACTAGTTGGTTAGAAATATTTATCATATGAAATAATAGGTATTTTCTCATCAAATATGCTATTTTTTCTATTTAATCCATATTAATAAAACAGGGCTAAAAACCTACATATAGTTTCACAAATATTATCTGATTTACTTTATGAAATGTGAACATCACAACTTTCCTATCTAAAACTGACTTAAAGTTGTTCTTTTTTAAATTTTTTTATTGAAGGATAATTGCTTTACAGAAGTTTGTTGTTTTCTGTCAAACTTCAACATGAATCAGCTATAGGTATACATATATCCCCTCCCTTTTGAACCTCCCTCCCATCTCCCTCCCCATCCCACCCCTCTAGGTTGATACAGAGCCCCTGTTTGAGTTTCCTGAGCCATAAAGCGAATTCCCATTGGCTATCTATTTTACACATGGTAATGTAAGTTCCCATGCTACTCTTTTCATACATCTCACTCTCTCCTCCCCTCTCCCCATCTCCATAAGTCTATTCTCTATGTCTGTTTCTCCATTGTTTCCCTGTAAATAAGTTCTTCATTACCATTCTTCTAGATTCCGTATATACGTGTTAGAATACAATATTTATCATTCTCTTTCTGACTCACTTCACTCTGTATAATAGGTTCTAGGTTCATCCACCTCAACAGAACTGACTCAAATGTGTTTCCTTTTATGGCTGAGTAATATTCCATTGTGTATATGTACCATAACTTCTTTATCCATTCATCTGTCAATGGACATCTAGGTTGCTTCCATGTTCTTCCTTAGAACATAAACAGTCCAGACACAATTTTGTTAACTGTCAACCAAAAGTGAATCATATTTGTGGATATAAATACAAAAGGTTCTAGTCAATTTTATTTCTTATAAAGGTTACCTTTACCTTTCAAACTTTATATCATGTGATCAATTTTCAATAAGGGCTTAATTTGTTAGTAGTATTTTGCATTTTTTTCAGTTGTTATTTCAAAGAGTACTATGAATCTGTTATGACATTATGTTTTAAAGTATCAGCATTAACTAATTTCAAGTGAAGCTCATCATTTAAGGAACTCTATTTGCAAGTAAAAGTAGTAACTACTTCTGTATGTACAAAGCATAGCTCTCCATAAAATTTTCAAATTTATGTGCTTTGTTGCATCATACATGAATCAATCATTTCCCACAGAAAAGTTTCAATTACAAAGAAGAAAATGTTGAATTAATAATAAGTAAATGAGAACCAGGTTTTAAAGAAGGATGCTCTGAGTATAAAAATTTACTAGGATGTGAAAATATGTCTCCAGTGGAAACAACGCAAAACCACACAGATGAGGGGGAGAAAAACCAATCAAACCTAAAGTAGTTTTTTAGAAAAAGTTAAGAGCTGGTGAAAGTTAAAAGTAATAGGTGAAATTCTTAATAGAGATGTCTTTGAGATTCTGACTGGTGTCACTTGAGTAAGGGGTTTCCAATCCTATATGATGGAGACATGTTAGGCTAAGTGATAAAATGCTCCCTGACTGCAGGACTCCTCAAGCCTATAATGTGTGCACTGTTAATTACCAAGAAGATGCAAAAAGGAGTAAATAGGGTCTCTTAAATAGCTTTGACTACAGATTTTTAATCTATTTTATTTAACTTCTTGGTGGGGCACTGCATAGAGGATTCCTAAGAAATACTTTTGGAAATGCTATGGTAAATGTTGTCACCAAGTTTATTATGGAAAACATTTGAGGTTTCACTGAAATACTGGGCAAGTAAAGTGATATTACAAGAGTTTCTATGCTCCATTAATATAGTCATTTATCTTTGTAGATTATCTTTCAAAGAAGGCTATTTAATCTATTTAGCAAAAATATAGAATTTTCAGTTAAGACATGAAAGATACTAATTTCAATTTTTAAATTCTAAATAAAATCTCCCAGCAACATAGACCAATGGAACAGAATAGACAGTCCAGAAACAGGCTCCTACAGACATGCCCAATTGACATTTGACAAATACAACTTTGCAAAGGCATTTCAAAGGGTTTCACCAAAATAAGGGATTCCCTGGTAGCTCAGCTGGTAAAGAATACTCCTACATTTTGATTCGATTCCCTGGTTCAATTCTTGGGTCAGGAAGATTTGATGGAGAAGGGATAGGTTACCCACTCCAGTATTCTTGGGCTTCCCTGGTGGGTCATCTGGTAAAGAATCTGCCTGCAATGCAGGAGACCTGGGTTCGATCCCTGGTTTGGGAGGATCCTCTGGAGAAGAGAATGGCTACCCACTCTGGTATTCTGGTCTGGAGAATTCCATGGACTATATAGTCCAAGGGGTTGCAAAGGGTTGGACATGACTGAGTGATTTTCACTTTCACTTCACTTTCACCAAAATAAAAAGATTTCTGCTCTGAGAAAAATACTGGTAAGAGGAGCTGCAAAGACAAGTAAAAAACTTGGACAAAATATTTGCTATCAAATATTTAATAAAATATTTGAATCCAGACTATGAGCTTTCAAAACTTAACAGTATGATAACAAACAACCAGTTACGAAAATATGCAAAATATGTGAATAGACATTTCATTACTGCAGATATAAGGACAGTAAATAAGCATGTGAAAAGACGTTGAAACTTATTACTCACTAGGGGAATGCAAATTGAAACCACAATAAAATACCATACACATCTATTAGAATGGTTAAAATAATAAACAAAGGGACAGCACAAATTACAACAATGAAACTGATATAACTTAAGGCTTGCCAGAATACAGTGCAGTTAGAACTCTCATACAATGCTAGGAATATAAAATTGTATAAGCACTTTGCAAAATAGGTTGAGAATTTCTTAAAAAGTTTAAGAGTTGCTTATCATAAAATCCAGCAATTCTGCTTCTAGATATTAACCCAGGAGAAATAAAACTTGTTCACACAAAAAATTGGTTCATGAATGCTTATAGCAGCTCTATTCATAATCACCAAAATTTGGAAAGAACCCAAACATCATTCACCAGGTGAATAGGTATCTGTGGTGCATCTGTACAATGGAACACATGTATACCTGTGGCGGATTCATTTTGATATTTGGCAAAACTAATACAGTTATGTAAAGTTTAAAAATAAAATAAAATTAAAAAAAAACAAAAAATACATGCAAAACGAAAGTACATGCAACAACAGAGATGCATCTCAAATACATTATGCCATCTGAAAAAAGCCAGACTCAAAGGCTACATGATTCCATCATATGTTATTCTGAAAAAGGCAAATCTATAAGCATGGAAAACTCAGCAGTGGCCACAGGACTGGAAAAGGGCAGTTTTCATTCCAATCCCAAAGAAAGGCAATGCCAAAGAATGCTCAAACTACCGCACAATTGCACTCATCTAACACTCTAGTAAAGTAATGCTTAAAATTTTCCAAGCCAGGCTTCAGCAATACGTGAACCATGAACTTCCAGATGTTCAAGCTGGTTTTAGAAAAGGCAGAGGAACCAGAGATCAAATTGCCAACATCTGCTGGATCATCGAAAAAGCAAAAGAGTTCCATAAAAACATCTATTTCTGCTTTATTGACTATGCCAAAGTCTTTGACTGTGTGGATCACAATAAACTGTGGAAAATTCTGAAAGAGATGGGAATACCAGACCACCTGACCTGCCTCTTGAGAAACCTGTATGCACGTCTGGAAGCAACAGTTAGAACTGGACATGGAACAACAGACTGGTTCCAAATAGGAAAAGGAGTATGTCAAGGCTGTATATTGTCACCCTGCTTATTTAACTTCTATGCAGAGTACATCATGAGAAACGCTGGGCTGGAGGAAGCACAAGCTGGAATCAAGATTGCCAGGAGAAATATCAATAACCTCAGATATGCAGATGACACCACCCTTATGGCAGAAAGTGAAGAAGAACTAGAAAGCCTCTTGATGAAAGTGAAAGAGGAGAGTGAAAAAGTTGACTTAAAGTTCACCATTCAGAAAACTAAGATCATGGCATCTGGTCCCATCACTTCATGGCAAATAAATGGGGACACAGTGTCAGACTTTATTTTTCTGGGCTCCAAAATCACTGCAGATGGTGATTGCCACCAGAAATTAAAAGACGTTTACTCCTTGGAAGGAAAGTTATGGCCAACCTAGACAGCATATTAAAAAGCAGAGACATTCATTACTTTGCCAACAAAGGTCCATGTGGTCAAGGCTATGGTTTTTCCAGTGGTCATGTATGGATGTGAGAGTTGGACTATAAAGAAAGCTTAGCACTGAAGAATTGATGCTTTTGAACTGTGGTGTTGGAGAATACTCTTGAGAGTCCCTTGGACTGTGGGGAGATCCAACCAGTCCATCCTAAAGGAGATCAGTCCTGGGTGTTCATTTGAAGGACGGATGTTGAAGCTGAAACTCCAATACTTTGGCCACCTGATGCAAAGAGCTGACTCATTGGAAAAGACCTTGATGCTGGGAAAGACTGAGGGCAGGAGGAGAAGGGGACGACAGAGGATGAGAGGGTTGGATAGCATCACCGACTTGATGAACATGGGTTTGGGTGAACTCCGGGAGTTGGTGATGGACAAGGGAGGCCTGGCGTGCTGGGGTTCATGGGGTCGCAAAGAGTCAGACACGACTGAGTGACTGAACTGAACAGAAAACTACCTGGCACAAAGGACAAAGGGTCAAATCTTACATCCCTAAGTAAGGTGACCATACAAGTTGTCATCCCAAATGGATGCTTATGAATAAAAGGGGGGAATCTATGATTATATAGAAAGTGAAGCGTTCAGTCATGTCTGACTCTTTGCAACCCCATGGACTATAGCCTACCAGGCTCCTTCGTCCATGGGATTTTCCAGGCAAGAGTACTGGAGTGGGTTTCCATTTCCTTCTCCAGGGGATCTTCCCAACCAGGGATGGAACCCGGGTCTCCTGCATTGCAGGCAGATGCTTTACCATCTGAGCCACCAGGGAAGCTGGCGATTATTTAGAATGAGACACCAAATTAGGACTCTTCCAGACACTTGGGATATATGATCACATTGATATAAGAGAACTTAGAAAAACATTCCAAAGAAACGATTCATAGCAATATAAATAAAATGTTAAATGCAATTTATGCAGCAACATTCAAGAATGGTTGTGATAATATTTGGTAAGCCACATGCAGGAAAGATTTCGGAGCTTGGAGTTATATACAAAGATCTGAATTATGGAAACGTCTCAGTGTTTTTATGTAACAAACATGCTGAAAGTGTATCATCTTTGCTTATTTTCCTACATTGATTGATATAACTCTTAAAAATAGATTGAGTTTGGGTAACATCCAGGAAGAGGTGGAGCCAGCTGGGGGGAGCCCTGCATCAAAACCTGTTTTGACGAGAAGAAGCTTCAGGAGACAGTGTAGAGCAGCAACACTTGGCAAAGAAAGTGGAGGGTCAGCGGCTTGGATGGGCATAAAGTCTATGGTGCAAAAAGCTAGCCCAGGACAGGAAAGTGAACCAATTACTTACTGATGAGAGATTTGCATTTTTCTGAAGCTCTAAAATGAGATGTATTGAGATAGGGAATTATTCAAAGGGACACCTAATAAGAAATAGGAGTGAAATCACAAACAGCAGAAAATTTCAGTGCACTCAATCATTCAGTGAATATTTACTGAGGAAATAACATGTGTAAGATAGCATTCCAGGTACTGAGGACACAGAAATGAACAAAATAAAGTCCCAAACTTTATGTGGCTTACTTCCAGTAGAGAAAAGAAAACATGCACGTGTGTGTGTGTATAGGTGAGTTCAGCTAAAAAGCATGATAAAAGCTAAAAACAATAAAATAAAATAAAGCAGGGAAGTGGGATACGGAACACTGGTTGCTTAAATCTGAGACATCAGGAAAGGCTTCGCCAAGGAGATGACTGGCTTAGGGACCTTAGAAAGTGAGGAAGGTAGCTGTCTGAGTGCCTAGAGGAAGAGCCTTCCCGACAGACAGCACTGCAATTACACAGGCCCTGAAACGGGAGTGTGCCTGGTGAGTTCCGTGACCAGCAATAAGGCTCATGTGGCTGGAGCACTTCCCGCAGGGAACAGCAGTAGGCAGTGTGGTCACAAACATGACACAAGCACACACCATGGTGTTTAGATCATGGGACACTTTCAGGGGGTTTAGAGCAGAAGCGTGATGTGATCTGGCACACATTTTCAAGGACCACCGTGGCTGCCTTGTTGAACATATACTGCAGCTGCAAAGGAGAGAAGCAAGGAGATAAAACAGGAGGCTTGTGCACTAATCCAGGTGAGTGATGCAGCTGGCTCAGGTGAGGGTGGGAGCAGCAGAGGGGGTGTGAAGTGCTAGGATTAGATTTATTCTGAAGGTATACTTAATAGGATTTGCTACAAACTAGCTCTGGGATGCAAGGAAAAGAATTAGCACCGTTGTTTTTAGTCTAAGCAAACTGAAGGAATTTCCATTAACTGAAAAGCAACAAGTCTAGAGAGGAGGAGGTTTGGGGAGAAAAGTCAGGAGTTCTGTTTTGGGCTCTTGGGCATTCATGTGGCGATGTCAAGAGGTAGATGAATAAATGAGGCACAAGGCAGAGGACTGGAGATAGAAAAATGCGAGTCAGAATGGAGATGGCATTTAAAGTTAGAAAAATGGATGTGACCACATGGACAGAGGATCTAGATGGAAAAGAGAGACACAAGGTCTACATCATGGAGAACTCCTCCTCTAAAGACATGGAAGAGCTAGAGGGACAGGTGAGCCCTGCCGAAGTGGCAAGCAGACAGAGAGCCACAGGAGCTTGCCCCAGTGCTCATACGTCCATGCAGTCAAGGGGCTAGATCCCTGCTGCCTCTCACTGGAAAGCATACGACCACGCTAAGAATGCTGGGGAAGAGTAGCTGCTAAACAACAATATCGTGACAGTGCCTCCCCTTTATCGGGTGCTTACATGTGCCATGAAATACACTAAACAAATGTAAGAAGTTTCAACTATTTTTTATCTTTATTATCTACATGAGAAACATATAGATGGAGGGGATTCAAAAACATGCTTGGGGCCACACCTCTAGCCTGTGGTGAAACCTGGATTCCATTTCAGGCAGTCTGCTTTCTGAGCCCGAGGGAGCTGACTATTTTTGATACCAAAATGAACACATCCTGATGAAGATCATGGCTTCATTGTCAGGGTGAGTTGGGTTCTACTATCTGGTTATTAATTCTTTCCACCTTGGGCACGTGATCAACATTTTTAGAACTTTCACCTCATCTACGAAATAGGTCACCTCTATCCTGCAAGGTTATGCAAAATCTAACAACTGAAATCTCTTATTATTTCTTAGCATTCTCCTGCCCTTCCTACCACAGTCCAATCCATTATCAAGTTCACTGATTCAATTCTCTGTGGCTTCCTTGTATCTCCTTCTTTTTATTTCCACACTAGTTCAGACCACCATTACCTCTTAACTGGATTTCTTTTTGTCTAACTGATCTCTCTCCCTCCCTCCATCCCTATCTTTCCCTGCATCCCTCTCTCTCTTTCTCCCACACACACATCCACACACACACGCACATGCACACACAGCAGCCAGAGTGATCTTTCCAAAATACAAATCAGATTGGGTCATCCACACTGGTTAAAACTCTTTAATGGATCCCTCAGGATAGAGTATTTTGAAGGTGACTTTAAGCCTTTCCTATCCCAAGTTATATCAGAATCAGTACTTTTTGTAGATAACAGATTGGGAGGGAGATGGATTGAGACAGTCAGTTTACTGGTCTGGGCCCCTTCTCTCCCTCCACGTGCCCTCTGGACTAATATAAATCTCTTCAAAGGCAGGAACATGATCTGGATAAGATTTCGGTAAATCCCCAGGGTCTAGTATAGGGCATGGCATGGAGCAAATATTGGCTTAAGAACGACACACAGTAAGTATTGTTGGTTCAGTGACAAAAAATACTGCTGGCTGAATAACACAAGGTATCACGAATAAATATAAACATGAATGAGAATGAGTTTGCCAAGACATATATGGTTCACTTAAACTTAAACTGCAAAAGGCAGAGGTCTGAGCATTTAGGATAGGAAAACGAAGGTCAAAATTGCTACTGGCAAAGTCTAAGAGAGAGGAGAAAGCCAGAAGGATCTATGCTATTGAGTCACAGGGTAAACATTACATGAAGGACCTCTGATCCTAAGGCTGGGTTAGAACCTGGGTGTATGAACCACCTCCCTCACCACACACACATCTGCCTTGTTTGCTTATTTTGTTACAGATCTCTGAGCTGAAAAGACAGTCTAATGAGGCAGTAGTATACTTTGGTCACAAGACAGGCAGCTTAGTACCAGGTCAAAAGAGTAGCAGCCTGGACCCTCCTACACACTCCCCTTTCACACAAGCACTGGGGCTTCTTGGCCTGGAAGACACTGAAAACCACCACCCTACTCAAAGGAAGGGAGTAAGACTGAGACCAAACGAGGGACCCTAAGAGAGCCCGGGGAAGTGCTGGCTGTGGCGACATAAGAGAACTGGACACGAGTGACACACCCTGCCTCCTAGGGTTGTTGGGGATGGCTTCAGGTGTGTATCCAAGCATGTCCTCTTGGAAGTGATGCTGTATTTGAGGAATTCTTTATTTTTCTGGGATAAACTACATGTTTCCAGTTTTTCCTCCCATGTCGACTTGGTAGCTGAGCATGTTTTTGAGTTTTCCTCAAAGTGTGGCTTGTGCAAGCAGCCCTGGCATTATTAAGGAATTCATCAGAGAGGCAGAATCTGCATTTTAACAAGACCCCTAAGTGATGTGTATGCCTATTAAAATTTGGGGAGCACCCTAATAGAGGACTATCAGAGATGAGCAAGACACCAGAGGTTCTCCAAGAGTCACAGTCCTCTACCAGCAGCGATATCACCTGGGAACTTGTGAGGAATGCAGATCCTTCGCCCCATCCCAGGTCTACTGAGTCAGATACTCTGGGATAGGGCCCAGTAACCTGTGTTTTAACAAGTCTTCAGGCTGTGGCTGCTGCTCACCAGCGTTTGAGAACTGCCCGTCATCCAGGCAGATTGCCAGTAATCAGTGCCGGCTGTGGGTACATGGTGCAGTAGGGGGATGAGGAGGCTGGAGCTCTTGCCAGTTGCAGTTAATTAGCTGCGCGACCTTGGGGAAAGAACTTGTCTAATTATCTAGATCTAGTTTGTTTAACCCCAAAGAGAAAAGCGTATAAATTTCTTGGAGTAAATGTTCTCAAAATGTGGTTTGTGGGGGTCTAGGTGGTTTATTGAGGGCCCATTAGGCAACTGAGTTATTATGAAGATATAACAGCACATATGATAATAGGAAAAATGTATTTTGCTTACATGTAAGGTATGAAAGCCATAGAACTGTGATTTTGAGCAATGATTTGCAAGTGTAAGATATGAATGCTACAGAACCATGATTCGATATCACTGCACACCTGCTCTGAGGTCTGGGCTGAACAAAGCTGATCAGTTCATCTCAGCTAACTTTTAGTTAACGGGGTAACAGATATTTTCTGTAATGTGTTTTCACATCATTTACTTCTTACCATTTACATTTGTTACTCTCTCATATTTGTTTGTGGCAATTATACTATATTATAAACACAATTTATAAAAATGGTTCAGTGGCTCATAAGTGATTCAGTGATGCAAAAAAGTGCCAATGCAATGACTACATAATAATAACCAGAAAAACCCTGTGGATATAACGAATGTATATAGGACGTGAGCCTGATCATAAAGGGACACGTGAATCTTTAATATAAGGATTTTGCTCAGGTAGTAGAAAGAGTGTGAATATAAACCAAAAAGATAATCTAAATATTTTCTCTTAGTCTTTGCTATGCTGTCTGTTAAGAAACGTTGAGAATACGCCTTTGTGTCTGTTGCTTTCCATGCTGCCCCAAAGGGTAAATGCCATACTTCATCTAAGAAGCATGTAAATACAACAGTAATGACATACAAAATCTGGTTGGAAAGGAGAAAAGCCTCCTGGCAGATTCCTTAATGACAATACTGGATGATAGCACAATCCCAGTTATGCCCAGTATGGTAGACTTACACGTGTGTGTGTGTGTGTCTGTGTTAGTTGGTTGAAATCTCTAAATGCAAAATATGAATCTCCTTTGTATGCACACACTTAGGACATATAGAATGAGGGGTGCTTGATGGCTTTTAATTCTGCTTGTCACCCATGCCATATGGAAGCCATTTGCCAGTCAGCCAGTGTTCAAACTGCTGGCCAGATGCAGACTAGAAAAGGTACACTCTGGTCAACACTGGTGGGAAGGCAGAGATATAAGAGCCAGAAAGGGCATGGCTCTGGAAACAAAAGGGGGCCAGAATGCACATGGCTTCATTGACGGGGAAGAAATGACATTCAACACTGTGCCTCATGGTCTCGATTCAGCACTGATGGCCAAAATAACAACTAGGAATATGATTAAAACATGGCAACTGAGTGAATGCAAGTTCAGTGAGAGGAGAATGGCAAGAGGTTCAAGACTGTTTTTCCATATTTAATCACTCGAGTTAACGACAGCCAAAGTGCTTGTGTGAGTTGTCTGAAGTTATTCTTATTGAGGCATGCCAAAGAATAATACTCCATAGCCAAACAACAGGATTTATCAAGAAGACCAAACTGTGGAACACATGGCTTGATTGACCAGAGTCTGACTATTTCCTTGAAATTAGTTGTCTTTTTTTCATTTTTTTTGAGAAAGAAATCAATGATCTTATTGGCTATTAAATATACATGCATATACATGTGCACGCACACACAGAGGCACAAATGATACGAAGCATATGAATGTTTTCCAGAGTCCCTTAAAACAGCTAAAGAGAATATTAAGAATACATTAGCTGTCATCTTTCAGGTTACTTATTTAATCTTATAGCTTTTGAGTACGATGTGTATCTGATAGTATACTATAAATGGTCTTCTGTGAAAATGCTGTATATATCTTGGTCTATCCATATTCAATGAGAACATCTAAACCTATCAATATTTAAGCCAAAACTCGCTTGCCACCATTTTTACCTTTAGTTTCATATTCATATTTAATCCATAGTTTATAAAACTCACTCAACTGTTTAGTTTTTCTTTATATTCATATCATCATAATTATTTTACTATCCTGTGTGACACAAACATTTTATATAATTAGTAAGGCTCATGGTGCCTTTCACAGAAACCAAGGATTACTTTATAATTTAAGGCTGCCTTCCTATTTCTGTTTTTCTAAATAAATGGAAACTCTCAGTTGGGATTTTCAGGAAATCACCCAACTACAGGCTGCTCCAATGAGTTGCCATGAGAAATTGAATATGCAAATCATTTTTACACGCACGTTTATGTAGGCAAAACACCTGCACATCTGGGTTTCCAGCAGTCCCTGTTGATTAATATGCATGTAACCCAGAGCTGCCCATTGCCGGGTAATAGGAATTTTAAATGCACTTGGCTCATTTTCAAGTAAATTCCTGGGATGTCAGTACTGCAACAAAATGTGCCAGGTTAGATGCTCATTTTATATTAAATCAACTTTCTACTCTATGAAAGAAACTTCTTTTGCATTCAATATGTATTTTTTCTTTACTTTGGGAAAAACAATGACTCAAGTTAACAGCAAACAATGGGCTTTACAATATAAAGAGAACCATCTGGTAAACTAGAATGTTTTACAGAGTGATTTAAAAAAAATGTAGGGGAGATGGCTCCTGCCCAGCAACAGCTGAAAGCCCAAATGTAACTGAAAAATATGAGCCAGCTGGCTGGGGTGCCACCAATGAATGGTATCTCCTTTTTCTGTGGAGTTACTAAGAAAAATCACATGGTATGTGTATTATTTCACTTGGGCATCTACAAAACCTTGGGGGTAAGTAGCAACAACTGGATTGTATTTTGAGGTGGATAAAATGAGGCTCAGCATCCCAATGTCCCATTCAAGACCTTTGAAACAAGCAGAAATAAAGATCAGAAGCAGAGTTCAACACAATTCACTTTCTTTGTTAAGCTTCTGCCACCATTTTGCTTTGGCAGTGTCCAGTCTTAGATCTGTAGATCATTTATTCTATCTTCACCAGAAATGAAAACGTTTACCTATAACTTTATAATTTAAATAAAACCATTTTTACATTTGATTACATTTTCTCTTTTTTTTTTTTTTTTTTTTTTTTTTTGCCTTTTTTTTTTTTTTTTTTTAATTTTATTTTATTTTTAAACTTTACATAACTGTATTAGATTTGCCAAATATCAAAATGAATCCGCCACAGGTTTACATGTGTTCCCCATCCTGAACCCTCCTCCCTCCTCCCTCCCCATTCCATCCCTCTGGGTCGTCCCAGTGCACCAGCCCCAAGCATCCAGTATCGTGCATCGAACCTGGACTGGCAACTCATTTCATACATGATATTTTACATGTTTCAATGCCATTCTCCCAAATCTTCCCACCCTCTCCCTCTCCCACAGAGTCCATAAGACTGTTCTATACATCAGTGTCTCTTTTGCTGTCTCGTACACAGGGTTATTGTTACCATCTTTCTAAATTCCATATATATGCGTTAGTATACTGTATTGGTGTTTTTCTTTCTGGCTTACTTCACTCTGTATAATAGGCTCCAGTTTCATCCACCTCATTAGAACTGATTCAAATGTATTCTTTTTAATGGCTGAATAATACTCCATTGTGTATATGTACCACAGCTTTCTTATCCATTCATCTGCTGATGGACATCTAGGTTGCTTCCATGTCCTGGCTATTATAAACAGTGCTGCGATGAACATTGGGGTACTCGTGTCTCTTTCCCTTCTGGTTTTCTCAGTGTGTATGCCCAGCAGTGGGATTGCTGGATCATAAGGCATGTCTATTTCCAGTTTTTTAAGGAATCTCCACACTGTTCTCCATAGTGGCTGTACTAGTTTGCATTCCCACCAACAGTGTAAGAGGGTTCCCTTTTCTCCACACCCTCTCCAGCATTTATTACTTGTAGACTTTTGGATTGCAGCCATTCTGACTGGCGTGAAATGGTACCTCATAGTGGTTTTGATTTGCATTTCTCTGATAATGAGTGATGCTGAGCATCTTTTCATGTGTTTGTTAGCCATCTGTATGTCTTCTTTGGAGAAATGTCTATTTAGTTCTTTGGCCCATTTTTTGATTGGGTCATTTATTTTTCTGGAGTTGAGCTGTAGGAGTTGCTTGTATATTCTCGAGATTAGTTGTTTGTCAGTTGCTTCATTTGCTATTATCTTCTCCCATTCTGAAGGCTGTCTTTTCACCTTGCTAATAGTTTCCTTTGATGTGCAGAAGCTTTTAAGGTTAATTAGGTCCCATTTGTTTATTTTTGCTTTTATTTCCAATATTCTGGGAGGTGGGTCATAGAGGATCCTGCTGTGATGTATGTCAGAGAGTGTTTTGCCTATGTTCTCCTCTAGGAGTTTTATAGTTTCTGGTCTTACATTTAGATCTTTAATCCATTTTGAGTTTATTTTTGTGTATGGTGTTAGAAAGTGTTCTAGTTTCATTCTTTTACAAGTGGTTGACCAGAGTTCCCAGCACCACTTGTTAAAGAGATTGTCTTTAATCCATTGTATATTCTTGCCTCCTTTGTCGAAGATAAGGTGTCCATATGTGCGTGGATTTATCTCTGGGCTTTCTATTTTGTTCCATTGATCTATATTTCTGTCTTTGTGCCAGTACCATACTGTCTTGATAACTGTGGCTTTGTAGTAGAGCCTGAAGTCAGGTAGGTTGATTCCTCCCGTTCCATTCTTCTTTCTCAAGATCGCTTTGGCTATTCGAGGTTTTTTGTTTTTCCATACAAATTGTGAAATTATTTGTTCTAGCTCTGTGAAGAATGCTGTTGGTAGCTTGATAGGGATTGCATTGAATCTATAGATTGCTTTGGGTAGTATACTCATTTTCACTACATTGATTCTTCCAATCCATGAACATGGTATATTTCTCCATCTGTTAGTGTCCTCTTTGATTTCTTTCACCAGTGTTTTATAGTTTTCTATATATAGGTCTTTAGTTTCTTTAGGTAGATATATTCCTAAGTATTTTATTCTTTCCGTTGCAATGGTGAATGGAATTGTTTCCTTAATTTCTCTTTCTGTTTTCTCATTATTAGTGTATAGGAATGCAAGGGATTTCTGTGTGTTGATTTTATATCCTGCAACTTTACTATAGTCATTGATTAGTTCTAGTAATTTTCTGGTGGAGTCTTTAGGGTTTTCTATGTAGAGGATCATGTCATCTGCAAACAGTGAGAGCTTTACTTCTTCTTTTCCAATTTGGATTCCTTTTATTTCTTTTTCTGCTCTGATTGCTGTGGCCAAAACTTCCAAAACTATGTTGAATAGTAATGGTGAAAGTGGGCACCCTTGTCTTGTTCCTGACTTTAGAGGAAATGCTTTCAATTTTTCACCATTGAGGATAATGTTTGCTGTGGGTTTGTCATATATAGCTTTGATTATGTTGAGGTATGTTCCTTCTATTCCTGCTTTCTGGAGAGTTTTTATCATAAATGGATGTTGAATTTTGTCAAAGGCTTTCTCTGCATCTATTGAGATAATCATATGGTTTTTATTTTTCAATTTGTTAATGTGGTGTATTACATTGATTGATTTGCGGATATTGAAGAATCCTTGCATCCCTGGGATAAAGCCCACTTGGTCATGGTGTATGATCTTTTTAATGTGTTGTTGGATTCTGATTGCTAGAATTTTGTTAAGGATTTTTGCATCTATGTTCATCAGTGATATTGGCCTGTAGTTTTCTTTTTTTGTGGGATCTTTGTCAGGTTTTGGTATTAGGGTGATGGTGGCCTCATAGAATGAGTTTGGAAGTTTACCATCCTCTGCAATTTTCTGGAAGAGTTTGAGCAGGATAGGTGCTAGCTCTTCTCTAAATTTTTGGTAGAATTCAGCTGTGAAGCCGTCTGGACCTGGGCTTTTGTTTGCTGGAAGATTTTTGATTACAGTTTCAATTTCCGTGCTTGTGATGGGTCTGTTAAGATTTTCTATTTCTTCCTGATCGAGTTTTGGAAAGTTGTACTTTTCTAAGAATTTGTCCATTTCTTCCTCGTTGTCCATTTTATTGGCATATAATTGTTGATAGTAGTCTCTTATGATCCTTTGTATTTCTGTGTTTTCTGTTGTGATCTCTCCATTTTCATTTCTAATTTTATTGATTTGATTTTTCTCCCTTTGTTTCTTGATGAGTCTGGCTAATGGTTTGTCAATTTTATTTATCCTTTCAAAGAACCAGCTTTTGGCTTTGTTGATTTTTGCTATGGTCTCTTTTGTTTCTTTTGCATTTATTTCTGCTCTAATTTTTAAGATTTCTTTCCTTCTACTAACCCTGGGGTTCTTCATTTCTTCCTTTTCTAGTTGCTTTAGGTGTAGAGTTAGGTTATTTATTTGACTTTTTTCTTGTTTCTTGAGGTGTGCCTGTATTGCTATGAACTTTCCCCTTAGGACTGCTTTTACGGTGTCCCACAGGTTTTGGGTTGTTGTGTTTTCATTTTCATTCGTTTCTATGCAAATTTTGATTTCTTTTTTGATTTCTTCTGTGATTTGTTGGTTATTCAGCAGCGTGTTGTTCAGCCTCCATATGTTGGATTTTTTAATAGTTTTTCTCCTGTAATTGAGATCTAATCTTACTGCATTGTGGTCAGAAAAGATGCTTGGAATGATTTCTATTTTTTTGAATTTACCAAGGCTAGCTTTATGGCCCAGGATGTGATCTATCCTGGAGAAGGTTCCATGTGCGCTTGAGAAGAAGGTGAAATTCATTGTTTTGGGATGAAATGTCCTATAGATATCAATTAGGTCTAACTGGTCTATTGTATCGTTTAAAGTTTTTGTTTCCTTGTTAATTTTCTGTTTAGTTGATCTATCCATAGGTGTGAGTGGGGTATTAAAGTCTCCCACTATTATTGTGTTATTGTTAATTTCTCCTTTCATACTTGTTAGCATTTGTCTTACATACTGCGGTGCTCCCGTGTTGGGTGCATATATATTTATAATTGTTATATCTTCTTCTTGGATTGATCCTTTGATCATTATGTAGTGACCATCTTTGTCTCTTTTCACAGTCTTTGTTTTAAAGTCTATTTTATCTGATATGAGTATTGCTACTCCTGCTTTCTTTTGGTCCCTATTCGCATGGAAAATCTTTTTCCAGCCCTTCACTTTCAGTCTGTATGTGTCCCCTGTTTTGAGGTGGGTCTCTTGTAGACAACATATGCAGGGGTCTTGTTTTTGTATCCATTCAGCCAGTCTTTGTCTTTTGGTTGGGGCATTCAACCCATTTACGTTTAAGGTAATTACTGATAAGTATGACCCCGTTGCCATTTACTTTATTGTTTTGGGTTCGAATTTATACACCATTTTTGTGTTTCCTGTCTAGAGAGTATCCTTTAGTATTTGTTGGAGAGCTGGTTTGGTGGTGCAGAATTCTCTCAGCTTTTGCTTGTCTGAAAAGCTTTTGATTTCTCCTTCATACTTGAATGAGATCCTTGCTGGGTACAATAATCTGGGCTGTAGGTTATTTTCTTTCATCTTTTTAAGTATGTCTTGCCATTCCCTCCTGGCTTGAAGAGTTTCTATTGAAAGATCAGCTGTTATCCTTATGGGAATTCCCTTGTGTGTTATTTGTTGTTTTTCCCTTGCTGCTTTTAATATTTGTTCTTTGTGTTTGATCTTTGTTAATTTGATTACTATGTGTCTTGGGGTGTTTCGCCTTGGGTTTATCCTGTTTGGGACTCTCTGGGTTTCTTGGACTTGGGTGATTATTTCCTTCCCCATTTTAGGGAAGTTTTCAACTATTATCTCCTCAAGTATTTTTTCATGGTCTTTCTTTTTGTCTTCTTCTTCTGGGACCCCTATGATTCGAATGTTGTAGCGTTTAATATTGTCCTGGAGGTCTCTGAGATTGTCCTCATTTCTTTTAATTCGTTTTTCTTTTATCCTCTCTGATTCATTTATTTCTACCATTCTATCTTCTAATTCACTAATCCTATCTTCTGCCTCTGTTATTCTACTATTTGTTGCCTCCAGAGTGTTTTTAATTTCACTTATTGCATTATTCATTATATATTGACTCTTTTTTATTTCTTCTAAGTCCTTGTTAAACCTTTCTTGCATCTTCTCAATCCTTGCCTCCAGGCTATTTATCTGTGATTCCATTTTAATTTCAAGATTTTGGATCAATTTCACTATCATTATTCGGAATTCTTTATCAGGTAGATTCCCTATCTCTTCCTCTTTTGTTTGGTTTGGTGGGCATTTATCCTGTTCCTTTATCTGCTGGCTATTCCTCTGTCTCTTCATCTTGTTTAAATTGCTGAGTTTGGGGTGTCCTTTCTGTATTCTGGCAGTTTGTGGAGTTCTCTTTATTGTGGCGTTTCCTCGCTGTGTGTGGGTTTGTACAGGTGGCTTGTCAAGGTTTCCTGGTTAGGGAAGCTTGTGTTGATGTTCTGGTTGATGGAGCTGTATTTCTTCTCTCTGGAGTGTAATGAAATGTCCAGTAATGAGTTATGAGATGTCTATGGTTTTGGGGTGACTTTGGGCAGCCTGTATCTTGAAGCTCAGGGCTGTGTTCCTTTGTTGCTGGAGAATTTGCTTGTTATGTCTTTCCCTGGAACTTGTTGGCCCTTGTGTGGTGCTTGGTTTCAGTGTCGGTATGGAGGCGTTTGATGAGCTCCTGTCAATTAATGTTCCTTGGAGTCAGGAGTTCCCTGGAGTCAGGGATTGGACTTAAGCCTCCTACTTCCAGTTATCGGTCTTAATTTTACAGTAGTTTCAAAACTTCTCCTTCTATACAGCACCACTGATAAAACATCTATGTTAAAGATGAAAAGTTTCTCTACTGTGAGGGTCACTCAGAGAGGTTCACAGCGTTACATGGAGAAGAGAAGAGGGAGGAGGGAGTTAGAGGTGACCCAAATGAGATGAGGTGGAATCAATAGTGGAGAGAGTGGGCTAGCCAGTAGTCACTTCCTTATGTGCACTCCACAACTGGACCACTCAGAGATGTTCACGGAGTTATACAGGGAAGAGAAGAAGGAGGCAGGAGACAGAGGTGGCCAGAAGGATAAAAGGGGGAAATGAAAAGGCGGGAGACAGATCCAGCCAGTAATCAGTTCCTTAAGTGTTCTCCACCGTCTGGAACACGCAGAAATTCACAGAGTTGGGTAGAGTAGAGAGGGGTTAGGGAGGAGATACAGGTGACCTGGTGGGGAAAATGGAGAGTCCAAAGGGAGAGAGAGCAGTCAAGCCAGTAATCTCGTACACTAGTGAAAAATGGGTCCTGAAGATTGGGTTCTTAAAGGTACAAAATTGGTAACAAATACATAAAAACAAAAATTAGAAATCTAGAGTAGAGTTTGGAATTTCAAAAATGCGATGTTAATGAAAAGGAGAAGGAAAAGAAAGAGAGAAAAAACGAACAAAGAAAAACAAACAAGGTCGTGAAAGTAACAAAGAAACTACAGGTACAAAATTGATAACTAATACCAAACAGCAAAAATTAAAAATCTAGAGTAGAGTTTGGAATTTCAAAAATACAACGTTAAAAAAAAAAAAAAAAAAATAAGAAGAAGAAGAAGAAAAATAAAGAGAGAAAACAAACAAACCAACAAAAACAATGTCGCAAAAATTATAAAGAAAATACAGGTACAAAATTGATATCAAATACCAAAAAGCATAAATTAAAAATCTTGAGTAGAGTTTGGAATTGCAGATATACGATGTTATATAAAAGAAGAAGAGAAAGAAACAGAGGAAAAAAAAAAGTCACAGCAATTATGAAAAAAACTATAGGTACAAAATTGATAACATATATCAAAAGGCTAAAATTAAAAATCTAGAGTAGAGTTTGGAATTTCAAAAATGCAATGTTAAAGAAAAGAAGAAAAAGAAGAAAAAAAAAAAAAAAAAACCACGGTCAAAAAATTATAAAATATATATATGAAGTTTGCTGAAGAAGAAGAGAAAAAAAAAAATAGGGTCTTTTTTTTTTTTTTTTTGCAAAGTAATAGTTATAAAAGTGAAAATTAAAGGACAATAGAGGACTTAAAAAAAATTTTTTTTTTTAATTAAAAAAAAAAAAGAAAGAAAGAAAGATTGATCGTAAAAATAGTAAAAATATATCTAGGTCTTTCTCTGGTTTTGTTGTGAGTATTGTGGGTTCAGTTCATTTTTGGCAGTTCCTTAGTCCGACTTATATTTCTCAAGATCTATAGGCCCCTTCCTATGTAATCCGTAGTAACCACAGGGTTTTAATCTATGGCCTGTAGCTTCCAAGGCGTTTCCCTCTGTTATAGCTTCTTCTGTTTGCTGGTCTCTTCAGTGTCTGGTTCCCGCCCTGACACAAAGGGGACGGTGGAGGACCCTATTTTTTTTTTTTTTTTTTTTTAATTTAGGCTCACTTGTTCAGCCGCGCTGTGGGGAGGGAGGGAGGGATGCTGCAAACAGATAACACTGGCGTGCGCTCGAAGTGCCTCGGCCACACTGGGTCTGCCCCCGCTCACGGCGCGTGTAACCTCCCTGCCCACACTGCTTGGGCTCTAGGTTGTTCCGCCGGGAACAATCAGAGGCCGGCCCTGGACTGAGCTCCCAGGTCCAAGCCGCTCAGGTTCAGGCACTCGGGTAGTCCTCAGAGGCGCAGACTCGGTTGGGCCTGCGTTTTGTGTTCTTCCCAGGTCGAGCAGCTCAGGTGATGAGGTGTTTGGCGGGCGCCAATGCTGCGACTTATCGCCTCCCCGCCACTCGGTTATCTGGGTGTAAAACCGGCGCACCTTCTCAGGCAGATATTGACCGTCCAGACCCCCAAGAAGTTTTAGTTAGCAAAGAAGCCTGCTTACAGTTTTATAGATAGTGTCTCTCTGGGGCTGCGATTGCCCCCTTCCGGCTCTGGCTGCCTGTCACCGGAGGGGGAAGGTCTGCAGCCGGCTACCTCTGTTCAGTCCTTTGTTCTGTGCGCGGGCCTGGTGGTGTCTTAGGTTAGGGCTGGCTTTTCGCGTGGTAGATATCCCACAGTCTGGTTTGCTAGCCCAAATTATTTCGCTCAGATAGGGCTCAGGACATTCGGCCCGATTCTTACTCTAAGGGACACAGCCCGTGCCGCACTTCCCTGCCCAGCCCCCGCTTGCTAATGCCGTGTGCAGGCGTCTGCGCTGCTTCTCCGCTGGGGGAGTTCCCGTAGGGCTCACAATCCGCGATTTTTAATTGTTTATTTTTTTTTTTTTTTCCCCTCCCTTTTATGTTGCCCTCTGTGCTTCCAAAGCTCGGCACAGATTCGGCAGTGAGAGGGTTTCCTGGTGTTTGGAAACTTCTCTCTTTTTAAGACTCCCTTCCCGGGACGGAACTCCGTCCCTCCCTCTTTTGTCTCTTTTTTTGTCTTTTATATTTTTTCCTACCTCCTTTCGAAGAGTTGGGCTGCTTTTCTGGGTGCCTGATGTCCTCTGCCGGCATTCAGAAGTTGTTTTGTGGAATTTACTCGACGTTTAAATGCTCTTTTGATGAATTTGTGGGGGAGAAAGTGTTCTCCCCGTCCTACTCCTCCGCCATCTTGGCTCCTCCCTGATTACATTTTCTCTTAAACGGGTCTTCAGGAATCACCAGGCAGAAAATCTTCAGGAATTAATTACCTACCACACCAGACTGAAAAGTAATGAACTTATGAATGCAATTTGCGAGAAGGGGTTACCAAATAGAATAGTCTAAGAAATACTGAAGAGCTAAGTCTGACACACATTATGACACTCCCCCAGAAAGCATAGTCACTGTGATTAAGACACCATTCTTTTTATACTTTAGTATACTATTTATGATCTTTCACTAAAATCTTACACTAATATCAGATGATACTAATAGAACTGCATTTCAACCCATGTGCACTTGTTTATTTAAGTTCTTTTTACATATCAAGCATTACATATTAATTTCATTTACTTAATCCTTAAAACAACTTAACTAGTAGTATTATTTTCATTTACATATGAGAGAAGTAAGACCTAGAAACTGTCTGAACCAGGGTGACTGAACCAACCTGACTCAGCTTGTGCTTGCCTCTCCCATCCTCAACAACAAGTGGGTTCCTTCCCCTTCCTCCAAATTTCATCTTCTATTTATCTAAACACTATGTTCTGTTCTTCTGAACTCAAGTGAGCATATATGATACAGTGAAGAAAAGTTAGTGAAGCAAAGCAGTCAATATACAATCCTCAAATAAGCAGTCTAGTTAAACAATATGAAATAAGTTGACATGATCAATAAAATATCCTAAAAGGTGGTTCTTGCTTTTGCTCTACAGTTTTGTTTTACATCTCCACTAGTTTTTGGAGTTACTGGCTTTACACCATGTCAGCCACCCATTTATAACAATCCACTTACATTTGGGACATTTTCCCACTTTTGACACTGTAAACTCAGACATTCTCCTCCCAGATCACAAGCTTCTTTTCTTCTGGTTCTCTCCATTATTCCCAAGAATACAATTATTTGTTTTTCACTGAGACCCAACATACTTTCTGGACTCCCCTGCAGCCTCCTTAATTTATTTTTCTATTCACTGTGCAGTTTAGAATCTATTTCTCTTTAAAGTAACTTGCAAATATCCTTAATCTCCTTGATCTCTTGTCCTTCTCTTTCACTTGCCCTACTACAACTCCATCCATATTTGGACAAGTCCCAGAGCCCCCCTTTCCATACCCAGAATACTGACAAGTGGTGGATACAACTGTGCAAATGGGGGCCAATATACATTTGCAATCATTGACCTCAAACAGCTTGAGTATTTTCTTCCAACAATCTTATTTTTATTCTGAATCAGTTCATGCCCATATTCCACAGCACTCATGTCAAGTACTCTGTACTCTTCTCAAGCCTTCAATTCCCTAGCCCCTTGTCACATTCTGTGATTCTTTCCATTCCTGTATCACACTGTCTTAAAATCAGAGTCTTCTATTCTGTACACTTCTTGGACAGAGTTTTGTCACTTTTTGACCCTTTTGATGTGGGTTTCAGTTAAGACCCTTGGCTTTTTAGAGGGCTGTATAGTAGTGTAGCATAGTAATTGTGTACAAGTAGCATAAGAAAGCTTGATGAAGAAAGTCATGTTTCTGCCTGATGCATTAGGAAGCATTTCCTTTGAGCAGGTAGTACTGCTGCAAGAGAGAGGGGGTCTCGAGGGGATGGTCACATCCCCAGTCATGTCTGAGTCCCTGGGACAGTGAAGTATGGGTTCTTGACTTTGTGCAGGAAAGAATTCAAAGGCCAGAGTAAAGGGGGAAAAGGCTTATTCAGGGAGGAAATGCACTCCGTGGACAGAGTGTGGACCATCTCTGGAATGCGAGAGAGGCTTAAGTGGAGTCTTCTAAAAACAAAGGCCTGAGGTAATATTCAAATTTTCATGCTTTACAGAGAAGTGCAGTCTCAGAGCATTCAGGTTGAGGAAGAAGGGATGTGAGACAGAGAAGTATGGAAAAAAACACAAGGTGATGCATCATTCAGCTGTCTGCTTCTTCCTGAGATGAAAAGAGACATATTTACTTACTCATGTAGAATATCTATTCACAGGCTGTACAGAACACAGGTATTCAGGGATAGTCTGATGGGGTCAGGAATGAAAAGGGATGTTTCTAATGGTTCCTGTTCATCTCTGGCCAGAGTCTGTTTCATCTCCTCCATACTTCTCTTTTGTGGCACTTTGTGTCTTTTCAAATTTTTTCAAATTTTCTTTCTATCTTGTTTTTTGGATTCTGTTTACACAAATATGTGGCTGTCTGGCATTTCCTATAGTTTTCTACTACCCCTTTCAATTTTTATAGCTGTTTATTATCTGTGATTTATTTCGAGTAACTTCTACTGTTATATCTTCAACTTCACTGATCTTTCCTGCAGCAATGTCTAATATGTAATCACTACATTTTCCTATCTTGTGCATTTTTTAAAGTTTCAGACATTATAATTTTCATCTCTAGAATTTTAATTGGGGTATTTTGTTTATTAGTCCCTATTTAAATATTCAATCTTTCCTCTAGCTTTGTAAATATATGGAATAGTTAAATAACTATGTAAATGTCCTTATCTGCTCTATATCACTTGCATCATTTCTAGATGAGTTTTGATCAATTTTTCTCATCATTATGGGTCATATTTTCTCACTTTTTTGAAATGTTGGTAATTTTTCATCAGATGGCAAATGCTATACATTTTAACTCGTTGATTGCTGGATCTTTTTTCTTCCCTCTAAAACTATTCTTTGTTTTGAGACATGGTTAAATTGCTTTGAAACAGTGTGATATGAGTACAACTCTAACTGATGCTATTAGTTTCTCACATGTCCTCACATGCCCCTACAAAAGATGGAGTAGGACTGGGTGGGTACCACTGTCCAGCGTCCTCAAGCTGCACCAAAGTTCCCGCATTTACTAGGATGTATGCATAGGATGCATCCACCATATGCACAGGTAAGATTTATTACAGCAACAAGACAGAAATAAAAGTCAACAAAAGGAAAAGGCACATGGGGTAAAGTCTGGAGAAACCAGGTACAAGCTTCCAAAGATCTTCTAAGTGGAGTCACATAGAACATGCTTAATTCTTACACTCATAAGCTGTGACAACACTTATGAAATGTTATCTGCATTAGAAGCTCATTAGAAAAGTAAGTGCTCAAAGTTTTTGTTGGGGGGCTGGTCGCATAGGCAGCCTTTGCCAAGCAAGTACCAAGATTCAAGACTCTCAGAAGGAGAGCAAGTGTTCAGTATAAATCACGTCATTTGGACAAGTGGTTCAGGCACAGTGAGTCTTTCTTAATATAGAATGGTGGGAATTCTCATGAAATCTAAGGGTCAACCTTGTAGGCAGGACTGTTAGGAAAAACTATATTAGGCCTAAGACTAATACAGACTGGTCTGCACAGTGCTGATCCTTTAGGTTTCCATAGCAACCTGTACTCCTCCTATAAACCTACTTGTTCAAATGCCTGTCTCTCATAGCCTGTAACCTCCATGAGCAAAGAAGAAAGGCTGACTGAGATCTGAGAGAAAAGAAGAAACTGTTTCTATTTTATTCAATAAAGCGTCTCCCGTGTCTAGCATAAAGCTTAGCATAAAGTAGATGCTCATAAATACTTGTTAAATGAAGACAAAGGGTTAATATTGTGAGAATATATAGAACTCTTAAAACTATAAAGAAAAATGAGCATATGACATAAACAAATATTCACTAATAAGCAAATATATTTATATTTAAAAACTGATAGCTTTTTCATGTATCAAAGTGATAAAAGTTAAATGCTAATACATAGAGTTAAGAATTTGATTAAATAGTAACTATTATACATTGCTGACAAGAAATGTATGTTATATAAACAAACAATTTAGTGATATATGTCGAGTATTAAAATGTTCATAACCATGCCTTAGAAAATTCCATTTATAGTAATTTATCAAAAGAAACTAATATAAGAGACTAAAAGACAATAGATAAAAGTGTTAATTGCAGCATTATTCATATGGCAAATATGTGCAAACATCATAAATGTCCAATGATAGGGGAAGGTTAAATAAATTATGGGATATAAATACAATGAGATATTAAGAAGTCAACTGTAGATTGCTTTCAATAAATATTTTTTGACATGGAAAAACACTGAGGATTCTAAATGAAAAATTAAGAATTTCCAAAAGTTAATACATTTTGATCCAAAATATGTTAATATATATGTGTGGGTTTATATATATATATATAAAAATACGTTTTCTTTAAAAATATAATAAATTTGAGATATATAAGCTAAAATAATAATGATTATTACTTTTGAAGAGTTTATTTACGGGGTCATTGGTCTTTTTTCATTTTTATGTGCTTTTTAAAATGAGTATATTTTATAATTAGGATACACACACACACTCCTGCATGAATATACATCCATACAAATAAACATGTATATCCTGATTTATTTTATTACTTGATCACTGACCAATAACTGTTGTTGAGAGAAGGATTTCTTATTAGACATCATATAGGAAGCTCATGAATGAAAATAAAGTATATATGTAAACAGGAAAAGATCAACTCTCACTAAAGACATTTGGAGAACTCACTGATCCTTAGCTGGCACTAACCTAGTATGACTCGCCATCATCAATATTCATTCAAAGAGGTACTTTTAACAGTATAATTGTTTCATTTCAGTAATTACATTTTCCATCTCTTCTTTCTATTTCCTTCCTTTATGATCTTGGGGTTATTTATGTCTATTTCTGAAGCATGGTTTATTAAGGTATTCACAATATATTTTATATTGCCTTTGAGATTTTGATTTTACTTTCCTTCATATTTTAAGTTTTAAAGTATTTGCCTTCAAAATATGAGTGAAATGTGCAACCATCAAAGGTTAATTAAATTTTTTCGGTCTGAAAATCTGAATATTTACATAGGATTAAAGGATTTGGGTACACACACACACACACACACACATCTTGTAATTCTGGCTCCAAAATCCTCAGAAGGATGGGTATATAACTTGATGACAAATGATTTATTAAAAAGAATCTTCCCTGAAAAGCTGTAGTCTCTGAAACATCTGGAATTTTCCTATCTGATTATAATGGCTTTATTTCATTCAAACCATTATAGACAATGGGTGCTTTGATTAGTGAAGCTGGGAGGGTGAATTATCTTCAAAACCTGGCTTCATCTCTGTCTTGATTTGGGTTCTTTCTAAAGCAATCTCTGAGCCAAGGATTTGAGAGCAAGTAAATTATTTGGAATCCAATCTCAGGAGAAACAATGAGCACTGGGGAGGAAGATAAAGAAGCAGGTGTTAATTACCATACTACTTCTGAAGGCAGCCACAGCCCTCAAGAGATCTCTGTGGAACACACCTCAGAAATACCCCACTGAATGTACCAGTGCAGCTACTGTGGAAAACAACATGGAGGTTCCTCAAAAAAACAAAAACAAAAACAGAGCTGCCACGTAACCCAGCAATCCCATTCCTAGACCTCTATCTGGATGAAACTGTAATTTAAAAAGACACATGCATCCTTATGTTCATAGAAGCACTATTTACAATAGTCAAGACCTAAATGTACTATATATTCTAAATATCCATCTATATTCTAAATAGATGAAAGGATAAAGATGTGTTACATATATATAATGTAATACTACTCAGCTATCAAAAAAAATAATGAAATAAGGTCATTTGCTACAACATGGATGGACTGAGAGATTATCTTACTAAGTGAGGTAGGAAAGAGAAAGACAAATATCATATGATATCACTTACGTGGAATCTATATTATGACACAAATGAATATATCTATGAAGCAGAAATAGACTCAGAGACATATAAAACAGACTTGTGATTGCCAAGGAGGTTGGAGGAGGGATGGATTGGGAGTTTGAGATTAGTAGATGCAAATTATTATATATAGAATGGATAACAGACAAGGTTCTATTGTATAGCACTAGGAACTATACTCAATATCCTACGATAAACCATGATGGAAAGGAATATGAAAAATAATACATACATGTTGGTATATATATTCAGTTATATGTAACTGAATCATTTTGCTGTACAGCAGAAATCAATACAACATTGTAAATCAATTATACTTCAATAAAATAAACAAAATAAAGAAAGAAAGAAATGTCCCACTTAAACACAAGTAAACTGGGTATGAGTTCTATTTATCCATAAATACTTCTCTGTCATTGCTTCAGGGTCCTCCCAGGGACACTGAGTTTCAGGCATTTCCAGCCATCTTCAGAAGTGGGATGCAGATATCCACAGGCACAGAGAAGCAGAAGATGCTCCGTGGGTGGAAGCTGTCGGCAGGAGACAGAGGCACTGAGCACACGTTCTGTGTGGATCAAGATGCAGTGTAAGAGAAGAAGTAACACTTTGGCTTCTTCTCTTTTATGGAGACTTTATCGCTGACAGTCACTAGTTCTGCCTGCAGCCTCAGCACTAAGGAGCCCCGTGGTTTTGAGCCAGTTAGAGAACCTCCCCAAATCTTAGTTTTCTCATCTGAACTAGGGTTTTTCCGGGGGAAAAAAGTATGACACACTTAGAAATAGGTAAACGGATTACTACAAACTCCTTCAGTGCATCTAAGCTTGATTTTCTATTGCCTGGGCCATTTTTGCCACTTTGGAAGGACAGAGGTGGGTTTTAAAACCTTGTTTTAGCTGTGAAACCCTCCTGTCTAAACCAACATAGACTTGTGTTTTGTGAAAAAGATGGGTGAGCAGGGAGAGGCGCACAGACATGCTCACCTCCAAGCCTCGCAGGACAAAGCAAGTGCTCTCCTGAATGATGAAGCAAGGGCTATTTATTCAGGATTTGTGGTACAAAAGAGTTAGCCACCATCACCTGAATTTTCCAGAGACTGAAAGGCAGGCAGAGGAGTGGGAAAGCTTTACAGCGGAGAAAGGGACGGCTTCAGGTGTGCCCTGATGGAGGCTGTCAGCATGGCGATGCTGAAGGCAGGGTAACCACAAACAATGCATCTATTTGACTGCCTTAGGAAACATATTTGGCCTTTTCCTTCTGGTCCTAAGTTGGAAATGGAGTCAAATATTAGAGAACCTTATTAAGTTCTATTAAGTGACTACGTTGGACCGATTGCTACAGAAAATATGGTTTGGTTTCCTGGACCCGTTGCTGCAAGTTATGGATCAAAATTCTATTTTTATATAGTGTCTGGCCATTGTTCACTGGTTTGTTTATTCAGTCTCTCAAAACTGAGACTTAAGGTTACTAAGTTTTTTGAGGTTGCACATATTGTGGCTAAAGAAAAACTTTGTATCTCCTGTGAATTCCAGCTTTAGCTTCACTGTAAAAAGGTAACGTTTCTTTTGGTTAGGAAGTAAGGCAGATCCCAAGACCCAGCAAGTAGCAACAACTAGGAAGGCTTGGTTGAAGAACAGGAAAGGGCAGCATGAGGAATCACAAGGCCTTCCCCAAAGTGAGATGGCAAAAAGGCAGTAAAGAAAACTGAGGGGTTGCTAGAAGTTAGCAAATGTTTTGATATTTATATGACTTCAGAAATGCCAGACTAGTAGAATTCATGAGAGGTTATATCACATCTATATACATGGATACATCATACTGGATAAGCCACATTCCTTCCTCATGAATCTGTAAATAGCCATCCCTTCAAATCAGAGCTTGGCTTCCTCCCTTATCTGAAAACAGCATTACAAGCAGAACATAAGTAGCTATCGCCATGGGGATGGATTGAAAGACTCTTTGATCAGCATTTCCACTCACGTGAGCCTATCCCTAAACCAGGGATGGTAATGAAAGTAATTTAACATACATCTATAATTAATTTGTTACACTTTTCCTGCTGCTGGCAAATCACACTGTTTTAGAGAAGTTCATGGAATTAATCTCCCAGAAGAGAGATGAGATGGAAAGCCTGCAGAAATAAATGGTTTTGTTTACTTCCAAACATGTGAGTTTTAAGAGCCAATTTTGGCTATAGGTCAGGGTTAATTTAGTGTTTCAAACTTGTCTTTTAGAAAACTGTATGAAGTCAAAGATTTTCTTCCCACCAGATAACGGGGGCCTGCAGTAAAAAAACCATTCTTCTTCTCAAATGGTTCCTATGATCTGGTAAGGAAGTAGATAATATGTTTTTATTTTTTTACCATAAAGACAATATGTAGGTAAGATAGGTTATAAAAATGTGTTCTTCATTCAAGTGTGTCTTGAGATTAAAGAGAACAGTGTGCATTCCTGGTATGGGTATTACCTAAATGACTTAGAAAACAAAGGCAGATACTCATTAAATTTAGAAGGGATCAAAATTTGGTCACACTGTTAGGTAAGGAGACCACCTCATCCTGGCTTGTCTAAGACTTTCCTGGTTGTGGCACTGAAAGTCTCGTGTCCTAAGAAACTCCTGCAGTCCTGGGCACTGGGGTGACTGGTCAGTCTACCAAAGATTTCAGAAGATTTGAGTTTAAACAGACTCCATTTGGGAAAATGAGGAACACTGTAATATGGAATTTAGTCAGGGCTAGTCTGAGGCTGTGCCCATGTTGTTGCTTAGTCACTCAGTCACGTCAGATTCTTTCATGACCCCATGTACTGAAACCCACCAAACTCTTCTGTCCATGGGATTTCCCAGGCAAGAATACTGGAGTGGGTTGCCATTTCCTTTTTCAGGGAAACTTCCCAAGCCAGGGATCAAACCCGCGTCTCCTGCATTGGCAGGTGGGTTCTTTACCACTAAGCCACCCGAGAAGCCCACATTGTGTTCTTAAGGATGGAACATAGGTTTCCAAGATATGGGATAGGGAAAAAAAGACCAGAAAAATATAGGAACTAGAGAGACTGCAAAGTGCACAAGAGGCTCAGAATTAGAAACAGGAAGAAATCATTTAAGGGTAATCTCTCAGTTAATGTCCAGCTAGCAATACAAGGCAAGGTAGGACTTAGATTCTGTTACCCTCTTATCTGCTTATTCTACCCCACTAGATTACTTGGTTTGTTTCTAAGAACATCTACAGCAATGGTTCTCATAGGGTGTTGTCTAGACCAGCAGCAACAGCATCACTTAAATACTTAATGCTGCTGCTGCTGCTAAGTCGCTTCAGTCGTGTCTGACTCTGTGCGACCCCATAGACAGCAGCCCACTAGGCTCTGCTGTCCCTGGGATTCTCCAGGCAAGAACACTGGAGTGGGTTGCCATTTCCTTCTCCAATGCATGAAAGTGAAAAGTGAAAGTGAAGTTGCTCAGCCATGTCCAAACTCTTAGCGACCCCATGGACTGCAGCCTACCAGGCTCCTCCGTCCATGAGATTTTCCAGGCAAGAGTACTGGAGTGGGTGCCATTGTTTTCTCCAAAATACTTACTAAAAAAGGAAATTCTAGTTGGCCCAAGAGTTACAGAATCTGAAACTCTGGAGGAGCAGCAGAGATCTGCCTTTTACCAAGTCCTTCAAATGATCTTGATGAGTGATAAATGTTGAGAACCACAGATTGAGACCAATCCTTCCTACACAAAACACGACAATGTAAAATACAGCATGTGGGGAAAATGGACCAGGCTACTTAGGGCCATATCAAGGGGCTAAAATGTCACTTTCTCAGTATTCAGGGACCATGTTTTGGCACACCAGATGGGAAGGGCATAGATGGCTACACCTACTTTCCCCACATGCCTGTCACTCTTTCCCACCTGTAATACCAATAACCAGTAACCAATAATTAGTCATTGATAATAGACTCTTCCCTATTTCTGATGATGATTAAGGTTCCAAATGATTTTAAAATTCGCTTGCATAGAGAAACCATAAAAACTAAGGCAACTTAAATAATAGATTTTTGCTTCAATTATGTTGCCAGAAACAGACACCCTAAATCCTAGGGCATCCTGCAAATGAATTCAGTCAAGGGGAAGTGAAGAATGGACCAGTGAAACAGATGAGTCATGTCCTGGTTTTGAGTCAAATTACATCACATCCTTTTTGTTTAATCTAACAGATTCTCTCCTGTGTTTTAAAGAAAAGAGATTGGGTCTGTCATCTTTTTTAGCATCCAAAGAAGACTCTGCCCCAAGTGTCTGAGCAGAGGCATTCCCTCACCAACAAAGCTAGATCTTGATCTCATTGACAACCAGAAGCCAAGGCAGTTGTCTGGCACTGAGTACTCAATGCTCCCAAGAGCAATGGACTGAGACATCAGTTCAACAGTAATTTCAATTCCTTGATGTAAGAATCTCGACTCCATGGGGGAATAAATGATTTGAATGAACTAACTTGTATTTAACGATGCCAAAACATTAACCAATATGTTTATGTGAGGAGTTGTGTCAAAAAATACTAGCCTTTAAATAAAAATTTAGATAGTCTCACATTGAAAATTATCCAGAAATATATTGAAAATGTCAACAACCACAGCTGACTTTGTACACATGGCTTTGTGAAGATGCCTGTATCTCAGGAACAAAACAGAAACTTTTCTCAACCTGTAGAAGTCTTTAGGGTCATCTGAAATCATTCAGCTATGAACTAAATTAGTCAAGAATGTCTGTCCAATTAGGAACAACTTCCAAAGCATTCTTTTCTTTTTAGATCATCAAGACAGTATTTTCAAAGTCTCAGTAGAGCATGTGTATCTTTTAGGAGGCCTATTGTTTCATCATCCAACTTAATTCAATTGTGAGACAAATACTTCCATAACTTTTGCCATTTTTCAATTAAGGAGGCATGGTCATTCCCTGTGAGTTATCCCAACACTGAAGACTTCAAAGAGGTGCACAGGTACAAAAATAGATCAATTTCCACTAAAGAGCTGAATTCCAAAGCTATACTTATTTTTAATATATGGTCTTTAACCAACATTTTTCTTACTTGGGGTAGGGAGTATTTTTTAAATGGGTGCAACATCGATAAAGAACCTGTGGCAGATTCGTTTTGATGTTTGGCAAAACTAATACAGTGTTTGAGGTTTAAAAATAAAATAAAATTTAAAAAAATAATAAATAAATAAAAAGTCTATATTAAAAACAAACAAACAAACAAAAGAATATTTTTGGTAGGAATGTGATTTTATTTAAAATAATACTTACAGGATATAGAAATTAAAAAGCCTGTGAAACTTCAGGACAATTTTAACTTCAAACTTGTCTCCTAGAAATAGAGTGTGCGTGCGTGCTCAGTCACTTCAGTAGTGTCCAACTCTTCTCAACCCTATGAACTATAGCCCGCCAGGCTCCTCTGTCCATGGGAGGAGAATGCTGTTATCCCGAATTCATCCTACAGATATGCATCAGGTAGCTGTGCCTGCCTGGTGTGATCTTAGAGTCTCCAACACTTTCTGCCTTTTCTTTAATGACTATGTCTGTATCTGATTTTTCACTCTGTGTGTGTGAGAGAGAGACAGAGAGGGAGAGAAGGAGTGGGAGAGAGAGAAAGAAAGAGAGAGAGAATGAAATGGGAGAGGGAAAGGGAAGGAAGTGGGGGAGCACCTCTATAAAATCTGCTTTTTCTTTCCAACTGCAAAAATGCTTGGCAGGATTTTTATCTAGAGTAATTTAAAATGAAGTGTGGTCAACTTACTAGAGTGGACCACATTTCTGAGAGAAAAAGAGACTAGGATTAAAGGGTAAACCTCCAATTAAAGAGGGAGGAAAGGTCATCAAAATGCCAACTTCTTAATATTGCTTAGTATCTGAACTAACTAGGTACTCTCAAAGTAGCAGAAGGCATTAGATGTTTTTAACATGGCAATTTATCCAAGTAAGATGGCAACTACAAGGCTGACGATTGATGATGAAGCTATAATAGCATTAGATGTTTACTAACTACAGATTATGTACTAGGAAACACACTGTTCATTGTTCATTTCAATTTTTTAACTCTACAAAATAGACTATTATTACTCAAAAAAAAAAAAAAAAAAAAGGATCCGGAAACAGAGACTCAGAAGCATTAAATACCCCACATACATGAGAAATACTTGGCAAAACTAAGAAATGACTTGGTGTTTTGAATGAATGAAACTCTACTGCTCCACCCAAAGCCAAGTCCTCCCCTCCCACCGAGCTGTGTGTACCGCGCTGTGTGTACTGCTCAGGGAGCAGGAGTTGATGGGCTGAGGTGTTAAGAGGAAATTTCAAAGACCCACAGTTAACAGGAGTTAATTTTTCCTTTGAGTCAGAACATACCCCCATTTAGGGGGAGGGTGGTTCCTCAAATGGGCAGGCCTCTGCTCTTCTAAAATATTCCAAATTACTCATAAAGCCCTTGATTCAATCCAGAGCTCAGAGAGTCTGCTCTGCCCCTGGCCCTCTTCCAGGAAGCTATTTACTGGTTCTTCAGATCTGACCTAATTTGGAGACAGGCAGCATGGCTCCCTGGAATGGCTACCTCTGAGGTTGGCCTTCAGAACAGACCTCATTTTGCTCCACTCTCAGACAATCATACCCCACAGGTCTCCAGCTCACACATGTATGGACAGTATTTTACCAGGAAGAGTAAAGTGGAGAGGTGAAACAATGTTCAAGAACAGCTTATGCAAAAACTTCAGATGAATGATCCAGTGGTCATGTTAGCCAAGTAATTGTCCGACTCTCGACTATTCCATACCTTGACAAATTGGTTTTTTAAAAACTGAATCCACAGGGAGAGTTTCCACCACTGGGAACAATGGTAAACAACCCAGGGGTAGTATGTCTTTGAAGAGAAATGTGTGTGCTCAGTCAAGTCTGACTCTTTGAGACCCTTTGGACTGTAGCCCGCCAGGCTTCTCTGTCCCTGGCACTTTTTAGGCAAGAATACTGGAGTAGGTTGCCATTTCCTTCTCCAGGGGATCTTTCTGATCCAGGGATCAAACCTGCATCTCCTGTGTCTCCTGAATTGCAGGCTGATTCTTTATGCTGAGCCATCGGGGAATCCCCTAGAGAAATATTAGTGCCCAAATCTAGAAGCATAATGGTTGGAGGCCTGAATAAAAACATCCTCAACTCCAATGAACCACAGTCGGATCTATTTTCTTTAGGTCTCTGAAGGAGAATTCCTATTACCAACAGACGCAAGTTTTCAACAGAAAATTCCAACCTTTCCATTAATCTGGGCTCTCCCATCATTTGAGGGTTACAACCTGCCAAGGATTCTTGCAGGGTGGGATGGAAGAGGCACAAGAAAGGCTAAAATGTCTGATTCAAAGTTTATACTCCTTCCTCTAAATGAACCCAATACTTTGTCCCTTAAGTGTGCTGTGAAGAATAACTAATGAAGGATCATAAACTATCCAGACAACTTAGAGCGCAGCAAAAGTGATGAATCCTATTTTTCTCTTGTGGCTTTCTTTCCATTTTATACAGAGCACTGAGATTCCGTGTTTTATGTCTGCTCTTGGTTATGCAATCCCTGCGGCTTTTTGCAGGTAAAAAATGCCCCTCCTCAGCTAATACACACGACGAGGCCCCACATGCCTGTGTTCCGTGGAGACTGCTTTTATAGATGAAGTGACTGCGTGTGATTCCACCTCCTGTGGTAATGACCTTGTAACTTCTGAATATGTGAAATACAAGCTAATGAGAAGCAGCCCCCCCAGATGTATCTCCGCTCCATAGAAACAGCAACTAAGTACAAAGCAAGTCCAGGATGGTTTTGAATTAGGTGTCTGTCACTGTCAGAGTCAGGGCCAAGGTTTCTCCAGAATCTATTTGGAGGCAAAGAGAACACTGCTTGGGGCTAACTACCTTGTTAAACAACAGGAGAGTCTCAGAACATCACACGAACATAAATTCGCTCAGTCTTCTGTGTAAGGAAGTACAGAGGACAGTCAATGAGTCACAGAAGCCATTCGCTGGGGACTCAGGTAAACAACCATCTGTGTAACCTCAGGGTTACAACCTTCAGAGTGGAAAGGAAAGGTAATATAGTCCCTTTCCTGAGTGGCTGATTGTTAACTGGAGCACAAAAGGATGGATGAAACAGCTTTGTTTCCACTTCCAGGAGTTTATTTCAAATTGGACAGAGGCCACAGAAGGGATGAGGACCCTAGAATGTATCTTCCATGCTATAAAAATTTGTTGCAGATCTGTAATAGCTTACAAGGACTGTGTTTAAGTCTATACTATCATTTCTGGTTTCAGCTGAGACATGCAGAGAACTTGGGAATCAATACTCTTGTTATTACAACAGGAAAAATATGGACAAGCAGAAAACCAGTGATTTTTTTTTTTTTTTTTGCTGGGCCCATTAGAGTATTGAAGTTGCAAGTCAAACTGTCACCACAAAATATGGGGAGACAGGGCTACTGCTGGAGCCATGAACTGGGAAGAACATTTCAACAGAAAGTGTGATGAGTTGTTGGAGGCTGAGTGCAGACCAGCGTGAGAGCAAGAAATTCCTGGGTGCCAGTCTTAGGAGGCCCAAAGGCTTTCTTGGCTTTTGCATCTAGGAATCTACCAGATTCTCACAGTGAAGAGCCAAGAAAGATATCTGGCGGCTCTGGAATGAGTAGAAGAATAATCTTTGTGACATATGCCCAGAGCCTTCCACATAAAAAGCAAAGGTCTCTAATCCAGAGGAAAAGATTTGCTAGAGTCTTACCCTACTTGGAATAAGGACTTTTTTCTCAACCCTCTTTAGCCTTCCTGTCTCATCTAAGAGGAAATAAAAAATCAATTTTGGTCAGGCTTTAAGAAAACAGACTGGAAACATTTCAACCATTGAAGGAAGTAGGAGACAGGAGGCAAAAAGTTATACCATAGGAGACAAACAAGTGAAAGCAACAACCCAAGTCACTGGACCACTAAAGCATGGAGATTTAATCAGAAAGTTATAGAATACTTCCTCTCCCCACATCTTATCACCACATTAACAGTTCTGGTATAAGAGCAGTGGATAATATTTTCAAGTATTGTGATACACAGAATCTTTCTGAGTAGGTAAACTTAGGAAAATCCAAAGTCAAGAGGGGACACTCAAACAAGGACACTAGAACAATCTGAAGCTTCTGGCATCTGTAGGTACATTAGTAGGTACATCAGACAGACTAATTCCTGGCCAGAGTAACATAAATCCTCACATACTAAAGGTCAATTTGCACTCATTCCTATTATCTGATACAATATAGCTTTCAATAAAAAAAAAATTGTAAGGCATTGCAAAAGGTAAATTAAAAAATTTAAAAATGAACCCAAAATACCACAGTCTGAGTCTGCTTTATTGACTATGCCAAAGTCTTTGACTGTGTGGATCACAATAAACTGTGGAAAATTCTGAAAGAGATGGGAATACCAGAGCACCTGACCTGCCTCTTGAGAAACCTGTATGCAGGTCAGGAAGCAACAGTTAGAACTGGACATGGAACAACAGACTGGTTCCAAATAGGAAAAGTCGTACATCAAGGCTGTATATTGTCACCCTGCTTATTTAACTTATATGCAGAGTACATCATGAGAGACACTGGGCTGGAAGAAGCACAAGCTGGAATCAAGATTGCCAGGAGAAATATCAATAACCTCAGATATGCGGATGATACCACCCTTATGGAAGAAAGTGAAGAGGAACTCAAAAGCCTCTTGATGAAAGTGAAAGAGGAGAGTGAAAAAGTTGGCTTAAAGCTCAACATTCAGAAAATGAAGATCATGGCATCTGGTCCCATCACTTCATGGGAAATAGATGGGGAAACAGTGGAAACAGTGTCAGACTTTATTTTTGGAGGGGGGGGGGCTCCAAAATCACTGCAGATGGTGATTGTGGCCAGAAATTAAAAGACACTTACTCCTTGGAAGGAAAGTTATGACCAATCTAGACAGCATATTAAAAAGCAGAGATATTACTTTGCCAACAAAGGTCCGTCTAGTCAAGGCTATGGTTTTTCCAGCAGTCATGTATGGATGTGAGAGTTGGACTGTGAAGAAAGCTGAGCACCGAAGAATTGATGCTTTTGAACTGTGGTGTTGGAGAAAACTCTTGAGAGTCCCTTGGACTGCAAGGAGATCCAACCAGTCCATCCTAAAGGAGATCAGCCCTGGGATTTCTTTGGAAGGAATGATGCTAAAGCTGAAACTCCAGTACTTTGGCCACCTCATGCGAAGAGTTGACTCACTGGAAAAGACCCTGATGCTGGGAGGGATTGGGGGCAGGAGGAGAAGGGGACGACAGAGGATGAGATGGCTGGATGGCATCACCGACTCGATGCACATGAGTTTGGGTTAACTCCAGGAGTTGGTGATGGACAGGGAGGCCTGGTGTGCTGCAATTCATGGCGTCCCAGAGTCAGACACGACTGAGTGACTGAACTGAACTGAACTGAGGGGATAAAGAAAGTCCCAAAACCAGGCTCGTGTCTGACATGCATGTTGAAATAATCAAACAGGAATATAAAATAACTATGAGTAAGGAGTTATGGGCTTTAATGGGAAAGTAGACAATATGCAAGAAAATATGTGTACCATAATAACAGAGATGGAAATTCTAAGAAAGAACCAAAAGGAAATGCTAGAAATCAAAAACACTGTACAGAAATAATGTCTCCTACAAAGTGACAAAAAATTCAGTGACACTGAAGATAGGTCAAGAGAAAGTCCCCAAATGTTCCCAAATACAGACAGAAAGAGAGAGAGAGAGAAAGAGAAGGAAAAGAAAGCATCGTGTCTAACAAGTATAGGACAATTGCAAAATTTATATGTGCATTTGTAGTGCTAGAAGGAAAAAAAGAGACAGTGGAAAAAAATATTTGAAGTAATAATGGTTGAAAACTTTTTAAAGACAGATACAATATTAGAGATGCAGGTAGCTCAGAGGTTGCAGAGCAAGGTAAAGATAAAAAAAAAAATAAACAAGAAACATAAAGTGAAGTGAAAGTGAGGTCGCTCAGTCGTGTCTGACTCTTTGTGACCGTGGACGGTAGCCCACCTAACTCCTCTGTCCATGGGATTCTCCAGAATACTGGAGTGGGTTGCCATTTCCTTCTCCAAAGAAACATAAACCCCCTACAAAATTCACAAATAGGCATATCATATTTAAACTGCAGGAAGTTAAAGAGAAAAATCTCAAAAGAAACCAAAGAGAGAGAAAAAAACTTGCCTACAGAGGAACAAGATAAGAATTACTGTAGATGTTTCATCAGAAAACAGGCAGACAAGAAGAGGGTGTAGTGAAATACTTAAAGGATATGTTATAAACTGAATGTGTTTCCCCGAAACTCTTATGTTGAAGGCTTAACCACCAGTGAGGCTGTATTTGGAGATGGGGCCTCTAAGGAAGTAATTAAGGTTATATGAAGTCATAAGGGTGGGGACCTGATCTAGTGGGATTAGTGTCCTATAAAAAGAGGCATCAGATCACTTTTACTCACTCAGGTTTCATGCTCTTTCTAATTCTCTCCTCCCTCTCTCTTTCCCTCTTCCTTTAACTCTTTCTTCCCCCCTCTTCAAGTGTATACACCAAGGAAAGATCATGTAAGACACAGAGAGAAGGTGGTCATGTGCAAACCATGAAGAGAACCCTCATCAGCAACCAAATTGGCCAGAACCTTGTTCTTAGACTTGCAGCCTCCAGAGCTGTGAGAAAATAAACTACTGTTGTTCAACCCACTGATCTATGGCATTTTACTGATGGCAGTTGGAGAAGATGAATACAATGTTGACTGTAAAAAAAACAAACAAACAAACAAAAAAAACAGAACACCAATTTAGAATTCTATATCCAGTGCAATTATCCTTTATCAGTAGAGGAATATTTTATCATATAAACAAAAACTAAAGGAACTCACCAGAAGATCTGTTCCTGAAAGCAATGTCAAAAAAACTTCTTCAGGTAGCATAAAAATGATGTAGGTCCGAAAACTGGAACTCTGTAAAAAATAGGTAGCACTAGACAAAGAATATATTAAGGCAAAATAAAATATTTTACCTTTCATCTTTTTTATTTGTTCTAAAAGATAATTGTGTGTTCAGGGTAATAATAGCAACACTGTATTGGGTGTTTATAGCAAATAGATAAGTGAAATACTTGATAAGATTGTCTCTTTTATTATTTACCTACACTATAGGCAACATGGTATCATGTTATTAGAAAGCAGACTTACATTCACTAAAAATGTATACTGTAAATTTAAGGCAACCATTTAAAAATTTAAAAAGAAGTATAGTTCACATTCCAAGAGAGGAGAGAAAACAGAATTATAAAAAATGCTCAATTAACACAACAACAAAAAAGGCAGAAAAACAGAAGGGAAAAACAAAGAATAAGTTCAATGAATATAAAGCAGAGATGGGGTAAATATTAATTCAACCATAGCAACAATTATTTTAAGTGTGAGTGGTCCATAAGCATCAATTAAAAAGAGATTATTTTGTTCGGGGAGTAAATCCTAAGAGTTTTCAAGTCACCACAAGTTCTCATGACATTGCTGTTATTCTTTTGTATTCCTTTTTTTTTTTATTGTATCTATATGAGATAAGGGATGTTAACTAAACCTGATTTTTTCACAATACATTTAAATCAAACCATCATGCTGTATACTTTAAATTTACAAAATTTAAAATGATATATGACAATTATTTACCAGTAAAACTGGGGGGGGGGACCCAGAGATTGTGACTATAGATATAAAAACACATTGCAACTACATGTGGCTTATTAGATACCCATTTTATAGACTCAGGTTAAAAGAAAAGAGGTGGAGAAAACCACAGAATTACTACTAATCAAAAGGAAGCCATAGTGGTTAGACTAATCTCAGACCAAGCATACGCTTCTCTGGTGGCTTAGTTGTAAAGAATCTGCCTCCTAATGCAGAAGACACAAATTCGATCCTTGGGTCAGGAAGACGCCCTGAAGAAGGAAATGGCAACCCACTCCAGTATTCTTGCCTGGGAAATCCCAACAAAAGAGAAGCCTTATGTGCTACAGTCCATGGGTTCACAAAGAGTTGGACATGAGTTAGTGACTGAACAACAATACTTGAGTACAAGGACAGTTATCAGGGATAAAGAGGGGTGTTACACAATTATAAAATGGAAAATTCCTCCCTCCAAATGTTTAGGCATCTACAAAGAGAGCAACAAAATGTATGAGGAAAAAAGCAAAAAGAAATCTAAGGAAAAATAGATAAATCCACCATTCCAGCAGGAAACTCCAAAACCTCTGTTTGTCAGTGACAGACCAAGGAGGCAGAAAATTATGAGGACATAGACAGTCTGAACCATCAATAATCTTGGTCTAACTGATACTCATACAATAATCTATCCAACAACAGCACAATATACGCTTTCTCAAGCACACATGGAAAATTCACCAAGACAAACCACATTCTGTGTCACAAAACACATCTTCACAAATTCAAAATAACAGAATTTATACAAAATACATCCTTAGACAACAATGAAATTAAACTAGGAATCAACAGCAGGGAGATAATCTGAAAAATCCCCAAATATCTGAAAGTTAACACACTTTTATTTTTCTATTGAGGTAACATGGATTTATGTTATATGAGTTTCATGTGTACAACACTGCATTTCTATTTCTATATACCAAGCAACGTGCTCACCACCAAAATTCTATTTTCCATTTGTCACTATACAGTTGATCCCTTTTATCCTTCACTCCCCCAGCCTTTGACTTCTTTCCCTCTGGTAACCACTACTCTATTCTCTGTAACTCTGTGTTTTAAACAGTACATTTAAAAATCAATCATAGGTCAAAGAAAAAGTTTCAAGAGAATCTCAAACCTATTTTGAACTGAATCAAAATTAAAATTACAATTTATGAAAACATGTGAGATACATGTCGACATTGTTCTCAGAGAGAAATTTTAGCATTAAATGCATGTATTAGAATAGGAGAATCTAACATTGTTAACCCAAAGCTCTCACATAGAAAACCACAGAAAGGAGTGCAGCTTAAATCTAAAGCAAGCAGGAAAAAAGAAAAAAACAAAGAAATGATAAAAATTAGAGCAAAAATCAGTGAAAGTGAAAACACAAAACAATAGAGAAAATCAATGAAATTAAAAGCCAGTTCTTAGGAAAAAAATCAATAAAATTGATAAAACTCTAGCCAGGCTAACTAAGAAAAAAAGAGGAGAGAAGACACAAACTACAACATCAGAGATGAGAAAAGGTACATCGCTACTGACCTCCTGGACATTTATAAAACAATAAAGAAACGCTATGAACCAGCTCGACACCCACACATTTGTTAACTTTGATGAAACAGTCCAATTTCTCAAAAGATACAAACTACCAAAATGCACACAGATAAACATATAACCAGAATAACCCTATATCTATTAAGTAACTTGAATAAATAATTAATAGCCTTCTAAAGAAAGAAAACTAGATCCAGGTGTTTACTAGTAAATTCAACCAAAAATTTAATGTAGAAATTATACCAATTCTCTATAATCTCATATCTTTCAGTTAACAGAAGCAGAGGAAACACTTCTGAAATGTACTGCATCTAGTTCTGCTCTAATATCAAACGAGGTAAACACATTGACTGAGAAAGGAAAACTACACATCAGTATCTCTCATGAAGTTAGATGCAGGATCCTCAACAAAATATTAACAAATCAAATACATATTTATAAATACATACAGGTACAAATATACTTGTATAAAAGTCATAAATCAAGTCAGATTTATTCAAAGTATGCAAAGCTGGCTCAACATATGAAAATTAGTTAATGTAACCACTAAAGAAGAAAGATATGGTCGTATCAGTTGATGCTGAAAAAGCATTAGACAAAATCAAAGATCAAGTCATCATAAAATAACTCTCAGTAAACTAGGAATTAAAAGCAACTTCTTCAACTTAATCAGTAACAGCTATAAAAAAGCTGCTTAGGAGAGACTGTACACCATGCCTCATAGAGATTGTATACTTTCCCTCTAAGGTTAGAAACAAAGCAAGGATATCCTGGCTCAGCCCTCCTAGTCAATGTTATGCTGAAAGTCTTTGCTAGCTTAATAAGAAATGTAGGGCTCCCCCTGTGGTCCAGTGGTTAAGAATCCTCCTGCCAACACAGAGTACATGGTTTCAATCCCTGATCCAGGAAGATCTCAAATGCCCCACAGCAACTAAGCCCAAGCCCGAGTGCCACAGCTACTAAACCTCAGTGCCGAGAGCCTGTGCTCCACAACGAGAGTGCTGTGTTTAGTCATTTCAGTCATATCTGACTCTTCACAGCCCCATGGGGTGTAGCTCCCCAGGCTCAGAAGCCTGCACACTGCAACAAAGAGTAACCCCTGCTCACTGCAGCTAGAGAAAGCCCATGCTCAGCAATGAAGAACCAGCACGGCTAAATAAATTTCAAAAAAAAAAAGAAAATATATACAGATTGGAAGGGAAGAAATAAAGTTTCCGTTATTTATGGATGGCATAATTATCTACACAGACAATATTAAAGAATCAACAAAAATTAATGAACTAATAAGGAAGTATAGCAAGGGTTGCATGATAAAATGTCAAGACACAAAGGCAATTGTTACCTTATATGCCTGCACTGAACTTTTGGAATTTAAAATTTTTTTAAAAACTACAGTTTCACAAACATGCATACACACAAAGAGAAATATATGGTATAAATTAACAAAATATTTTTGGGATTTATAGGATGCAAAACAATACAAATAGATACTCCATGTTATTGGATTAGAAGACTCAATATTATTAAGAGGGTAATACTTCCCAACTTGATATAGATTCAACATAATTCCAAGAAAAATCCAAGCAAGAAATTCTGCAGATACTGACAAAGTGATTTTTAAAGGATATATGAAAAAGACCTAGAACAGTCAAAACAATATTGAATAAGAATAAAACTGGAAGATTCACAATTCCTGATTTACTATAAAGTTATAGAAACCAAGACAACATGATATTGGCAAAAAGTAGACACAGATCAAGATCTATCAAGAAGACCTACACAAATGTAATCAATTGATTTCAACAAAGATGCAAAGGTAATTTAACAGAGTAAAGATAACAGCATGCTGGTTCTCTTTAGATACAGCACCCAAACACAGTACATTGAAGAAAAAATGACCCACTGATTTTATTAAAACTAATAACTTCTGTTCTACAAGAGACACGGTTAATAGAATGAAAAGATAAGTCGCATACTTGGGGACAATATTTGCAAAATGTATATCTAAGGTTGGACTTGTATCTATAATACATATGTATATTAAAATTCAACAATAAGAAAATGAGAAACCCAGAGAGAAAGTGGGCCAAAGATTTGAACAGACCCCTCATGAAGGAAGAAATACAGATTACAAATAAACACAAGAAAATATTTAAAATATCATTTATTACTATGGAAATGCAAATTAAAATAACAATGAGATGTCACTAAATTATCTATTAAAATGACAAAAATTTTAAACAATCACAATATTAATTTATAGAAAAGATACAGAGCAATAGAAAGTCTCACTCAATGCTGAGGTGAATGCAAAATAGTATAGTCACTTTGGAGGTATTTTGCAGTTTCTTGCAAAGCTAAAATAGGCTTACTATATCTTCTAACAATCATGCTTCTTAGTATTTACCAAAGTAATATGAAAATGCATGTCCACAAAAAACCCAGCATGTGAGTGTTTTTAGTTGCTTTATTTCTAAACACCACAAACTGAAAGCAACCAAGATGTCCTTCAGTAGGTGAATGGAGAAAACACAGTTTGTTTATCCAAACTGTATAATTTTCCAAACTGCATTATTCATATAATGAGATACTTTTCAGTAAAAATGAATGAGTTCTTAAGTCAGTAACAGAGAAAATTAGCCAGGGGTGAAATTATATGCTTTAGAGCTGAAAGTGAAAGTGAAAGTCGCTCAGTGGTGTCTGACTCTTTGTGACCCCATGGACTATACATACAGTCCAGGGAATTCTCCAGGCCAGAATACTGGAGTTGGTAGGCTTTCCCTTCTCCAGGGGATCTTCCCAACCCAGGGATCCAACTCAGGTCTCCCACATTGCAGGAGGATTCTTCACCAGCTGAGCCACAAGGGAAGCCCAAGAATACTGGAGTGGGTAGCCTATCCCTTCTTCAGAAGTTCTTCCCCATCCAAGAATCAAATCAGGATCTCCTGCATTGCAGGCGAATTCTTTACCAACTGAGCCATCAGGGAAACTCCTTTAGAGCTGAGCTGTTCAATATGGTAGCCACTAACCAATGTGGTCACTGAAGGTGACATGTGATTAAGAAAATGAACTTTTAATTTAATTTAATTTAAATTTATTAATAAATAGCCACATGTGTCTAGTGGCTGCCATTTTAGGCAGTTAAGCTAAAAAACATAAAACTCTGCTCCCACTCCTCCCTTCAATTTTCTCTAACCTCAAATTTAGTAGCTTTCCCCCTTCTCTCTCTGTTCTTTGTTGTGAGGATCAATTTAGCTTTTCTTCTCATTTGATGGCCTGTGCAAGGTAGGGATTTGGAACATGGAGAATGGGGATAAATAGAAAAGTTGGCCAAAGAAAGATACTTCCTAATCCTTCCCTTCCCTTCCCTTCCCTTGAAGCTTGTTTATAAAACCCCAACCTAGTAACATGAGGCTGAATGATCTCCTTACTATTCCCACAAGCACTGCCCTAGCTTAAGTCCACTTTACCCAAACCACCACAGTCCCTTAACTGCTTCTTTCCTATAACCCACCTCTAAAAATGCTTCCCAAAGCTACTGGCTTGGTTTTCCTAGCGAAGTTTAGCAGCTCAGAATTACTCCTTCACCCAAGTTTTTCACACCTTCCCCACTACATGGTAATAGTAATGTTTCTTAACTTTCTTGATCCTTGGCCTTCTTTCTTTTCCCCAAGCAAACTGGATCTTTTCTTTCCAGAGCCTTTGCACCCACTAGCCAGAGATGATACTATCCCGGTGTTTCAGTTGTGGCTCCTGTCTTGCAGGAAAGCCTGTGCTCAATTTTACCCTCAGAGAGATTGCCCATGGCGAGCCTACCTAATCCAGTGCCCCCTTTATTCTTTTTTCCAATACTCAGATTTATTTTCTTTTGAAGCATTTATCATTACTCAACATATCTATTTTCTGTAGTTTCTTATTAGAATATAATTCTACAAGGGCCCATGATTATTTGTTTTATTCATTAATATCCATGCCCATGATTATTTGTTTTATTCATTAATATCCCCAGCACCTAGAATCATGTCTAGATTACCAGTAAACATTTGCTAAATGAATGCAAAAATGTGAAATACAAACCAGAAGAGCTCTGTTAATCAACCTAGTTACAAGGGACAGAAATCCAGGATGGCAAAACATATTTGTCAGTAAAAACAGTCTATATATGTTATGAGTATTGTTTCTATGGAGTTCTACTTCCCAAAGAGTGGTTGAGTGAATACTTGTCCTGTACAAGTCATTGTTGAAAAGTGTCATGTAGACAAAAAAGATTAAAAAATGCTGCATTCTGTATCCATTTCATGGAGAAGCACTCTTCCCATTACCATGCGGAATGTTCTGAGCAGTCCTGCAGTAAATGAACTGGATTAGTCTTATTTTAAAATGTCTTAAATATATATTGGCAAAGAAATCATTTTGCAAAGAACTCCGTAGTTGGGAGTCACTTGACATGCAATAATTTCACCCCAGCTTCTTCTGATATAGACTTTGTGTATCTGGGCACTGTGGTAGGCAGGCATATGATCCATGCTGGACCAACTACAGTGGCTCATGATTTGTCTAAAGGGTGGGCCTACAAACCAGGCCAGGCCAATCAGGACATCTGCAGGAATTAAAGGCCGAAACTTGGGAGACAGACATCCCTTGTATTTTAGGTCATGAATTCAATGCTATAACTTTTAAGTAGCCTGTTCTATACTTTTTGTTACATGAGAAAGCTTGTATGTAGCAAGAAAGAAAACAGTTTAGACACAGACCTGCATTTGAGATGTAGAGAAAGAAAGGAGAAAGTAAATACTACCCATTGGTCCTTTAAGCCTCTAAGTCCAGTTATCCCTGAGGCCAGGTATACTCTGTCCTAATATTTTGTCACAAAAGAAAATATACCCCCATCTCCAATCCTAAAGGAAATCAACCCTGAATATTCATTGGAAGGACTGATGTTGAAACTGAAGCTCCAATACTTTGGCCACCTGATGCAAAGAACTGACTCATTGGAAAAGATCCTGATTCTGGGAAAGACTGATGGCAGGAGGTGAAGGGGACAGAGGACGAGATGGTTGGATGGCATCACCAACTCGATGGATATGAGTTTGTGCAAACTCTGGGAGATAGTAGAGGGCAGAGGAGCCTGGTGTGCTACAGATCATGGGATTGCAAAGAGTCAGACATGACTTGGCAATTTAAACAACAGTAACAACTTCCTTTTTTAGACTGGTTCACTAATAACACATGCAACACCTTTTTTTTTTTAACTGAATTTCTTTGGGAAATCCTCTCCTATGGCAACCTCAGCAATAAGTCTGAGCTGTTGACAGTACACTCAAACTTGAATGGACAACAAATAACCAACCAACCAATCAGAGAAAATGACTCTTGTTTCTGAATAACATACAGATTTCATAAACATAGATCTATTTCCTGGATGAAATCTGCATAGACTCTCAGCTTCAAGTTGGAGCCAGATATTCAGACACAGCGTGATATTGTGCAAAGATGAGGGCAAGCACATACAGACTCTGAAGCACACAATTCTAAGGGATGGCAATTTCACGGGATGTAGTGGGAGCGATTCACAGCAGTCTCAGGAGTCTTTTTCGTCTGGCAGACCTAGCTGTGCAAGTTCTCTATACCTCTATTATCTTCCACCCAGGGAAACAAGACACTTGCCTAACGCCTCTTGCTGTCCTCAAAACAGCGCTCAGAGAAGGAGCTTAATTCATGTTTGTGGACTGAATGAAACTTAGGCTGGTCCTATTCCTTATTAACGTGGTTACAGTCAAGGTTGACTTAAGGAATTCTTAATAAACTTTATTTTCAGCACATTACTTCATGAATGCTATCCTTGTAGATTCATATATATTCGGTATATACTCAGTGGTTGCTTTTGAGAAATCTAAAAATACCGTCCCTTGGCATTTGCCCTAGAACAGTGTGCTGCCTTGACATAGCCATAACAGTCCCACCATATGGGAGGAAACCTGGGTACTTTCAAACAGACTTTTCTTTTAGGATCAAGTCTGCTGCTGTAGCTCAGGCTTGTAGCCTCCTGAACCTCTTTATTTAGGTACAAAATTCCAGGGCTACTATTTCATATGTGCGTGCATGTGTAGTTGTGTCCAGTTTTTTTGACCCCATGGACGGTAACCTGCCAGGCTCCTCTGTCCATGTCCATGGAACTTTCCAGGCAAGAATTCTGGAGTGAGTTGTCCTTTCCTTCTCCAGGATTATTTCATATGTAGGATTTTTAAATAGCTTGTAGTTTCAGCTTTTCACCACTAGAGTTCAATCTTGCTCTTATCTAGACTATCTCAAAGAAGAAAAACAGAAGACCGATCCCCTTAAACAAAACAAAACAAAAAGAAAATTCCCAAAGTGCTTTCTCCTATTTAAATCCTGACCTTTGGCTACCAAGAGCTGACTTTATTAATGTGCCTTTTCTTTTCAACATACTTAAGATTTCCTGGCTGGCATTGTCATCAAGTATAAAATTATTGAATGTTTTTGTTACAACTAATTTTTCAATTGTTGAGAAACCATTTCCTTTAGACTCAGTTTGTTCATTTCTAAGTAAAACCTTCAGCTATAATTACCTGGCTGATTTATGGGAGATTATGCTTATGGTCAGTGGCACTTGGGGGCTTGGGCTCATGGCAGGACACCAAGAGCTACAGTAAATACAACTGCTGTTTTGGGCCTCACAGCTAATCATTCCTTTCAATAATCATTCCTTTCAAAAGAACTTTTCAAAAATAATTTAGATTTCTCCATGAGCCTGTGAGTTCCAACTTAAACAATGACTTAGTTTACCCCTTTCTTTGTACCTATTGTCTTCAAATATAATTCTGATGAGACCAAAATCCCAAAATTTGCTTTCTATATAAGCAGTTTCTACAAAACTTCTCACACGTGCCTGGAACAGTTCGACTAAATGAATTTAGAAAGTGACTTTAGAATTTAGAAACTGGGATGCAGGCATGTATGTATCATTATTCTAGCTTCTTAAAGGTCTTATTCTTTGCAGTATTTCGTATGTGTCATAGATAACACTTGAAGGATACCTTGAAATGAGTTCATCTTCCCTGTATAAAGAGGTTCTCCCTGAGGCTGGACCCAGTTAGGACAGAGAGAAAAACCATATTGACTTAGCTACTATTCATTTTTAGACAATAGACAGAAAAAATTTGAAAATGACATCTTATAACCCTAGTTTTTGTTAGGCAAATGTGATAACCACTATACTATAGAAACCATATAACCCTAGTTTTTGTTTTACAAACAATTCAGCCCCATTTTACAAATTAAAGTACTAATGAGCATGAAGTGTGCTTTTCCATCACTTGTCTTTTGAGGGGAAGTGAGTGGTAGGATCACATCCAAAATCACTGCAGATGGTGACTGCAGCCATGAGATTAAAAGACACTTACTCCTTGGAAGGAAAGTTATGACCAACCTAGATAGCATACTCAAAAGCAGAGACATTACTTTGCCAACAAAGGTCCGTCTAGTCAAGGCTATGGTTTTTCCTGTAGTCATGTATGGATGTGAGAGTTGGACTGTGAAGAAAGCTGAGTGCCGAAGAATTGATGCTTTTGAACTGTGGTGTTGGAGAAGACTCTTGAGAGTCCCTTGGACTGCAAGGAGATCCAACCAGTCCATTCTAAAGGAGATAAGCCCTAGGTGTTCTTTGGAAGGAATGATGCTAAAGCTGAAACTCCAATACTTTGGCTACCTCATGTGAAGAGTTGACTCATTGGAAACGACTCTGATGCTGGGAGGGATTGGGGGCAAGAGGAAAAGGGGACGACAGAGGATGAGATGACTGGATGGCATCACAGACTCGGTGGACGTGAGTTTGAGTGAACTCCAGGAGTTGGTGATGGACAGGGAAGCCTGGGGTGCTGCGATTCATGGGGTCACAAAGAGTCGGACACGACTGAGCAACTGAACTGAACTGAGTGGTAGGAAAATAACCTCAGTGACAAGAAAAAGAACATTGACAAGAGAGGCACCAAAGACATAATGTTTCATAGTTTTGCTAAGAATCAAGTGATAATTCCTAGGACCTCTAAAAATGATGCCATGTCAAATGAGGGATATAGAGTAACTACTAATATTTACTGAGCATTTACTATGTGCTTGGCACTTTATGTGGTTTATCTCATGTCATCTTCACAACTGCCTTCACAACTGAGTTAAGGTTGCTCCTCAGTCTCATTTTCCAGATAAATGAAGTCTAATAGAAGTAATTCAATAACAGACACCTATACTAGTGGTAATGGAGAAAGCAATGGCCCCCCACTCCAGTACTCTTGCCTGGAAAATCCCATGGATGGAGGAGCCTGGTAGGCTGTTAGTCCATGGGGTCGCTAAGAGTCAGACACGACTGAGCGACTTCACTTTCACTTTTCACTTTCATGCATTGGAGAAGGAAATGGCAACCCACTCCAGTGTTCTTGCCTGGAGAGTCCCAGGGACGGGGGAGCCTGGTGGGCTGCCGTCTATGGGGTCGCATAGAGTCAGACACGACTGAAGCGACTTAGCAGCAGCAGCAGCAGCATACTAGTGGTAAAGAACCTGCCTGTCAGTGTAGGAGACCTAAGAGATGCTGGTTCAATCCTTAGGTTGGGAAGGTCCCCTGGAGGAGGACATGGCAACCCACTCCAGTATTCCTGACTGGAAAATCCCATGGACAGGGGAGCCTGTTAGTCTGTGACCCATAGGGTGGCAAACAGTTGCACACAACTGAAACAACTTAGGATGGAGGGACAGATGGTAGATGGTGGAGCTAGGAGTCAGACCCAGGTGCCCAGTTGAACAATGTCGTGGATAAGAGTTCTGTATCATATGGTCAGAGCTTTATTTGAAGTTATAGATGAAGAGAATTGTTACAACTCTGATATAAAAGAATGGCCATTGCCAGGCAGAATTGTGAAAAAAACTTGCAAGACAAGATCAGCAGGAATTAGATGATAAACAAGATGTAATATGGTGAACTTTACCATCTACTGGGGTTTTGTAACAGACAGATGTGTGACTCAAATAGCTGAACGATGTGTCCTTCGCACCTTCTACCTCTAGGACACAGAGCCTGGTCACATGGTAAGAACTTCTTTCCTCCGTCAAGTGCCTAAAATTTACACTATTTTTTAAAGGAGAATATTGAAACCCCTCTTGGAAACTCACAGTTGGTATTTGCAGTTGTGACAAATAATTATGCTCAGGTTGTCTCTATGATGAATTATCTGCATTCTCACTCCATGGTGCAGTGGAAAGTGATAACTAATCTCTTTCTTATCAATGTTAGATTGTGGGTTAAACAATCCTGCCTCCCAGAAAAGACTACTGCAGTAATTACCCATGATGAGCTGTTCATTCATTCACTGATTCACTTGAGTATTTATTAAGAACTTACTACATACAAGGCATTACTAGGTGCTGAGAATATGGAAGAAAGTAAAACAAAAATAAAACAATAAAAATCTCTGTCTACAACCTGGGAGGGGAGATGAAAAATTAATACAAATGACGGAAACATAGTATGTATGATGCTGATCAATTCTACGGAGAAAAGTAAAAATGGGAAGGAAGATAAGGAGTGTCCTTTTCTTCTGTTTGCTTGTCTTGCAGTTTAAAACAAGATGATCAGGGAAAGATACTAGTTATGATGGTAATAATAGTAGTAGTTATTATTATTGTGTCATTACAGGCACTAGCATAGCTTATACTTGTAGAACGTTTACTATTAATATATAACAGCTTCCTTTAATTTAGAGCTTATTTAATCATCACTACCACTCTTTCTCACAGATAAGGAAAAAAGATCAAGAAAACCATACACCTTGTCCAGATTCAGCTAATAAGAAAAAAGTGTAGACATTCTGAGCCTCAACCCAAGTTCTTCAGCCCACCAGAAGGCTTCTGTTGAGTGTCGCTGCTATACACTGTAAATGCCCACGAAGGAGACAACATCGAGGGAACCACGATAACCTAATTTTCTCAGTCAGTCAGTTCAGTCGCTCAGTCATGTCCAACTCCATGGACTGCAGCACGCCAGGCTTCCCTGTCCATTACCAACTCCTGGAGTCTACTCAAAATCATGTCCATCACGTTAGTGATGCTCATCCAATGATCTTATCCTCTGTCATCCCCTTCTCCTCCCACTTTCAATCTTTCCCAGCACCAGGGTCTTTTCCAATGAGTCAGTTTTTCACATCAGGTGGACAAAGTATTGGAGCTTCAGCTTCAGCATCAGTCCTTCCAATGAGTATCCAGGACTTCCTTTAGGATTCACTGGTTGGATCTCCTTGCAGTCCTTTAGGATTCACTGGTTGGATCTCCTTGCAGTCCAAGGGACTCTCAAGAGTCTTCTCCAACACCACAGTTCAAAAGCATCAATTCTTTGGTGCTCAGCTTTCCTTATAGTTCAGCTCTCACATCCATATATGACTACTGGAAAAACAAGAGCTTTGACTAGACAGACCTTTGCTGGTAATGTCTCTGTTTTTTAATATGCTGTCTAGGTTGGTCATAGCTTTTCTTCCAAGGAATAAATATCTTTTAATTTCATGGCTGCAGTCACCATCTGCAGTGATTTTGGAATCCAGAAAAATAAAGTCTCTCACTGTTTCCATTGTTTCCCCATCTATTAAGCTAACTGAAATTATGATTTATTTATATGTCGAGAATATATAACTCCCTCTACATTAAAATATTTACGGCAGTTGACAGAATTTTGGGCAAAATGAACAGTCTGAAAGAATTATAAATTATAAAGAAATGTTCAGTTGGCTGTGCATGGAAAGTCAGAATAAACCAATTATCGATAAAAATAAAATAAAGATTGTGTGAAATACCAGTATTAGGTATTTGAAATGAACTCATTACTCCTGTTAGAAAATGAGTTTGACTATATATTGTTATTGTTGTTCAGTCACCAAGTCATCTCTGACTCTAAAATCGCATGGACTTCAGCATGCCAGGTTTCCTTGTCCCTCACCATCCCTCAGTGTTTGCCCAAGTTCATGTCCATTACATCAGTCATGCCATCCAACCATCTCATCCTCTGTCACCCTCTTCTCCTTCTGCCTTCAATCTTTCCCAGCATCATGGTCTTTTCTAATGAGTTGGTTGTTCCATCAGGTGGCCAAAGTATTGGAGCTTCAGCTTCAGCATCATTCCTTTCAATGAGTATTAAGGGTTTATTTCCTTTAAGATTGACCAGTTTGATCTCCTTGTGGTCCTAGGGATTCTCAAGAGTCTTCTGTAGCACCAGAGTTCTAAAGCATCATTTCTTCAGTGCTCAGCCTTCTTTATGGTCCAGCTCTCACAACAGTACATAATTACTGGATAGACCATTGCCTTGACTATATGAACCTAGACTATATATTACCTCATAATTAAGAGGGAGAAAACCATGCTAAGCTACATAATATTAATTTTTGTTTCAGACAAAAGGCAGGTAAGTTTCCTTGATAGAAATTTTTTGTGTAACTGAATCCTTTTTAAAAGTTCATGGGCTAAGAGTGAAGAATAATGTTGTAGGAAGCACAGAATCCTGCAAGAATCATTTAACCAACCTTCTATAATAAATAAAAACATAAATGAAATTGGCATTTCTGGGTAGTAAACAGCTGAGATAATGTGATCTGGCTATTCTGTGTACTGCATATCTTATTTAACAATGGGGTGAAGAATGAGAAAATGGATAGTTAACATTTCTGAGTTCTTCCTCAAAATATTATAGTAAGTAAACTTTTGACAGGTGTTATTTAAAATCAGTTTCATGACTGGCAGAAATTATAATAAGACTAACAAAAATAATAATAGCTGCCTCAGAACAAAAGAAACAGTTATTAACTATTATTTAACTGGGAGCTAAGGTCTATGCTGAACATTTATAAGCACTATTTCATTTCATTTTTCCCATGACTCTCTAAGTTCAGCAACATTTTCATTTTAGGGATGAGAAAACTGAGGCTCAGAGAAGTTTACCTCAGTTCAGTTCAGTCGATCAGTCATGTCCGACTCTTTGAGACCCCATGGACTGCAGCACGCCAGGCTTCCGTGTCCATCACCCACTCCCAGAGCTTGCTCAAACTCATGTCCATCGAGTCGGTGATGCCATTCAACCATCTCATCCTCTGTCATTCCCTTCTCCTCCTGCCTTCAATCTTTCCCAGCATCAGGGTCTTTTCCAGTTAGTTAGTCATCTAACTAACTGGAAGTTAGTAAAATTTAGACACCTCCAAAAGTTTCCTAGTTTGTAAATGGTAGAGCTCAGACTTAGAAATGGTCAGACTGATTCCATAGCTTGTATTTTTAACTATTACTCTAAAATTAGTCCTCTTGCATATAATCATTCCATATTTTTATTAGATTTAAACGTTAGGATCAGAATGCATAAAGAAAAGCTTATGTGTTCCCAACTTCCTAGATCAAAATAACAAGTGTAAGAAAAATGACAAAACTTTAAATATTACATGAAATAAGCTCTACTATATATGAAGATAGAAAAAAGAAACAAGGAACTCTTGACAGTGGTATAGCTCAGACCAGAATCCCTCTTCGGGTTCCAAATAATGAGAAACAGCTGTGACTTATGGGCAACTGATATTTCAGAACCAAGGACAGAGGCAGATATTCCTTCCACTAGAGGGCAGAGTAATCATTACTTTCAGAGAGTCTTTAGAGCCCAACATGATTCTCCAACAGGCAGAAAGCTAGCTCAGTTTTCACAGTTTCACAGTGATTAGAGAGCACGCCAAAAACCCTTAATTGCTCCAGATAATAAATGTAGATTTTTATTTATTTTAAGGATTAATATTTAAGAATATTTTATTCATTTTAAGGATTTTTTTGCAGTGGACACATCAGGGTTTATACTTCGTAGCCACAGTATCAAAGAGCAAGAAAACAAGTGCAAAATATCAAACAGCATAAGATAGTTTTGGACAATTTGGATCTGAAACTTCATAGCCCTTGTATTAATATTGACTGACTTCATATTTACCTATTGAATGACAGCAATAAATGTCCTTTTTAGGGTGTGTTTGGAACTTGGATTATGTAGTCTATTAAAATATTAAGAAGGGGAGTTCTGGGAGGGACATATGAAAATGGTAAAAACATGGGCTTTAGATCTGGATTTAAACTTGACTCCATCACTTACCCTCTGTGTAACTCTGGGTAAACGATAACATCTCTGCACCTTAATTTCATCAATTATGAAACAGGAAAAATAATAATACACATCTTAGAGAATGGTTATGATGAGTGAGTCTGTAAAGCATTTGACTTAACATCTGGCATACAATGCTCCAGAGATCATGACCACTACAGTGATGATGATTCTACATTGTGAAGGGATAGGGAGAAATGATGACCTCAATGTATGTCAACTTATTCAAAGTAGTGTATACATATCAAATGAATTTATATACAAGAAATGTATATAACCATTTACTTGCTTATTTATTCATTCATCGAGCATTTATTAAACATCTACTCTGTGCCAGGCAAAGTGAATACAAATGCAGTCATTAAGACATTTTACAAACACTCTGGCAGATGGTAACAAAAGATTTAGCCAATGAAACGACAGCAGTGATATGCATCGTTGCTACCTCAAAGGTTCATAAGCTACTGTGTGCTTTGCCATGATTTTCTTCTCCCTGCCAACCCCCTCCTCAACCAGTACACAATGCTTCAGATCATGTTTGCCCTGCCAGCCTGGGTCCCTGAATGAGAACAATGACAGTGTGGAGGAGAGACTCTAGCTAACCCATGATGGACAGAAAATGTACCCAAGAAATCAACGTTTTAAAAAAGTTATTAGATTTAGGGTCATTTATTACCTCAGCATAATCCAGGTCTATCTTGAATGGTATACGTTGGTTGCTTTTAAAAGCACTTACATTATGGAATTCAGGGCTGGGGGGAGGAGAGATGCATATAGGTAAACTCTAAACTCTAGTGTAAAGCCTATAAGACATTTAAGAGCAAAGTGTGAAGCAGAAGCCAAAGCAATAACTTTGTGATGTGATGTAGGGGAGAATTTGACCAAAGAAGCGACATCTTATTGAACTACACTATTCTAGCAACTATTTCTGTAAATTGGTATAAATTTACATCCTACTTGGGTGCAAAAAAAAAAAAAAAAAAAGAAAAGAAAAAAGAAAAAAAACCACCCAAAAGCCCCAAAACCACATTTCAATTCATTAAATCTGACTATGAACTCTAATCATTATATAAGTGTCCATGGTTCTTGCACTATCTCAGGAGGCTGATGCAACCTACAGAACTTGGAAAAAGACCTCTGGCCTTGGTGTACCATGATGGTCACCTAAATACTCCCTATCCAAACATTTATAGTGATTTACAGGTGAGTAACTCTGCTCCCTCAAGCATGCAAGCATGGAGACGTTTGCAGCTGTTCACAAATATGTGGAACTTGGCCTGGACACTCCAGAAACCCATTATTCCTTTTTCCTGCAGAAGCCATGTTCTGAGCCAGGACACTCAACCCTGTTCATCCTTGAATTTCTAATGTGTAGCCATACCCTCCAACTTTGAAGTAATCTAGTCTACTCTTCCTCAGGGACTAAAACACAAAAGCTATTTCCCTCATATCTGAGTTTGTGTTAAGTGTGTTGTGTGTGTGTGCGTGCGTGCGTGTATCAGAGAGAGAGGAAGGGAGGGAGACAGAGAGAAAGACAGACAGAGACAGGAGAAAAACAGAGGGATGACTTAATTTTCCTGAAAACCCAACAATGCACTCTCATATCAGAGACAAGAAATTAAATGTCTTATTCCTTCCTGATAGTCTACAGTCTCCCCAAAGAAAAGACAGTAATTAGCATTGAGGTCTTTGTGGCTGTTACTGTCGTTGTTATAATAACTCATCATGTTACCTTGTGAAAGTTAGAAGAACTTCATGCACCTAGGAGCTGGCAGGAACAAAGAAAAAGGAAATGGGAAAGAGGCATTAGCTCCTTTTAGAATATAATAGGAGCCTTCTAGTATGACTTTTTCATACAAGGAGCTTAAATCTTCAAGAATTTAAATGCACTCCCACAGGCATTTAAATTGTGAATAGGTTCTCTTTGCAGTAATCTTGGGAGTGATAACCACTGATAGAGTGACAGTCTATGGAGGTAAAATGGGACAGGTGCTTTTGATGACTACACCACTGTCTGACAACACGTTGGGGTTTTTTTTGGTAGATATGACTAGGATTTCAGCCTTAACCTGAGTAACGGATATGGCCATTTTAATAAACACAATGGATACTGCTCCCCTTTACATGACTGAAAAGAAGCCTTCTTGGGGAAGAGATTTCTAGTATAGGGATTTCATTTTCCTACTTTCATTTTCAACTAGTCAATCTCTTTTCTCTATGCTCCGTAACACACAGATAGAATATGGACCCAAACAGTTAAATGTCTGAAAAGGGGAGAAATTTATATGCCTGAATAAGGACAGTCAGTTCTTTTAATGAGACCAGGCTACTAATGATCAGAGCACAAACTTGATCTCTACCAGTTTTATCAATTTCCAGTTGTTTTATGACCTCTTTATCTTCTATCAATCTCCTGGTGACCATCTCCCTAAAAGCTTTCCAAGAGGTGACTTTATATTTCTGGTTATCAATTAAAATATTATCACCATCACCAAAAAAAAAAAAAAAATCAAAACAAGACACTTAAACAACAAATTCAGCTAAGGGTGGCATGGAACACGGAGTGAATAACTAAAACATTTTTTTGGGGGGTGGATAAAGTTATAATTGATTTACTCACTGGTAGTGCAATTCATGCGATTCTACAGAGTTACTTATGAACATAATGTGATTCCAGTTGTTAGGGCAACATATACCAAAAAAATAAGTGGAAAGAGCTCATGATTAAATTTTTTTGAAGTAATCCAAAATATTAACTGCAAGTATGAGGATTCTGTAGAAAATGTTATTTAAACTCTTTCTCAGAGCTGTGGCTGAGTTGCAAGGCATATCTGCCTGCAGCTATTCAGGTGGTATAATCCCCTTTGAGATGAGGGCAAAACAGGATGAACATTTGAAGAAAAACAGAAGTCTTGCTTTGCCCTCAGGATATCTCTTTCTGACTCCCCCCTGTATTAATATGCAAGGTGTTAAACCTTAAATGTCACATCCATGTCATACTCTAACGCCTATGAACTGCGGAAGCAAAGTGTGGAATTCTTTTGCCAACATGATTTGGGCTAAAAAAAAAATATCCCATTAACCAGAAGAAAAGGTCAAAAACATAATTCTTAGTTTTCCTTCAAATTTGCTACCAAAATGAGGACAAATTGGAGAAAAAAAATTTCCCAGGCTTTTAAGATACCATTTTCTTAGTTTTCCAGTGGAAAATAGGACTCTGAATGAAAAGGTCACAAAAACCCATCAAACTCCCTTTTATCATACTTGAATAAAAACCTATAGCTTCATCCAGAAAAGGAAACTCATAAAACCTTTTAGGGAGAGAGGCCACTGTTCTATCATCCTTTAAAATATTTTTTATTATTATTGTTTTTCAGAGACCTGATATTTTTCTTGCCACTATGCACTTAACAATGGTGCTAAGAAAGAAAGCAAATCATCGATCATTATTTCCATTCCCAGCAGAACAGAACTCATTGTATCAATGATGGACCATCAGCATCTAATTCCGCAACTCTCTCTCACAAGACTACTGAATCTCTCTTGATGAGAATTCAATTCGCTTTAGTGACTGAGAGTTTGCATGAGAATTTGAACCAGGCTAATTTTACCAGTCGGAGAAGGCAATGGCACCCCACTCCAGTACTCTTGCCTGGAAAATCCCATGGACGGAGGAGCCTGGTAGGCTGCAGTCCATGGGGTCGCTAAGAGTTGGACACGACTGAGCGACTTCACTTTCACTTTTCACTTTCATGCATTGGAGAAGGAAATGGCAACCCACTCCAGTGTTCTTGCCTGGAGAATCCCAGGGACGTAGGAGCCTGGTGGGCTGCCATCTATAGGGTCACACAGAGTTGGACACGACTGAAGTGACTTAGCAGCAGCAATTTTACCAGTGGCTTGTCAAAAGCTGTCTGCAACTGTCCACATTGCTCTGTACAAGCAGCCAGGTGGGTTAGTACCGGCTTCTTTCCACTTCTCAGTAGACACAAGTTATCACAGTCACCCAAGAAACATTTCTATTCCAACAAGATTACTACACAGGCTTTGGTGTAAGTACTTAACTGATGCCAGAGTTGTAGGTGATACCCTGGGCTGGCAGGAGATGTAAACACCCATATGCTACTTTGATACAAAAGACACACCTTTCTGATTAGTGTTCCTCTAGTTTGCTACTCTGTAATTCATCCATTTGTCTTCTCTTCCCTTCTAATGTGAAAAGAATACACTCTTCAAATTCCACACTAGTGATTTGTATCTCTCTGTGTATGCAGCTGGATTTCATATACAAACATTTGAGTCACACTCCTGATATCAAAAATACAGTAAGACACTGTTTTGTGGCTTCAGTAAATTTACCTGCAATGTTGCATTTTTCTCAGGGTCACCCTCAGAGTATGTCTTTTAAGTCAAACTGTTTATTGCATTGTGTGACTGAAGAACTGGACTCTAGGAATGCAGTGGGTGTGGGGGAAGACATAGGACTTGTCCTCATGGAGTTTATGTCCTGGTGACAGAGACAGACATTGAGCAGATAATTACACAAGCTGTTTAGCTACATGGTAATCAGTTTAATGCAGAGACAGAGAAAATCAAAGTCAAAAAAGTTTAAATACTATTATGGATAAATAATTTCTCTCTTCTTTCTCTTTCTTCTTCAAAGAGCTGTGGGGAGAGTGATCAGTATAGGCTGTTCACATTACCAATCAGCAACCATTAAATGCCCAAACATCACCAGGTGTCAATTCCAGAATGCACCATGGCTGTTATGAGAAACAGTGCATGCAAGAGCAGGCCTGGACTTTTAAACGTGTGGTGAGACATCTTGGAGGAACTCGGGGAATTTTAGGACAAGGTGTTCCATCAGCCAGTGCCCTCTGGGAATTTCTTGTGGTTTGAAAATGCTCTCAGAGATGTTGCTTCCTCTCACAGCCTTTATCAATGCAGTGTGTTCAGCAAAGCCAGTGTGGTGCTCTCATGACCATTGCATGCTGCTGATTTTCTTGGTAAGGGCAAAACTGGAAGTTATGCTTGAAGTCTTTGACACCATGAAAAGATTTGCGAACTTGAGGGAGAGGAAACACAGACACACACACACACACACACACACACACACACACAACTTTAAGAGCCAGGCAAAAAGCACTGAACCAAGAATCAGGAGATGCGGTTCTCTTCCTGGCTCCATTACTCTAAATTTGTTTTGAGAGGCTGGGAAGACTGTTTCACATCTCAGCCCTCACTCATAAGAAGATAAGTTGGACAGAGCAACTCTAAGAAACAGAGTTTAACCAAGTAACTGATAGAATGGACTTAGAGGAGAGGTAGGTGTGGATTTGCATTGTTATTACTAGTAACTCACAAGGGTTACTTAGTCCTGCTAAACCTCAGTTTCTTCTTCTGTAAAATGGAGATGATCATAGGACCTACCTCATAGGGCTGTCGAAGAATAAAATTACATAAAAGAAATTAAATATTTATCACAGTGTCTAGCTAAGAGCTAGTTATTATTCACTACAGGTTTAGGAAATTTCTATACTTGCTTTGTAATTAAGGCAATGAGTATTCATATAACTTTTTATGAAAAGGCTAACCATAATAATGACACTATGTATATAATGACATTTGAAACAATGAGCTATTTCAAACCCTAAAAGATGATGCTGTGAAAGTGCTGCACTCTATGTGCCAGCAAATTTGGAAAACTCAGCAGTGGCCACAGGATTGGAAAAGGTCAGTTTTCATTCCAATCCCAAAGAAAGGCAATGCCAAAGAATGTTCAAACTACCACACAACTGAACTCATCTGACACGCTAGCAAAGTAATGTTCAAAATTCTCCAAGGTAGGCTTCAACAGTACATGAACCAGGAACTTCCAGATGTTCAAGCTGGTTTTAGAAAAGGCAGAGGAACCAGAAATCAAATTGCCAACATCCATTGGATCATAGGAAAAGCAAGAGAATTCATAAAAACATCTACTTCTGCTTCATTTAACTTCTGCTTAATTTACTATGCTAAAGCCTGTAACTTCTGCTTAATTTACTATGCTAAAGCCTCTGACTGTGTGGATGACAACAAACTGTGGAAAATTCTGAAAGAGGTGGGAATACCAGACCACCTGACCCGCCTCCTGAGAAATCTGTATGCAGGTCAAGAAGCAACAGTTACAACGGGACATGGAACAACAGACTGGTTCCAAATAGGAAAAGGAGTACGTCAAGGCTGTATATTGTCACCCTGCTTATTTAACTTATATGCAGAGTACATCATGAGAAATGCTGGATTGGATGAAGCACAAGCTGGAATCAAGATTGCCGGGAGAAATATCAATAACCTCAGATATGCAAATGACATCACACTTATGGCAGAAAGTGAAAAGGAACTAAAGAACCTTTTGATGAAAGTGAAAGAGGCGAGTGAAAAAGGTGGCTTAAAGCTCAACTTTCAAAAAAAGAAGATCATGGTATCCAGTCCCATCACTTCATGGCAAATAGATCGGGAAAGAGTGAGAGACATTATTTTCTTGGGCTCCAAAATCACTGCAGATGGTGACTGCAGCCATGAAATTAAAAGACGTTTGCTCCTTGGAAGAAAAGCTATGACAAACCTAGACAGCATATTAAAAAGCAAAGACATTACTTTGCTGACAAAGGTCCATTTAGTCAAAGCTATGGTTTTTCTAGGAGTCATGTATGGATGTGAGAGTTCTTTATAAGAAAGCCTGTGTGCTGAAGAACTGATGCTTTTGAACTGTGGTATTGGACAAGACTCTTGAGAGTCCCTTGGACTGCAAGGAGATCCAACCAGTCAATCCTGAAGGAAGTCAGTCCTGAATATTCATTGGAAGGACTGAGGCTAAAGCTGAAGTTCCAATGCTTTGGCCACCTGATGCGAAGAACTGACTCATTAGAAAAGACCTTGATGCTGGGAAAGATTGAAGGCAGGAGGAGAAGGGGACAAGAGAGGATGAGAGAGTTGGATGGCATCAGCAACTCAATGGACATGAGTTTGAGCAAACTCCAGGAGATGGTGAAGAACAGGGAAGCCTGGCATGCTGCAGTCCATGGGATGGTAAAGAGTCGGACACAACTGAGCAACTGAACTGAACCGAATAATGACTGAAAAATTCTACTGGCCCTTTCTTTTTACCTGTTTAAGGTGTGCATGTGTGTGTTTGTATGTGTAAATATATGTATGGCTGGATGAAGACATTTATTTAATAAGTATTTACACAGTTCTTAATATTGAAAATAACACTCTACTAGTTCTGTTACTGTGGAGATACAATATAACTTTCACTGCTTAAAGCATACTTGGAGGGTGGAGAAGATAAACTGTCACAAAATAACTAAGAGTCTAAGGAAAGACAATCAGTCACAAAATCAGAGGAAAAAAGGCAAGTACTATAGTATATATAAAAAATACACTTCACTATTATTTTCCTGGTTTTAGAATAAATTTGGACAAAAAATTGGGACTTTGTCTAAAAGGATTAATCACAGAAATATTGAAGGGCCTTTATTAGACAGCTTGACTTGTCCAACAGACCTCTGATCATAATTTAAGGAACTCTCCTGACTGAAGGTAATGTTAAAGCCTTTCTTCAAAAAGTGTGTTATGTCATAAAAGGACAGAAAATGAACTGCTAAAATTTGTTTTAAATTAGGTACCTGGATTCATAACATCTATAGTTTGGGGGAGGGGCTTTTTTCTAATAAGATTGATCTATTTCTGGTTTCATCAGTTGATTAATAAAACAAGTGCTTCTGAGAAGTGTGTCAGCCTTTCTATGATGCAGAGATATTTATTACTGTTTGGAAATAGTCAGATGGTATTATTTCCTCCTCAGTCAGTAGTCTTGGTAACAAAAATTGATTGATTCTATGTCCTTCTCTATCTGCTTTATAATTTTAATGATAACAAGTTAGCATCTGGATTTGACTCCACCATAAACTGCAGTTTGGTTATATACACATATTATGGTGAGTGATGTCATTCTCTCCCCAGTATGTTTCTCACTAACAAACACACTCAGGGCTGTCAGTGAGTCAAGCTAGGGGATACTGAAAAGGCCAGTGTTATCCTGTACAAAACTTCATGCTCTAAACCTAATGGACATCTTGATTCTACTACATCTTTCCACAAAGTCCCAACAAGAAATCTCCAGGAACACTGCCTCAGTGAACCTTCATTCCTGGTAAACCTGACTTTTCCGAAAAGTATGCTTGTCATGTTTGTTTCATATGCCATCTTGTTGCAAGATTTCTTTTGTCATCCTACAGAGATGTGATTATATCACTTGATAACTTTTACCTCCCTCCTCTTCAAAAAATTACAGAAATAAAAGTCTTTAAAATATCAATTATTGATTGTTGTTTGGAACAGATACTCCGTTTTACTTTATTCGTGTGTTCTTTTAATTTTGCCCTCTTCAGGATAAGTGCCCAACTGATTCCCATATGTAGAGGGACAGAAAGGAGCTGAACCTAGGTTACTGCTGTTCTCAGCGAGAGACTATTCACCAAAGCTTAGGCACTTGTCAGCAATTCACTAATTTCTATGAGTATTTGTGGACACTTAGCTTGTTTCAGGCACTGGGATATGCCTTTTACAAGGATTATTTTTTTTAATTCCCACAAGGATCCAGGAGGTGGGCACTCTCATGACCCTGTTATTCTGATGGGGAATGAAGCTCAAAGAGATGAAGGACACTTGTCATGGTACACAGCTAGGAAAGGGGGGAGGTGGGATAGAAATCTTGGGTACTGAAGTCCATGCTGTTGGTCACTCTACTACAGGTTTGCTAACTCACAGTTACCCAAGCAGACCAGCACTGTATGATCACCCTGCATTGAAAAAATGTCCTAACTACTGCATAGCGTATGGAGTAGTTGAACAGTGATTAAAAGAACTCCGGATCTGAGGCCCAGCTTCTAATTTTTACCCTACCACATCCTATCCATATGGCCTTGGGCAACTTACCTAGCCTCTCTGACCTCAGTTTCTTTTGGTTCCAAAATGTGACAAATAAAGAGAATCGTCTGCCAAGGATGTTTGTGAGGATTAAACATGATAAAACAGACCATTATTTAGTACGTTGTCATGTGCCAAGTGCTCAGTACTACTGATGATCTATTCTTATTTGTTAAGAAAGTAATTCAATAGTCTGTTATCTATTAATTATGCACTTGTTGGGTGAAGGCTGTAGAGAGGAAAGCAGGAGAGAGGGCAGTTTGTTGGAAAGAAAAAGGCAAAGTATTTGGAAGCAGGTGCCTGAGGCAGCAGTCTGGGCTGAACACATCACACAGCTTCCAGCCCTGTGAAATTATTATGTTTTCCCTTTCCCATTAAGGATTCACATCTGGATATAAAGTTCAAGTACAGACTTTGTCACAACCATGGGACACAGGAGCTGCTGTTACTGGTGCCTGGGTTTTATATTTCTTGTTCTCCCTTGAATTATTTATCTAGAGCATCTGTGTTACATTATCTTTATGTAATGTCACAACAGAAATGGGAGAATGATGTTCCCTTCTTGTTCCCCCACTGACAGTGAGTCTGCATGCAGCTTCCAGGTGTCTTTCCTGCCTCTCTTCAGTCACTTATTCAGTCATCTCCCTGTCAAGTGGGGACACATGCCTTTCTCCTTGGGGGCTGAGTGAAGCCAGTCTCCAGCCAGCTGAGGGATGACAGACAGTCCCAGCTCCACTCAAAGATAAGGCCAGTCGATCTTTTCCAAGAGCTCCATAGCAGCCCTGAATGCATAAGGAACCTGTACTGCAGACTGAATATTATTTTGCAGCCACCAAAATACAAATGTCCTCTGTACATTGGTTGTAATCCCACTGCCCAGGCTGAATCAGAACTTCCTAGACTATTCCTAGACTATTATGACTATTTGGTAGGCATTTTAGAACCTAGAAACAGTGGAAAACAACAACAACAACAACAACTGCTAATATTTTCAGAACCTAGAAACAGTAAAAACAACTCAACAACTGCTAGCATTTTTAGGTACTTAATATACACTAGGAACTAAGTTATATGTTTTACATTAACTCATTTAAATTTTGCCACAAACCTCTGAGATAGGTATCTTATCCTCATTATAAACAAATGGAAGAAAATTAGGTTCAGAGAAACCAAGTGACTCGCCCAAGTTCACCACCAAGAAGGCACAAGAGCTAAGATTCAAGGCCAAATTGGTCCATGCTCTTCCCAACTACGTTTAGGTCAGTGTTTCCATGGTCATCTTTTGAAATTTAACTTGTCTGTGTTTTTTTATTTAAAGTGATTTTCTTTCAAGCAGCAAGTAGTTGAGTCTCACAAAGTATCCAATTTAACAATCTCTGAGTTTTAATTACATTGTTTAGAGGATTTACATTCAATGTGATTATCAACATGTTTGGATTTAAGTCTAGTTTTACTATTTATTTTCTATGTGCCTTTTCTGTTCTTTCTTTCTTTGTTTTACTATTTCCCTGCCTTCCTTTGAATTGACTATCATTTCTTATTTCATTTTATCTCCACTGTTAGCTGACTCTTCCTCTTTATATTTTCAGTTTTCTCTAGAATTCATAATAAATACTATCACAGTCTACCTTCAAACAATATTACATAATTTCACATAATACATCAGAAGCATAAATTCTTCCCTCTTATCTTTTGTACTGATATTATATATTTTATTTCTTCATACTCTATAAATGCCATGTTATTATTTTTGGTTTAAATAGTCAAATATCTTTTAAAGATCATAAAAATATTATACTTACCCACAGACTTACTATTGTTGTGCTGTTCATTTCTTTGTAAAGTCACACTTCTACCTGTTACTGATTTCCTTCTGCCTGATAAAATAACTTACGTGTTATCAGTAAAAGACATGGGGCTCCAGGGCCTGCTTGCAGTCACTCCTATAAAGAAACCGAGTCCCAGTGTCATCACTAGGGGTCACTGACTTGTGGCTGGTGGACCATGTTGCACAGGTAGCTGAGCCACTTCTGCAGAGAGGCACACCCACACAGTTAAGCTGGAAACCTTGATCAGAATCAGTGATGGGGTCCTGGAGGAGAGCTATCCATCTGCAAGCTCAGTTAAGCACCTTCTGGATCTTCCTGCTCTTGCATATTCCTTGACTGAGATTGAACTCAATAACATTTCAGGAGTCCCTTCCTACCCTACCTATACCTTAAAGCCTTTTATGAGTAGATGATTGAAAACTGTGGACTTCACCAGCTAGCTGTGTCTTTACATCAACCTGGGGTCTACAGAATGAGTAGGTATCATCTGTAAAGGAGCTGCCTATCAGTTCTCCAAGGACCAGGAAGCAGCTCAGCCTTAGGAAATCTGTTCAGTGGTGATCACACTACACGGAGAACTGGGCTGGAACCAGGCACTGTCATGGCCTACCTCTAAGAGCTAGTGATGATTATGATGAATGATAATAATAGTTCTAAATCACATCAACTAACGATCTGGTAAGGACCAAGCACTAATCTAAGAGCTTTACAAACATGGATTCATTTAATCCTGGTAATAACACTGAGAAGTCGATCCTGTTATTTGTGATTCTTCCCACTTCTAGGACACAGAGAACTTAAATACCCTGAACAGGTTACATGGTTATTAAGGAGCAGACATGGAATTTTAACCATGGAAGTTTGGCCTTATGGTTTCTACACACCACTTTAGAACACTTCTAAGCAACATGGAATTTCCCACTTTGCGCAAAGCCAATTTTCTTCCTTTTTCCCAAACCCCAATATCTGGTATTTTTCTCCTTACTGATTTATAACAAGCAATGATTCACTTAGTTCCACCTGGTCTGAAAGGATCTCATTCAACCAGAGAAACAGGAAGCCCACCGAGGCTCAACGCTTCTGCATCTCAGTTCTGGTTTCTTCACATAGGCCAAAGCTTTTCAGACTTTCTCTGGAGACATATAGGGAAATGGGAAAGGGTGCATATGGAGTCCATGTTTCTTATGGTTTCCCCAGTAGCTAGACCAGGGTCTGCAGACTGGAGGTTCTGGTCCAGCAACGCCTCCAGGGTCTAGCAGCTGAGCCCTCTGGAGGATGCAGACCTCAAAATAAGTGATCCTTTCACAGTAAGGTGCACAGAAATAGGGGTAACTTGTAGAGCTGAGTTTCTGCAGAAAGCAGAAGTCACAAAAAGACATGGCCCTTATGGATCTGGAAGCTAAGTTAAAAAGGCCATAATTTTCAGTGGCATAACATTCTTAGAAGAGAGGCCTGGAGTATCATTCTTAGAAAGGAGGTGTTTGCTTCACAGCAGCTTTGAACCATGAGATGCAGAAACTGAAGTGTTAGGATGCTGATTACTTTCCAGCTAAAAGGGCAGAAATCCTATTCTTTGGAGAAATGAGGCTTGTAGCTGTGACTCTACCAGGAGCTGGCCTTGGGAAAGTCTTCGAGTCTGGCCCATGGAAACTAGGACCAGCACTTGCTCTGGACAGGCATGGGATGCCCTACAGGAAAAGAAGAGAGGGATGCTGGGATCTCATTTCCCATTGGTTGCTCAATCTTCTCTCTTCTTGGGGACTGACTCCAACTTAACCCAGTGATATCCCCAAATAAATCTCACCAGCCACGACACTCTGCCTGTAATGTCAGGTGACAAGGTGATCCTTAAGGTAGCTGGGCTGCCGGAAGGGATTCATGGGAAAGGAGAAGAGGTATGGCACTTGGTAGGCTGTTAATATGGATAATTTTGCTGCTCAACAGCCAGTGTCTTTATTCCAGAAACTCTGTCCCAGGTACTCAATTAGGATTCTATCAAATTTTCCAGCAAACAGAGGAGACAGAATCTACAAATAACCAGCTCTCTGATTATGGGTATGAGGTCCAGCAGGTGTTATCAACCAACCATCTCACTATCTGTGATTCATAAACCTTTCTGAAACACTGGGTAAGGAGAAGGAGACATTGCTCAGTCATTAAGTTATGTCTGACTCTTTGCAACCCCATGGACTGCAGCACACCAGGCTTCCCTATTCGTCACTATTTCCTGGAGTTTGCTCAAACTCGTGTCTGTTGAGTCGATGATGCTATCTAACCATCTCAACCTCTGCCAAAGGAGACATACATGTGATTATACTTATTCTGCCATTTTCAGGCCCTCAAGACTATCTGTACTTTCCAAAGCAATTTTGCTGATTGGAGTGTTGTGACACTAATATAATCCCTCCTGTGTCATAACAAAGACATTTTAAAAATGAATGTACATGATGCAGGATTTGAGTTATCATGATTGGTGACCAAGATCAATAAGAGAAACCAGTATGGTACCCGGACTTGGACAAGAGGGGCTCCAGCCCTGGGACTCTCATGTTAGAGACCTTTCTTCTCAAAACATATTTATTAACAGAAATGTATTTATTAAAGAACATGAGGGAGGGGGTGGGCTTCTGTCACTCAGGATCCAGCCCTCTGTATCACTGCAGCATGATCCATAACCTTAATCATTCACTATCATGACTGACCCTGTTCATGTCTAGGAAAAGGCTTATTTTCACTTCCTATGTATTCAAAACAAATGTGTGGGTAGTTGCTATGGAATGTGGGGAGGTTTTGAGTGGTAGAAAATCTTGGGTAAAAGATAAGACAAATTAACTCCTACAAATCCTTCTCTCAGATTGTGAGAATGCAACAGATTTTTTGCACTGTGTACCACCATTTAAAAGGTACATGAAAAGATGCTTACTAATCATCAAGGAAGATGGTGTTTGCTATGACCAGTGCGTTCTCTTGGTAAAACTCTGTTAGCCTTTGCCTTGTTTCATTCTGTACTCCAAGGCCAAATTTGCCTGTTACTCCAGGTATCTCATGACTTCCTATTTTTGCATTCCAGTTCCCTATAATGAAAAGGACATCTTTTTTGGGTGTTAGTTCTAAAAGGTCTTGTAGGTCTTCATAGAACCATTCAATTTCAGCTTCTTCAGCATTACTGGTCAGGGCATAGGCTTGGATTACTGTGATATTGAATGGTTTTCCTTGGAAATGAACAGAGATCATTCTGTCGTTTTTGAGATTGCATCCAAGTACTGCATTTCAGACTCTTTTGTTGACTGTGACGGCTACCACATTTCTTCTAAGGGATTATTGCCTGCAGTTCAGTTCAGTTCAGTTGCTCAGTTGTGTCTGACTCTGGGACCCCATGAATCGCAGTACGCCAGGCCTCCCTGTCCATCACCAATTCCCAGAGTTCACTCAGACTCGCATCCATAGAGTCAGTGATGCCATCCAGCCATCTCATCCTCTGTCGTTCCCTTCTCCTCCTGCTGCCAATCCCTCCCAGCATCAGGGTCTTTTCCAATGAGTCAACTCTTCACATGAGGTGGCCAAAGTACTGGAGTTTCAGCTTCAGCATCATTCCCTCCAAAGAAATCCCAGGGCTGATCTACTTCAGAATGGACTGGTTGGATCTCCTTGCAATCGAAGGGACTCTCAAGAGGCTTCTCCAACACCACAGTTCAAAAGCATCGATTCTTCGGCACTCAGCTTTCTTCACAGTCCAACTCTCACATCCATACATGACCACTGGAAAAACCATAGCCTTGACTAGACGGACCTTTGTTGGCAAAGTAATATCTCTGCTTTTTAATATGCTATCTAGGTTGGTCCTAATTTTTCTTCCAAGGAGTAAGCGTCTTTTAACTTCATGGCTGCAGTCACCATCTGCAGTGATTTTGGAGCCCAAGAAAATAATGTCTCTCACTCTTTCCCGATCTATTTGCCATGAAATGATGGGACTGGATACCATGATCTTCTTTTTCTGAATGTTGAGCTTTAAGCCACCTTTTTCACTTGCCTCTTTCACTTTCATCAAAAGGTTCTTTAGTTCCTTTTCACTTTCTGCCATAAGTGTGATGTCATTTGCATATCTGAGGTTATTGATATTTCTCCCGGCAATCTTGATTCCAGCTTGTGCTTCTTCCAGCCCAGCGTTTCTCAAGATGTACTCTGCATATAAGTTAAATAAGTAGTAGATAAAATGGTCATCTGAGTTAAATTCACCCATTCCAGTCCATTTTAGTTCGCTGATTCCTAGAATGTCAACGTTTACTCTTGCCATCTCCTGTTTGACCACTTCCAATTTGCCTTGATTCATGGACCTAACATTCCAGGTTCCTATGCAATATTGCTCTTTACAGCATCGGACTTTGCTTCTATAACCAGTCACATCGACAACTGGGTGTTGCTTTTGTTTTGGCTCCGTCCCTTCATTCTTTCTGGAGCTATTTCTCCACTGATCTCCAGTAGCATACTGGGCACCTACTGACCTGGGGTGTTCATCTTTCAGTGTCCTATCTTTTTGCCTTTTCATACTGTTCATGGGGTTCTCAAGGCAAGAATACTGAAGTGGTTTGCCATTCCCTTCTCCAGTGGACCACATTTTGCCAGAACTCTCCACCATGACCCGTCTGTCTTTTATTAAATAAAAAACAGAGACATTACTTTGCCAACAAAGGTCCATCTAGTCAAGGCTGTGGTTTTTCCAGTAGTCATGTATAGTTGTGAGAGTTGGACTATAAAGAAAGCTGAGTGCTGAAGAATTGATGCTTTTGACCTGTGGTTGGAGAAGACTCTTGAGAGTCCCTTGGACTGAAAGGAGATCCAACCAGTCCATCCTAAAGGAGATCAGTCCTGAGTGTTCATTGGAAGGACTGATGTTGAAGCTGAAACTCCAATACTTTGGCCACCTGATGTGAAGAGCTGACTCATTTGAAAAGATCCTGATGCTGGGAAAGATTGAGGGCAGGAGGAGAAGAGGACAACAGAGGATGAGAGGGTTGGATAGCATCACCAACTCAATGGACATGAGTTTGGGTAAGCTCAGCGAGTTGGTGATGGACATGGAGGCCTGGCGTGCTGCAGTCCATGGGGTTGCAAAGAGTCGGATATGACTGAGTGACTGAACTGAATTGAACTGAATTGAATCATTAGGAAAATGCAAATCAAAGCTACAATGAGAAATCACCTACAGCTGTTCAAACCACTATCATCAAATAGATAAGAAATAACTTATGTTGGTAAGGATCTCAAAAAAAAGGGATCCTTCATGCACTGCTGGTAGGGCTGTAAACTGGTATAACCACTATGGAAAACAGCATGCAGACTCCTAAAAAAATTGAAAACAGAACTACTGTATGATTCTGCAACTGCTATTCTGGGTATTTATCTGAAGGAAACAAAAATGCCAACTGGAAAAGGCATATGCAGTCGTATGTTCATTGCAGCATTATTTACATCGGCCAAAACATGGAAACGATGTAAGTGTCCATCAATGACTGAATGGAAAAAGAAAAATGTGGTGTGTATGTATGTATATACAATGGAACATTATTTGACCATAAAAAAGAAGGAAATCTTGCCGTCTGCAAAACATGGATGAAGCTTGAAAGCATGAAGTAAGTCAGACAGAAAAAGACAAATACTATACAATCTCAGTTATATATGGAATCTAAAACAAACAAATAAACAAACAAAAAACAAACTAAAAACTGATTTCAAAGTTACACAGAACAGTTTGGTGGTTGCCAGCGGCGAGGGGTGAAGGTTGACACAATGGGTGAAGGTGATTGAAAGGCACAAACTTCTAGTTGTAAATAAATAAGTAAGTAAATTCTGCAGATACAATGTACAACACAGTATCTACAGTTAACACTGCACTGTAGATTTGAAAGTTGCTAAGACAGTAGATTTTATAAGTTCTCATCACGGGAAAAAAATTGTAATTATGTGTCATTGGATGTTAACTATTCTTATTGTGCTGATAATTTCACATTATACCCAAATATCAAGTCATTTTGTTATACATCTGAAACTATCTGAAACTATTGTGTTATATGTCAATTATATCTCAACTAAAAAATGAAAGGGAGAACTATAATTCTAACAAAAATTATCACCTTCCATTAGGGTTAAATGTCTGGATACCCTTGGTTTTCCAGTTTATAGTTCTTGAGACATATGCAAGTTAGCATGGTAGTCACAGCAATTGGATGTGAGGAACATTTCACAATATTAAATAGCCGTTTTATTTCTAAATGTGTGTGTATGTTGATCTACTCCAGATGTATCGTTCATGAACTCTGTCACTGCTGCTTCATGTATGTAAGTAGTATGCAGATATAAAGTCCAGTGCTGCAAGTACTAATATTTTCATAAATGTAACTTAAGTTATTCAGGATAACTTAATTGAAATAAAACATTATATGACTTTAGCTTAAAAATAACTTAGTTATGATTTATAATTATGATTAATATTTTGACTCAATTTTATAAATACTTCTAGATAATTAAGAAAACTTTTTGAATGCATTTTAAAATGATTATAAGTTCAACTTTTTACATTTAATTGGTATTTCTGATGCAATATATTTAAAATTAAGCAAACTGATCACCTTTCTTTTTTTAATTCTTTAGCTTATTACTGTCACCAAAATGCAAAATAAGTGAAAATTAAATTATAACATTTTGTTGAAATGAAACCAGAAAAATAATTTTTGCAATAGATACATAATGCTTTAAGAATCTTGTCTATTACTCAAAGAAATATCACTGTCTTAACAGAACAACCCAGACAATACTCAACAATAATTAAATCCAGCTGCTTCTGATATTCCACAAACTGTTCAACAAATGAAGAAGTTACCTTTTCATGTATTTTTGATTTTCCATAATGAAAATTTATTTGCCCAGGTAGCAGGACCAATTGTTCTATTTAATACCTGGTCAGACTGATTTACAACTTTTAAACATTTAGAGCTATTTTAAGTAGACTTCCATTTATTCTCTTGTTCCAGCCAGACTTCACAAATGTTAGGAACATAAATGAGGAAAACAACAATTTTTTCCCACAATTTGTGACACGTGTCTCTTGAGAAGTGACCATGACCACTCTCTGAAGGGACTATTCGCAGTGTTGATTTCGGACTCATCATCAGCCAAAAACTTCTACTTAACATAAACAGCTCCATTTTTACAGCTAAAAAGTTGTGAACACCGATTCACTCTTCAATTAAACTTGACAAACTTAAAGGATTTTTGGATTTCAAGAACTTAGGAAACTTTTTGTTCCTGTAAAAACTGACAGTGACTCCAGTTTATACCTCTTTCACTGACCTTGCCAAGCCGCAGGGATCTGCTCCATTTCTGTCTTCCCCAGACCAGCCAGGGTCTCTACCCCTTTTCAAGCCCTCTCTTCTCCCTTAATTCTCTACTCTGGACCTTTCTCTACTGTGACCTCCTCCTCTCAACACTAACACTTGCCTGCTCTGATTGCATTCTTGCTGGGCTTGCTCTCTGCTTGGCCTTAAGGCTTCCCTGTGCCTTGAGTGATCTCATTAAGTCTCTCGCTACAGAGAGGAGCAAGGTAGGAAAAGCAGACAGGGCTTGTCACTCTTCTTGGAGCAGAAAGATGCTAGGAACTCCAGACTCAAGAAAGGAAGTGCCCCAAGGCAAGAGGAGAGCTGTACAGTTATCAGCTTCTTTCACTGCAAAGATAAAGGTTGGAGGCAGACGTGCGGGGCATCCCAACTATGTGTGCTGCTAAGTCGCTTCAGTCGTGTTCGACTCTGTGTGACCCCATAGACGGCAGCCCACCAGGCTCCCCTGTCCCTGGGATTCTCCAGGCAAGAACACTGGAGTGGGTTGCCCTTTCCTTCTCCAATGCATGAAAGTGAAAAGTGAAAGTGAAGTCGCTCAGTCGTGTCTGACCCTCAGCAAGCCCATGGACTGCAGCCTACCAGGCTCCTCCGTCCATGGGATTTTCCAGGCAGGAGTACTGGAATGGGGTGCCATTGCCTTCATGTGTACTTCCTTCAAATAAGCTACTAGGCCACTGTAACAGAGTAGTTTGCAATTACACAAGTGGCAGGATGATTTATTTATATATTAATTTGTATTTATTTTTGCTGCAGTTTTCCTTCTACCTATTCCAAGCAAGTAGCCAGAGTCTATGCATTCCTTGTGCTAAGGAATTTTGCAGGGCCGCATAGGTAATGGCAGGAAAGTGAAGCTTTATGAGAAAGTTTGAGCTCAGGGAAAATAGGATGCTAGTTATTTCCAGGAAGTGGGAAGGAGAGGTGGTCGCCTTTGAGGACAGGGACAAAAGAGAGCTTCTTCCTTTTTTTTTTTTGTTTTCCCCACCCAATTTTAGACTGGGAAGTGGAAGGAAATCAGGAGGCCCAGGTATGGTTTCTTACAGATGGACTCAAAGCCTTAAGGGCATGACTTTCAGGTACACTTAAGAAAAAGAACCCTAGCTCTGGGATTTCCATTCTTGTCTGTTCTCCCCAAACAACAGAGTTGTTAGTTTTACGAGACCTTGTGGGTGTAGACAAAGATGACGTTAATACTAACTTCAGTAGGCAGAAAACCTGATGCCTTGTGGGTACAGGATAATGACAGGGACTGAATTTCCAGCCAGGCCAGTAGAATGAGGGCTAGAGTTGGGTTTTAATTTTGAAATACATTTTCATTTACAGAAAAACTGCCAAGAGAATAGAATTTCCATATATACCTCACCAATTGCCGCAGATTACCTTACCAAGGAACATTTGTCAAAACTAAGAAATGGACATTGGTACATCACTCTTGTCTAGACTTTTATTTGGATTTCACTCATTTTCCACTAATATCCTCTACGGCTCCAGGATCAGTCCAGGTATCATGTTGTATTTAGTTGTCACGTCTCCCCAGTCTTCTCTGTTCTGTGAATTTCTCATTTTCCCTTTATTTTCCGTAATCTTGCCAGTCTTGAGCAGTACTGGTCAGGTATTTTGTAGAAAATCCCTCAGTGGAATTTTTCTGATGTCTTTCTCATGATTAAGATTGGGATTATGGGTTTTTGGAACAAATGCCAGGAAGTGAAGTTCCCTTCTCATCATATCAGGGGAGTAAAGTATTTTTTCATTTTTTTCTTGATAAAGAAAACTAATGATTCTTACACATCAGAATCTATAGATAGGATTCACTGCTTTTTATTAATATATATTCATATACAAAAAGGAGTTTATACCACCACCTAAAAGAACACTGCTCTAATCATTACAACTGAAGAATCAACAGCTCTTGCAGTTCTAGTTTGGTAAACGTTTTTATCAAAACTCCTAACAGACCTTCATGGGGCTTCCCAAGTGGCTCAGTGGTAAATAATTCACTTGCAATACAGGAGATATGGGTTCAGTCCCTGGATCGGGAAGATCCCCTGGAGAAGGAAATGGCAAACCACTCCAGTATTCTTGCCTGTGAAACCCCATGGACAGAGAAGTCTGCTGGGCTATAGTCCATGGGATGAGAAAAGAGTTGGACACGACAGTGACTAAACAACAACAAACAGATCTTCTAATGTGTTCAACATCCACTGAAAAATATTTAGATAAAGATATCTTAAAAAGCCTCTTGAAATCACATCAAAGTCAGGAAGGAAGTAAAACCTTCCTCACTTTGTATACTATTAACGGCTCTTTTGGCCAAATGAAATCAGTTTTCTTCGAGTCTTCAGAAAAAAGAAAAAAAAGTACATAAACCCCTAACACTGTACATCTCAGGGGCACAAAACAGCATTGTCTCATGGTTTTCAGGATACAGGAGCTCATTAATAATAACTTTTTAGACTGGATTTTAATACTGTGGAATAAGTTTAGAATTCATGGTAAGAGCCACAAAAAGGACAATGACCAAGGTTATTTAAAAAAACAATTACTCCTTATCCCATTTCCACCACAATTTTTAGCCCTTGGCATCATCCCAGGTCACCGTGTAGGCATTAATCAAAATGTTTCCTCCAGCATTGCTGGAAATTCTGACCCATGGATAATGACTGATGGTCCCTTCCCAGGGACTGGAAAGCTGTCTCCCAGAGAAGCTGAACATCTGACCAGGGCAGAGAGCATGCACAAGGCTGAGCAACTGGTCAGCAACAGGATCGCATCTGTGCTGTCAAGATGACACCCCTCCTTGCTTTGCCAGACTTCCTTAGTTTTAAAAAAGAGTTCCTGCATGGGATACACATCTTCACTGGGAATATAGAAATCTAGAGATTTGACAGAAAAGGGTTTGGCTAAATTATTATTATTATTTTAAATACAGAAGTATTCTCTTTGCCAAGGAATGGTAAGATGAATAGCCTTTAAACTGACAAGCTTTGGAGTATAATAATAGAGTCATTAGAGTAAGAGATAAAGATCAGGAGGCTGCAGGTACCCATAGTTCGGTGACGTCCCAGAAAGCAATGACTCAGTCTACTATTGGTCTGCATGGGAGCAAGGGTACCATATTTTATTTTTCTCTTATACACCATCCTGTCCTCTGTTCCATTAGAGGCTGGGCGTCTCTGCCATTAATATCTTTTCCACTGCTTGACTTTTCACTTACAAAGAATAGTTGGATAATATTTTAAAGGAGAAAAAAAATAAGGGACGTGTACAGTGGTTAAAATATTAATGTGTGGATGTCAAAATGCAAATTTCACTGCAGTGGGTGGGTGTCAGTTCAATGTGAGTCAGGCAAGGCCTAAACAGAGACATAAAGAGAACTTGTCTTAAGAATATGAAGGAGATAACTATATTAGTAAATCAACCCCTCATTATGTGCTGATTTTAGATAATGAATCAGTTAGGCTCTCACTTCCATGAATGCAGATCTAATGTTAAATGAAGCTGGCTCCCAATAATGGCCTGCCAGGTACAATTTAAGATGAATTACTAATACAAAAATAAGATGAAAATGCAGGCTTCATTTTGATCTCCAAAATAGCACAAGGAATTGTCTGGTTCCTGTTCATGCACAAGTAATACCTGTCCATGGTAGTATTTTGATTAACATGGCTCACAATAACTGAAATGTAACATCTACGAAGCATCAGCAGTGTAGACCAAAAACCTCCTGGAAGACAGGATCACAATGTGTTGGGATCATTATTTTCCTCCTCACAAACTTTGCCCCATGGAAGTTTTTGGGACTACTTCCTTCAAGCGAAGGAGACAGGAATGGTATCAAGACCACAGCCAGTTCTCCCAAGTTCTTCTTTTTTGTTAAAAACTTCTGATGTTTAACAGCAAAATGGCAAGCTGATCAGAGAAATACTTTTAGGGGAATTGACTGTTAGGGTAAATGTCTATTTTTAATCAAAAGCATGTAATCAGATCAGATCAGATCAGTCGGTCAGTCGTGTCCGACTCTTTGCGACCCCATGAATCGCAGCACGCCAGGCCTCCCTGTCCATCACCAACTCCCGGAGTTCACTCAGACTCACGTACAACTAGTCAGTGATGCGATCCAGCCGTCTCATCCTCTGTCGTCCCCTTCTCCTCTTGCCCCCAATCCCTCCCAGCATCAGAGTCTTTTCCAAGGAGTCAACTCTTCGCATCAGGTGGCCAAAGTACTGGAGTTTCAGCTTTAGCATCATTCCTTCCAAAGAAATCCCAGGGCTGATCTCCTTCAGAATGGACTGGCTGGATCTCCTTGCAGTCCAAGGGACTCTCAAGAGGCTTCTCCAACACCACAGTTCAAAAGCATCAATTCTTCGGCTCTCAGCCTTCTTCACAGTCCAACTCTCACATCCATACATGACCACAGGAAAAACCATAGCCTTGACTAGACTATCTTTTGTTGGCAAAGTAACATCTTTGCTTTTGAATATGCTATCTAGGCTGGTCACAATTTTCCTTCCAAGGAGTAAGCGTCTTTTAATTTCATGGCTGCAGTCACCATCTGTAGTGATTTTGGAGCCAGAAAAATAAAGTCTGACACTGTTTCCACTGTTTCCCCATCTATTTCCCATGAAGTGATGGGACCGGATGCCATGATCTTTGTTTTCTGAATGTTGAGCTTTAAGCCAACTTTTTCACTCTCCACTTTCACTTTCATCAAGAGGCTTTTGAATTCCTCTTCACTTTCTGCCATAAGGGTGGTGTCATCTGCATATCTGAGGTGATTGATATTACTCCTGGCAATCTTGATTCCAGCTTGTGTTTCTTCCAGTCCAGCGTTTCTCATGATGTACTCTGCATATAAGTTAAATAAACAGGGTGGCAATATACAGCCTTGACGAACTCCTTTTCCTATTTGGAACCAGTCGGTTTTTCCAGGTCCAGTTCCAACTGTTGCTTCCTGACCTGCATACAAATTTCTCAAGAGGCAGATCAAGTGGTCTGATATTCCCATCTGTTTCAGAATTTTCCACAGTTTATTGTGATCCACACAGTCAATGGCTTTGGCATAGTCAATAAAGCAGAAATAGATGTTTTTATGGAACTCTCTTGCTTTTTCCATGATCCAGCGGATGTTGGCAATTTGATCTCTAGTTCCTCTGTCTTTTCTAAAACCAGCTTGAACATCAGGAAGTTCACGGTTCACATATTGCTGAAGCCTGGCTTGGAGAATTTTGAGCATTACTTTCCTAGCGTGTGAGATGAGTGCAATTGTGCGGTAGTTTGAGCATTCTTTGGGATTGGAATGAAAACTGACCTTTTCCAGTCCTGTAGCCACTGCTGAGTTTTCCAAATTTGCTGGCATATTGAGTGCAGCACTTTCACAGCATCGTCTTTCAGGATTTGGAATAGCTCAACTGGAATGCCATCACCTCCACTAGCTTTGTTTGTAGTGATGCTTTCTAAGACCCACTTGACTTCACAATCCAGGAAGTCTGGCTCTAGGTCAGTGATCACACCATCGTGATTATCTGGGTCGTGAAGATCTTTTTTGTACAGTCCTTCTGTGTATTCTTGCCATCTCTTCTTAACATCTTCTGCTTCTGTTAGGTCCATTTCTGTCCTTTATCGAGCCCATCTTTGCATGAAATGTTCCCTTGGTATCTCTGATTTTCTTGAAGAGATCTCTAGTCTTTCCCATTCTATTGTTTTCCTCTATTTCTTTGCATAGATCGCTGAAGAAGGCTTTCTTATTCTTGCTATTCTTTGGAACTCTGCATTCAGATGTTTATATCTTTCTTTTTCTCCTTTGCTTTTCGCTTCTCTTCTTTTCACAGCTATTTGTAAGGCCTCCCCAGACAGCCATTTTGCTTTTTTGCATTTCTTTTCCATGGGGATGGTCTTGATCCCTGTCTCCTGTACAATGTCACAAACCTCATTCCATAGTTCATCAGGCACTCTATCTATCAGATCTAGGCCCTTAAATCTATTTCTCACTTTCACTGTATAATCATAAGGGATTTGATTTAGGTCATACCTGAATGGTCTAGTGGTTTTCCCTACTTTCTTCAATTTGAGTCTGAATTTGGCAATAAGGAGTTCATGGTCTGAGCCACAGTCAGCTCCTGGTCTTGTTTTTGCTGACTGTAGAGAGCTTCTCCATCTTTGGCTGCAAAGAATATAATCAATCTGATTTCGGTGTTGACCCTCTGGTGATGTCCATGTATAGAGTCTTCTCTTGTGTTGTTGGAAGAGGGTGTTTGTTATGACCAGTGCATTTTCTTGGCCAAACTCTATTAGTCTTTGCCCTGCTTCATTCCGTATTCCAAGGCCAAATTTGCCTGTTACTCCAGGTGTTTCTTGACTTCCTACTTTTGCATTCCAGTCCCCTATAATGAAAAGGACATCTTTTTTGGGTGTTAGTTCTAAAAGGTCTTGTAGGTTTTCATAGAACCTTTCATCTTCAGCTTCTTCAGCATTACTGTTTGGGGCATAGACTTGGATTACTGTGATATTGAATGGTTTGCCTTGGAAACGAACAGAGATCATTCTGTCGTTTTTGAGATTGCATCCAAGTACTGCATTCGGACTCTTTTGTGGACCATGATGGCTACTCCATTTCTTCTGAGGGATTCCTGCCCGCAGTAGTAGATATAATGGTCATCTGAGTTAAATTCACTCATTCCAGTCCATTTCAGTTTGCTGATTCCTAGAATGTCGACATTCACTCTTGCCATCTCTTGTTTGACCAATACTTTCAGGTAACTGTACAAAATACTTACTAGGGACCAGTTTCTACTCTAATGTGCTGTACATGCATCATTTTTTAAATCCTTTCAGCAAAGAATAAGAGGCATACTATGTAATCCCCATTTTACAGACAATGAAACCAAGGTGTGGAGAGGTGGAATCACTTGCCCAAAGTCTCATAGTAAGTGGTGAAGTCAGAAGTCAAATCCTGGCAGTCTGATTGACATTCATGGGCTTACTGTGCATCCTCTTCCCTTTTCTCCTCTGTCCTGAATAAGACTGCTAAGCTAAAATGTTTGAGATTAAACTAGATGGATATCACTGGTAGAAAAGAAAAAAAAAATCAATCCTCTCTAAGGTGATGTTAGGAAACTGGGCCATAAAATATCTGGGCAGCACTGAGTAGTAACAGAATTCTTTTAGTCTACTTGACTTTACTTGTGAGTTGAAATAAATCATACTTGCAGATTTGCTCCCCATTTTCTTGTAATAATGTTACTTTCAGGGCAACTCTGCTAGGCTCTTAGGCCCAACTGCGGTTGATAGAAATACCAGGCCAATAACTCTAGATGCTATTGAAACTACAGCTAAGGCTGACAAGAAGAGAAATGACTTTAGCACCTAGGCTGGCTTTTATCTGTATGGGTAGAATGAAAGACTGAATGGTGAGATGTGTACTGGTCTTTCTTTCACTTATCTCTTTCAGAATTTCTTAATTCTCACCTCTTCTCAGGAATCATGATTTCTTTGCATGTTTTCTGGCTGGTGAAGCCACATCACTTTCACCTTCTGCTTGGAGGTCAAAAGACTATTATGAAATGCTTCAGTTTCCATCCATTCATCCTTCTAATATTAAGTGACAGCAATCTCATTCAACCTCATTATGTCATGGAGTGTTCAATCAGAAAATCTTCAACCCATACACAGACCTTTATTCATTTCCAAGTTCAGTTCAGTCACTCAGTTGTGTCCAACTCTTTGCGACCCCATGGACTACAGCATGCCAGGTCTCCCTGTCCATCACCAACTCCTGAAGTTTACTCAAACTCATGTCCATTGAGTTGGTGATGCCATCCAACCCTCTCATCCTCTGTCATCCCCTTCTCTTCCTGCCTTCAATCTTTCCCAGCACCAGGGTCTTTTCCAATGAGTCAGTTCTTCACATGAGGGGGCCAAAGTACTGGAGTTTCAGCTTCAGCATCAGTCCTTCCAATGAATATTTAGGACTGATTTCCTTTAGGATTGACTGGGTTGATCTCCTTGCAGTCCATGGGACTCTCAAGAGTCTTGTCCAACACCACAGTTCAAAAGCATCAGTTCTTCAGCCCTCAGCTTTCTTTATAGTCCAACTCTCACATTCATATATGACTACTGGAAAAACCATAGCTTTGACTAGATGGACCTTTGTTGGCAAAGTAATGTCTCTGCTTTTTAATACGCTGTCTGGGTTGGTCATAACTTTTTTTTCCAAGGAGCAAGCAGCTTTTAATATCATGCTGCAGTCACCATCTGCAGTGATTTGGGAGCCCCCAAAAGTTAAACTCTGTCACTCTTTGTTTCCCCATCTATTTGCCATGAAGTGATGGGACAGGAGGCCATGATCTTAGCTTTCTGAATGTTGAGTTTTAAGCCAACTTTTTACTCTGCTCTTTCACTTTCATCAAGAGGCTCTTTAGTTCTTCTTCGCTTTCTGCCATAACGGTGGTGTCATTTGCATATCTGAGGTTACTGAAATTTCTCCTGGCAATCTTGATTCCAGCTTGTGCTTCATCCAGCTCAGTGTTTCTCATGATGCAATCTGCAAAAAAGTTAAATAAGCAGGGTGACAATATACAGCCTTGATGTACTCCTTTTCTGATTTGGAACCAGTCTGTTGTTCCATGTCCAGTTCTGACTGTTGCTTCTTGACCTGCATACAGATTTCACAGGAGGCAGGTCAGGTCTGGTATTCCCATTTCTTGAATAATTTTCCACAGTTTGTTGTTATCCACACGGTCAAAGGCTTTGGCATAGTCAGCAAAGCAGAAGTAGATGTTTTTCTGGAACTCTCTTGCTTTTTCAATGATTCAAGGATGTTGGCAATTTGATCTCTGGTTCCTCTGCCTTTTCTAAATCCAGCTTAAGCATCTGGAATATCACAGTTCATATACTGTTGAAGTCTGGCTTGGAGAACTTTGAGCACAACTTTACTAGCATGTGAGATAGTACAATTGTGTGGTAGTTTGAGCATTCTTTGGCATTGCCTTTCTTTGGGATTGGAATGAAAACTGACTTTTTCCAATCCTGTGGCCACTGCTGAGTTTTCCAAATTTGGTGGCATATAGAGTGCAGCACTTTCACAGCATCATCTTTTAGGACTTGAAATAGCTCAACTAGGATTCCATCATCTCCACTAGCTTTGTTCGTAGTGATGCTTCCTACAGCCCACTTGACTTCGCATTCCAGGATGTCTGGCTCTAGGTGAGTGATCATATCATTGTGATTATTTGGGTAGTGAAGATCTTTTTGTACAGTTCTTCTCTGTATTCTTGCCACCTCTTCTCAATATCTTCTGTTTGTGTTAGGTCCAAACCATTTGTGTCCTTTATTGTGTCCATCTTGGCATGAAATGTTCCCTGGGTATCTCTAATTTTCTTGAAGAGAAAATTTCCAAGTTAAGTGAGAGTACATAGAAAAGTTTACTTGTCATATTTCCAGGACCAAAAGACTGCATTTGTTGACAAAGTAAAGTACACTTTGAACACTGTGATGGCCATGGAGTGTACCACTTTGATCTCCTTTCTCTTGAAGAAGAGCTGAGAAGCATGCAGTTAGCTGACAGCTTCTAACTGCCATCTTCACAGATGTATCATGACCTTCATGTCTGTGTCCTGTGCTCCCAGAGCCACTCAGACAGTGTTTAGAGCACAGCAGGGGTTCCAGAGCTGGGCCATTCTCATCTGATGTGACTCTCTTCCAATGGAAGGCACATGCTTGGGGACTCTCACCACTCTGGCTAAGACTTTTGCAGAATGGTGCTGCAGATGAAGGCTCTTCCCACCCCAAACCCCTTCCTTTTCTTTCTCATTTCTTAGCAATCAGACCTACACTGCAGAACTACACTGCAGTTTCCCTCCACCTCCTCCTGCTTCCTTCCTCATGTATCTATCCTTCCTGGGCCTCTCCCCCAATGAGTCTCTTGTATGCTGAAATTTAATCTTGGCGCCTGCCTCTCAGAGGACCTGCACAGAAACAAACCCCGACTCCTCCATTTACACATATCACCACTATGTTTGTGGATGCCTGTTGGGCATGTTTCAAGCTGTACCCTACAACAATTTTGCAGGTGGTTCATCTACATATGTGACTCACAAATTTAAAATCTCATGTTTCAAGTTCCCTCTGAAATCTAAATGCCTATCCAACTGTTTAACTGACATCTTTGCTTGACACATGAAAACTTAATATCTCAGGTTCAACTACTATTTCCCTTGTTTACTTCAGATATATTGGCTTTCCTGCTGTTCCATAAAATGCCAGAAATATTTTTAACTGTGTTTTTTTTTTTTTTTTTTTTTTTTTTTAACATTTGCTGCTCTCACTGCTTGGGGCTGCCTTCCCTCACATATTCCTTTCATTCAGATTCCTGCCACCTCCTCCAAGAAGCCTTCCCTAACCATCTTAGATACAAGAGCACCCCTTATTACTCAACTCCCTCTTTCCAACCTTGCTCGGTTTACCTCACAGTCTTATCACTGGTATTTTATTTAAAAAGGCATACGAGGGGACATATGTACACCTATGACTGATTCATGTTGATGTTTGACAGAAAACAACAAAATTCTGTAAAGCAATTATCCTTCAATTAAAAAATAAATAAATTAAAAAAAATAGGAGGCTACAGAAGTGAAAGAAAGAAAAGGAAAGAAAAGAAAAATAAAGGAAAAACTAAAGTGTGTTCTTAACCTGATCATACTATGTTGGCAAATTCAGTCATTTTAGATTCTTTCATAGATTATTTGAATAAGTGATCTATTCACATCAACTAAAATTAAATATCTGGAAGATATAGCAAATATTACCTGTTCATGTGTCTTCACAAAAGGGGTGAGAATAGTAATATTACCAAGCTGAATATCTTAAGTATACCTGGCACTTTCAGAAATTATATGGATGTAATTTCCATGTAATTCCTAGGTAAAATGGTAAATTCCAAATTCAAGGTGAAAAATCAAAACAAATTCTTATTTATAAACTCCCTAATATAAACACTGCTGCTAAGTCACTTCAGTCATGTCCGACTCTGTGCGACCCCATAGACGGCAGCCCACCAGGCTCCCCGTCCCTGGGACTCTCCAGGCAAGAACACTGGAGTGGGTTGCCATTTCCTTCTCCAATGCATGAAAGTGAAAAGTGAAAGTGAAGTTGCTCAGTCGTGTCCGACCCTCAGCGATCCTATGGACTGCAGCCTACCAGGCTCCTTCATCCGTGGGGTTTTCCAGGCAAGAGTACTGGAGTGGGGTGCACAACTTGAGTCTATTTCCTATAGTTCCTAAACTACATCAGTAAGGCCCTGGGGAAAGAAATGGACTTTTTCTTGCCCCTGACATTGTATTCACAGTCCATACAATAGATTTACAATATAATGGCTATGGATGTGTTTAAGTTCTGGTCTATTAATTCTATTTACTGGTCTCTGTCTCACAGAAATTGGCTCAAGCAGGTAAAGACATATGTACATGATGTTCACTACCGTGTTGTTTGTAAAAATAAAAAAACTGAAGCAACTTAAAATGTTAACTAATAGAGAACTGGTTAGATACATTATGGTATATCTACATAACGTAAATCTTTCCAGCAGTTAAAATTATATAAAATTATATATTTCTCCTGTTTCTATTAGGGAGAAATATTTGTGATTTATTCCATGAAAAAAATGGATAAGTTAAAAATTTGCATATATACACATGGGTGTGTATATTTATACATATCTAATTATTTACTTATAAACACAGAATAAAAGGTTTGAAAATACATTGCAGTGAATATTAAAAATTTGTGAATATGCACATTATGAGCTTTCAAAATCTTTTTTCATTTTTCCTAATTTTCAGCTATATAAAATATAAGGATGCCTCAATTAAAAAAAATAGTTGAAAAAATTAAAGCAAACACAGAATCAACATAACAGAATTACAGGTTAAGGTTATATTTGCTGACTTGGAGTGCAGCATTCATTAAACAGTATCTAGTTCAAGAAACTCTTCCATTTACCAGAAGAAGAAACTAAGACCCAGAAGGAAAATTATCTGGTACTAAGATTTACGACTTCCTTCCTCCCATCCTTGTGGCATGTTTACACCCTGGCAGGTGCTCAGCTCACTACAAGGTTGATGTAATTGGTTGTATTGATGTGGAGGAACCCGAGGGTGATCTCATTTCACTGTTGAACTGTGGTGGAAAATTTCACAGTGAGAACAGAAGGGGTTCAATTTTGCCCTCTGAACCAATTATGCAAGCCTCTGATTTACATTGATCAGGACATCTTTTTGGATAGCAAAAGAGTTGATAGAAATCGCTAATGTAAGATTTCCTCTGACTGGGAATGTATTTAATGACTCCTACCCTCAGCAACCATTTGCAGTGTTCACTGAGAGAAACACTTGCCCTAAAATCATATTTTATTTAGACCTTGTTAATTATTTTATATGAATTCCATCTTGATGGAAGGACTAGAGCTGAAGTTGATTATAAAAATACTACACAGAACTGTCTTTTTTCTCCTTATTTTTGTAGTGTAAAATAATGTGCATCAGAAAGAAAGCATGTTAATAACAAAGAGTTTGAAAAACTGTTTTCTAAAAGGGCAAAAAATGCTCACAGCAAAAGCTCAGATTCCAGTTGTAAGTTCAGCACTGGGTTTGTGAAGGTAATCTTTGTGATCTTTTGATGACACTGTCACTGAAAAGGAGGGAAAAGTAGCCTTTCAATAGAGTTTCAGGACTGTCAAAAGAATATTAAATTTTCAGTCTGAAATGCAGCATAACTCTTGCCTTTTTTCCCAATTTCCCTGTTCAGTGGTTCACCAAGACATGATCATAACTTATGGCAATCGTCACTAACCTCTTCTGTTATCTTGTGTTGGCCAAGAACCAAAAGTCACATGGTCCTGTGCGTCTTTATCAAAGAGTTAATGCAGAAACAAAAAAGTATTACTTTTGTCTCAAACTTCAATGGCACTGGACATTAATAGAGTGGTTTGCACATAATGAGGAAAAAAATAATGATCGTGGGGGAGAATAACTCTCTACTATCATCTTTCTTGACAACAGGTCACTGCCAGCAAAACTATTATTTGAGAAAGTTTTGTATTTATTAGGTAAATCAGAGCCAACCTAGGACGTGTTTGACAGGAGACATTCAATTTCCTCCTCAGTAGGACATCTTATTCAATAGAAGGTGGCTGAACCGATCTTTTATCCACTGCCCTCTGTGGAAAAGTGGTGTGAACTGTAAATTGATTGCATTAAGTCACCAGAGCACTGAACTCTGTGGTCCTGGGTTTGTTTTTCTTTCTCTCCTTTCTTTTTTTAACCTTCTACAGAATGATTTATTTCCTCAGCAGTTTGACTTACAT